>NC_073241.2:73421250-74045000 GCF_029281585.2 Gorilla gorilla gorilla
ACAGCTGGAGAGAAGGGTCAAGTCACATACAGAGGGGAGCCCAATCAGGCTAGCAGCAGACCTCTCATTGGAAACCTTATAAGCAGAAGAGATTGGGGGCCTTATTTTCAGCATCCTTAAAAAAAGAAACTCCAACCAAGAATTTCATATCCTAACAAACGAAGATTCATAAGTGAAGATGAAATAATCTTTCTCACATTAGCAAATGCTTAGAGAATTTATTTCTACTAGACAAGCCTAACAAGACGTCCTTAAGGGGATGCTAAACATGGAATCAAAAGAATAACACTGACAACCACAAATACTAATTTTCACACATAGCCCACAATCACTATTAAGAAACTACACAACAAATTGTATATAACAACCAGCTAACAATGATGACAGGATCAAAATCACACATATCAATACTAACCCTGAATGTAAATGAGTTGAATGTTCCACTTAAATAACATAGAGTGGTAAGACAAATAAAAAGACAAGAGCCAATTGTCTGCTGTCTTCAAGAGACCCACCTCACATGTAATGATACTCATAGGCTCAAACTAAAGGGTTGGAGAATCATCTATCATTGAAATAGAAGAAAAAAGAGAACAGGAATGGCTATTTGTATACCAGACAGAATAGACCTTAACCTTTTACAGTTAAGGACAAAGAAAGACATTATATAATGACAAAGTGTACACTCCAATAAGAAGACTGGCATACACAACATTGGAGCACCTAGATTCATAAAATAAATTCTTCTTGACCTACAAAAAGAGTTAGACAACCACACAATAATAATAGAAAGATTTAATGCTCTACTAACATTTCTAGACAGATTATTGATGCAGAAAACTAAAAACAAACAAAAAAAACCCTGGACTTAAACTTGACAGGTGACAAATTGGACCATCTAGGTATCTACAAAACACATCACCCAACAAACACAGATTATACATTCTTCTACACACAGAACATATTTCTAGATTGACCACATGCTACGTCATAAAGCAAGTCTTAATAAATTTAAAAATAATCAAAATCAGCCAGGCGTGTTGGTTCACACCTATAATCCCAGCACATTGAGAGGTCGAGGTGGGTGGATCACCTGAGGTCAGGAGTTCGAGACCAGCCTGGCCAACGTGGTGAAAGCCTGTCTCTACTAAAAATACAAAAGAAATGAGCCAGGCGTGGTGGCAGTTGCCTACAATCCCAGCTACTGGGGAGTCTGAGGCAGGAGAATCGCTTGAACTCGGGAGGCAGAGGTTGCAGTGAGCCGAGATCATGCCATTGCACTCCAGCCTGGGCAACAGAGTGAGACTCAATCTCCAAAAAAAGAAAAAATAATAATAATCAAAATCATACCAAATACACTCTCACATCACAGTACAATAAAAATATAAATCAATATAAAGCGGATCTCTCAAAACTACACAAATACATGCAAATTAAACTTATTACTCCTGCATAATGCATGGGTAAACATGAAACCTAAGGCAGAAATAAAAAATTTCTTTGAAATGAATGAACATTAATTAAACACATGACTCATAGGTAAACATCAATATTAGGGCTGAATCAAAAAATTCTTTGAAATTAATAAAACTAGGGACCCAGCTTACAAAAATATCTGAAGTACACCTAATGCAGTGTGTTAAGAGGAAAGATTATAGCACTAAATGCCTTCATTAAGAAGTTAGAAAGACCTCAAATTAACGATGTAATTTTTCATCCTAAGGGAACTAGAGAAAAGAACAACAACTCAAACCTAAAGCTGGCAGAAGAAGAGAAATAAGTAAAATTGGAGAAGAACTTAACAAAATTGAGATGCAAAAATCCATACAAAATATCAATGAAACCAAGAGTTTGTTTTTCAAAAGAATAAATACAACTGATAGATGCAGACCAGCCAGATTAATAAAGGAAATAACCCAAATAAGCACAATCAGAAATGACAATGGTGATATTACAACTGATCCCACAGAAATGCAAAAGATTCTCAGAATATTATGAATGACTCTATACTCACCAATTAGAAAATCTGGAGGAAATGAATAAATTTCAGGAAGTACACAGTCTCCCAGGATTGCATCAGGAAGAGATTGAAACCCTAAATATACTAATATAAATTTCTGAAATTGAGTCAGTAATATAGAACCTACCAACTAAAAAAAGCTCTGGACTAGATGGATTCATGCCTAAATTTTACCAGGTGCACAAAGAAAAACTGATGCCAGTCCTACTGAAACTATTCGAAAAAACTGAGTAGAAGGGACTCCTCTCTAACTCATTTTGTGAAGCCGGAATAAGCCTGATAACAAAATCTGGCAGAAACAAAACAACAACAACAAAAAACTTCAGGCCAATATCACTGATGAACATAGATGCAAAAATTTTCAACAAAACATCAGAAACATGAATCCGGCAGCACATCAAAAAGTTAACACATCACGACCATGTAGTCTTTATTCCAGGGATGTAAACCTGGTTCAACATATGAAAACCAACAAATTTGATTCACCACATAAATAGAATTAAAAGCAAAAACCATATGATCATCTCAATAGACACAGAAAAATGATTTTGATAAAATTCAACATTCCTTCATAATAAAAGCCCACAACAGACTAGGGATTGAAGGAACATGCCTGAAAATACCAAGAACCATCTATGACAAACCCACAGCCAACATTGTACTGAATGGGAAAAAGCTTGAATCATTCTCTTTAGAACTGGAACAAGATAAGAATGTCTACTCTCACCACTCCTCTTCTACATAGTACTGGACATCTTAGCCAGACCAACAGGCAAGAAAAATAAATAAAAGTAATGTGAATAGGAAAAGAAGAGGCAAACTATTTATCTTCTCTGATTATATGATTCTATACCTAGAAAATCCCAAATACCCTGCCCAAAAAGCTTCTTGAACTGATAAACAATTTTAGTAAAGTTTCATGGGAAAATAATCAATGTAAAAAATCAGTAGCATATCTACACAGAAACAACATCCAGGCTGAGAGTGAAATTACGAGCACAATTCCACTTACAATAGCCACAAAGAAAATGAAATACCTAGAAATACAGCTAAGCAAGGAAATGAAAGATCTCTACATAAAGAACTACAAAACAGTGCTGAAAGAAATCAGAGAAGACACAAATAAATGAAAAAAGATTCCATGCTCATGTATTGGAAGAGTCAATATTGTAAAAATGGCCATACTGTGCAAAGCAATCTACAGATTCAATGCTATTTCTATCAAATTACCAATGTCATTCTACCAACAGAATTAGAAAAATTATTCATTCTGTAATTCCTATAGAACCATAAAAGAGCCCAAATAGCCAAAGCAATCTGAAGCAGAAAGAACAAAGCTGGAGGCATTACTCTACCTGACTTCAAACTATACTGAAAAGCTACAGTAACCAAAACATCGTGGTACTTGTACAAAAACAGACACATAGACCAATGGAACAGAATAGAAAACTCAGAAGCATGTAGGTGTGTAACATCATACCTACAACCATCTTATCTTTGACAAAGCCAACAAAAGCAAGCAATGGGGAAAGAAGTCCCTATTTAATAAATAGTGCTGAGATAACTGGCTAGCCATTTGCAGAAGATTGAAGCTGGACACCCTACATTTTATCATATACAAAAATTAACTCAAAATGAAGGAAATATTTAAATATAAGACCTTAAACTATAAAAATCCTAGAAGACAACCTAGGAAATACGCTTCTTGATGTCGGCCTTGGCAAATAGTTTTTGGCTAAGTCCCCAAAAGCAATTGTAACAAAGATAAAAATATAAAAGTGGCACCTAATTAAAGAGCTTCTGCATAGCAGAAAAAAAACGATGGCAGAAAAAACTATCAACGGAGTGAACAGACATCCTATAGAATGGGAGAAGATATTCACAATCTGTGTATCTGACACAGGCCTAATATCCAGAATCTATATGGAACTCAAACAAATCAACAAGCAAAAAGCAAACAACCTCATTTAAAAAGTAGGCAAAAGACATGAGCAGACACTTCTCAAAAGAAGACATAGAAACAGATAACAAACATGAAACAATGCTCATCTTCACTAATCAGAGAAATGCAAATCAAAAACACAGTGAGATACCATCTCATACCAATAAGAATGGCTACTATTAAAAGCCAGAAACAGATGTTGGCGAGGCTACAGAGAAAAGAGAATACTTTGCACTGTTGGTGGGAATGTAAATTAGTCCAGCCACTGTGGAAAGCAGTCTGGAGATTTCTCAAATAACTTCAAACAGAGCTACCATTTGACTCAGCAATCCCATTAGGGAGTATATACCCTAAGGAAAATTAATCCATCTACCAAAAAGAGACATGCACTTGTATGTTCATCACTGCACTATTCATAATAGCAAAGACTTAGGATCAACCCAGGTGCCCATCAATGTAGACTGGATAAAGAAAATGTGGTACATATATACCATGGAATACTGCGCAACCATAAAAAAGAATGAAATCACATCATATGCAGAAACATAGAAGCAGTTGGAGGTCATAGCACTAAGCAAACTAATGCAGGAACAGAGAACAAATACTACATATTCTCACTTATAAGTAGGAGCTAAACATTGGGCACACACAGTCATAAACATGGGAAAAATAGACACAACTAGAAGAGGCAGGAAGAGAGGGAGGCACAAGTGGAAAAACTACCTGTTAGGTACTATGCTTACAACATGGGTTGTGACAACATGTACTCCAAACCTCAGCATCACACAATATTCCCATGTAACAAACCTGCACATGTACCCTTGTATCTACAATATAAGTTGATTTTTTTTTTTTTTTTTTTTTTTTGAGAAGGAGTCTTGCTCTGTCACCAGGCTGGAGTGCAGTGGCACAATCTTGGGTCACTGCAACCTCTGCCTTCCAGGTTCAAGAGATTCTCCTGCCTCAGCCTCCCGAGTAGCTGGGATTATAAGCACGTGCCACCATACCCGGTTAATTTTTGTATTTTTAGTAGAGACGGGCTTTCATCATATTGGCCAGGCTGGTCTTGAACTCCTGACCTCGTGATCTGCCCACTTTGGCCTCCCAAACTGCTGAGATTACAGGCGTGAGCCACCACACCCGGCCAAAATTTGAAATGTTTTAAAAATAAAAAATAACAAAATTTACCATCAAATGTTTACAATCACATGTTTTTATATATATATATATATGCACAAAATACACATTAACATTTGATTTACTGATTATAAAATTATTTACTCTTAACACTAAAATTGAAAATATTTCCAAATTAGTTTTTGTTACAGTTCATTTTCATCTTTGATTTAAGGGTAAAATTGAAAATAATATTTGTAAAAATATTTTGTTGAGTGCTGTGTTCGTGTGGTTCAACTATGAGCTATACAATGTTTATAACTTGGAGATTTATTGAGCTTTATGCTAGAGCAAATGAATAATTTTAAACACCTTCTATGGGCATTTAAAAAGAATGTGTATTCTTTATTAGTAAGTATAGTTTAAGCCACAATCATTGAGTGAAGTCATTTGAATAATCTGTTTTATTTTTATTTTACCATATAAATCTGTCAAAATGTAAAAATGACTTTAAAATTACTCAATTTATTTTAATATTTCTATCAGTTTTAGAATTTTATAGATATATAAAAATAAAATACAGTTTAATTAAAAGATAGTTTTGAGAAAAAGGTAAAATCATGACTATCACAGAGATATAAAAATACACACATGTTAAATGATCTGCTTTATTCATCTGATATGAAGCAAAAAACAAAAGTTGTCAGAGATTTTAGCACCTAAGCTAGGAACTGGAATATAGATGCCTGAGAAACAATAGATGGCTTAGTTATTTCAATGTGAAAATAAAATATTAATAAAGTAAACAGAAGGTAGTATAATAATAAAAAAACTTTGCTTTTTTATTAAGTGAAAAAACTTTGTTTTCTGAAATAATCAGAGATATAGTAACATCAACATAAACCAAAGCAAGTTATTCTGGTAAGACTTCAAATCTTTGTTGTCTAGGCAGTTTACACGGAAAGGAAAAAGAAGTAGAAGGAACATTGCAGGAGAAAGCATCAACAGTAAATAGTGAAAAAAGCCCATCAAAACTCAGCATCCTTTGTTAAGATTTTAACACATGCCATAGCTTTTCAAACTGAGGTACTACAAACAATGGCAATTTAAAATTCTCTTTTAACTTTTGTACTTCATTATGCTGTTTCATATTCTGAAACAGGTGGACACTCTACCTTAGGACCAACTTCATGGTGTTAGGCAAAAATTGTATAATATTCCCAAGTTATTGCTAGTATGCAGTGCCTTTATACATGAAATCTTCAAATGAAACAATAAATAAAGATTCCAAAATTATCTGTTCAATTTACAATACAGCAAATATTAGTAACTACACACCACAATAAAGATATTGTAGCCCTCAATAAGATTAAAGAGCATGAAGAGGTTTAGTGATTAAAAAACAACCCTCTTTCAGGACAAAATACTATTTTCCTGGTATATACACAATTATATTTCTCTGAAACTATTTCTCCTAAGTGGGAAATTTTAACTAAAGTAACTTCTATCTCACATAGAAACCTATGGACAACCATGAATATTATACACCAGCATCCTGCCAGTCCAGGAGAGCTCATGAATACACTCAACACAATTTCCTAGCGTTATGCTTTACACAATCTCTCAAAGTAGCAAAAATGAACATGTTCATTAAGATACCCAAAGATGTTACTTTGATATAGCATATGAAAATACAAAGCAAAAACAAACTTAAAATTATTGCTTAGTAATCAATGTTTTACTATTATATCTTAGAAATGATCAAGGTAACTAATAAATTTCCATTAATTAAGTTACCTACAGATTTTTGGAAGTTATCTTCAATCTGGCATACTACAAAACATAACTTCTGTGGAATTAAAATTTTATCAGAACACTCAATTAATTTAGTTAAACATAAATTTACGTGTTTTATAATCTTAAACATTAGAAGTAATACTAATTTATTGATTGGTAAACCTGTATAAGTTTAAGAAGAACATATCCAAATAGAATAAAAATATAAGATTATATTACACTTAACATTGATAAATCAGAGAAAACAGCTGTTTTTATTAAAACAAAATTATTTAACTAGTCTCATTTGCCAAAGATTTATCTAAATTATATGAATTCGAATGTCTGAAACATTCTGAGTTTCTTTAAAAATTATTTTTAAATCTAATATGAAAAATATTGGAAGTTCAATTTCCTTATTTTGGGGGAATTTTAGGATCATTTAATTTATAAAAATATTAATTTTTTAATGCCAGTCAGCATGGAACTAAAGAAATTATATATTCCTATTTATTAATACAATCCAGAAAATTTAAAAATATTATACACATTCCTTTCTGAATTACAAATAAGCAGATATATAGACACAAATAGAGGAAACTAATTAATTCTAAAATTTCAGCTGTGGGTCAAGAATAAACACAAATTATAGAACTCACCAGTCTGTATCAAAGAACTTGTCTCTTCCCAGTGGGTAAGAATTCTTCAGTTATTTGATTTAAATAGACAAACAGAAGAGACTAGCCAACTCTGTACACTCTCTCACCCAACAGAGACAAAATCTCTATAAATTCATTTACAGAGATCATTGAATAGTCTGACCATAAAACCAAACACTCGCTGGGGAATAACTTACTATCTGTAAACAAACTAAATGCAAATCAAAGGAGAAGTGGTAGAGAAGAAAATTAAAATTAGAAAAACTGAAAGTAAAGTTTTATTTGTATTTGGGTTCACCCCAGGAAGCAAAGAAAGATGTATCTGTCTTTAAAACATCTATGAGTTGCACTTCTTTGACAACAAAGTTTATCTGGCTCAGGTAAATAAAATGATCAGGCATCTCGGTGGAAAATCTCCAAAGCCATTAAAAGATAATTTTCAGAAAAATAAAAGTATAACTCCATGACTCCTTTAATCAAATGCCTATAGAAGGCAAGGTTCTGGATGACTGTGTTTGGCTACTGTAGAACATTTTAGTCATACTAGTGAGGATAAGGAAATTTGGTGGTTGCTTATTAGTGTGCAATAGCGATAATTACTCTTTCTTGGAGTAAGAAGGGAGAAAAAGAATGAGTTCAGGTCTCCCAGTTCCAGCTCTTCATAAATGACCTGAAAATTCAAAATGTTTATTTATGTTTTAAAATTTTTCTCATGTCCTATTAGTTGTCTGGCTGGGATTTCTGAAAACCAAACTCAGACTCTCACACTGTGAGTGGTTCAATTACAACTTTGTATTCCCAACATTTCTGGGTGTCTTCTGTTAAAGTAAAAGAATTATTAGGAAATAACAGGGTCCCATCAGAATGGGGACATTTGAGGAGATCCCAGTGAAGCTGGGAATGCTGAAACCCTAAATTCTACCAAGTCTTCTTTGTCCTTCTATCCCTGCCTAGGGAAGTTAACCCTTCTTTGCCTGAAGAACTTATAATGGTCTCCCCTGAGATGGTTGCTTTGCAAAACACTGTTGATTTTTCTCAAGGACTGCTCCACCATCTCTCTTTGCCTGTATCTATACTTGAGCCCAGAGATCCCAAAAGCTGAATTACGAAGTGTGACTCACTAGAAAGTACATTATGTACCAAAACAACTGCATGTTTTTTTAAATTTATATGGACAGAAATCTGAGGAATATGTGTGTATATGAATATTAATGGCGTGGGATAATGCAAAAAAGAGACATAAAGTTGAGTAAGACTAATTTTACTGATATGAGCCTTAGAGAGATTCTAGAATCAATGTTTAGCTCAATAAGTTAAAAAGTCTCTATGGTTTGGTTGGTTTGTTGGCTAAAACATGGACCTTAAGGTGGCAAACACCAAATGAAATTAGAATGTCAGAACTGCCTTGTTATGCTACAGAGAAAAGTATCTAAGGGCTTAGGAAAACAGGAACATTGGAGTGGATTTATTATGTAAGACCTTCTTACCCATCCTGGGAGCATCCAGAGGAGAAAACTTTTGCCACCAACTGCGAAAAATTAATTTGTGAAGAGACGCCTGCATCCTTCAAGATCTCCCTGGGTGCTTTTTTCATGGTCAGAAATTATTGTGGGACTCCTGCCTTCTAGCTGAGATCCAAAAAAGGAATGAGGATAATTGGCTCACAGGTTGGCAGGGGCCAGATAGTGGCCCATAATCATGAAAGACAAGGTGGATGTGGCTACTGTAATGGATTGCAGTCAAAGCAGCAATCAGACGAGTCTGGCTTGCAGATAGCTATTGCGTAGGATAGTTGATGTTGGTGCTCCTAGAAAGAAATAGATAAGCAATCTATTCCTACTTGATCTGTATATGGGGAAGAGTTCCAAGTCTTCTGAACTTAAATTGCTAAAGCAGAGAGTCATGGCTCCTCAATCAATTCTCAGACTTGATCCAATTTGCATAATGGATACTTCTTTAAGAAAGGAGAGTCCAGGTCCCCACCCTGCTACACTGAAAAAAAAATTATACTGTTAATCTTATTTTCAGCCTTCCCCAAAGGAATTTATAACCATTTACTAGAGTGATTATATGCTAGAGAAAGGAAAATAATCCTCAAAACCATCTACTTCTACTTACCAAAAACTGATATGGCTATAACCATTTCTGAGTGTCCACAGTGCCAGCAGTAGAGACCAACATCAGAGTCCCTGACACAGCGCTATTCCCCAGGTGATCGGCCACCTACCCCTCGCGGCACATTGATTATATGGGACCACTTCCATCATGGAAGGAGCAGTTCTTTATTCTTTCTGGAATAGACATTTATTCTGGATATGGATTAGCCTTCTGTATATGCAATGCTTCTGCCAAGACTACAATTTGTGAATTTACAGAATGCCTTATACGCCACTATGGTATCTCACAATATTGCTTCTGATGAAGAAAGTCTCGTCATAGAAGATAAAGTGTAACAATGGGCCCGTGCTTATGGAATTCACTGGTTTTACCACGTTCCCCACTATCCTGAAGCAGTTGGCTTGATAGAACAATGGAATGGCCTTTTGAAGACTCAGTGCCAGCTATACATAGTTATACATAGAAATACCTTTCAGAACTGGGGCAAGTTTCTGTAGGACACTGAGTATGCTCCAAGTCAGCATAAAATATATAGTGCTTTTTCTCCTACAGCCAGGATTTATGGGCTTAGAAATCAAAGAGTGGAAATGAGAGTGTCGCCATTCATTATTAGCCCTCATAACCCACTAACAGGATTCTTGTTTGCTGTCCCTTATACTCTGCCAGCCTAGAGAACATCGTTCCAAATGAAGAAATGCTTCTGGGAAACACGATTCAATTGAAGTGAAAGTTAAGACTACCACCCAACCATTTTGAGTGTCCCTTACTTCTGAATCAACAAAGATGGGGGTTACATCATGGCTGGGTGGTTGGACTACTTGTCTACAAAGAGGTAGGGAAGAATATGACTGGAATGCATGAGATTCCTTACAGCATCTCTTAGTACTACCATGCCCTGTGATTAAAATCAGTGAGCCTGGAATTTTTTCCCACTTATTTGTGTTACCTCTGATTTCTTTGAGAAGTGTTTTGTGAATTATCATTTTAAAGATCTTTCACTTCCCTGGCTGGTTATGTTCCTGGGTATATTCTTTTTGTTGCCTTGTGAGTGGAATTGTGTTTTTGATTTGGTTCTCAGAGTGGATGTTGTTAGTGTTTAGGATTGCTACTGATTTTTGTACATTGATTTTGTATCCTAAAACTTTGCTGAAGTTGTTTATCAGATCGAGGAGCTTTTGGGCAGAGACTGTGGTGTTTTTATGTATAGAATCATATTGTCTACAAACAGAAACAATATTGTTAAAGTGGTCATTCTGCCCAAAGCAATTTACAGAGTTAATGATATTCTTATCAAACCATCAATGACATTGTTCACAGAATTTTTTAAAAAACTATTTTAAAATTCATATGGAAACAAGAAAGGGTCCAAATAGCCAAGGCAATCCTAAGTAACAAGAACAAAGCTGGAGGCATCACATTGCCTGACTTAAAAGTATACTACAAAATACAGGAACCAAAAGCGCATGGTACTGGTAGAAAAAT
Source organism: Gorilla gorilla gorilla (assembly GCF_029281585.2). NCBI lineage: Eukaryota > Metazoa > Chordata > Mammalia > Primates > Hominidae > Gorilla > Gorilla gorilla. The sequence goes on from NC_073241.2 coordinate 73,432,364, forward strand.
AGACATAGACCAATAGAACACAATAGAGAGCCCAGAAATAAGGCCACACACCTACAACTATCTGATCTTTGACAGAGTTGACAAAAACAAGCAGTGGGGAAAGGACTACCTATTCAATAAGTGGTGCTAGGATAACTGGATGGCCATTTGTAGAAGATTGAAACTGGACCTCTTCCTTACATCACATACAAAAAACAATTCAAGATGGATTAAATTATTAAATGTAAAACCTATAGCAATAAAAACCCTGGAATATAACCTAGAAAATATCATTCTCGTCATAGGCCCATGCAACGACTTCATGACAAAAACACAAAGGCAACTGCAATAAAAACAAAAATTGACATAAGTGACCTAATTAAAGTATAGAGCCTCTGCATGCAAAAGGAACTGTTAGCAGAGTGAACAGACAACCTACCTACAGAATAGGAGAAAATATCTGCAAATTATGCATCAGACAAAGGTCTAATATTCATAATCTATAAGAAACTTAAATTAACAAGCAAAAAGCAAACAACCACATTAAAAAGTGGGGAAAGAAAATGAATATAAACATGGCCAGCAAGCATATGAAAAATGCTCAACATCCTGGCCGGGCACGGGGGCTCACGCCTGTAATCCCAGCACTTTGGGAGGCTGAGGCGGGAGGATCACGAGGTCAGGAGATGGAGATCATCCTGGCTAACACGGTGAAACCCCGTTTCTACTAAAAATAGAAAAAAAAAATTAGCTGGGTGCGGTGGTGGGCACCTGTAGTCTCAGCTACTCGGGAGGCTGAGGCAGGAGAATGGCATGAACCCGGGAGGTGGAGCTGGCAGTGAGCCAAGATAGCGCCACTGCACACAAGCCTGGGTGACAGAGCGAGACTCCGTCTCAAAAAAAAAAAAAAAAAAGAAAGAAAAAAAATGCTCAACATCCATTAGATAAATGCAAATCAAAACCATAATGAGATACCATCTCTCACCAGAGTGGCTATTATTAAAAGTCAAAAAATAATAGATGCTGGCAAGGCCACAGAGAAAAGGGAACACTTACACACTGCTAGTGGTAATGTAAATTAGTTTAGCCATTGTGAAAAGCAGTGGGGTGATTTGAGAACTCTCTGTTTTAATTTTTAAAATAAAAACTTAGAACTACCATTCTGGGGTATATTGGGTATATACTCAATGGAATATACATCGTTCTACCATATAGATACTTGCACATGTATGTTCATCACAGCACTATTCACAATATCAAAGGCACAGAAGCAACTTAAAGGCTCATCAGCAGTAGACTGGATTAAAAAAATGTGGTACATATACACCATGGAATACTATGCAGCCATCAAAAAGAACAAGGTCATATGCTTTGCAGCAACATAGATGCAGCTGGAGGCCATTGTCCTAGGCAAACTAACACAGAAACAGAAACCCAGTTACCATGTTCTCACTTATAAGTGGGAGCTAAACATTAAGAACACATGGACACAAGGGAACGACATACACCAGGGCTTATTCGAGGGTAGAGGGTGGGAGGAGGGAGAGAATAAAAAAACTACCTATTTGTGTACTATGCTTCTTACCTGAGTGGTTGAAATAATCTATACACCAAACCCATGTGATATGCAATTTACCTACATAACAAATCTGCACAGGTAACCCCAAACCTAAAAAATAAAAGTTCAAAAAAAAATCATTGAAAAGTATAATTACTTCATTCAGGCAAGACTGCTAATGGTTCATTCCTTTCAAGAATGGAGGTTTGGGTCACAAAGAACAACAGCCAGCTGAGGTGTCTGCTGAGTACAAAGGGAACGTAGAACGGGTAGTAGAAGAAAATAGTTAAAAATACCAGTTAAGACCACATGACCAATTGCAGAAATGAGGACTACGATAGTTATATTTCTTTCTTAATTTGCTATGAATATGTTTGCATGTATATTAACCAAATGTTTTTATTTCCTTCCCTCTCTCATGCCCTTATTAGCTAAGATAGGATGTTTTATAAGTTAACTTTATAGCATACTGTTTAAGCTACAAGCTATTAACATAAATGAGAATCACTTTAGGACTTTGCACTCTCTTCTAGGAAAAGAGTTGGCATGTTTTGGTTGAATGTAGGAGTGTTGTATAATGTTATGTGAAAATATGGATTTGTTGTTGTCTTTAAGAGGATGTACAGAGTTCCAATTTGTAGGCTGTGATGATTTTTATGTGTCATCTTGGCTAGGTTATGATCCCCGATAATCAATCAAACACTAATTCAGATTTTGCAGTGGGAGTATTTTGTACATATGAAAGCCCATTATAAACTGACTTTCTTAAGTAAAGCAGATTATATTAGGTAATTTAGATGACTCTGATTCAATCAGTTGAAATGTCTTAAGGGAAGAGCAGAGGCTTCCCTGAAGATAAAGAAATTAAACCTGTGGACAACAGATAAAGCTTGTATCCAAGAGCTCTGGTCTTCCCTTCCTAATGGCTTGCTCTCTGCATTTCAGATTTGCCAAGCTAATTCTTTGTAATAAATCTCTTAAGATGTATCTTCTACTTGCTGTGTGTCTCTGGTTGAATCCTGAAAAATACAACAGTAATTTTTACTTTTGCGTTAAAATATTTCATTTGGTTGCATTAATTGTTGGCAATAGTTGTGCATTATCTTCTCCAGGTGTTGTTGTTAGTGTTGTTGTTGTTGTTTTAATGTTAGGGAGAAATTCCAGGAGACACAAGGCCTTAATCCCAATAAGTAACTTTTTCAAGTAGTTGGGTATTTTTTACTTTACGGAAAACATTTGGATATAGGCAATACGTTAACAATGATCTTTTCATGATTAAACAAGAGCAAATACACTGTGACTAAAACAAGGTTATGGCTACAAAGATTTTTCCTTTTTAATTTTGTTTGTTTTAGATATTTGTTTGTGATGAGACTATTTGCCCAATTCCTTGTTCTGGTTATTTACATTGGAGGGTTCTTATATTTCTTCCAGTTTCTGGGAGTATATTTCATCCTCAATCTCAAGGGAGGGAACCCATCATATTTGTTCTATAGGTACAGGTTCCTTTTAGGACATAACATAAAAGGGAAATGACTGAAAACAACTGAATGTTAGTTTCCTTTCTACTTGTTCAAGATTTAGCTAATGTGAAGACCAGTTCCAAAGTCCACTGTACAATCTATGTTTAAAGCAGTTACTGAAATTCTTTGCCCTTGACAGTCAGAATAGTGCCCTAACTACAAAAAGTATTCATGTCCAAATTGCCAGAACCTGTGAATGTGTTACATTATATGACAAAAAGAAATTAAATTGTAATTTAATCAGTGGACTTTAAAATAGGATGATTATTTTTGGATTATCCAGGTTCATATAATGTAAACATAAGGGTTCTAAAAAATGAAAGAAGCAGGTAGGAGAGAAGATCACAATAATGTGTTATGAAAAGGACCTGAAAAGTCCACGTTGCTGGCTTTGAAGACACACAAAAACCTTCAAATGAGCTGAGCAGTGTGGGTGGCCTGAAGAAGCTGGAAAAGGCAAAGAGACTGATTCTTAGCACCTCCAAAAAGCAGCACAGCCTTCCTACACCTCTATTTTAACCCAGTGAGATCTGCATTACACTTCTGACCTCTACAACTGTAAGAAAATAAATTTATGTTGTTTCATGACACTAAATTTGTGATAGCTTGTTACAGCAATAGAATACTAATATACTGTTCATTTTAAAGGTATCTACTTCCTGTTTTGTTAATAAGTTTATGTATATATGCACATATCACATATTTACTACAAGACTGAAAAGACGTTGAGAACAGACATTGATTTTTATTCTGTTTTGTATAAATCAAGATCTAGGATTATGTCCATTACATAATAGGTATCAATGATTGTGTTCTATCTTAGGCTGCATAGCAGAACGGAGAGACTCAATATTTTTACCTTTAAAATCTAAGCTGCCAAAGTTGCTTGTGGATATTCTTTATTATGTGGAATCTGACTTCATCTTCTTTTTGTCCATTCTTTTTTCTACCGCTTGCAACTCCATTTTGCAATACATTTGAATTTCCTTTATGTTTTTTATTGGGAACATACTTAGATAATCACATTATAACAGATTGAGCAATGAAATAATAATCTAGTAATAATATCTAACATTTAAAAATATTTACTATGTGTCTGGTGTGTGTGCGTGTGTGTGTATGTGTGTGTGTGTGAATTAACTAATTTAATCTTTATCCAGATGATTTGGTGTTTAATTTCCTCAAAGTTTTCCAATTCACTAGGCTCATTCATTAATTTGTCCATTTGTTCCACATTATTTGGATACTGATTTTGTGGCAATCACTGTCCTCAGTTTGGAGAGCATAGCACCTAACACAGTGCTCAGTGCATGGTGCCTAGCCTACTCCATTCTACAATTCCAAAGACATTTCTTGCACTATCCCTCATGAAGCCCCTGATCCAAGTACATTTTTGATAATGTTTATTTGAGTAGACAGTTCAAGGTTGCCTTTACCTAGTAGGAGTCTTCATCTTGGCTATATGCAGAAGACTATTTCTTAATCAGATTATAAACAAGGCACTCTGTGGTTAGAAGAAAGAGTTCTTCATGTATACAATGATGGTTTTCAATTATAATCAGAGTTGTCTGCCAAAGTACTGATCAGTCCTTGGATATTTAAAAAGCTGAAGGGAAAAGCAGAGAATCTTCAAGAAAGTGAGAGGAATAATCAGTAGATATTATTAAATCAACATCCACAGTGAGCTCAATTTTTTTGTATAATAGCCAATGTTTCAAACACATATTGATTCACCTTTATGACACTTAATGCTAGAGGCAGGGCAGGGGTAAGTCCAGGAATATAAAAAACAATAAATCTCAGGCATTTCTTCATGCCTCAAAAGGCATGTAAGTAGCAAACGTTCACACTTGGATAGGCAATCTGTTCTCCAAGTGTCTAGAGAGGGAGCTGTGCTTTGATACACCCTGGCTTATGCATTTGCCTAATCATTCATGGTAAAATATCTGATCTTAGTATTTCTGTTGCTTACCTTCAGCTCTGCAAATTAATATCAGCTGTATCACAGATACTGTCCCTTTGTATGCTTGGCCTCTTTAGACAGGCTCACTACAGAGGCTGTCCTTCCTACATTATTTATTAAAGCGTGATAAGGTGAAGTAATTACATTATCAGATGTCTCTGTCGTATTTGAGCAATAAGGCACCATAATAATGGTATAAGACATCTTGGAAGGAGGGTATAATTACCAAAAGGCAATCACACTCCTGGGGATCATAGGAGCTTGGATACATGTCTTTCCTTATAATGCCCTAAGGATGTGATTATCTCAAGAAGAGAGAGAAAGGGAAAAACCCAATGAATAATGTTGTATTCTGTTATACAAAATTTATAGGAAAGGGCAAAAGTGTATTTCATATGAGGATGTGATGTGGCAGTTTAGAATATCTGAACAGCAGTTTTAAATGAGCCGAGCTATTCATGGAAGTTAACCTGTCTTTTCAGAAAGCTAGTAGGCCACTCTAAGTCATTTGTAAAACCAGATTGGTCTCAGAAATGCATTAGAATTTTAGCATGGTTTTCGTGTTGATAAAGTGGTCTGATGAAGGTATCCATTTCTAGCTGGATCAGCGCATCAAGCTTTCCATTTTTTGGCTAGCTCTGAAGAAGGCTGGTAAGGTTGAAGGTCATATGGCAGGCTGCTATCAACAGATCTTTGTTGCCTTGTAGCACTAAAATGGAATATATATATATATATATATATATGCTTTCAAATTCTCCCACCAAATCCAAAGAAGCCATGCTTCTGTTGTGATTAAACTGAATTTCCAGGGAGACAAAAATAGTGAGAAAAACAAATGTCAACCAGAGTAGGGTCACAGCTACATCTTGAAAGTCACAAGAGACCTTAGCTATATCTTTCACAATTCATCCAATGAGGAAATTTTCTGACATGTGGAGAATTAAAAATAAAAATGTCTATAAACACATTAAGGTGATATCCTGAAGAATATTCTGCAGAGTTTCAAAGTAGAATAGCAAGGCCAAAGGCAAAGTATTGGAATAAAGTGTTAAATTTCACCAAAAAATTATTTTAATAAGCAAAAGACAGAGTGCTTTGTATAAAAAAATAGATAAAAATGGAGAATGTTGTTAATTATGCAGGTTTTCAATTAAAGAATCCAAAACCTCTGAATAGACAGTTTCATTCTGGAGACATGTTCTGTGATACTCAAGCATTTCACAAGAAGGTAAATGGTTCAGTAGAGTATTTTTGTTTATAATCATTGAAAAAATGTTAATGTCTAAAATCATATAAAAATTCAGTAGCTTCATTAAATTGATTTATTTTAGTGTCATCCATATATAGATATCATGTGGATTTGCCATCAAGGACTATCACTCAAAATTATATTTATCTATTATGTATAAAGCATGGGTTCAGTGAGCAAGGAGAAAAGTAAGAAAGGAATTGGAGCACTGGGAACCATGAACAAGGGAGAGTTATTAAATCTATGTGACTTAGGAGTTTCAGGTGTGATGAGATCTCATTCTGGTGTAATAAAGTTCTGAACTTGGTGATGCGAACACAGTAGGGGATCAGACATCAACTTTGCCCTCAAGAAGATTGACATCCTATTTTTTTTCTCTTATATGTTTGAGCTCTTACTCCATGCTAGTTACCCTACATGAATAAATTCATTTAATTTGTACAATAATCCTATATAGCAGGTGTTCTTATTATCTTCATCTCAAAGACAAGAAATTCAGGCAGAGAGAGCTTAAGGAATGTGCCCAAGGTTACACAATTTTAAGTCAAAGATGCTTTGCTCTTACCTATAGAGATCTGAATCCCATGTTTCATCACATATATACCCTTTACTGCTCCTGTTGAAAGAAATACAGTCAGCTGGGCATGGTGGTTCATGCCTATACTCCCAGTACTTTGGGAGGCTTAGGTGGAAGATTGCTTGAACACAGAAGTTTGAGACCAGCCTGGGCAAAATGATGAGATCCTGTCTCTACAAAAACTACAAAAATAATTAGCCAGGGCTGGTGGCACATGCCTGTGGTTCCAGCTACTCAGGAGGCTAAGGTAGGAGGATCATCTGAGCCCAGGAGGTCGAAGCTACAGTAAGCCATGATCACGCCACTGCACTCCAGCCTAGGCAACAGAGTGAGAACTTGTTTAAAAGAAAAAAAAAAAAGAAGAGAAAAAAAATACAGTCATGTGCTGCTGAATGAAGGGGATATATTCTGAGAAATGCACTGTAAGGTGATTTCATTGTTGTGAAAACACCTAGGCTTTGTGGTATAGCCCATTACTCCTAAGCTACAAACCTGTACAGCACGTTACTGTATGGAATACTATAGGCAGTTTAACACAATGATAAGTACTTATGTATCTAAACATATCTAACATAGAAAAGGTACAGTATGTGGCTAGCCATATACAGAATATTGAAACTGTACCCCTTCCTTACACCATATACAAAAATTAACTCAAGATGGATTAAATGCTTAAATTTAAAACCCAGGAAGACAACGTAGGCAGTATCATTCAGGACATAAGCACAGGCAAATATTTCATGATGAAAATGTCAAAAGCAATTTCTACAAAAGCAGAAATTGACAAATGGGATCTAATTAAGCTAAAGAGCTTCTGCACTGCAAAGGAAACTTATCAAGAGCATGAGCAGGCAACCTACAGAATGGGAGAAAATTTTTGCAAACTATGCATCTTAACTTAAACAAATTTAAGGAACTTAAGGAACTTAAACAAATTTACAGGAAGAAAACAACCCCATTAAAAAGTGGCAAAGAACATGAACCGACTATTTTCAAAAGAAGACATACATAGAGCCAACAATCATATGAAAAAAAGCTCAACATCACTGATCATTAGAGAGATGCAAATCAAAACCACAATGAGATACAGTCTCACATCAGTCTGAATGACTATTATCAAAAAGTCAAAAAATAACAGATGCTGCAAGGTTGTGAAGAAAAAGGAACACATATACACTGTTGGTGGCAGTGTAAATTAGTTCAGCCATTGTGGTAGCCAGTGTGGGGATTCCTCAAAGACCTAATGACAGGAATACCATTCAACCCAGTAATCTCTTTACTGGGTATACCCAAAGAAATATAAATCTTTCAATTACAAAGTCACATGCATGCATATGTTCATTATAGCACTATTCCCGGTGGCAGAGACATGGAATTCATCTAAATGCACATCAATGATAGATGGGATAAAGAAAATGTGGTACATATATACCATGAAATACTATGCAGCCATAAAAACAAATGAGATCATGTCCTTTGCAGGGACATGGATGGAGCTGGGGGCCATTATCCTTAGCAAACTAAGCAGAAACAGAAAAACCAAATACTGCATGTTGTCACTTACAAGTGGGAGCTAAATGATGAGAACACATGGACATATAGAAAGGAAAAAAAGACATTGCGCCTATTACAGGGTAAAGGGTGGGAGTGAGGAAAGGATCAGGAAATAATGAATAGGTGCTAGGCTTAATACCTGAGTGATAAAATAATCTGTACAACAAACTCCTGTGACATAAGTGTACCTATATAACAAACCTGCACATATACTCCAAACTTAAAACTTACAAAAAAGGAAAGGTACAGTATGAATGTGTTATTATAATCTTATGAGGCCACTGTTACATATGCGTTCCATTGTTGCCCAAAACATCATTTAGTGTCACATCACTGTAAGTGAAAATTAAAAAGGACATTAAATTATCATAGATGCTGTGATAAATGTATGTAAAAGAAACAGTTGGGACACACATGAATATATGCTCAATTTTATAGGAAGTTATGATGGTTAATTTTATCTGTCAAACTGGCTTTGCTAAAAGACACTCCAATAGCTGGTAAAACATTTTTTCTGGATTTGTCTGTGAGAGTGTTTCCTGAAAAGACTAGTGTTTGAATTTGTAAACTGATTAAAGAAGATTGCCTCATGAATGTGGATGGACATGATCCTCTGAACAAAAAGGCAGAGGAAGAGGAAATTCACTCTCTGTTCTTGAGCTGGGACATCCATCTTCTTCTGCCAATGTACACTGTCACTCCTGATTCTCCACTCTTCAATCTCAGGCTAGCACTTACACCATTGGCTCCTCTGGTTCTTAGTCCTTTGGAGTTGGACTGAATTATACCACTGGCTTTCCTGGTTCTCCAGCTTGCAGATGGCAGATCATGGGACTTCTTGCCTCCATAATCTTGTGAGCCAATCCTTGAAACGTTATGTCTACCTATATTTATCTCTATTTCTTTTTTATCTATCTATCTATCTATCTATCTATCTATCTATCTATCTATCTATCTGTCTGTCTCTATCTATATATCTGTCTAATCTTCAATTGGTTCTGTTTTTCTGGAGAACCCTGACTAATACAGAATGAACAACCAGACCTTATAAAGGAGATGATTCTATTTCCTTTTATGAAAAAGTAACACAATTGGTAAACAAGAAATTGATAAACAAGAAAATACAAAATTTAGTTTGACCTCAACATGAAATTTCACATAATAGAGCTTTAGTATCAATCATCACACAAGTAAATATAGTTGTGTGTCATGATTCAAAGTCTTCATATTCTGTCTAATGAGTGGATGACATAACAGCAGGAAGTTCACTGTGCACTACTAGAATTATTTCTACTGAGGATTATTATGGAATGGGAATCAGAAACCAGACACAAATTCTGAGAATTTACAACCAATGCGGCTCTTACAAATGTGTCTCAGGTTGCATTACTTGCACTATATACTTTAGCTGAGAAATTTCTGCACAATAAGTAATGATGCCAAATTAACTGGATAAATTAATATATTGGAGTAATATAGAGGGCTCTCATATTACGGGTAATAGAAGGTACTTTTCCATTGATGCATTGAATGAAGAATATTCACAGCTACATAAGAGGTATGCTAAATACTAGAAATCAAACGCGGATAAAGGTCTACAAGGGTCTCAAAAATAGTCCCTGCATTGGGGAAAACAAAGAAGAAATGAGGAAAGAGTTGGGGTGAAGGATATCTTCAAAGGGTAACTAGAAGCAAAATAGTCCTGCTTCCATGAGATAAGCGTTTAAATAAATAGTGGGAAATCAGTATTGTCATTGGCTGAAGAAAGATAAATGAACATCCAAAATGTGCCATGGTGATTGAGTAGTGGCTGACAATTTATACAAAAACTTCCACGATCTTTGTGGTACAGAATCCAGATCACTGGTGAGTGCCGTGGGGCTGAATCCCAGGAAAGGTCGAGCTTTTCTAGGACAATAGTTTCCAGAAAAATATCAAGAAACAAAACTCTCCCAAGTGAGATTTACTTGGATTAGTGAATGAATTAATGAGTAATGTAAATCTATATCATATTTTTGCAAGCTTAATTTCTGAAAGAACGATTTGGAGAGAAGAATGTGATTTTTCTTTCCTTCAGCTTCCTGTATGAGGTCTTTTATTCTTATTGATTACACATTACCATGCACTGTAGGATATTCAATAGGCTTTACTCAGAACAACAACAACAACAAAAAACCTACCTTCTGTGAGCCCTAATAACAAAAATGATCATTCAAAAATATGTATCAAACTTTTTTTTTTTTTCCAGACAGAGTCTCGCAACATTACCCAGGCTGGAGTGTAGTGGCGCAATCTCGGCTCACTGAAACCCGCCTCCCTGGTTCAAGCGATTCTCCCGCCTCAGAGCAGGGATTCTAGGTGCCCACCACCACGCCCGCTATTTCTTTTGTATTTTTGGTAGAGATGGGTTTTCACCATGTTGCCTAGGATTGTCTCAAACTCCTGACTTCAAGTGTTCCACCTGCCTCGGCCTCCCAAAGTGCTTGGATTACAGGCTGAGCCACTGTGCCCGGCCTATGTCAAACTTTCATGAGTACCAGGCAAAGTGCTAAATTTTATGATAAATACAAAGGTCCTCATTTATAAGATTGTTTTCCTCTTCACTATTACAATGAGGGTGTGGGTGTTAGTGATTCCAGCTTAATACAAGTGATTACCTATTACCTCTCTACCAAAGGTTGGGCCTGGCTTCCGTGGGTAGTGCTTCAGAGAGCCAAGACCAGAGTTCAATTTCACCAGGTAAAACAAGTAAAACTTGTTTCACGTAAAACAAGTGGTTCACTCTTTCTATATTTGCAACCTTCAGTTTTTCGAGACTTCTTACATTTTCTTACATTTGCCAGGTCATCGATAAATAGTTCATTTAATATTTTTAGTTATTGTGAGAGTGAGGGCTATTCAAGTTATCTAATATGACTTGCTATGTTAAATCCATACTAATATGCTTAAAATTATGGAAACATTAGTTATTTGGGGTTCTCAGGGATAAACATATATTCTTATCTATTTGAAAATCTATGAGTCCGTCTACCAATCTAACCTATCTAATCCATCTATTCAGCCAGCAATCTAACTTTTTGACCAAGACTGGGAAAAAGGGGTAGAAGGAAGTTCTAGAAATTCCCGAATTAAGGTTAAAATAAAACTAACCAAATTTCAGAACAAATATTTATATAAATTAATTAATTATTTTGGAACATAGTAAAGTCTCTAAAGACAATATAGCCAAGTATAGAAGTATACAAATAATATGAGGGCAGTAATCAAGAAAGAAACCCAATTATCACAATAATTGTTGGATAAAAAATGCCTCGAAGCATTTGTTAAAATAAGCTAAAATTATTTCTCTCTAAATTAAAACCTGATAGATAATGAGAGTTAAATACAAAAGTAAACCAAATATCAATATCTATCTCAGGCGTTTTTCCCTCTCCATGATCTCCATCAGCTCAGTCTTTTTCCCTACCAGGAGAAGCCAATAGAAGTTAGCAAACCACACACTTACAGCAACCAGAGACCTCTGAAAATAAATTTAAAAACTAGTCACCTCTAGGATACTATTTCCTAAAAATCTAGAATGAGTAACAATTTTCTGAATTTCTGAGGAGATGGAAGAAAATTCATCCAACCATGTTCTTCATTACCTCTGTGAAATGATGGGAAAGAGGAGAAAGGCAGAGGAATCTCACTGTAATATCAACATCAAGTAGAATTGTACATTCATATGATTTTTGAATATTTGAATATTTTCTTTTCTTTTTTCTTTCCTTTTACTTTTAAGTTCCAGAGTACATGCGTAGGATGTGCAGGCTTGTTACATAGGTAAACGTGTGCCATGGTGGTCTGCTGCACAGATCAACTCATCATCTAGGGATTAAGCCCAGCATCCCTTAACTATTCTTCCTGATGCTCTCCTTCCCCTCCCCTTTACTCCTGACAAGCCCCAGTGTGTGTTGTTCCCTACCATGTGTTCATATGTTCTCATCATTCAGCTCCCACTTGTAAGTAAGAACATGCAGTGGTTGATTTTCTATTTCTGCATTGGTTTGCTGAGGATAACAGCTTCCAGCTCCATCCATGTCCCTGCAAAGGAAATAATCTTGTTTGTTTTATGGCTGCATAGTATTCCATGGTGTGTATGTGCCACATTTTCTTTATCCAGTCTATCATTGATGGGCATTTGGGTTGATTCTATGTCTTTCCTATTTTGAGTAGTGCTGCAATGAACATAAACATGCATGTATCTTTATAATAGAATGATTTATATTCCTTTGGGTATATACACAGTAATTGGATTTCTGGATCAAATGGTACTTCTGCCTCTAGATCTTTGAGGAATCGCCACACTGTCTTCCATACTGGTTGAACTAATTTACACTCCCACCAACAGTGCAGAAGTGCTCCTTTTTCTCCACAACCTCATCAGCATCTGTTATTTTTTGACTTTTTATTAATAGCCATTCTGACTGATGTGAGATGGTATCTCACTGTGGTTTTGATTTGCGTTTCTCCAATAATCAGGGATGTTGACCTTTTTCTCCTATGTGGGCTGCGTGAATGTCTTTCTTTTGAGAAGTTAATGTTTTTTCCCACGTTTTAATGGGGTTGTTTCTTTATTCTTGTAAATTTATTTAAGTTCCCTGTAGACTCTGGATATTAGACCTTTGTTAGATGGATAGACTGCAAATATTTTCTCCCATTCTGATGATAGTTTCTTTTGCTGTGCAGAAGCTCTTTAGTTTAATGAGATCACATTTGTCAATTTTGGCTTTTGTTGCAATTGCTTTTGGCATTTTCGTCATTAAATCTTTGCCTGTGCCTATGTCCTGAATGGTATTGCCTAGATTTTTTTCTAGGGTTTTTATAGTTTGGGGTTTTACATTTAAGTCTTTCATTCATCTTGAGTTAATTTTTGTTGGGGTGTAAGGAAGGGGTCCAGTTTCAATTTTCTGCATGTGGCTAGCCAGTTCCCCCAGAGCTATTTATTAGATAGGGAATCCTTTTCCCATTGCTTGTTTTTGTCAGGTTTGTGGAAGATCAGATATTTGTAGATGTGCAGTCTTATTCCTGAGTTGTCTGTTCTTTTCCATTGGTCTATGTGTTTGTTTCTGTATCAGTACCATGCTGTTTTGGTTACTACAGCCTTGTAGTATACTGTGTTCTTTTTGCTTAGAATTTTCTTGATTATTTGGGCTTCTATTTTGTTCCACATTAATTTTAAAATAATTTTTTTCTAATTATGTGAAGAATGTCAATGGTAGTTTCATAAGAATAGCATTGAATCTATAAATTACTTTGAGCAGTATGGCCATTTCCATGATATTGATTTTTCCTATCCATGAGCATGGAATATTTTTCCATTTGTTTATGTCCTCTATGATTTCCTTGAGCAGTGGTTTGTAGTTCTCAACAATGAAGTTCTTCACTTCCCATATTAGCTGTATTCCTAGGTATTTTATTCTTTTTGTGGCAATTCTGAATGGGAGTTATTTCGTGATTTGACTCTCTGCTTGACTGTTGTTGGTGTATAGGAAGGCTAGCGGTTTCTGCACATTGATTTTTTATCCTGAGACTTTGCTGAAATTGCTTATCAGCTTGAGAAGCTTTTGGGCTAAGACACTGGGATTTTCTAGATATAGGATCATGTCATCACCAAACAAAGATAATTTGACTTCCTCTCTTCCTATTTGAATACCGTTTTTCTTTCTCTTGTCTGATTGCCCTGGCAACAAGTTCCAATACTATGTTGAATAAGAATGGTGAGAGAGGGCATCTTTGTCTTTTGCTGGTTTTCAAAGGGAATGCTTCCAGCTTTTGCCCATTCAGTATGATATTGGCTGTGGGTTTGTCATATATGACTCTTATTATTTTGAGGCATTTTTCTTCAATACCTGGTTTATTGAGAGTTTGTGTGTGTGTGTGTGTGTGTGTGTGTGTGTGTGTGTGTGTGTGTTTTGAGATGGAGTTTCGCTCTTGTTGCCCAGGCTGGAGTGCAATGGCATGATCTTGGCTCACCGAACCTCCACCTCCAGAGTTCAAGCGATTCTCCTGCCTCAGCCTCCTGAGTAGCTGGGGTTACAGGCATGCACCACCATGCCCGGCTAATTTTTTTGCAGTTTTAGTAGAGACGGGATTTCTCCGTGTTTGTCAGGCTGGCCTTGAACTCCTGACCTCAGGTAATCCGTCTGCCTTGGCCCCCCAAAGTGCTGGAATTACATGCTTGAGCCACCACACCTGGCCCATTGAGAGTTTTTAATGTGAGGGGATGTCGAATTTTATTGAAGGCCTTTTCTGCATCTATTGAGATAATCATGTGGTTTTTGTCTTTAGTTCTGTTTACGTGATCAATTACATTTATTGATTTGCATATGTTTAACCAACTTTGCATCTTGTGGATAAAACCAACTTGATAGTGGTGAATAAGCTTTCTGATGTGCTGCTGGGTTCAGTTTGCCAATGTTTTATTGAGGATTTTTGCATCAATGTTTATCAGGGATTTTGGCCTGATGTTTTCTTTTTTTATTGTATCTCTGCCAGGTTTTGCTATCAGGATGATGCTAGCCTCATAGAATGAGTTAGGGAGGAGGCCCTCCTTTTCAATTTTTGGGAACAGTTTCAGTAGAAATGGTACCAGTTCTTCTTTGTACCTCTGGTAGAATTTAGCTGTAAATTCATCTAATCCTGGGCTTTGTTTTGGTTGGTAGGCTATTTATTACTGCTCAATTTCAGAACTCTTTATTGGTCTACTCAGGGATTTAGTTTCTTTCTGGTTCAGTCTTAGGAAGGTGTATGTGTCCAGGAATTTGTCCATTTCTTCCAGATTTTCTAGTTTATTTGCATACAGTTATGTATAGTATTCTCTGATGTTTGTTTGAATATTTTCTTACATTTATTTGCATTTGGATTAGTTTGGTGATGAAATCCCTATTAGTTTAGCAGTCTATTCTTTTTGAATTGTTCCATACAAAGCAAACTGTTAGATGTTGGTGGTAGAGTGTTAAAGTTTTCATTGTAATTTTACTAACTAAAGAGTAGACAACATCTTGTGGGCTGAATGCTTGAGGTTTAAACAGATGCCCAGATACAAACCTCATTTTGCAGCCTGTGAACTGCTTGTATTACAGTATGTACAGTGACACTGGAGAGTTAGGAAATTTGAACTTTATGATATTGAGAAAACCCAAGGAGATATTGGCTAAATACATCCACATATTGTTAAAATATATGTTGATCTTCCTCTATCATAACTGATGTTGACATTCCCCTATCATAAGATAAATTCTCATGGAATTACAGAGGCCTTCCTTAGGAGCCAGATTACTTCCTCAGCATGGGTTATAATGAAGTGCAGGTAAGCAGGAATTCCACCATCAGGGAAGTCACTGTGCACCTGTCAGGACTCTGTCATAGATTTCCAGGGTCCTGGAGCTTTTATCCCATCTAAACTGCTCATTCCTAAACATTTCATCAAACTTGGGTCTGTGTTCAATTTCATTTGGGAGTAATCTTATTCTCAACTTTTATGAATTTATACCTTAAATCAAGTGACTATAAGCAGTTTTTAAAACAAAGGAGAATGAAGAACTGGCTTAAGGGCTCCAGTGCTAAGGGAAAGTAAACATGGGTAGGGGAAAAAGAAGGCAGCACCTAAACCAAACCTGCCAGTACCCTAGTAGTTTTCCCTGCCTCTCCTTCAAAGTCACCTGGAAATTAAAAACAACAACAAGAAGAAAAGATACTATTGATGTCCAGGCCCTCTCGTGACCAGAGCATATTTAATATGCCACATAGATGCTTCTGATATACAGCTAGCATGAGAATCCCTGATTTACATTCTGAATCCTGGGCTTCTCCTGATGTAAGCTGGATGATTTGGCATTTATTCCCACTCCACATGTGAACTTCATCTACAGTCCTCCAAACATTGAATAAATATTTCATGTAAAATAAATTTGATGCAGTTATTTTGAGAGAAAATTACTTTTTCACAAAACAATACTACTCAGCAAGCAGCAAAGTTGGTAAAAACATGAAGAATATGAACATCACCAAATGCATGCAAGAACTGTCGCTGAAGTGGAAGGAACCAGCTGATTACAATTTCTGCAATAGGAAATCCAGCATGGGGTTTTTTGCTTTTTTTTTTTCCCCCCCAGATGCCCAAAGTTCAGAAGAAAGAAGCTAAAAATGGAAGTCTTTGCATCCTCCAACATAAGTCTATGAGAAATCTTAGGGGGTTTTGGAAGTTTTATAACCGAGGGAAGGAAATAAAAAGTAAATGAATATGACAACATAGCTATAAAGATAGCAGACACTGAATACAACATCTACTGCAAGAGTATTCATCAAATCAAAGCTAATGTTTTAACAGGTAAAATGTTCTCATTAAATCGATAAAAGTCTCTTTCCTGAAGGAAATAAAACCATTTTTACCCTCCTAAGTTATCAAGGAAAGCTCTCTTAGCAGAAGCAAATTCTCCTAATTCTGCTATTCCACAGAGAAATCTAAAATCCCAAAGTAGTATTTTATTCCCGTGAATACCTTGGGTTTTTTTAGAATTTATTTTTACATTTTAAAGACAATAGTATGGTGCAAATGCGGTTGGAAGCCTTTAAGAATGGTATGTTATTATTATGCATTGTCTATAATTAATATCAATTAGAATCTATTAAATTTAATAGACTTTGAGTTATTCAGTTTAATTCAATTTCAATAAATTTCAATTAAGTACAATTTGTTTCTATTACTTTTATTAATTCCAGTCACTATCAATTACCTTCAATTAATTTAATTTACTGGCTATATATGTTCAGGTAATTCACTATTACTTTCAATTAGTTTCTATTCATTTCAGTGGGCTTCCTTGGCAGCTAACTGATTTCATAAAAACAAATGTGCAGCTATAATATAGTTTCTACAATACAGGACAGTCATACAAACTAATTAGCTCTGCATTCAAACTTACCATAACACAATTAGACCCCTATATGATCTACATACAATCTGTATTCACCTCTATCTATCTTCCTCATGGGTTGGTATATCTGTAGAGAGTCTGGGATTTACAAAAAGATGTTAGAGCTTTCAACTGATTCATAGATTAATTGCATCTACTTTGTACCTAGAACCTTGCTAGGTGCAGGAGGTAATACAGGTAACGGAGATAGGCAAAGGAGAGTTCATTTAGGAGATTATAACAAGAGTTCTCACACTCAGTTTGATGTTTGATGGAAGGCTCTGGATGTGTCTTATTCACCATCGCACTCACTGCATGAACCCATTGTTTCACACCGAGTGCAGGTACTCAAAACATGAGTATTTTCTGGGGCTGTCAGTAAAGTCAGTGTTGAAGTGCAGAAGCAAGATAATTAGAACAAATTCTGGGCCCCACAGTAAGTATGAACATCTTCTCTCTATGGAAGAAAATAACTTATAAAATTATCAAATATTAATGACAGAGGAAAAATTAGAGATCTTGGAATGTAACATTTCTTCTGCAATTGAAGTTTTTCAGGCCAATTAAGTGAGGTAATGTGTATATTACATTACTAATTCTATAGTCTTACCTGTTCTACCGGGAAGCATTTGTATTTAAAAAAAAAAAAACCCAACATGTAGATTTTCATAGTTTACAGTGCACTTTAGCACCCATTAACACATTTCATGCTCCTAAAAACCCTATGAAGAAGACACTGCAAATTTTGTCTCCTTGAGAAACAAAGTCAAATTGAGGTGAAATGGTTTGCTGAATATTGGATAACTATGAAATGGTAGAGTTCAGAGAGAGGAACCATAATGACAGAAAAATAAAGATCCTGGGTTTTTGAGGGCCCCTTTTTAGGAACAGAGGCACTTTAAATCTGTAGCTAGACAGTTCCTACACACTTACCCCTAAGATGGTGAATTCCTTTTAGTGGTCCAAGCTATGCTAAGTGGGAAGTTACGTCTCTGGGAGAGACAAATAGAACAAATGACTCATTTACTGGGCCTCCTGCTTTTCTTCACTCAAGGGTTCCTTAGAAAAATGTACCTGTCTGAGTGGAAGTGACTGGACTTGTGACAGTTGAATAAAGCACAGAGCATGAATGGAACACTACACCCCACCAGGCCCGGCCTGTTGCCTGCAGGAGGAGCTGACTTGGAGCAGGGTTCTTTGGCAGCAGGGCAATGCTAGAGCACAGGAAACTTGGCTTCCTCCCAGCACATCCCTGGCAGAAAACTCACTGTGAGAAAAGAGGGGAGGAATTCAAAGCTGAATCCAAATCAAGTTGCCAGAGCCCTTCGGCTAAGATGTGGGAGGTCCTGGGAAAGAAACCAGGGACTTTAATATCAAAAGGAAAATTGGCTAGAAGAAATGACAGAGCCATTGGAAATGAAACTGAAGGAATCTCAGCTTGGGACCAATCTACTGGCAGGGACCACCCTTCCCACTGTGGCTTGCTGACATCAAACATGGAGACAATGAAAGGAGTGGACCATCACAAAACCACACATTTAACAAATTGTGCCAGGAACAGTAGATAAATAGTCTATAATTACTTTGCCATTTGAAATTGTATTTCTATAGGCCCATCCTAAGTTAATATAATAAATATTTCTCTAAACACTTCATGAATGTCTCAGTTACATCCTAGGACAAATTATCTTCCCCAGGTAACTGCTTCAGGCAATTCACACACCATGATCTGTTCTTTTCCACCCTGTTTCTTCATCTCGTCTCACCTTGATTCCCCACTTACCTCAATGCTACTATTAAAATCAAACGTTAAGCCTTTGAAGAAGTCTTCCTCACTTTTATCAGTGAACTTTAATGCAGAAATCTTCATAAAACATGTATTGAGCTCCCAATATATGTCAGGCATATGAGAATGAAATTGTTCATTTCCTCCAAGTAATGCAATGCTGAAATCCTAGGGAATTCTTTCACCCATTGACTTACAAATAGTGAGTTACTTTTTTGGATCTGACATTGCACTCATAAGTTTTATACCCTATTTGGCATTTATAATTCTAATATTTGTACAGTATTTTACATGCATAAAGTGCTTTCATATGCCATGTCTTATTTAATCATACACCAACTTGTGTATTTTTCTAAGTATATCCTGTGAATAGACTCCCCAGCTAGACATTGAAATAGAAGCTGTAGACTTTCTTTTTCTTTATACTTCAAAATGTACAGCACCTAGAAGATGCTTGATGTGGACTTATTGTATATTATTATCAGCTAATTGGGGTAGTCTGGGAGAATGGGTCAACAAGTATTTTTAATTCATTCAATACTTAATAAATATTTATTAAGTATCTGTAATATACAAGGCACTGTGCTTAAACACTTTAATCATGAAAAACCTCAGCTCTCTCAAGGGATATGACATAAATCCCAGGGGTACCCCAAGTGGTAAGGATTCTCCTTCCGTTAAAAGTCTCTTTCCAGAATATTTAATGTTCTCTAAAGAGATACATAAATGATAGATAGATAACTAGCCATATAAAAAGGAATATCTATTTGCTGATGCTAATTACTCTTTCCTCAAATTCCTACCACTTTACCCATATTCTATCTTTATTTCTTTGAATTATTCCATGAATGTTTGTTTTCTTTCTTTAGCAAGCTTTCTGAAAACCAGCTTTTCTTTGCTTTCCATCATCTCTTCCCCACCTATCATGATATTAGGCTCAATACATGCTAGTTTACTTATCTTGAAATACTTCTTAGAGGGGACATCCAGATTGCATTCATGATGCTTACTTCAACATGCTTGCTTTAAATCACCAATATCTACCACCACGTTAAGAAACTTACGTGTTATGCGGCCAGAGCCATCTGATCCATGGTGCCTTCAACTTTTGTTAGACTCTGGATTTCTCAATATAATAACTAGAGGTAGTGTCACAAAGTCCTTACGTGACTCTCTATAACTATTCATTTCATTTTAATGTATGTTTGTTAAATTTTTGAAGGTATAAGCTTTAGATGGGTCTGCAATTATTACAGATTTTTCTTGCATAGGATGAGGAGAGTTTCCTGTGCATTGTCAAAGCCAAAAAACAGAGTATTCCCTGTGCCAATAAACACACTTCTGGTAAATAATAATGGAAAAATATGACATTGATCTTCGGCCACAATACTGAACTAAATGAAATATGTCAGGTGTCCATAAATCTTGAACCTAGGAAGATCTTTTGTTCTTCAGAGAAATGTAAGATGGCACCCACAATACGAAGGCAGGAAGTCAAGGCTGACAAGAAAGGAACCAGAGATGCTGAGACACCATACCAGCCTCTGGCCCAAAGGTTCAGTTACCACAGGATTAAAACATGAGCTTTGAAGCTTGGCTGCCTATGGGTAATTGTGGTCTTTCTTGTATTATTTGGTATTCAGTTAAGTTGTATTTATGTTTTTTCTCCTTTCTAACATTGACACTCACCTTAACTGTACTAGGAACACAGTACGGGGTGCATGTCTCTGCTGGGCCTGAAGTTTTAAAGCAAAACAGTCTTCCTGAAGAATGTTCGAGACAGTGGCAGCAGAAATCACAATGAGGGGACCCTAAAGAGAAAGTAGAACCAAAAGACAAGGCTTGTTGCTGTTTATTCAGACCCTCCTGCATACCTAGACTGCTCCTTGATCAAATCTTGGAGAAGAATTGTGTATGTTTGGTGAGGGAAACACCAAACCATTTATGGAACCTTCTGCTGCCTTTTAAACAAAGTCAGACGAAGTGTAATATAAAACTGATAATAGAAGCGTAGCATGCTCTTAAAGTTTTATATTTCAGTTTTGTGTGTATGTAAACCTTGCGGGGGTGGTTTGCTGTAGCAGGCTCTCAGCTGGCCTCCCTCCCTTCTGGCACTCTCTTCTACTCTTTCAGCAAACAGTTGATGCAGTCATCTCCATTAACAAGGCCTTTGTCATGTCACTGCCAAAGTCATAAACTTTTATTTGGCTTTGTTTTCTACCACTTCACTTTTAAAATCTTTTAAGAGACACCTTGGGTCTTTCCTTTCTTCCCATTTATCAGTTGCTTCCCAGCTCCTTATTCTTGCTCCTATTTTTTTAATTACATATGAATGCCTTCTCTCCTCTGCTCTGGCTCTTTGAACTTTATGCATCATCAAAAACTGTGCAAAAATTTACACTTTTTTGAAGATGCTGATGACTCTACAGTCTTCCCTTCTCAGTACCATTCTTATAATCACAGATGCTAAAGCACTGGTGTCATAATATCATTATGTCAGGTTGAATTCTTTAATTACAAGAAGATTGATGGCTGCCCCAAGAAGAGGCTTTGATTTATGTGCCTTTTGTATATTCCTCAGACCGTACCAAAGCATTAATGTACAGCAGAGGTCCTCTCAGTATTCTCTGAAATAATCTGCTTTTCTCCATCTCCAGGAAGGCAATGGGCTATTAAGATTATGTGTGTTAGACCTAACTCTGACATGGATCTAAAAGCATTTGTTTGATGAGGAAAGATCAGTCAGCCTGAGCCCTCACATCCACTGGATCCAAATCTCTAATTTTTAGTGACACAGACTTCTGAATATATTACAGACTAATGAAGCCCTTGATTTCCTAAATTTTCAAAAATCTGAATGCTTCATGCATCGGTATAGAGCAAAAATTTCCATGCCATTCCAGATCATTGGGAGTAAAGCTAATATGAGCTTCTAGCATTCCACACCTTGTATTCTTGTGTCTGTATAATCTTTATTGGGCAAAGATTTATCTCCAATGAGCATGTCTACAAAACCTTGCACAGACTGTTCTTTTATTTTTAATTGTAGTAAAGAATCCAGAGCTTGAGAGCCCCTGGTATAGTTCAATATCATCCCATTATTCCAAATACTTCAGAAACCTCAAAACATCTGATATTCTCAGAAGAATAATTGACCAAGAGACAAATGAAGGCAGGCTTTAACTACCTGTGGTAAGAAATCACATCAATGATAACAAAACAACTGCAGGTTGTTATAGACATAATTCAGCCTCTCCTGGTAAACTAAAAAGAGAACTGCATTTCCTCTGAAAAGAAGAAGTTCTACCTGTGTCACAGGGAAGTCCTCGTGTTGCTGGAAAGGGGTCCTGATCCAGACTCCAAAAGAGGGTGCTTGGATCTGGCACAGGACAGGATTCAGGGGGAGTCCATAGAGTAAAGTGAAAGCAAATTTATTAGACAAGTAAAGAAACAAAAGAATGGCTACTCCATAAGCAGAGCAGCAGCATGGGCCACTCAGCTGCTCATACTTATTATTTCTTCTTGATTATATGCTAAACAAGGGGTGGATTATTCATGAGCTTTCTGGGAAAGGGGTGGACAATTCCTGGAATTGAGGGCTCCTCTCCTTTTTAGACCATATAGGGTAACTTCTTATTGTTGCCATGGCATTTGTAAACTATCATGGCACTGGGGGTAGTGTCTTTTAGCATGCTAATGCATTATAACTAGCCTATCATGAGCAGTGAGGATGACCAGAGGTCACTTCTGTCACCATCTTGGGTTTTGGCAGACTTCTTTACCCCAACCTGTTTTATTAATAAGGTCTTTATAACCTGTATCTTGTGCTAACCTCCTATCGCATCCTGTGACTTAGAATGCCTAACCTCCTGGAAATGCAGCCCAGTAAGTCTCAGCCTTATTTTACCAATTCCCTCTTCAAGATGGAGTCACTCTGGTTCAAATGCCTCTGAGATTCTCTCATCTCATTTGTAAAACAAAGAAACTAGACCCAAATGTACTTTGTTTTTCTTTTAATTCTACCATTCTTTATTTCTATCATATGCTAATTATTCTGCTTTCTTCCACCCACTGCCACCAGATGCATTTTAAAAGTTATTTTTTGTTCTGCTGCTTTGTGTTCCAAGAGACAAACCCTTACCCCTCAGTTTTTGGTTGGGTGTAGCCAATGATAGACCTTAGTAGGAGCTCAGAGGAAGGGAGGAAAGCTAGACTGTGGCATGTCTAGCCTACTGTCTGCCTCTTCTGGGCCATGTTTTGTGGTAGCAGCCATGTCCCTCCAAAATTACAGCTCCTGACAGGCAGCATGTCTTCCAGAATCCTACTGTTCACAGGGCACTGGTGTTTGTTTCCCCTCTTGCTCCTTCAGACCCATGCTTGCCTATAACTTCCTATTTTTGCTAATCTGTGGATGCCAGAATATTCCTTGTCAATTCACTTTGTTACCCGCATCTCTGTAAGTAGTTTCTTTATTACAGTCATATGAGCCATTTGAATTGGATTTGTGTTTCTTGCTGAGAACTTGACTGTCATATATGATTAGATAACATTAATAATACTTTTAAAGGAAAAACTATCCAAGTATTATGTTATAAAATATTTGAATGGAATAGATAATTGAGAGTCTCATATTATTTCCCTAATAATGACTGAATCAGTGAACTATACAGGAGTCAAGAGACAGTCCTTTTTCTTTCTTTCCCTGGCATTCAGATAGGCCTCTGCTAGTAAGGAATTGGTGGGCAGGGGGTGGCGGTGGAGTAGCGAATATAATGTAAGATATTCCCATAAAATAAGTGGCATTTGATAAATAATACTATTTGCTAATACTTCTACATAAAGCAGTGTGTTAGTTTTCTACCACTGATGTAAAAAATTACCACAAACTTGGCAACTTAGAATTTCTCTTAGAGTTTTGGGGCCAGAAGTACAAAATCAGTTTCACTAGGTTGAAATCAATATATTGGCAGGGCCAGGCTTCCTGTAGTAGCTTTAGGGGAGAATATCATTGTCTTGCCTTTTCCAGTTTCCAGAGCTGCTTTCCTTACATTCCCTGGCTAATGACCCCTTCCTCTATCTGCAAAGCTAGCAGTGTATCATCTTGCATCAGTGGTCATACTGTTTTCTTCTCTAACAAAATCTCTCTCTGTCTCTCTCTTATAAGAACACTTGTGATTACGGTTAGGCGCCACCTACATAATCCAGAATAATTTGCCTATGCCAAGGTCCTTAAATTAATCACATCTACAAGGTTTTCTTTGTTATACAAGCTAATATTCACAAGTGCTAAGGATTGGTATGTAGATATATTGGGAGCTGTTACTCAGCCTATCCACAGTGTGATGGTTAATTTTATATGTCAACTTGACTAGGCCATGGAGTGACCAGACATTTGGTCAAACAATATTCTGAGTGTGTCTATAAGGTGTTTCTGGATGAAATTAACATTTAAGTTGGTAAACTGAGTAAGCAGGTTACACTTTATAATGTGAGTGGGCCCCATCCGATCAGTTCAAAACCTAAACAGAACCAAAGGGCTGGCCTTCCTGTAAGCAACAGGGAATTTCTTCTGCTTGACTGCCTGAAGCAGGCACTTTGGTTTTTTTGTTTGTTTTTGTTTTTTCTGTCTTCAGAGGAGACATTCTCTCTCTCTCTGTCTTTCTCTGTGTGTATATGTGTATGTGTGCATGTGTGTGCATGCGTGTTCATGTATCCTGTTGGTTCAATTTCTCTGAAGAACTCTGACAAATACACATAAGTGACCTTTTAACCTGTTATCTGAGTTTTCCTTCTCTCTTGATTAATGTAAATCTAGTTTGAAGATTTAGACAAAGAAGAGTCAAAATTGAACATATCGTAGAAGTGTAAAGAATGAATGGAACTAGAGTACGAGAAACTATGTCAACAGCTAAAATATACACTCCAATCAAGCATATAAAAGAAGCCACTGTGAAAACTTCAGGATAAAGGTTATATGCAATGGTTTTCACCAAGCGTAATGACTAGAATTATAGTGTTAAGATTAGTTGGAAAAATTTAATGGCCATATATATATATAAGCTTCTCCTTTATTCAGCTGGCTGGAACCTCAGGACAATAGCACTGGAAATAAAAGAAAGAATAAAAAAGACACATTTCTTTAAATTTCTTATGTTTATTTATTAAATATTTTCTGTGAAAATTGGGATGTAAGTGTATTTCTGTATATCCCACATTAACTACTGCTCTCACTAATTATTTGGTAAATTAGTTGTCTCCCAAACCTGGCTATCATCAAAATCACCCAAGCAGCTTCATGAGCTCTTGAGTGTAGTAGGCAGAATTCTAAAGATGTCCCTTCATTATTCCTGTTCCCTGGTTATTCAATCAAATACTCATCTAGGCACTGTATAAAGGAACTCCACATTTGATAATGATAATCAGCTGATAATGAAATAGAATAGCCTGAGTTATCCAGGTGGGCCCAATATAATCGTATAAACCTTAAAGAGTAAAAGAGGAAAGCAAAAAGATGCAACAGAGGAGGAAAAGCAGAAGAGAGTTGCAACAAAAGGAAAACTCAGAGAAATTTGAGGCAAAAGAAAGATTTGATATACCATTACTGGCCTTGAAGATGGAGGGACCACGAGCTAAGAAATCAGTGAATGTAGAACACTCTAATGAACTGCAAATGACCTTCAGCCAACCTCAGCAAGAGAATAAGGGCCTCAGTCCTGCAACCACGTGGAACTAAATTCTGGCAACAACCTGAATCAGCTTAAAAGTGGGGTTTTCCCAGAGTCTCCTAAAGACATCCCAAACAGTCACAACCTTTATTTTAGTCTTGTGAAGCCTGTCACAGAGAATTCAACTCAACCAACCCAGATTTCTGACCTACAGAACTGTGAGGTAATACCTCTGTGTTATTTTAAGCTTCTAAATTTATGGTAACTTGTTAAGGCAGCAATATATAACTAATAGCCTGTGCTTCACTGAGAATTTATATTTTATGTTAGGATATGAAAATGCCCAACAAATTTTTTTAATTTAGTTATCATCTTTGATTCAGTAGACTACTCGCTCTGATATGAGCTGCCAATCAATGAGAATAATTTAGACTCCATACAACAGCTGAATATAGTACTGGATATAAACATGGGGAAGACTAGATATTTTAGCTTTAAGAATATTATTTTTGGTTAAGAAGAGAAAACTCAGGTACATAAAAAATTATCAAGTATTATCTGACAATATAAAAGTATTGGGAAAAACTTCTATGTAAGCGTTGAGATAGGTTGGCTCTTAAATGAGGTATAGATGTCACACAGGCAATGGAAAGGGAGGATACCGTGTTAGAGAAAAAAAGCACAAACGTAAATCAGAGCTGAATGTAGCCTTCAGTATGTCGTCTCACCTCCAATGGAGGTGAAAGTATCTTTTGATTCATATCCTAGAGAAATTATCCCATCAAGATCTCTTCTGGAAAATCCCTGGCAGATTATCAAACTAGAAATATGCTTTTTCTAATATTTTCAACTTGTGGCTGTTTAGAAAAATGAGTGTGTGGGCACATGTGTGTGTTGATGTGAGATTATGTGTTCAAGGTTATGCTAGTCTCACTGGGAAGGTGGATTGGCATGGTAAGAAAGCCCTAGGGAAATGGATGTGGTGTTTCAGCAGCTATTTATTATTAGTGATAAAACATTGTATGAAAACCCTTTCCTGCCTTTTTAAATCAGACCAAAAGAAAACAAAGTCCGTATACAAGAAGGAATTAATTCTTCAAAGCTAATTCTTAAATACATAATTTTGAACCTGAGAGGATGGTGGGGAGGTCGAACATTTTAAATGTCATCTCATTTTACTATTAACAGGAGGGAAGTTTTAGAGCTTAGGAGTCATGTTTTTAAGCATTCACAGATATAGAAAAAATATATATAACTTTAAAAAGACATTTGCTGTTTTGAATATTGAATCGTTTTGGTACCTCACTGCTACTTTAAAAATTCCATGTGGGCTGTATACTGCTAAGAGATTAGTCACTTCAGTGGAGAATCTTAGAACTTCCTGTTCAGGGCACCTGGGGATGAGAAAGGAGACCATGGTAGATGATACTTTTCTTATCTGACTAATAAGAGTGGGATCAGAGGAATGCTAGAAAAATATTTGAAACTGTAGACCATGGGTAGAGAAAAGACTTGAAGGAAAATTATCTTAGGACTTCAATACTCCAAAAAATCATGATCAACTTCATATTTACAGTATATTTTTAGTTCATCTGGTTCCCTGTAACTTCAAAGCCATCCCTCAAGTCTAAGCTACCATCATCAATTTATTACTTGCTTAGACTGACATGATACTGGTCCCTGAATTCATTCCATCCTCCTTCAAGCCATTTCCTAATAGCAGTCAGGAATATTACTGACCCCACTTCCCATCTAGATTACGTTTTCTAGTGTATTCTTGGAAGTACCTATATCTTTCCTTTACCTCTCTTATCAGTTTTTAATTATACATTCATCTGAGTCATTATCTAATATTTGCCAAAAACTCCCACACTCTAAACCCCACAATGTAGTTACTGGGTCTGTCATTTGCTAATGTGGTTTCTTCACCTAATCCAGTGCCTGGAATTTAAAGGTACTTAGTAAATATTCATCAATAAAAAAAAATGAGGGCAGGAATGAACAAAAACAAAAGAAGTGGGCTGTCATCTATTAATGAAAATATAGTCTAATTGAGGGCCGTAGGAGTGGACACTGTCCTGGTGTAGTGCTCAACTGAAAATTAAGAATGGAGAAAAATCCATTGAAAAATGTGGATGGCGAAACATTAAAAGAAAAACCAGGGATATGACTGGGCTGTTAGTGTTAATCAATTGGCTCTCATGCCTACGTTTTATCTATAAAATCACCAAATTCACTCTGAGAAATATGTAAACCAATGCAAAAGATCCATCTAGACTATATTCCTATTCCTCCTGAGACCCTTCTGTATGGGGCAGAAGCCAGCATGATAAAGCTTTGTTCCCTGAGTCCTAATCTGGAGAGACTCTATATGTCTTGTGCACTTAATTATGTTCACAAAGAATGTTTATGAAATCTGACTTTTATAAAGAGGAGAAACTTAACAGCAACTCTGGTCTGAGGAACTTGATGGGACTCATCTCTACCTGGGCCAATGCATCTATTCTTCCGTATGTGACTAGAACTGAAAGAAACTCTCCACAAAGCAATGTTGTGGAGTCCTGCCTTAGAGAACATAACTTAATTTGCGTAGATTTTGGTTAAAGAGTTACAAGCGAGGAGACTTTTGATTGAGATATTACATTTAAATATGAGCTTGAAAAAAATTAAAACATCTATCTTTAGGAAGTGAACAAATAAAATTTGCCATAAAGCAAAATGTACAAAAATAAAAATGTTGAAAGTGGCCACTGCACATCTCTAATTCTATGATGACCTTAATTAAAGATCTATTATAAAAACAGCACTCTGGTACTGATGAAATAACTTCAGGTGAAGTTGGCACTTTATATTTTATTCCCTTGAATATAGGTTGCAAAATCAATTGATATATAATCTCCTGTAATCCTACAACAACCTGATAAAATAGAGTTTACCTTCATTTTACAGATAAGAAAACCAACGCTAACATCTTTGAAGTAACTTAGATAAGTCATACAACTTAGGAGTGGCCAAGCTATCAGTTAAACCCAAGTCTTTGTATTGTAGAGCCTCCTTTGAGCATCTTTAAGTGATTTGAGATAGATTAGGCAGAAGTGTCCAAAATTTTGCCTTCTCTGGGCCATATTGGTAAAAGAATTGTCTTGGGCCACACATAAAATACACTAACAATAGTTGATGAGATTTTAAGTAACACAAAAAAATCTTATAATGTTTGAAGAAAGTTTACAAATTTGTGTTGGGCCACATTCAAAGCCACCCTGGGCCGTGGGTTGAACAAGCTTGGATTAGAGCCTCATTTGAGCATCTAAGAGATTAAAATAATGATGAGAGATGGTACGAATCCACCACTTTTCACCCACCTACACAATACATAATGTAGTCAAGGATTTTACAACCCTCACGAGAATATTCACACAACTTTAATACTCTTCAGTGTACAAAAGTCTATTTAGAGTCATTTCACCATACAAATATGGAGAAGGATAATTTGTGTCCTCATAACTGGAAAGATTATCCAGCCACACTTCAGAGTTTGCTTGATCCTCATTATTTAAATTGTCCACAAAGCTTCTGCTGCCTAATATTTTTTTAAATGCATTTTTGTTTTTTTCCCAATGTAGAAAATTAGGAAAATAGAGAAAAGCATAAATGAAAATATATAAAACACAGTAAATTTTCTAAAATATTTAAATGTTTTTGTATACATATAGGCACACACTTATGTGTGTGCGTATATACATTTACACCTAGTTTCTAAATCAAATTGGTAGATTGCACAGATGGCTCCAATTCTCCCCCTTCTGTACTCTTTTACAAAATAACTTGCAGCTCCTTCAATGAAGAAGTGGAATCTATTTCTCTATCCTTTGAACCTAGTCTTATCTTGTGAACTTTATGTGGCAAAAGGAATGTGCCAGCTCTGAGCATCAGTCTCAAAAGGCGTTGCGGCTTCTACTCTCTTGCTAGGGACTGTGTCAAGTTTCCATGTAAACAGTCCTGAACCAATCTGTTTGACGAAGAGAGAGACACATGTTCTACCAGTTTCCACTGGGCTGAGAGTCAGCCAATCCCCAGAAGCAGAGCCACTCGATGATCAGCAGCTGATCACAACATGAGTGAGCCAAGCCATGATTGAAAAACAGAGCAGCTGAGCCCAGTCCAAACTGCTGACCTACAAAATGATAAACTAAATTTTGAAAGCCACTAAGCAATAGATATTTGATACATCAATTTTGCCTTTTTCCCAAAAACTTCTTGGGGGAAAAAAAAAGAATTCATTCTCCACCCTGATGGGGAAAATACAGTGTAGTTAAGGGTCCTGAATTAGCATCAGGTGATCTGATTTAATTCCTAACTCTGCCATTGACTAGAGGTGTTATTACAAATATGTCAAATACATTATCCGAGTTTCAGTTTTTATGCCTGTAAACATCATATTGCATACCCGTTCTACCTGGATGGTTTATCATAAACATATGAGAATTATGAAATTGTATTGTATGACTTTATACCCATTTTTTCTTCTCCAGGTGTTTGTCTTCTTATTTAGAAGAATCAATGCATTGCACTAGATATTATTCAAGGATCATCCTTGTTCAAAATTTCTTTAACTATTATTATTGTTGATGCTGTTACAGTTACTGGAGAATCTAATTTAAGGTTCATGCCCTGTCCACAAGCCTCTATGAGAAGCTCACAATGGAACCATGCCTATTACAACACAGTCTCCCAGAGAACAGGTACCTCTTTTGGAGTCTCTAGGAGGTACCTGTGCTATGGGATATAGTTAAAACTCATAAAATGTGAAAACCTCATGTTCTAATCCACATTGAAAACCCAAAGATAAGGTAGAGTTTAGGTATAAATTTTGTGAGCAATTCCTTTTCTAGAGCAATTTTAAGAAAGAAAACTCATTAAAAAAGATTTCTCCATCTACTCTTTCATTTGTGAATCATCTCTTTGAGTAAGGCAGAAAGTTTTGATGTATTGATCACAAGCAAAATTAAAACAACCTGGAAGATATAAAAATATGTAAAAAGAAAAATTATCATCTCTTTCCAGATCTACTGAATCATAATTACCAGATGTAAAGTCTAGAATTAGAGACTCTGTAGGTGGTTCAGGAGCAGGCAAAAACCTGAGAACTATTAAATTTGGTTTTCATTCTTTTCAGAATCAAGATGGGACAAACTACTAAGCTGGTTCTAATCACTTTCAAATTTGCAAGTTTGAGTAAATTGACTTATCTAATTGCTTTTCATTCTTAAAGAGAATCTTAAGCAAATTGTTATTTTGGATGGTGAGATGAGGGATAGATGAATTTAGGCAGTAATGTAAAAACTGAAAGAAGTCTGAGTAAAAATTCCAGGCAGCAAGAAGAGACTCAAGTCTTGGAAGGAACAAAGGCAGAGAGAGACAAAGAAAGGGTTGTAGGAAAACAATTATCTCATGTTTTTCTAGGGCTAACCCATGCTAAAAGTCTCTGGGAATCATGCTGCTTAGATTAGTATGGTTTAAAGATAATTGCTCTCCAGACATACCCCCAATTTGAGGTTCCACTAGGCTAGAAAGACTACCAAGTATAAAATACAAAGCAAACAGGAGATCCTGTAACTTCTTAGCATTGTAGCTGTCCAAAGCCACAAATATCATTTCTTCTTTTCTCTGCCAGATTTGCTAGTAAGATTTTTCTTGGGTCAGTGGTTGAGAATATTTTTGTTTCTTGGTCTCTGACAATCTCCTTCATGAAGAGTTGAATTTACTTCTTGGCAAATAACCACCTACACTGTACGCATTGTACCTTTCATTCTAACCATTTCAGATTCAGTCCTTTAGGTTACTATAAAACTGCCTTCTAAAGAAGGGGAGAAGAAACAAAAAGAAAATGAAAAATAGGGGGTCAGATAGATGGGATTAAACCAATATATGTTGAACGCCCATTATGTATCACCTTCACAAATGTATTATCACAGTAACTCACAACAACCCAACGAGGTAAGCATCATTTATTTCTTTGCAAATGAAAAAACTCAGTAATTGTATGAATCATTCCATACATAGATAGGATTCAAACCTGATTAAATCTGGCCCTAAAACCAGTAATTTTTTTAACACCCTTAGAATACACATTTGGAAACAAATATCCCTGAGTGCAGCGAAAAAATTCTTGTCAGTAAACATGCTCATGTGAATACACATACCTCTGATTCTTTTTTTTATTATTATACTTTAAGTTTTAGGGTACATGTGCACATTGTGCAGGTTAGTTACATATGTATGCTGGTGCGCTGCACCCACCAACTCGCCATCCAGCACTAGGTATATCTCCCAATGCCATCCCTCCCCCCTCCCCCCACCCCACCACAGTCCCCAGAGTGTGATATTCCCCTTCCTGTGTCCATGTGATCCATTGTTCAACTCCCACCTATGAGTGAGAATATGCTGTGTTTGGTTTTTTGTTCTTGTGATAGTTTACTGAGAATGATGATTTCCAATTTCATCCATGTCCCTACAAAGGACATGAACTCATCATTTTTTATGGCTGCATAGTATTCCATAGTGTATATGTGCCACATTTTCTTAATCCAGTCTATCATTGTTGGACATTTGGGTTGGTTCCAAGTCTTTGCTATGGTGAATAATGCCGCAATAAACATACGTGTGCATGTGTCTTTATAGCAGCATGATTTATAGTCCTTTGGTTATATACCCAGTAATGGGATGGCTGGGTCAAATGGAATTTCTAGTTCTAGATCCCTGAGGAATCGCCACACTGACTTCCACAATGGTTGAACTAGTTTACAGTCCCACCAACAGTGTAAAAATGTTCCTATTTCTCCACATCCTCTCCAGCACCTGTTGTTTCCTGACTTTTTAATGATTGCCATTCTAGCTGGTGTGAGATGGTATCTCATTGTGGTTTTGATTTGCATTTCTCTGATGGCCAGTGATGATGAGCATTTTTTCATGTGGTTTTTGGCTGCATAAATGTCTTCTTTTGAGAAGTGTCTGTTCATGTCCTTTGCCCACTTTTTGATGGGGTTGTTTGTTTTTTCCTTGTAAATTTGTTTGAGTTCATTGTAGATTCTGGATATTAGCCCTTTGTCAGATGGGTAGGTTGTGAAAATTTTCTCCCATTTTGTAGGTTGCCTGTTCACTCTGATGGTAGTTTCTTTTGCTGTGCAGAAGCTCTTTAGTATACCTCTGATTCTTCAGCAGACTTGAGAGGTGCTTTGAAGAGAAACTCTTGTCTAGATCAATGTTCTTGAAACTGTGAATGTTTACTTGCTAATGAATTATAACATCAATTGTGTATCAACAAACAATTTTTAATGAAATATTACCCAAAGGAATCGAATCCAGTAAAAAAAATTCCTGAGGTATAATGTAGTAAGGATAAGAGTTTTTTTTTTTTCTAGAAATCTTTTTTGATTACATAAAAGTGCACATATGGGTGTATACACCAAAGTGACAAAGTAAAATATTTTCTAATGTAATTAGTCGTGAAAAACATAAGTTTGAAAGCTACTGGTCTAAACAAATAGAAGGATGCCCAGGGCAGGGAAATTATCTCATCTCAGAGAGAGAGGCCCAGAAGGACCCTGAAAGAAAAAGAGCAACAATACAGAAAGGACTGTCAAGCCTTAGAGTTTTGTAGATTGCATTGAATGGCTGTTCTCTTTTTTCAACTAATAAAGTCATTGAAATGCAGAGGTGAAAAGTTCCTGTAGCAAAATCATGTTGAAGTCTGCACGTGCCGATCACCTATGAGGAACTAGGTCTTTTATTAAACTCCTATTAGATTTTTTCCAATCTTATTCTGTACATGCAGGATCAACATTGATTTCTTTTTTTTTATCAGACATTGTCCAAAAATGGATGAGGCATTTCTCATTATCTCTCCCTTGAACAACATTTATATAGGACTTGCTGAGATATATGCTCTTTATTTTCTTACTTGCTCAAAGAAAAAAAAAATCCTACTACATTTTTCCCCCATTTGGAGCAGATAAAAGGTGACTGATTCTAGATAACAGCATCAGCTGTTCTTCTGTCTTGGCTGTTAAACGCTTACCTGTTGAAGAGGCCAAGAAAACATGTAATGAGGCTTAATATACGGAATAAATATTGGTGTACGCAGCTGGCCATTCAGAATATTGTTTTAGCCTGTGACTCACAGAAAAAGAAGAAACATACAATAGAATTTGGTATGGCTGCTTCTATTATGACTTCATTTGGCCACTGACAACCATTTATTGAACCTGATGACATGAGAATTATTAATAACAATACCTATTATCTGTGTAATGATTAAAAGACTACTTCAAAGTAAGTTTACATATCTAGCTCCTTTTCATTCTTACAACAGCCTTGTTTGATTTGGGAAGTATTATATTCATTTTTAGAAGTGAGAAAAATGAGGCATAGATAAGTGATTTATCCAAGAACACACAAAGTTGCAAAATTGGAACAGAATCTGTAACCCCTAAATCCTGGCCCACATTCCTCCCAACAGATAGCAATTTTTCCCTCATTAATTGTGCCTTGTAATATATTCTTTTCTTTTTCCCTAGCTGACCTGTTTCACAAAAATTATTTTTTTAAAGTTTATGTTTAAATAGGTTAAAAAAGGAAATGAGAGGCAGGGTGATTATTCTGTCACATCTGCTGAATGCAGTTAATTCATTGGTTTCATGAATATGAAGTGGTCTAGAGGAATATGTATCTATTTATATAACAATCACATATGCTGGGAAAATGTATGTGGTTGAAATACAGATACGTTGGTTTCCATTTTAATATTGGTTTAAGTAAATTATATGTTAGGCCCCAGCCAACAAATATATCCGTTACAGTTAACTTCTCTAATTTGGTTAAAGGATCCTAGGTTTATTCAGCATTGCATGTATATCAGGTTATGTAAAATTAATAGCTGAAGTTCATTCATATGGCTTTAATTAGGATGCATGGGTTGGGATGAAAAATAAATCAAGAGCTCTGGCTTTGATTATAACTATATCTGCTCCAGTATCAGTGTCTGCAATGGCAAATACATGTTGGCTTCCCTTAATACATGTTTGTCCAAAGAAACCGTGCATTGGCTTAATTTCACTTTAAAAGCTTTTATTAAAAGGTATTGTTTGTCTAAACACCAGTTTCATTCACTTTATTTAATTACACGAGAGTATTCTCAGAGCCCAAAATATAATTGTATACATTTTTTTGAAGTTGATGTATTACATTTCAAAGAAAATAGATTCATTTCTGTGAAAACTTCTTGGAACTTTTGTAAACATACTGTTTCCAAGTCTACGTACTCATCTTCAAACATGGCTTTGGGAGTCTTACTCATTTTCTTTCCCAGGAAAAAGAATTATTTGAGGAGAAAAGCATTTATTGCTAGGCAATAATGTTCTTCTCAGGTGGTTGCTAAACTTTCCCACCCAAACCAGGGGAAAATGTAAGTTTTATTACATTAATGACTTCTTTTATATTTGCCTAAGATTTATTTAGTCCTCATGATCAAAATAATTTTCCACCTTGTCTGTGATGTATTGTGTGGCCACTTGAGTTTTCAATGAGAGCTTTCTTGTTTTCTCCTACTGGACTAGATTGTTAACTTGGAGGTAGTAGACCATGCTCTGAATTATTTGTACATCTTCAATTCTCAGCTCTGTGCTCTAGACAGAGCACAGCTCTTTGTAGATAAAGGTGGTGAAGGAGCTGCTGGATGAATGCAAGCTGTTCTCTCCTTAATATGAGGTGTATTTGATAGCATGATCATCTAGCTCCAAGATGGGTCACAGAGGTCCCAAACAATTAATGGCATGAGGAAGCCTGAACAGACAAGTAGACAGGCATCAAGAATTCCTAGTGACTGACATCAGTAGGCAAAGGTCTTAAATGGGAGATGATAAACAGCAGAGAGTGCCACCATGGACAGCACATTTACATAAGCTCAGGATGGGTCCAGATAGGCAGCCCTGATGAAAGGGACAGGCTATGTCTGGAGTAGAGAAGAATAGTTATCATTTATCAAGCCTATAGTATACGCCAGGCTCTGAGCTAAAAGCATAAGCTCTGGAGTCATACAGGCCTAGGTATATAACAGCAAAGCCCACTCTGAGCTGTGTGACCTGGAGAGAACTTTTCAATCTATTTTTACCTAAGGATTTTCTTCTCTAGAGGAGCTGACATAAATGAAATTGTTAATATCACACTTAGGACACAGGATGAGTGATGTTACTATCAGAATTGTTCTTGATTCTATCAATAGCTCTACAATACATAGATGATTGTCCATATTAGAGTGATCTAAAAGCTGAGGCTAAAAAAAAATAAGTAACTTATTCAAGTCCACTCAGCTAGTGAGTGGTGCCAGTGGGATCCAAATTGGCCTGATTCCCAAATATATAAAACGTATACATACAGGTAATAGGCTGAGGGTCCAGGCAAAAGGACGAAGAGTACATTATCTGTGACGCTGAAATGCAGAGCTCCAGCTCAGCTCAGGATTCCGGGAATGGTTAAGAGTATGATCGGTTCTAGATTTTTGTGCAGAGCCCA
Organism: Gorilla gorilla gorilla; assembly: GCF_029281585.2. NCBI lineage: Eukaryota > Metazoa > Chordata > Mammalia > Primates > Hominidae > Gorilla > Gorilla gorilla. Next base: position 73,468,744 of record NC_073241.2, read on the forward strand.
GCTTGCCAATGGAGTTAAAGTGGCTTAACTGTGGATATTGGAAAACCTTCAGGAAAGGAAGCCAGACCACTGAATTTAAAGCTAGTCAGACCCCACTTTTCCTTTCCATCCTTTCTTCTTCCTTCTCTTTCTTTTCAAATCTTATTCCTTTGCTTACGGTCTAGGATTCAAACTAAGTGGCCAAGAACATATTAAGAAAAAGTGTTGTGTATCCTGGCCATCCATCCAGAGACATCCTCCTCACAAATTATCTTGGTGCCACAAACCCACCATAAAATATTCATTGCCTTTGATCCCAAAGTATTTTTACTCTGCACACTGTCTTCTATTAAAATGAAAATGTCCCTTAGGGGAGAGAAAATCTTTTAAGCTGTTATTAGTTAAAATCTTGGTGGGTAGTTATTTTATGAAAATTGAGGTTAAAATTCTTCAAGAACTGAAGGACACAGAATGTGGTTCAGGAAAAACAAAGAAACCCACAGGGGAAAGAGTGACATAGATGGGGTCATTGGAGGCTGTCACATCTATTTCCCCCGTTTTAAGGTTTGTTGCTGCTTCTGTTCACATATCCTTCTCTTTTTTTCTCTTCACTCCATTCCACTACTCTCCTTCATACAACCTATGCTCTTTCTAGAGCTTAAAAAAATGAGGGGGCTAAATAAGACTGAGAAGACAAAATGGGAGAAATCAAATTTGGAGACATTAAGAACCTCACAGTATTTTGAGTTTAGAAATGTCTCAATAATTTCTGACCTCACACTAGAGTTTAACATGGATTTTGAGGTTATGGTTCAGATTCAAGCTTTGTTATTGATGTCTGTGACCTCAAGCATGTTATCCCCTTATCCTCTCTGAGCTTCAGGATTCTTACCTTAGAGTTAAGGCAATGTCGAACTCAGGGTAGTTAAAAGGATATTGACACACTTAGTACTGTGCCTGGAGGGTACTATACTATGTGGTCATGATGGGGCAGCTAATAATAATGAAATGTTAGTACAAAAACAGTAACACCAAGATTGCATTCAACTCCATGTTGGACTTTACTTTAGATGTTGGGTATTCACTCTTCCTGACTACCATTAGACTCACTCTGTGTTCTTTAGATTACGATAGACAGCCAGGGCCACAGTAAACTAGAGCAAAGGAAAACACTATTCAGATATGAGGAGGACTGCATTAGGAAGCACATCTGATAAAAGTGTATAACATGGTGACTATAGATAAAATGCTGTATTATGTATTATTGTATACTAGAAACTTGCTAAAGGATTAGCTCTTAAAGCATTCTTATCAAAATAAAAATAAAGAGTAACATGAGGTGGTAGATGTGTTAATTCACTTGACTGTGGTAATCATTTCACAATGTATATGTATATCAAAACATCACATCCTACACTTTAAATATATACAATTTTATTTGTAAATTTTGCCTTAAGAAAAAAAAAAGCCAGGTGCAGTAGCTCACATCCATAATCCTAGCATTTTGGGAGGCTGAGGCAGGTGGATTGATTGAGCCCAGGAGTTTAAGACCAGCCTGAGCAACATTGTGAAACCTCATCTTTATTTTAACAAAATGCAAAAATTATCTGTGCATAGTGGTTCATGCCTGTAGACCCAGCTACTCGGGATGCTGAGGTGGGAGGATCCTGAGCCTAGGAGGTCTACAGTGAACTATGATAACACCACTGAACTCCAACCTGGGTGACAGAGCAAAACTCTCCCTCAAAAAATAATATAAAATAAACCCCTTCATCTGTAAAATGGGACTACAGAAACCCACCTGTGTAAAGTAGATTGTATACCCTCCAAAAGAGAATTGCCTAAGTCTGCTCCTCAGAGAGTGAGACCAGAAGAACTTGTAAATAAATTTTATTATAGCAGGTGCTGTTCACAAATAGATGAAAATTAACTATCACGTGGAAATAGCTATTACCTCATTTAATTAATCAGAAATCTGCCTCTAAACTATTTAGATTATTCCTAAATACTGAGAAATAATTTTGTAAAATAGAATTCAAAAACAGCTATAAGCAGCTTGGTAAATGTTTAGATTCCATAAAATGAAACTCACACATTCATCTCACAATGACACAGGCTTTTGATCAACCTTGATAGCAGTACTTTCCAGTTTTTAAGTTCCTTTTTCTCCTTCTCATAGTTACTCAGGGGTGAGCCCCTACTGCTAAAGATGGTTTGCTCCAGCTGCCATAGAACATAGCCTGCTTCTTTTGAATGTATATAGTAGGAAAATGGTAATATCTACAACCATTTAGTGATGATGTTATTGTCCTCAGGTTAAAGATGAAGAAATGGAGACTAACAGTGAATTTTCTTGCACAATGCAAGTAGTAAGCATCAGAACTAAAACTCAAGTCTGGAGGTCAAAATTTAAAAACCTGGCCAGGCGTGGTGGCTCACACCTGTAATCCTAGCACTTTGGGAGGCTGAGGTGGGTGGATCACAAGGTCAGGAGTTTGAGACCAACATGGCCAATATGGTGAAACCCGTCTCTACTAAAAATGCAAAAATTAGTTGGGAGTGGTGGCAGGCACCTGTAGTCCCAGCTACTTGGGAGGCTGAGGCAGGAGAATTGCTTGAATCCGGGAGGTGGAGGTTGTAGTGAGCCGAGATCGTGCCATTGCACTCCAGCCTGGGTGACAGAGCAAGACTCCATCTCAAAATAAATAAATAAATACATACATACATACATACATACATACATACATACATACCCTCCTCTTCAAATTGTATCATGCTTATGGAGTCAATATCAAATAAACCTGCCAAGAAGTTGTCCGAAATGTATTAAGTTGGCCTTTCCAGAAGAACAGGTCGCAAAGAAAGGCAAGGCATTATCCCCAGACTAATCAGGATCAATACCAGTCTTTGAAACCTGACTCCAACATTACACTGCAGTCGGCTCTTCCCCCAACAGGCATTCTTCTTAAATAGGAGACTGAGGTCTGCCTGCCCAGCCATGCTTGACTCTGTTCTTTCCTAATTTGCATTTGGCACAGGCTCTAGAAATAGAAGCCTATGATATGAACATAAAAGCAAATATATTTTCCCAGTTTAGTGGGTTAAGATGAAAGGATCAATTTTGCCTACTGCAAAACTATGTTCAGGGCTTGACCTTGTGCCTTAATTCTATTTACAAGAAAAGTATAGTTAGCGGTAGGCAGGAAAATCATGCTAATTTTGTTTTGTTTGGGCATCCTGCTCTATGAACTTGGAGACTTACGTTCTTTTTCCGGGTAATATTTTCTAAGGACACTTTTGGACACTTGACCTTGTATCCAAGTGTCAATGCTAGTCCTATCAGAAATGTTGAATGCATTGTATACTCCAGCATGTCTCTAACCACATAGTACAATGTGAGAGAAGTATCCCTAGGGAAGAAGAAAGAGTCACATGTCCCTAGCATGTATGCCACAGGAGCCGGAGTTATGATCCCAGGGAGGTTGATGATTAGAAACTATTTCCTTTTATTTTTATTTTTATTTTTATTATACTTTAAGTTCTAAGGTGCATGTACACAACGTGCAGGTTTATCACATAGGTATACATGTACCATGTTGGTTTACTGCACTCATCAACTCATCATTTACATTAGATATTTCTGCTAACACTATCCCTCGCCCAGCCCCCCAGCCCCCAACACGCCCCAATGTGTGATGTTCCCTGCCCTGTGTCCATGTGTTCTCATTGTTCAATTCCCACTTGTGAGTGAGAATATGTGTTTAGTTTTCTGTCCTTATGATATTTTGCTGAGAATGACGGTTTCCGGCTTCATCCACGTCCCTGAAAAGGACATGAACTCATCCTTTTATTTTGGCTGCATAGCACTCCATGGTGTATATGTGCCACATTTTCTTTAACCAGTCTATTATTGGAGTTGGTTCCAAGTCTTTGCTATTGTGAATAGTGCTGCAATAAACATACATTTGCATGTGCCTTTATAGTAGCATGATTTATAATCCTTTGGGTATGTACCCAGTAATGGGATTGCTGGGTCAAATGGTATATCTAGTTCTAGATGCTTGAGGAATTGCCACACTGTCTTCCACAATGGTTGAACTAATTTACACCGCCTCCAACAGTGTAAAAGGATTCCTGTTTCTCCATATCCTTTCCAGCATCTGTTGTTTCAAGGCTTTTTAATGATCGCCATTCTAAAGGGCATGAGATGCTATCTCATTGTGGTTTTGATTTGCATTTTTCTGATGACCCATAATGATGAGCATTTTTTCATATGTCTGTTGGCTGCATAAATGTCTTCTTTTGAGAAGCATCTGTTCATATTCTTGGCCCACTTTTTGATGGGGTTGTTTTTTTCTTGTAAATTTGTTTAAGTTCTTTATAGATTCTGGATATTAGCACTTTGTCCGATGGATAGATTGCAAAAATTTGCTCCCATTCTGTAGGTTGCCTGTTCACTCTGGTGATAGTTTCTTTTGCTGTGCAGCTCTTTAATTTAATTAGATCCCATTTGTCTATTTTGGCTTTTGTTGCCATTGCTTTTGGTGTTTTATTCATGAAGTGTTTGCCCATGCCTGTGTCCTGAATGGTACTGCCTGAGTTTTCTTCTAGGGTTTTTATGGTTTTAGGTCTTACATTTAAGTCTTTAATCCATCTTGAACTAAGTTTTGTATAAGGTGTAAGGAAGGGATCCAGTTTCAGCTTTCTACATATGGCTAGCCAGTTTTCCCGGCACCATTTATTAAATAGTGAATCCTTTCCCATTTCTTGTTTTTGTCAGGTTTGTCAAAGATCAGATGGTTGTAGACGTGTGGTGTTATTTCTGAGGGCTCTGTTCTGTTCCATGGGTCTATATATCTGTTTTGGTACCAATACCATGCTGTTTTGGTTACTGTAGCCTTGTAGTATAGTTTGAAGTCAGGTAGCATGATGCCTCCAGCTTTGTTCTTTTGCTAGGATTGTCTTGGCAATGCAGACTGTTTTTTGGTTTCATAAGAAATTTAAAGTAGGTTTTTCCAATTCTGTGAAGAAATTCAGTGGTAGCTTGATGGGGATAGCATTGAATCTATAAATTACCTTGGGCATTATGGCCATTTTCATGATATTAATTATTTCTATCCATGAGCATGGGATGTTCTTCCATTTGTGTGTGTCCTCTCCTATTTCGTTGAGCAGTGGTTTGTAGTTTTCCTTGAAGAGGTCCTTCACATACCTTGTAAGTTGTATTCCTAGGTATTTTATTCTCTTTGTAGCAATTGTGAATGGGAGTACACTCATGATTTGCCTGTCTGTCTGTTCTTGATGTATAGGAATGCTTGTTATTTTTGCACATTGATTTTGTATCCTGAGACTGCTGAAGTTGCTTATCAGTGTTAGGAGATTTTGTGCTGAGGTGGTGGCATTTTCTAAATATACAGTCATGTCATCTGCAAACAGAGATGATTAGACTTCCTCTTCTCCTAATTGAATATCCTTTATTTCTTTCTCTTGCATGATTACCCTGGCAAGAACTTCCAATACTACGTTGAATAGGAGTGGTGGGAGAGGGCATCCTTGTCTTGTGCCAGTTTTGAAAGGGAATGCTTCCAGTTTTTGCTCATTCAGTATGATATTGCCTGTGGGTTTGTCATAAATAGCTCTTATTATTTTGAGATACGTTCCATCAATACCTAGTTTATTGAGATTTTTTTAGCATGAAAGGCTGTTGAATTTTATCAAAGGCCTTTTCTGCATCTATTGAGATAATCCATGTGGTTTTGTCGTTGGTTCTATTTATGTGATGGATTACGTTTATTGATTTGCATATGTTGAACCAGCCTTGCATCCCAGGGATGAAGCTGAATTCATCATGGTGGATAAGATTTTTGATGTGCTGCTGGATTCGGTTTGCCAGTATTTTACTGAGGATTTTTGTATCGATGTTCATCAGGGCTATTGGCCTAAAATTCTCTTTTTTTGTTGTGTCTCTGCCAGGCTTTGGTATCATGATGATGCCGGCCTCATAAAATGAGTCAGGGAGTAGACCATCTTTTTCTATTGATTGGAATAGTTTCAGAAGGAATGGTACCAGCTCCTCTTTGTACCTCTGGTAGAATTTGGCTGTGAATCCATCTGGTCCTGGACTTTTTTTGGTTGGTAGGCTATTATTGCCTCAACTTCAGAACCTGTTTTTCGTCTATTCAGAGATTCAGTTTCTTCCTGGTTTAGTCTTCGGAGGGTGTCTGTGTCCAGGATTGTATCCATTTCTTCTAGATTTTCTAGTTTATTTGTGTAGAGGTGTTTATAGTATTCTCGGATGGTAGTTTGTATTTCTGTGATATCGGTGGTAATATCCCCTTTATCATTTTTATTGAGTCTATTTGATTCTTTGCTCTTTTCTTCTATATTAATCTTGATAGTGGTCTATCTATTTTGTTAATCTTTTCAAAAGACCAGCTCCTGGATTCATTGATTTTTTTTGAAGGGTTTTTTTGTCTGTATCTCCTTCAGTTCTGCTCTGATCTTAGTTATTTTTTGGTCTTCTGCTAGCTTTTGAACTTGTTCACTCTTGCTTCTCTAGTTCTCTTAATTGTTATGTTAGGGTGTTGATTTTAGATCTTTCCTGCTTTCTCTTGTGGCATTTAGTGCTACAAATTTCCCTCTACACACTGCTTTAAGTGTGTTCCAGAGATTCTGCTACATTGTGTCTTTGTTCTCGTTGGTTTAAAAGAACATCTTTATTTCTGCCTTCATTTCTTTATTTACCCAGTAGTCATTCAGGAGCACGTTGTTCAGTTTCCATGTAGTTGAGCGGTTTTGAGTGAGTTTCTTAATCCTGAGTTCTAATTTGATTGCACTGTCATCTGAGAGACAGTTTGTTGTGATTTCTGTTCTTTTACATTTGCTGAGGAGTGTTTTACTTCCAATTATGTGGTCAATTTTAGAATAAGTGCGATGAGGTGCTGAGAAGAATGTATATTCTGTTGATTTGGGGTGGAGAGTTCTATAGATGTCTCTTAGGTCTGCTTGGTCCAGAGCTGAGTTCAAGTCCTGGATAGTCTTGTTAATTTTCTGTCTCATTGATCTATCTAATATTGACAGTGGGGTGTTAAAGTCTCCCATTATTGTGTGGGAGTCTTAAGTCTCCTTGTAGGTCTCTAAGAACTTGCTTTATGAATCTGGGTGCTCCTGAATTGGGTGCATGTATATTTAGAATAGTTGGCTCTTCTTGTTGAATTGATTCATTTACCATTATGTAATGGCCTTATTTGTCTGTTTTGTTCCTTGTTGGTTTAAAGTCTGTTTTATTAGAGACCAGGATTGCAACCCCTGTTTTTTGTTTTTTGTTTTTTGGTTTTTTTGTTTTTTTTTTTTGTTTTTTTTTTTTTTTTGCTTTCCATTTGCCTGGTAGATCTTCCTCCATCCCTTTATTTTGAGCCCATTTGTGTCTTTGCACATGAGATGGGTCTCCTGAATCAACACCCCAATGGGTCTTGACTCTTTATCCGATTTGCCAAACTGTGTCTTTTAATTGGGGCTTTTAGCCCGTTTACATTTAAGGTTAATATTGTTATGTGTGAATTTGATCCTGACATTATGATGCTAGCTGTTTATTTTGCCCATTAATTGATACAGTTTCTTCATAGCATCAGTGGTCTTTACACTTTGGCGTGTTTTTGCAGTGGCTGGTACCAGTTGTTCCTTTCTATGTTTAGTGCTTCCTTCAGGAGCTCTTGTAAGGCAGGCCTGGTGGTGACAAAATCTCTCAGCATTTGTTTGTCTGTAAAGGATTTTATTTCTCCTTCATATATGGAAGCTTAGTTTGGCTGGATATGAAATTCTGGGTTGAAAATTATTTTCTTTAAGAATGAATACTGGCCCCCACTCTCTTCTGGCTTGTAGGGTTTCTGCCAAGAATCCGCTGTTAGTCTGATGGGCTTCCCTTTGTGGGTAACCCGAACTTTCTCTCTGGCTGCCCTTAACATTTTTTCCTTCATCTCAACCTTGGTGAATCTGACAATTATTTGTCTTGGGGTTGTTCTTCTCGAGGAGTATATTTGTGGTTTTCTCTGTATTTCCTGAATTTGAATGTTGGCCTGCCTTGCTAGGTTGGGGACGTTCTCCTGGATAATATCCTGAAGAATGTTTTCTAACTTGGTTCCATTCTCCCCATCCCTTTCAGGTACACCAATCAAACATAGATTTGGTCTTTTCACATAGTCCCATATTTCTTGGATGCTTTGTTCATTTCTTTTCACTCTCTTTTCTCTAATCTTGTCTTCTTTCTTTATTTCATTAATTTGATCTTGAATCACTGATATCCTTTCTTCTGCTTGATTGAATCAGCTACTGAAGCTTGTGTATGCTTCATGCAGTTCTTGTACTGTGGTTTTCAGCTCCATCAGGTCATTTAAGTTCTCTACACTGGTGATTCCAGCTAGCCATTCGTCTAACCTTTTTTCAAGGCTTTTAGCTTCCTTGCAATGAGTTCGAACATCCTCCCTTAGCTCGGAGAAGTTTGTTTTACTGACTTTCTGAAGCCTACTTCTGTCAGCTTGTCAAACTCATTCTCTGTCCAGTTTTGTTCCCTTCCTGGTGAGTAGTTGTGTTTTTTCAGAGGAGAAGAGGCATTCTGATTTTTGTAATTTTCAGCCTTTCTGCTCTGGTTTCTCCTCATCTTTATGGTTTTATCTGCCTTTGGTCTTTGATGTTGGTGACCTACGGATGGGGTTTTGGTGTGGATGTCCTTTTTGTTGATGTCGGTGCTATTCCTTTCTGTTTATTAGTTTTCCTTCTAACAGGCCCCTCACCTGCAGGTCTGTTGGAGTTTGCTGGAAGTCCACTCCAGACCCTGTTTTCCTGGGTATCACCAGTGGAGCCTGCAAAACAGCAAAGATTGCTGCCTGATCCTTCTTCTGGAAGCTTCGTTCCAGAGGGACACCCACCTGTATGAGGTGTCTGTTGGCCCCTACTGGGTGGTGTCTCCCAGTCAGGCTACAATAGGGGTCAGAGACCCACTTGAGGAGGCAGTCTGTCCATTATCGGAGCTCGAACACTGTGTTGGAAGAACCACTGCTCTCGTCAGAGCTGTCAGGCAGGAACGTATAAGTCTGCAGAAGCTGTCTGCTGCCTTTTGTTCAAATATGCCTTGTCCCCAGAGGTGGAATCTAGAGAGGCAGTAGGCCTTGCTGAGCTACAGTGGGCTACACCCAGTTTGAGCTTCCCTGCCGCTTTGTTTACACTGTGAGCATAGAACCGCCTACTAAAGCCTCAGCAATGGCGGAAACCCCTCCCCTGACCAAGCTCCAGCATCCCAGGTTGATCTCAGACTGCTGAGCTAGCAGCAAGCAGGGCTCCGTGGTCATGGGACCCACCGAGCCAGGCATGAGAGGGAATCTCCTTGTCTGCCAGTTGTGAAGACCATGGGAAAACCATGGGAAAAATTTGGGCAGGAGTGCACCATTCCTCCAAGTACAGTCACTCATAGCTTCCCTTGGCTCGGAAAGGGAAATCCCCCAAATCCCCCAACTTCTTGTGCTTCCTGGGTGATGTGATGCCCCTCCCTGCTTTGGCTCGCCATCCATGAGCTGCACCCACTGTTCAACCAGTCCCAATGAGATGAACCAGGTACCTCAGCTGGAAATGCAGAAATCACCCTTCTTCTGCATTGATCTCACTGGGAGCTACAGACCAGAGCTGTTCCTATTCAGCCATCTTGAAAGTGACTCCAGAAACTATTTCATATATCCATATCCATACCTGTTATGGACCAGATACGTGAGCTCTCATATGGGTATGGTCAGAAGAAGGGAAAGAAGAAGAGAAAATTCACAAAAGAGTGTGTATGTTAAGGTCATGGCTTTGAAATGGCAGAGTACAAATTGTGGGAGGCTTAAAAAGTAAGTAAGCCTCATTTCCAAATTTTTTATTTGTCCCAAAAAGCAATAAGACTGGGATAGATACATGAAAATGATAACAAGTAGCCATGAATTGGGAAGAAACATTCAGCCAGTTTTCTGTAACACAGGATAACGTTGTCCAAAATTCCAACTTAAAAAAACTTTTATTATCCAGGGAAAATGTTCAAATTACAAATAGCGTCATTGTCACTTTTTTGTGTGAAATTTTTACTTCCTGAATTCACATACGTCCTGAAATCTCTACTTTTTGGCAAATACACAAAAGAAATTAGTGGTAACTCTGTCTCAAGAGCAATAATTAATGGAGTGAGGGTTACTGGTGGAGCTGATGGTTCTAGGAAGGGGTTAAGGCAGCGTGTGAATACCTGGCTGCCTATTTCCATCTGTTCAGTTGGGACAAGAACAGACCAGGAGCTGTCTCTCCTCCAACCCCACATGGCAAGCACCTACATTTGGGCCCTCTTCAGTCTTGTCTCATCCTTTCTCCTCTGGAACTTGCCCATTGTGTTATTTTGCATCCCCCTTCTTCCTGCTCATCTGATATCTGTTCCTCTCCTGCCTGTTTCTTATCCCTTTCAGCACTGCCCTTAAAGATGGCAGTTCTAGCATTGGGCAGTTTCCCCCAAGCGCCAAGTTCGTACTTCTATGCTACTGAAAATATCTCAACCTTTCAAGTAGATGGATTCATCACTTCCAACTCACTGTGTGCTATCATGAGCTGATAATCTAGTGCTGTTATGTTCTTCCCTGTGGTCTTATGTGCCACACCTAAGTATTTTTGCCTGGGCTTCATTCCTCACTCATATGTAGAGGAAGTAATGGTTACTTTGTCAGCCTTAATTGACCCCCCGGTAGTGACAGAGAATCCAATTTGATGTACGAATGCATGTGTGTTTCTATTTACTCATTCAACAAATATTTATAAAGGGTTTATCCTGTGAAAATGATTAGAAAGTAGAAAAACTCTATGAATATTGTGATTCTTCAATTAAGTGTAGGGCTGTGGGTAGGAAATCTAATCTACCTCACCAGTGTGTGTGTTTATTTGTTTTGTCCTCTTATGAAACAAATTACTGATAAGTGGATTAAACTTCACTTTTCCTGTAGTGTTGATACCACATTCACACTTGCATGAGCAAGAATAATTATTCTTTACCTTTCAAAAACCTGGGGGAAAAAACCTATGGAAAAAGGCAGAGAGTGAAAAGGAAGTAGGTGCAAACAAACTGGGTTTTCAATGATGGAAATGATCATTTTACTCCCCGTGGAAAATAAAGCTCTATAATTATAGCACTCCATACTACCACCATCCTAAGACTACCAATCCAGACTGCAAGCATTCCCAATGCTGAAAATGCCTCTAATGAACAGATACTTCTGAGAATTGCAAAGAGCCACCCTATCTTGCAATTAAAGGATTGACAGAGCATGTTGAACTTAATACTAAGAATGCTAAACATCCTTGAGTCCTCCCTCATGGTGGGGGAAAGTACTTCTCCCTGCCTGCTGACATCCACATGGCTGAGGATTGTATGCATGGAGGGAGCCCTAGAGCTTCCTTACTCCATATGCATTAGTCACACTGGGCACAGTTCTGTCATTAGTGGCTCATTCTCATTCTGAGGCCAAATTCTCCCATCAGGTATTTGCCAGTGCTGCCAATCAATTTCCATACCCTTCTCTCAAAATCAATGGGTGAGAGAATCATAAATATTCAAGGGAAGAAAATGAGCAAGCACAGGGGTAGTCAAGGCCACCTGTGGCTCCAAGAGGGCAATGAAAATTTCTCACAGATGGACAATTTTAACAAACTTTGCATAGAGAGCTAGATCCTGCTAGCATATTGTCTGAAAGACATTGGAGTTAGATACTAGTAAAGGCCTTGTTAGGCCAGAATTAAGAATATGTTACTAAAAACATAGAATTTTCTTTTCCTGCAACCCATTAAAATCTAACAATTGGGAGTGACAAAGTGTGTAGGATAATTTAATGCAGACACTTTCTGAACTATTTATGCTCCAGAGCCTGTGCAGGCAGAAGGGAGTTGTTTGGCAGGGAGGTTTGAAGCGTCTCATAGGTCAGTCAGAAGTTCCAAATGCCAAATGCTGAACTTGGAGGCTGTTTCCAGGGATGTCTTTATTTTCTGAGCTTTACAATCCATGGACACATAAGTGTGGGTACAAATATATTAGTGAAACTTCCACTAAAATTGGATTACTTCGTGAGAAATCAAGGTGCTGCCAACAGTAATGCTTTACTCTGGCTTTCAACAAAGCCACACCCACCTCTGTTCCCTCCCAAATTGTCAAAGCGTCAGGATAAACACTGCAGTTCAGTGGTCTGCCAGACCCAGGTTCAAATCTCAGCTCAGCCACTTAACAGTTTCTGACCTAGGACATATCATTGAACTTTTTGGTCAAGTAATGTAATACCAATTTCTATCTTGTTGGATTCTTAAGAGGATTTAATTAAATAATACAGGTAAAGCCCTTGTTAAAATTCCTGCTATATACATGCATAAAAATACTTACATTATCTCAAGTATTATTTTTCATATAATTGATAATTGTTGCATTTTTAGCATTTTTTTTAGCCAGTGGTGAACTTAAGTGATAAGTTCACCACTGGCTGAAACATGGAAAAATTGTGTGTTTGTGTGCATATACACACACATATATAGTATTTATATACACGTATGATGTATATATACATATACATGGTGTATATATACATATATAAAATTAAAACCTTCCACTTCCAAGGTTCTTTCTATTCTACTTGTACTACCCAAGAATAGATTTTTAAAAGCATTTTTAGCTGCTCAATAAAATATACTAAAATTAAATATATTGAGCAGGAAGAACACTAGATGTTTTTCCAAAGGAGTATACACAAACCAATTCTAACACTTAGACTGCACATAAATAATACAGAGTAACTCTTTGTCTCAGTTTATATATGCAAAATCATCCTAAACTGCAAGTGTTGCTTGTTTCAAAGAGGTAAAATCTTGTCAAGTTCTCCCCTAGAGGATTCTAATCAGCAGGTCTCTCTAGTTCAGAAGTGATAAAGTGTTGTGAGTAACCCAGCTTTCTTAGAATTGAAACAAGTTTATTTTTCAGTTCTCCCAAGTAGGGCAATATTAGGAAGGTTTTCTCCATAAAGAAATGTCAGCCCTGACCTCAGGTACTATGGTGGTAGTGAGCTAATGGTATAAAGAGGAACATAATTCCCTCATGACCCATTCTATGTGCGAGTTCAGAAAGTTCTCAGACCCGTTCATACATATAACAGCAGGCTATCATTCATTCATCCCAACCTGCAATGCATTTCTACACTATTATCTTTGTTTAAAAAATTCTCCTGAGATTTGTTCCATGTTTCTAAATTGAATTAAAGTAAATTTAGTTGGAATGATCTGTGAAAGGAAAAGTAATCAAGTAAATTTAATTTTCTGCTTTACTGAGGGTTAACTAGAAAATATTTTTGTTTTTATCTTATTGTTTAAAATGTATGCACATGCTTTTCTCCTTTAGGAATTACAATACCCAACAATTCACTTTGGTTTTTTTGTAAAGTGATATGGTAGAACAAACTTATCTCTAAAGTCCCCGCCATATTTAATATTCTGTGAAGCTGGCATCAATAAACAACCTAACAGGGGCGAGAAGAACCCCAAAACAGGCTGTACAATGCCAGGCTTACTATAAACAATGCTCCCACTGCAGATTTATTTAAAATATTGTCTTGACACTTTTCCTGAAGCTAGGATGATGGCATAGTGGTAGGCAAAGTTTCAGGTCCAGTTCAACTGAGGCTCGTAAGGACAGAAGATTCTAAGTAAGTTTGGGTTGCCAGGGCACCAGAAAATGCCATCTCAGGAGGAGAACCTACATCAGTTGCCATTTCCTCTCAGGCTAATGCTCTGAAGGTCAACAGAAACACTTGAATGTCTTTGCTGTGACTTCAGAAGTATAGAGTGAGTCGTTTAATCCACAATTATCTTATTAGCAGGAATCTGAAACCAAAGAGGAAGGTTATCAACTGTTTGGATTTTATTTCCAGTCTAAGTACCCTCTTATTCAGCTGTTACCTGCATCTCAACAAAGACAGCCATTAGGTGCCTAAGAGGTAGATGAATTTCATGGATATTTTTATTCTGGAGGGGAAGAGGAGAAGTGGTATAAAAGATCCTTGCTGACTCTGTGCTGATATGCTGGATGTTTACTTTGAAATCCACCATTTCTTGGATACTTGTCATGGTTCATAAAAGAGATTGATGGCTCCATTATCTCTGAGATGCTTGTGTGTAATTCCTATTAGTGTGAGCAGGAGTTGCAGCAGCAGAACAATTTGGGAGCTTAGTTTTTGTCTTGCTCTAAAGAGTTATGTTGAAAATCAGCTTTCAGGTAAACCACAAAAAGGTCAATCTATCCACTTAGAGATTTTGCAAATAGTTCTTTTCCACAGATGCAGAATGTTAGAGCTGGGAGAGATTTAGAAACAAGTATAACTTTCTCAGCTTATAGATGAGACAACTGAGTTGTAAAGAGGGCATCACATTTGCTCAAAGTGATGGAGCTAGCCATATGCAGGAAGTCGTGACTGTATCTCAGGACTCCTGACTTTTTTCTATCACTTTTTATCTCCAGTATAATATTTGATCCAATTAGAAATTTAAGAATTGAATGACATAACTTCAGATAAGGTAATACAATATGGTCTTCTATTTCTAGAAATCTTGGAATAACAAAAACTGGACTTAACCTCCCACCATAAACAAACAGAAAGCCAGACAAAATACGTAAAACAATTGTTTGTAGAGACTAGATTGCAGGATGGTACACCTCAGGAAAAGAGAAACAAAGTCCTATTTTCCTGACCATGAAGGAAACCAAAACAAGGCCCTGTTTGCTTACTGAGTTAAGCAGATAGAGAACCAAGATCAAGGAGACTGAGAGTTTTGGAAGTTACAGGACAGAATTTTGAAAAGGAGGGAAATGTACAAAACAGAAGAACTCCAAGGATCTACGCAGGGGTGTGTTGCTCAGTATCATGGTACCATATGTAAAATGAAACTCCAAACACCTAGATAGAAAAGAACCAGTGAGTCATAGCTAAAAAATTTCCAGAGCTCACGTAGAGTGGACAGATGTCTGAGCGCTGACAAGTGAGTTCCATTATTCAGATGCTCTGCTCCATCATTTTATTTTAATTTTGCTGTTTTTTTTTTCTCTTTGCGTATTTGTGTAATTTCCAATTTTTGGCCAAAATTTCTCCTCTGTTTATACGTGTTAGCCTCTTTTTCAACTGGATTCTTTAACAAATCAATCATCGCAGTTTTAAAATCCCTGTGTTATGATTCTAACACCTGAGTAACCTCTGACTCTGACTCTGGTTCTGTTGATGGTTTGGTCTCTTGATAATGACTTGATTTTACCTGATTTCTTTTATATCTTCAAATTTTATTGAAATCAAGGCATCTTGTCTAAAACAGGAGAAATCGAAGTAAATACTATTTTTACTTGGGCATTAATCCAGTTCAAATTCCTCTAAAAATGCTTTGGACTTAACAGCATGAGCGGATTTAATGACTGTTTTTCTCAGTATCAGAGAGCTACCATCAGTTTTCTGTTAATTCTGAAAGCCCATGCTATAGAAGAGGTTCCTTGCCATGTACTTGCTTTCTCCTTTGTTAGAATGTTTCTATTTATTATGCATAATTTTTACGAGCCTGGTATCCAGAAGAAGGAGATGTCCTCTCTTTTCTGGGTTCAATCTCAGTCCTAACCCCTGTTTGCTCAAGTCTTGAGAATAGAACGTTCTTTGCATTCTTTCATCTTCTCCCATGGTAGCCAATCTCTACAATATAGCTGTGCCAGGCCATGTGCTGGAAGATTTACTGCCCCACCCTTATTGGTAGAAGGCTTTAATTGTACTGGCATAAGATCCTAGGATCAGGATCCCTTGTTGCCTCTACTATAGAGGTAGGGGACATTTATCTTCCTCTTTATTTTTCCCTTGGGAACAATGGGTCTTTATAGAACAACAAGATTTTCTGTCCCAGCTTCAGTGATGTGTCTTTTGTGGGAAGAATCTGGTGACAGACCATAATCTGTATCCTGCCATGGCAACCAATTTTCTTCTTCATACCTGCACCACTGAGGGAGTCTCTGTTCAGTTTTCTTCCCTGCCCTGAGTCCTTCTCATATGCACCAGGTGGAGGTCCTTTGAAAAAAGGCCTGCAAATGAATCATTTTTTGTCATACCAGTCCATACTCATCCTTTAAAAAGTCATTAATATTTTCACTGATTGCTTCTTACTAGCTTGTATGATGGCTACTTCTTGCACTCTGCCACAGGTTACAGAAACACCTGTCCTATCTATCTTGGTAGGAGAGAAAGAGACTCTTTATCTTTGGATTTCAGGTTATATGTTTGCTGTGCAATTTTAGGTATCTTATAGGTTTGAGAAAAAACTGTTTGTAGTTTACCCACCTTCTGTTCATTGTTAGTATAGCAACAGTGAAAATTTCCAGCCAATGTAATAGGACAAGAAAAAGAAACAACACGTTTGATAAATTAAAAATAAAAGTAATATTATTCATTTAAAATACTATTGATATGTAGATAAATTCAATTATATATATGCAAATTTAGCAAGGCTACTCAATAGCAGGTTAATGTAGACATATGTTGCTTAACAACAGACACATTCTGAAAAATATGCTTGGCAAGTTCAGTGTGTGAACATCATAGAGTGTACTTGTACAAACCTAGATGGTATAAACTACTACAGACCTACATTGTGTGGTATGGCCTATTGCTCCTAAGCTTCAAATCTGTACAGCATGTTACTGTACTAAATACTGTAGGCAATTGTAACAAAATGGTATTTGTGTAGCTACACAGATCTAAACAGAGAAAAGGTACAAAAAATACAGTTTCATAATTTTATGTGACCACCATTGTATTATGCTATGATACGTTATGTGGTGTATTAAGATATATAAGCATAAATAATATTTTGTAGTGGAAACAAATTATAAAATAAATAAAATTTATAATTGTGAAAAGAGAATACGTAGGCTTGAACTTAATAAAAGATGTTTATAGCCTCCTTAAAGAAAATTAAATTATATTAACAAATGTTATTCTCATGGATTAGAACACTTAATATAGTCAAATTGTCAATTATCTTGAAATTGATCTAAAGATTCAATACAATCACAATAAAAATTGTAGCATTTTTTTTTATTTGTGAAAAATTTAAAGCTGATTCCAAAACATACAGGAAGATGCAAAGGGCAAAGATAGGTGACACCATGTTAATAAATAACAATATTGAACGCCGTACACTACCAGTGAATCTTTTTTAAAAATAAAAATAATTAAAACTCTGTGGTGTTAGAGCAAAACTGATAAACAAACAATACAAAGTAGAGTCCAGAAACCAAAAAAGTACATAGTCAATTGATTTAATGTAAAGATTACACACTAAAATTATAAAGGACTATAATTTTTTTTGAAATAACTTTAGTTTCACTTACAGTTATAAGAAATAATACAGAAAGATTCCATGTAGTCCTTACAAAGTTTCACCTGATGCTAACATCTTGAAAACTATATTATAATATCACATCCCAGATGTTAGAGGAATATAGTCAAGAGGCAGAACATTTTCATGACTATGAAGATCACTTCTATTGCCCTTTCATATCCAGACACACTTCCCATCTTGTCCCCACCTTTCCTTTTTAACTGCTGGAAACCACTAATCTTTTCTCTATCCCTATAATTTTGTTACTTCAAGAATGTTATATAAATACAATCATACAGCATGTGACCTTTGAGATTGGCTTTTCTCATTCAGCATAATTTTCTGGTGATTCATCCAAATTTGGGGGTATATCAATAGTGTCTTCTTTTTTTATTGCTGAATAGTAGTTCATGGTATGGATGAAGGACAATTTGTGTACCTAATCACTGACTGAAGGACATCTGGTCACAGTATCTCATGGTAAAAAATGATAATACTTTATTGGAAATGAAGAGTAGTGAACTTTAGGTAAATTTTAGAGTTACAGCCAGCAAGGCTGCTCAAAGCATTAGTGGTGGGAGCTGAGAAAAGAGATAAAAATTGCTGGTTTTTTTTTTTTTTGAGACAGAATCTTACTCTGTTTCCCAGGCTGGAGTTCAATAGCATGATCTCAGCTCAGCTCATTGCAACCTCTGCCTCCTGGGTTCAAGAGATTCTCCTGCCTCAGCCTCCTGAGTAGCTGGCACTACAGGCACGCACTGCCACGCTCAGCTAATTTTTGTGTTTTTAGTAGAGATGGGGTTTCACCATCTTGGCCAGGCTGGTCTTGAACTTCTGACCTCAAGTGATCTGCCCACCTCAGCCTCCCAAAGTGCTGGGATTGCAGGCATGAGCCACCGTGCCCGGCTCCAAATTGCTAGTTTTTTAGCACTGGGAGAGGAGTTGCCTTTCTTTTGTAGAGTTGATGCTGCTGCTATTACTGAGTTTTGAAGACTGAGAAAAAAGCAATTCAGTAAAAATTAGTGGAAAAAAGTTTTGATACATCTTAAGAGTGATACCAGCAAGATGACTGACTAGAGCTACTTGATTCTTATTCCCCCCAACAAAAAGGGTCCCAAACAAAAAATAAACAACTATATTTCAACTGGAGTGACTGCAGTTGTATGCTGGAGAGCACCATGGGAAGGGTAAAATCTCAATGGAGTATGGAAACCCAGAATAGCACCATAGAGAGGGAAGTGAGGCATTTTGCCTCTGCCACATTCTCTACCCTACAAGGATCAGCTCAAAGTCAGGGAGGACCTCTTCCTATGCGGGAAAAGTAAGCTGGAGATTCCCAACAGTCCTCATTACCACCACGAATGCCAGGAATCCTTGCTACAGGAGAGCCCTTCAATCCTCACAGGCCCCAAATCCTGTCTAGAGATTTAGCTGGGAGTTTGTGCAGCTGCATTTAAGAAGATGGAGGTCATATGAAACATCGTTTTAGACTACAGTGGCCTAAAACTAGAAGTCAGCAACAATAAAAAGCTTTGGAAACCTTACAAATATATAGAAATTAAATAATATGTTTCTAAGTAACCAATGGGTCAATAAAGAAATTAAAAGGCAAATGAAGTAATTCCTCGAGACAAATGAAAATGGAAACACATCATGCCAAAACCTATAGGACACAGCAAAAGCAGTTATAAGAGGAAATCTAATCACAATAAACACCTACATCAAAGAAACATAAAGTTTCCTAATAAACAACCTAACCATGCACATCAAAGAACGAGAAAAACAAGAACAAACTAAACCGAAAGTTGGTAGAAGAAAGGAAATAAAGCTGAGAGCAGAAATAAAGGAAAGAGACTTTAAAAAACAATTCAAAAGATCCACAAAACAGTTTTTTTTGAAAGAATAAAGAAAACTGACAAACTTTTAGGTAGAATAACAAAAAAGAGAAAAGACACACATAAATAATATCTGATAAAAAATGAGACATTACAACTGATAACACAAAAATACAAAGGATCATGTTTACTATGAACATACACACACCAACAAATTTGAGAACATAGGAGAAATAGGTAAATTTCTGGACAAATAAAATCCACCAAGATTAAAATATGAATAGAAAATCTGAACAGAACAACGAGTGAGGCAATTAAATAAGCAATAAAAAGGATTTCATTATATAAAAAGACCAGGACCCGATGGCTTCACCATTGAAATCTACCAGACACTTAAAGAACTAATACCAATTCTACTCAAAATAGTCCTGGAAATTGAAAAGGAAGGGATAATTTCAAACTCATTTTAGGAGATTACGATTACCTTAATTCCAAAACCAGACAAAGCACCACCAAGAAAAAGAAAATTACAAGCTAATATCCCTACAGAACATAGATGCAAAAATCCTCAAGACACTAGCAAATCAAATTCAATAGCACATCACAAAGATTATTTACAATGATCATGTAAGTTTCACCCCAGGGATACAAAGATGATTTGACACATGCTAATCAATAAATCTGATACTTTAACAACAACAAAAAAACTATACAATCATTTGAATAAATGCAGAAAAAGCATTTGACAAAATTCAACATCCCTTCATAATAAAAACTCTCAACCAATTAGTTCTAAAACGTATATACCTCAACACAATAAAGGTCTCGTATGACAAACCCACAGCTAAAATCATACTGAATGAGGAAAAGCTCCTTAACCAAGGAGATGAATGGTCTCTATAATGAAAACTATAAGATCAGGAACAAGACAAGGATGTCCACTTTTATCATTCCTGTTCAACATAGTATTAGGAGTCCTAGCCAGAAAGATTAAATAAAATAAGTAAATAAACATATACAAATCAGAGAGGAGAAAGTCAAATCGTTCCAGTTTGCAGGTGACATAAACTAAACTTACACAGAGGAAACTCCAAAGACTTTATCAGAAACCTGTAAGATATGGTAGTTCACGCCTGTAACCCCAGCACTTTGAGAGGCTGAGACAGGGGGATGACTTGAGGTCAGAGTTGGAGACCAGCTTGGCCAAAATGGTGAAACTCCATTTCTACTAAAAATACAAAAAATTAGCTTGGTATGATGGTCCGGTGCCTGTAATCCCAGCTGCTCAGGAGGCTGAGGCAGGAGAATGGCTTGAACCCAGGAGACAGAGGTTGTGGTGAGCCGAGATAGCTCTACACTGCACTCCAGCCTGGGCGACAGAGTGAGACTGACTCCAAAATAACAATAATAATAGTTCTGTAAGAACTAATAAACAAATTCAGTAAAGTCACAGGATACAGAAATCAGTAGGATTTCAATATGCGAATGGTAAACTATCTGAAGAAAATAATTTCACCTAGGATAGCCACAGGAAATAAAAAACCCACTAGGAATAAACCGAACCAAAGAGGTGAGAGATCTCTATACTGAAAATTATAAAACATTGATGAAAGAAATTGAGAAAACACAAATAAAGGGAAATGTATGCCAGCTCACAGATGGGAATAATTATTATTAAAATGGCCTCCTACCAAAACAATATACAGATTTAATGCAATCTCTATCAAAATATCAAAGACATTCTTCACAGAAATAGAGAAACATACTACTAAAATGTATACAGAACTACAAACCATCCCAAATAGCCAAAGCAATTCTGAACAAAAAGAACAAAGTTGGAAGCATCACACTACCTGACTTCAAAACGTAGTACAAAGCTTTAGCAACCAAAACAGCATGACACTGACATAGAAACTGACACATAGACCAATAGAATAGAATAGAGAGCCTAGAAATACTGTAAATTTATGCACGTATAGCCAATTGATTTTTGGTTTTTGACAAAGGGGCCAAGAACACATATTGGAAAAAAGACAGTCTCTTCAGTAAATAGTGCTGAAGAAATTGGATATCCACATGTGGAAGAATGAATAGACCCCTACCTCACCATATATAAATATAAATTCAAAATGGGTTAAAGGCTTAAATATAAAATCCAAAACTATGAAACCACTATAAGAAAACATCGGGGAAACACTTGACAACACTGGGCCGGACAAGGGTTTGTTAAACAAGAACTCAAAGGCATAGGCAACAAAAACAAATACAGACAAATAGGACTACCTCAAACTAAAAAACTTTTGCACAACAAATGAAACAGTGAACAGAGTGAAGAGATAACCTACAGAATGGGAGAAAATAATTGCAAACTATACATCTGACAAGGGTTTAGAATCCAGAAGATATAGAGAACTTAAAACAACTTAAGAGTGAAAAAGCAAAAGGTGATGGCTCATGTTCCCATGTTGGAGGCGAAGGCAGGTGGATCGCTTGAGCTCCAGAGTTTAAGACCAGCCAGGGCAACATGGTGAAACCCCGTCTCTACTAAAAATACAAACATTAGCTGGGCATGGTGGTGCATGCCAGTAGTCCCAGCTACTTGGGAGGCTGAGGTGGGAGGATCACTTGAGTCTGGGAGGTGGAGGTTGCAGTGAGCCGAGATCATGCCACTGTACTCTAGCCTGGGCAACAGAGCTAGACCCTGTCCCAAAAAATAAAAACAAAAAGAAAAAATTTAAAAAATGGGCAAAAGATTTGCATAGGCATTTCTTTGAGGACTGACATTCAAATGGCCAACACGTACATGAAGAAATGCTTAACATCACTCATCATCAGGGAAATGCAAATCAAAACCACATATGAGATAACACCTCACTCAAGTTAGAATGGCTGTACTCTAAAAGGCAAAATAAAGCAAGTGTTGGTGAGAATGTGGAGAAAAAGGAACACATAAACACTGTTGGTGGGATTGTAAATTAGTACAGCCATTAGGAAAAAAACGGTATGGAGATTCCTCAAAAAAATTAAAAATTGGAGCTACTATGAGCCACAATCCTACTGCTGGATGTGTATCCAAATGAATAAAATAAATATGTTGATGAGATATCTGCCCTTCCATGTTTTTGCACTGCTACTTACAATAGCCAAATATAAAATCACCCAAAATGTCTAACAACAAATAAACACACAAAAAATGTGGTTTATATACACAATGGAATAGTATTTAGCCATTAAAAGAATGAAATTCTGTCATTTGTAACAGTATCGATGAATGTGAAAGACACATTAAATGACACAAGCCAGACACAGAAAGACAAATACTACGCGCTCTCACTCATATGTAGAATCTTAAAAAAAAAAAAAAAATGTTGAAGTCATAGAAGCAGAGTGTGGACATTTACCAGGCTACCAGAGCCTGGGGATGAGTGAAAGGATGAGAAGGATAGTCGGATAGCCAGTGGGTTCAAATGGGTAGAAAGTTACAATTAGAAAGAATAAATTCTGGTGTTTTATTGCACAGTGGGGGTGATAATGTTTAACAGTAAGGTATTGTATATGATAAAATGGCAAGAAGAGAGCCTTTTGAAAGTCTTCACAACAAACAAATGATAAATGCATGATAAATGATAAATATTCTGACTTGATCATTA
This sequence comes from Gorilla gorilla gorilla, assembly GCF_029281585.2. NCBI lineage: Eukaryota > Metazoa > Chordata > Mammalia > Primates > Hominidae > Gorilla > Gorilla gorilla. Next base: position 73,491,647 of record NC_073241.2, read on the forward strand.
TATAACATATATGTGTATCAAGACATAAAGTTGTACCCCATAAATATGTATGACAATCTGTCAATTACAAAAATAAAAATAAAATTCCTAAAAAGTGAATAAAAATAAATGTTATTTTGTATGTAACTTAGATGTTTATTTTATATCCAAAAAGATGTTTCTACTTTAGTGTAATTAACCTAGCTGTTCTTTGTTAGAAAGGCCCTCTGACTTTGCATAACTGGTTCTTCTTATTTAGGTCTCAACTTATATCTCACCTTCCCAAAGACCCTTTCTCTAACCACTACTCTAAAGTAGCTACTCATTTACTCTCCATTATCCTGTGGTAATTTTCTAGATAGCTTTATTGCTGCAGATACTATCTGGTACTTGAGATAGTATATGCTGAACAAGAGTAAGACTTCAAATAGTGTTTAACACCTAATAGAGGCCTAATGTAAATATTTATGCAGTGAAGGAACATTGCTGGACACATAATCTAGTAGATGTGTAGAGCTGGAGACCAATAGGTATTATCAGAGATGATAATACTTACATTACGTATTTATTAGGATTCGCAGTAATGAATGACAATTTCTTGGCGGTATTTGGCACATGGTGGGCACTCTGTGAATGGCAGACAAAATGATCATTTCTACCAACAGGGGCTACCTAAGCAATTTTGCCCTTTCGGTTAGCAAATTGTGTGACATCAGCTATTTAAAGAAAGGGAATATTTGGTATTGGAATAAATATTTGGAATAAAGAAGGGTACAGTATTTTCTTTCAGTAATAATAATGAAGTCCATCTGTGTTTATATAACTAAACTTGAATGTGTTCATTTTGCTTCTCCTGAATTCAGTCTAAAAAAACACAGTCTTATCATAATAGATATCAGAAATATTAACTAAACACACAAAAAAATGCACATTAAAACTGATGACTGAAACTGGCATTGAGATATACAACACAGTCACTTATGCAACAGTGGAAGCTGCCTTTATGTTGTGTGCTCTGGGACCTATGCAATAAGCCCTAATTGCCAGTACCTAGGTTGTGTTGCTTCCTTATCCTGTTAATTTTCTGGATATTAGTTGCTGGTAATCACAATCCTTTTGATTGTTTTATATCCATTATGAAGCAATATCATGCCAGATTGATCTGTCATTTATAGGGTGATCAAAGGGAATGAAATGAGCAATTTTGAATGTTGAACAGCAAGGCTGTGTAGAGCTGAAGCTTTGCTAGGACTCTGGTCTTGTGCGTCACCATAATTATGATTATTTACAAGCTTTCTGAATGATCCCATGGCGATCTTGGGGTGGGCACTTTATTTTTTGTCATTTAGATAGAAGTTGTAATACTGAAGGCATCTTTTTCCCCCTGTCTTTGGCCTCCTGTTATCACCCTATATCAGAACCCCTCAACTTGTTAAAGGTTTGCTTTTAAAATGGAAATAGGGGTGCGCTTAAAGCATTTGGAGAAAATCATGTTGTCTCTGTCCTAGAAAAATATTCCCTCTACAAGGAGGAAAAATCTCTCTGGAGACTACATTTTTCAATTCTGGAGGGTCGCATGTTTGAAATGTTAATATGATTTTACGGATGAAAACTTTACCTGCAAAACATTTCTAAAATATGTGCCTGTCAAATTTATTTTTCCCCTAGGGGCAGTCCTCCCCACACATCAAAGGCAGCTCCTCTCCTGGAGACAGCCCTCTGCAATGAAGGAAGTCAGACTTTCTCTTACAAGGATACATGGCTCACCCTGTTCGATTATCGTAAACTCTCCATTATCCAGTGTTTAGAGAGAGAATAATCCAAAAACCAATTCTTCTTATGAAGCATTTCCTTAGAATATTTGTATTATACCATTGTGATCTTGGAAATGTCCATCTCTCTGGTTTAGACAGACCAAAATACATTCATTTTCCCCCTGACCTTATATAGCCCCAATCATTATAAAAATGCAACTTCTCTCAAGATGCTGCAAAGCAAATCTATAGAAAATAGCTGAGCCATATGAATAATGGCAATGAACTAGAGCAGTAATTTTCATACCTTACAGGGCAGTGGATCAATATCCACTGGAAGGTAAGTTCCCAGGTGAGGCTGATGCTGCTGACCCAGGGACCACACTTTGAAAGGCATTGGATGGGAGTGAAAATCTACAGTCTGTCTCTGCTGCAATTCCTTCTTGTAGTTCCACTTCACTGTGGTGTCTGCTGTGCGTTAGTTCAGAGTATTCATCTTTTACTGGAATTATTTTACATGGATTCTCATTGGAATAAAGTTCAGTGAGTCTTTGTTGCTTACAACCCAAACTGAATGAAAGTAAAAAGACACCGTTTCCTTAAAAAAAAAAAAAAAAACACACACAAAGTAACTACTCTGTGTATATACATTTTCATGTGTGTGTGTTATAGAAGTTACAAAATAGTCAGAAGTCTGGTCTCAGTCCTGCTTAGGTTTATAGGTTTAATGTGGGGCAGCAGGGATCTTTGAATGTGTCTTTTCTTCAGTATCTTTGTGGTCAAATTCAAGTTGGAAGTAACTAAATAGTAACAACCACATTTATGTCAAGGTAGTAAGAAGGTGGAAGAGCCAAGTGAATTTGAGAAAATCATTCTTAACCTTTCCCTTCATTCAGCTCAAACCTATACAATAGTAATTTTCCCCAGCCCTTTCTACTCTCCAGGGTAAGTACTAGGGAAGAGGCTGATGCCACTATGCATTACTTTACATGAGAAGAATCAAATTTTACACTGGTGAGATGTTGAGATCCTGACACTGGTACTCAATCTTCTACATTTCTCTATTGGCTTACATCAGTTGTCAAAGGTTGTGGATCATGTATTGTCTACTTTCCTAACAAATGTCTTCTGCTGGTTTGTTTGTATTTGGTGTGGGGATGGGGGAGTGAAATATGAAGCTGCCTTACCCTTCAAAGTCAGCTCTTCCTCCTGTGATTCTTGATGCCTAGACTAGGAGTGTGGGTGAGAGAAAGTAGGACAGCCATATTTTGGGGACTCAAGTCGAAACTGTGTTTGCTAGTCTCGATAAGTAAAGACTCTGTAATCACTGTGACCTCTTTGTTGTATATGTGCCTTGACTTCATCTAGCTCCAGATGAAAATATTAGTCTCACTGAAAAAAAAAATCCTGTGAAATATGGGAAGTTATTGGACTTTTAGAATTTGGGCTGGCAAATGTCGAGAGTAAAGCTAGAGAAGAGCCATCCTGGGAGGTATCTTGAGTCCAGGCATCCAGTTTCATGCAAGGAAAAACCAGCTAGTACAAGGAAGGTGACATGAGTGACACCAGGCTGGGTATTCACAATCCAGGCTTATAAACATCCTTCTACTGTGCAAAATAAACAGAATGAATAAGACCTACTATATATATTATAGCACTATATGGTGACTATAGTCAATAGTAGTCATACATTTTAAAATAGCTTGAAGAGTGTAATTGGATTATTTGTCTCTTACAGGATAAATGTTTGAGGGGATGGATACCCTATTCTCCATGATGTGCTTATTTCATGTATATTTTGCATGGCTGTATCAAAACATCTCACATACCCCAACAAAATACATCCTTTCTATCCACAAAATTAAAAAATAATAATAAAATCCAGGCTAGGCATCCAGGCTTGGGAGCTCAACCCTGGTAACAAGAGCATCATCTATCTCAGGAGCATACACTTTGTTGAAAGAATTTTGTCTGAGGATAAAGCATAAGGCCACAGAAATAAAAGTCCCAGCCTAGAGGTATGGAGAGAAGAGAGGAGGAGGAAGTAATAATGAAGGTAGAAGGAAGTGATGCTTACATCAGCAGTTATTTTGTTTGTTTCCTGTTCCATAGTATAACCTAGTGGCTTAGGGATATGTCCATATTTTCAAAGATTTCTCTAAGAACCAATATTTTTGTTTGTTTTATTTTCATTTTATGTATATTTGTTGGTTTTGAGATGGAACAAGAGTTGTCTGCCACGTTCTAATACACTGATAAAAGTATTAATAGTTTGCTTTTTGTAATGTAATCTTGCCAGACCAAAAGTATTTTGTGTTTTGTTCAATTTTTTGTAAGTTCTGTTTGCTTGTTTTGTGCTTATGGGCAAGAGTGAAAGTGAGAATGCAATATTTTTCCAAAGCAACCTAAGGGAAGAAATCACTGGATACAAATTATTGATTGCACGCCCCCCTAGTGGGCTTGTTATCCTATTGACAGTTTGTTCAAGATCACAAATTAATGCTGTATCTTCTAGGAGAAATATGATATTCATTCAATGTTGAGTAAATCCATATATTAAAGCCAAACATTGATAAATAATGTAGACCAATAATCCCGAAAAGGCATATTTCCATATTTCCTGGAAGGGTGACAGCATGCTACTACTTTAATGGTTCTCACTATTGCCATCTCATATGTGTGAATGATGTTTCAGGGGTTAAGGCTCTGATTTATTAATCAGAATGCAGTTTTCAGTGTGCTAATATTACCCTGAGTTGAATGATAAGCACATAATTTATATATGAGGTTTGGCAATTGCAAAATATTTTAAGTCGAATTGAAATATGTAAAGCATGAAAATCTCTCAAAGGTATAGAGGATTCGGATCACTTCCTTATGTACTGGCAGCTTAAAAACAAAATTAGCATTTGTTTTATGAAGGATGAAGCAAAACAGAGTATTACTTTAAAAGCAACTTTTTTTTTTTCTTTGCTTGGAGACCTTCTTCCATCTGCTGGCCCCTGCTCCCAACCCAAACTCAGAAATTTGAATCATGTTTCTTTTCAATGTATGTCCTTGTTTGGCAACAGCACCAGGCAAGGGTATTTTTTACACAAATAACTCTTCTCTTTCATTCCTAAGGGAAACCTGCTCAATAAATCTCTCCTAATTAATAACCTTTATTTTTTCCTGAAAGTCCTCTATACAGGCCAAATGGGCAACCACTTTGTGTGTGTATGAGTTGCTTATTTTTTATTTTTTTAGTTTTTGTGAAGTCCATAGTTATTTCAATTTCAAAGTTCTCACCCACCCCCTTATCTGTTTTTCATGGTTTCAATGTGCACATTATGTTTCCAAATTGTGAGACTAATGTTAGTGACATAAAATACACTTTCAAAACGAGGAAAGGCCTCAAACTTAGGGTTGGCTGTATTTCCTGGTACCAACTTCATAATGGAGCTCTCTAGAACGTAAGCGGATTAACTACTCATTGGTTGCCCTTCAAATGTTTGTATAGTGGAAAACATGATACCATCTGATGTCAACATGGCATATAAATGAGGACAGATTATTTTACAGTATTTAGATTTTGTTTTTGTCTCTTAAGTGTCAACCAGAAAACAGTAAGAAGCAATGACATGTTGGTTAAAAGAAGGTACTTTCTAACTCCACAGATGAGTAACCGGTGGGATTGTGATAAATAAAGATGACAATTCCACCTGTGTCAGCATTCTAGGGGAGTTGAGAAACTCTCTGTCCCCAAGCACAGGAAAAGTCTCCATGCTTTCTAAGAGTTGCATTTGTACTTTTCCATCTGCATGATTAAACTATCCTGTAACTCCGCACTCACGTGGATGTTAGAACTCAGACCTAGGAGGGGAGCTCAAAAGCCTGTCTTTGACAGGCTTCAAGGCAACTCCTCCATTACCCGCCCACATTCGGTTGAATCAAGGGAGCTTCAGTCATATGGCAAAGAATTGTTTAAACATCTATCCCTCTAAAATCAGAGCAGAACTGAAGAAAATAGAGACATAAAAAACCCTTCAAAAAATTAATGAATCCAGGAGCTGGTTTTTTGAAAGGATCAACAAAATTGATAGACCGCTAGCAAGACTAATAAAGAAAAAAAGAGAGAAGAATCAAATAGACGCAATAAAAAATGATAAAGGGGATATCACCACCGATCCCACAGAAATACAAACTACCATCAGAAAATACTAAAAACACCTCTACGCAAATAAACTAGAAAATCTAGAAGAAATGGATAAATTCTTCGACACATACACTCTCCCAAGACTAAACCAGGAAGAAGTTGAATCTCTGAATAGACCAATAACAGGAGCTGAAATTGTGGCAACAATCAATAGCTTACCAACCAAAAAGAGTCCAGGACCAGATGGATTCACAGCCGAATTCTACCAGAGGTACAAGGAGGAACTGGTACCATTCCTTCTGAAACTATTCCAATCAATAGAAAAAGAGGGAATCCTCCCTAACTGATTTTATGAGGCCAGCATCATCCTGATACCAAAGCTGGGCAGAGACACAACCAAAAAAGAGAATTTTAGACCAATATCCTTGATGAACATTGATGCAAAAATCCTCAATAAAATACTGGCAAACTGAATCCAGCAGCACATCAAAAAGCTTATCCACCATGATCAAGTGGGCTTCATCCCTGGGATGCAAGGCTGGTTCAATATACACAAATCAATAAATGTAATCCAGCATATAAACAGAACCAAAGACAAAAACCACATGATTATCTCAATAGATGCAGAAAAGGTCTTTGACAAAATTCAACAACGCTTCATGCTAAAAACTCTCAATAAATTAGGTATTGATGGGATGTATCTCAAAATAATAAGAGCTATCTATGACAAACCCACAGCCAATATCATACTGAATGGGCAAAAACTGGAAGCATTCCCTTTGAAAACTGGCACAAGACAGGGATGCCCTCTCTCACCACTCCTATTCAACATAGTGTTAGAAGTTCTGGCCAGGGCAGAATTAGGCAGGAGAAGGAAATAAAGGGTATTCAATTAGGAAAAGAGGAAGTCAAATTGTCCCTGTTTGCAGATGACATGATTGTATATCTAGAAAACCCCATTGTCTCAGCCCAAAATCTCCTTAAGTTGATAAGCAACTTCAGCAAAGTCTCAGGATACAAAATCAATGTACAAAAATCACAAGCATTCTTATACACCAATAACAGACAAACAGAGAGCCAAATCATGAGTGAACTCCCATTCACAATTGCTTCAAAGAGAATAAAATACCTAGGAATCCAACTTACAAGGGATGTGAAGGACCTCTTCAAGTAGAACTACAAACCACTGCTCAATGAAATAAAAGAGGATACAAGCAAATGGAAGAACATTCCATGCTCATGGGTAGGAAGAATCAATATCGTGAAAATGGCCATACTGCCCAAGGTAATTTATAGATTCAATGCCATCCCCATCAAGCTAATAATGACTTTCTTCACAGAATTGGAAAAAACTACTTTAAAGTTCATATGGAACCAAAAAAGAGCCCGCATTGCCAAGTCAATCCTAAGCCAAAAGAACAAAGCTGGAGGCATCACGCTACCTGACTTCAAACTATACTACAAGACTACAGTAACCAAAACAGCATGGTACTGGTACCAAAACAGAGATATAGATCAATGGAACAGAACAGAGCCCTCAGAAATAACGCCGCATATGTACAACTATCTGATCTTTGACAAACCTGACAAAAACAAGCAATGGAGAAAGGATTCCCTATTTAATAAATGGTGCTGGGAAAACTGGCTAGCCATATGTAGAAAGCTGAAACTGGATCCCTTCCTTACACCTTACACAAAAATCAATTCAAGATGGATTAAGGACTTAAACATTAGGCTTAAAACCATAAAAACCCTAGAAGAAAACCTAGGCATTACCATTCAGAACATAGGCATGGGCAAGGACTTCATGTCTAAAACACCAAAAGCAAGGGCAACAAAAGCCAAAATTGACAAATCGGATCTAATTAAACTAAAGAGCTTCTGCACAGCAAAAGAAACTACCATCAGAGTGAACAGGCAACCCACAAAATGGGAGAAAATTTTCACAACCTACTCATCTGACAAAGGGCTAATATCAAGAATCTACAATGAACTCAAACAAATTTACAAGGAAAAAACAAACAACCCCATCAAAAAGTGGGCGAAGGACATGAACAGACACTTCTCAAAAGAAGACATTTATGCAGCCAAAAAACACATGAAAAAATGCTCACCATCACTGGCCATCAGAGAAATGCAAATCAAAACCACAATGAGATACCATCTCAAACCAGTTAGAATGGTGATCATTAAAAAGTCAGGAAACAACAGGTGCTGGAGAGGATGTGGAGAAATAGGAACACTTTTACACTGTTGGTGGGACTGTAAACTAGTTCAACCATTGTGGAAGTCAGTGTGGTGATTCCTCAGGGATCTAGAACTAGAAATACCATTTGACCCAGCCATCCCATTACTGGGTATATACCCAAAGGACTATAAATCATGCTGCTATAAAGACACATGCACACGTATGTTTATTGTGGCATTATTCACCATAGCAAAGACTTGGAACCAACCCAAATGTCAACAATGATAGACTGGATTAAGAAAATGTGGCACATATACACAATGGAATACTATGCAGCCATAAAAGATGATGAGTTCATGTCCTTTGTAGGGACATGGATGAAGTTGGAAATCATCATTCTCAGTAAACTATCACAAGAACAAAAAACCAAACACCGCATATTCTCACTCATAGATGGGAATTGAACAATGAGAACACATGGACACAGGAAGGGGAACATCACACTCTGGGGACTGTTGTGGGGTGGGGAGAGGGGGAAGGGAGAGCATTGGGAGATATGCCTAATGCTAGATGACGAGTTAGTGGGTGCAGTGCACCAACATGTCACATGTATACATCTGTAACTAACCTGCACATTATTGTGCACATGTACCCTAAAACTTGAAGTATAATAATAATAAAATCTGTGCCTCAATGTTACCCAAGGACAGTTCAGAGTTATTCTCATTATACTCATGAAAGTTTCTGAGGATAATCCTCTTTTCTTTGGGTTGATAGATAAATGGGCAGCACCTTTCAGGCAGGTGTTCACCTTACAAAGAGAATCTCAAAAGCTGTTGTGCCTAACATTTCCATGTGAGGCAGTACTTTGGGTTGCCTTGGAAGTTTTAAGATCTTAGTCAGAGGGTGGTGCTGAATACATGCTTCTGGTGAGGCAATTTCTGTCTATATTCTTTTCTTCTGTGTGATTTCCCTTGTTTCATGGAAAGAGAAGAAATGGTAACAGCTACAAGCTTGGTCAATCAAGCAGGTATTTGAGACAATCTGTTTTCTGCTTAATCATATCCACAAATTAGCCCATGCAATTAAAAAATAGCCAAATGCTTTATATTTGATAAAGCCAAATGATTTATATTTGGTAAAAGACAAATAAAACACATTATATATCCACAAATTAGCCCATGCAATTAAAATATCCGCAATTAACCCATGCAATTAAAAATTAGCCACCAAATGCTTTATATTTGGCAAAAGACAAATAAAACACAGTATATATCCTCCAAGAGTCTTCAGCTTATTGCAGAGTCTCAAAGGGAAACAAAAGTCACCCACCCACCTACCACCCCCACCCTCGCCACCAACAGAGAGCTAGATATAGGCAGAAGCAGTAGAAAAATACGATGGTAGTATAGTTAACTCTCTGTTGGACAGAGGTGATTTTACAGGGAAGGTGATGTATAAGCTGTACTTTGGGGGAACAAACAGCAGTTAGCAAGACAGGCATCAGGAAAAGAACAAGTAAAAAGGCTTTTTTATTCGAAAAAAATGTATTGAGCACATGCTATGTGTTAGAAACTTTGTATAGAGTATAGAGCAGTGTGAATAAAACAAGGTCATTGGTTGCATGAAGTGTTCAGTCTGATGATAAGAAGATAAACCATAAACATAATATATATCTATGACAGATAACAAGGTGGTCAGCAAAAGTTTCTACAATAAGAGGCCTTTAGATCAGACAGGGAAGACATGTGAGAGTAAGACATTGGGATGTCTGGAGAAAGAGCCTTCCAAGCAGAGAGCAGCAAGTGCAAAAGCTCTGTGGTAAACCTATTAATTTTCAAGGAAGAGCAATTGAACAGGGGAGAGTGATTGTAGATAAGGTCAGAATAGTAGTGAGAGGTAACATCTTGCAGCACGTTAGACCTTTGTAACAACATTGGCTTTACAGCAAGATAAATGGAATGGTGTAAGATTTTGGCAGAGGGAAGACATGCTATAACTCATATTTAAGTTGATCTCTCTTATTGCCATTCTAAGTTTAGTTTAAGCTATAGCAAGGGTAAAGATGGAACCAGGAAGTTCAGTTAGGAGGCAAGAAAACTGGAAATAATGTGGCACGTATAGGAAAACACAGTAGGTTAATATTCTTTTTAATCTAATGTTCTTGGAGTGTAGAGGGCAATGAGGGAGAAAGGGAGACACTGAAAGTCTTGATCATCTTGATCTTCATTGGCCTCATGTGTTCTGCTACAGAGTTTGGACTTCCTTGTCGACGCAGTAGAGATCACATACAAATTTTTTAATCGGGAAATGATATGGTTATTTGGGCATTTAAAAACATAATAGTGACATCTTTGTGTTGGATGAAGTCAATATGGAAGGCAGGGCTATTAGGTGGAAAGTGAACACAGAAAAGAGAGACTAAATGACTTAAAGATACAGCAGTGTGGAAGAAGAATCAGGGACTAATCTGAGAGATTTTAAGAAATTTGATTTTCTATGATTCAGCCATTGAACATAGGTTAGGGTTAAAGAGAAGGGACAGTGGAATTACATTCAAGAGACTTCGAGTCTTCCTTCTGCCATTTCTGTGTCCTACTTTTGAGCTTAGAGATTTATATGTGTCCAAGACACTAAAGATCCTTGCATGCTTTTAGAGCAAATTTGCTTTCCTGGGGTTCATAAGTCAGCTGCTAACAAAGAGTGATGCCTGTTGGAAGAAGTTGCACAAAAGAAAAAAAATAGATTTCCTGCTTATATGTATAAGAAGCATCCTACCTTTACCCTAACTTTTTATATCTCAGAACATTTGCTTTCTGATTATTTCCTGTCACATTTTAAAGCCAGCCTGGTGAGTGTTACCCCTCCAGTTAGTTTCCTGTTCCATGTAGAAGCTTGTCCTATAATCCCCTAGTTTGATGTATGAAGACACAGTTATTACTGCAGCGGGCTCTCCTCACACCCCTTCCGTCATAGTTATGGCTGCAACCTAACAAGAACTTCACTGGAAATGAATGTTAGAAATCATAATGGCATTTTGTTCCATGCAGTTTTATTTAGGGAAATGCTATTCGGCACATAAAACAAGGGGCTGCCCTAGAAACAAACAACTGAGCCCCATAATGTCATGGTTTGGTGTCAAGAATATTGTTCCTGGGCAGATTCTGATGATGTTTTTGTTTTATATTTCATCTCATCTTCTTTAACTTTGCTTAAAATTTAATTTATGGCCTTCATTATCAAGTTAAAGATTGCTGGGGTGATTAAACTCTTCTGTTTTATGTGTAAACAGAAGGAATCCTTATTATAGCATAAGAAATGGTGCCAAAAGGATGCCATCCTGTTTTCATGCTTCCTCAAAGCCACTTCAATTCAATGCATGTTTCCAGAACATCTCCTATTATAAGACAATAAGTGGTCACTTAATAGATGAAATGATCAGTGATGGGCCACAGTTCCTCTTCCCAAGATTTTATAAGTTTTGATGGAGCTGCAACAAAATGTAAATATAATGAGAAAGCAGATTCATCAAGTGCAAGATTATATAAGATATTGCAAACCTGAAAGAGTGAAAAGGGGATCACTTCTTACTGTTCAAATGGGAAGGCGAAGTGAATATCTTGCTTAGGAATGAGTGGTTGGCTTATGGTGGGTTTTGTGGGAGTGAATATAAGATGAAAACTAAAAGACTAAGTAGTTGAAAATTTGAGGTCGGTACTGAAGTGTTTAGCAAATGGAGTGAGGACATTCTATATCAATAAGGACCAGAGGTATAAAATACAAAATAAGCAACACTATTGCATATTTGAGGCTTGAAGGATGGTGAACAACTCTATGGATTCAGAATGTGGAGTAGGGCAGTGGTATATGATATGGTGCTAGAGAAACCAAGACCACACTCAGTAAGGTCCTTCATATCCTCCTAAGATGTATGTATCTTATTGGTGATACAAGTCACTGGATGTTCTAGATTGGAGCGTAACCTGATGGCATGCTAGGGGCAACTGTAAGGACAGGGTAGTGGGTGGTGAAAAGATAAGGCTGTTGGTGACTTGTAAAAGATGGGGCTTCATCTGAGGTATTGACAATAACAAGAGGTTGAAGGAAGTGTGCTTTAAAGCTATTTAAAAAGTAGAATTAAGAGGTTCAGTAATTGCCTGGATATGGGAATTGAGGGCGAAAATGGACTTGAAGAACGATAGAGTCTATTACTAGAAATTAGCAATTGTTACTACTAGGGGGGAAGTAACCACTTGAGTGAATGAAAACCCATTCATTTGATTGGTTGATTCATAAAATAGTTGCTGTTATGAATTTTAATATATTTGCTAGTAGATATTGATGGAGAAAATTCAAAGATATATTAAGGTGTATTTTCTCTTTATTCTGTCTCAGTATGTGTAATCAATAAAGATGGGCTTCTTATTTTCCTCCTTTTCCTTTATAGCTGCATAAGGTGTGCTGGTCAGATAAAAATCATTTGCCAATCAACCTTCTATCTCTGAAGCATTTCTGCCAGAAAGACAGACCAGGGACTCTTCTAAAATAATTATAAAAATTCTTAGCCCCATGGATATTCAGATACCAGGTCTTTGAGTGCTAAATTGCAAAATCATCACTATAATCAGCTGTTAACTGGCACTCTGTAGTTAGTGTATTCATTAGTTTGTTCTTGAGCAGCTCTGGCACTTAATCAAAAAAGACATTGATTCCAATTCATTTCAGCTCATATGATTTAGGCTTAGCTGTATATTTTAATTACTTGGTACTAATGCAAGGTTTTTAAAGTTTCTCTAGCTCATAAAGGAATCCTAATTTCTAATGGCACATGCAGTAGAAATAAAAATAAACCTCTGTATTTATAAGGCACTCCCTCCTTTTTTTTCTGTAAGAGAAGCAAAGTAATTTTACCTAGTAGATTAGATTTTTTCAGATGAATAAATTTCTCTCAATATGTAACAGGAACAACCCCCAATGCCATGGGGTCTCTATTAGCTTTACTTATTAACTGATAATGATGCCCTTAGTGTAAAGGCCTCTGCCCTTCTCTAAAAGCTTTATTTATTCTCAGAAAACTGCTTATTCACAATAAACCTTTCCTCTCAATGTCCAAGGTAGCTCCCTTATTAGGCCAAAATTACATCTTAACAGTCCTTATTACTTTAAGATTTACAAAGCACTCTGATATCTCTTATTTCATGTTATTCTTTGAGCATTTCCTCTATCCTATGATACAAAGCAAATATCTATTACAGGAAAAGCATCTTTCTCAAAAGGCTACTAAGGCAAAGAGCAATTTGAAAAGTGAGGCTCCCATATGAACACTATTGATTCAGGATAGAGATTGCCTTTGGCATATGACTCTGAGAGAAAAATAAAGACCTATTTGGGATGTAGGGCACATGGGGAATTAGGGAACGGGTCTTGAGTATCGCTGCTTAGGTTCAAATTCTGGCTGAGCGATTTACCAGTTGTGTTCCTTCTCAAAGCCTCCATTTCCCCAAAAGTATAATTATAGGATAGACTGCATAGATACATAAAGCACTTAGAACAATGTCTCACACTCAATTGTACAGCCCTCCCCACCCCAGGAACATTTGTAATTGAATGATGCATGGGTGTCCACAAGAAAGCCAAATTTCATTATTGTCACAGTACCTTCAAAGCTAGCTCCTTGATAACCCTGTCCTCAGCCACTTACCTTCCTCTAAGATTTTCCTTAAAAAGCCTGCTCACTGGAAAAATATCCATCCAGAGGTTCCAAGTCTTAGCCTGTTCTTAGAAATCATCATTAACTTTCAAAACTTCCCTTTGCTCCTGCTCAGTTCATGCTATTAAAGGCTGCTGTTAATAGCTCCTAGAATTATTTAGTGTTTGTATAGTGATGCTTTATTGCTCTAATATAACTTTGCTTGCATCTATTTCAGTTGAAGATAACATAGAGAAGTGAAAAATCACTCAATAGGTTTTGTTTTTTGAGTGCCTTTATTTGGCTCTAGGGCTAACTCACTTTAAACATTGTAAAATTCTGATCAGTTAAAAGATACTGCAATGCCGGTTCTTTCTAACTTAAAAGATTTTGTTGGTTACATGCCTGTAAAATGTAAATTAATTAACTAATAAATTAATTAAATGTCCATGTTAATGTACATTGTAACAAGAAGCTTTAGCTAAATCGAAATAGATTCTGGATGGTTCTGGAACTTATGAAACCTTCTTGTGCTATTTACATGAGCTTAATTGAAAGGAAGTTTTTTGCTACCGTCTGGTGGAGCAAGGGACTGAGTATACAGACTGTTTTGGAGAAGAGATAGGAGAATATTAAAGAAGATGGCAGAAACAATTTTAAGCTCTTATGACAAGAGGGGTTACGCACTAGCTATGTTCATAAACGATTAGTAGGCTCTGGTACAAGTAATGCCACTGTAGGGATCCTTTAGAAAGGAACTTCTCCATACACAACTCTGCCACTCAAACATGCACATTATCTCACAGTCTAGAGTACAGAATGCCACTCTAAGGACTCAAGGACATACCAAAAGAGAAACAGACCTTTATTACCAAAAACTTTCCAAGAAAACAGATATTGAAACGTGTATTGTTTTTTGCTTTCTGAGGTAAATTACAATCACTTTCCTCTTTTAAAAACTTCTGTTGAACTACCTCAGACTTATGGAAGAGTTATGAAGATAGTACAGAGTTCTCCAACACTCTTCACTCAGCTTCTACTGAAGTTAGCATCTTACACAACCATGGTGCGTTTACCAAAACTAAGAAATTAACCTTGAAATTAACATTAACATTAAATTCTGAGTTAAACTAAGAGTTTTAACTAAACTATCGACTTTATTTGGATTTCATTCATTTTTTTCTACTAATGTACTTTTGTAGTTTTGGAATCCAATCCCAGATACTAATTTAGTTGTGGTCTCCTGTAATCTGTGACAGTTTCTCAGTTTTCCTTTGACTTTGATGACCTGGACACTGTTGAAGAATACTGAACAGATTTTTTTTTTAGAATGACACTCAATTGAAATTTGCTTTCTCATTTTTAGCTTAGGATTATGGATTTTAGGGTAGAATACCACAGAGATATTATGTTGTTGGCACATCATATCAGTGGATAAATGATGTTGATATGTATTGCTAGTGATATAAAACTTGATCACTTGGTTAAGGTGGTATCCTGCAGGTTTCTCTACAAAGTTACTATTTTTCCCTGCCCGTATGCTCTTCATTAGAGGCAAAGCACTATCCCAGCTCACCCTCAAGCAGAGGGAAAATAATCCATCCCCTGAGGAATGTTTTAATATTTGTTGAAGCTAACATGGCAACTAATAAATATTTGGGGTGAGATACTCTGAGATTATATAAATATTGTGTTTCTCCTTTAAGACTTACTCATGAATTTAAGCAGTCATCAGTGGATCTTCAGTGCAGCATTATTTCTTTTTATTTTATATTGAAAGTTTTAAACTACGAATTTAATTTCTTTAATAGATATCAGACTATTGATAATATACATTTCATTTTGTGTAAGCATTCGTAGTTTGTACAAATATGTTCATAGCAGCACAGTTCACAATAGCCCCATCTAGAAAAAAACTCAAATATCCATCACTGGTACAATGGATATATAAATTATGGTATAATTATAGGAAGAAATTCTATATG
Organism: Gorilla gorilla gorilla; assembly: GCF_029281585.2. Classification (NCBI taxonomy): domain Eukaryota; kingdom Metazoa; phylum Chordata; class Mammalia; order Primates; family Hominidae; genus Gorilla; species Gorilla gorilla. The sequence continues at coordinate 73,507,377 of NC_073241.2, forward strand.
CCAGTGAGAACAAATATGCCATTGCCATAAGGAGCAACATGTCTGAATCTTTCAAACATAATATTGAACAAAAGAAGGCAGACATAGAAGAGTGTATCTGTGTTTTTCTATTTATATAAGTGTAAAAACAGACAAGGCTGATTTATGCTGTTAAACATTAGGACATTATTTCTCTGGAGAAGAACAGTAACTGGGAAGGGCCACATGCAATGCTTCTGGAGTCTGGAAACATATTTCTTAATCTGTTTCCTGGTTACAGAAATGTAGTCAATTTTGAAAATTTATTGAATTTTCACTTTATTGAATTGACACTTTTACTTGGGGGACTATCCTCTATGTAGTGTATATTTTAATAAATGTAAAAGATTGTGTTAAAAAGGCTGTTTCTCTATTGATGTGCTATAACTCTCAAGTATTCCAAAAAGTCACTGAATAAAAGTTGAACAAATTTGAATGCCTGCAAGTATCAGTGATAATCATAAATGTAATTCATTGTGCACACTGGAGAAGGCAAGGGAAAATCATTTGTAAAGGACTCTCAGAAATCAATTCTTTCCCACCATATTAAATGTCCAGAAATTCAGAGCCATACTATAACAGCATTTTCTTATCTAGCAATCTAATCATTCTATCAAACTATTTTAACTAATAACTGAAACAAGTTTGAGATAATCATGTTTTAGAGAACCTGGGAAGACTCCTAATAATAACCACTGCTTTCCTAGCTAACTCTATTAATGTGTTCGTATTAGTCTAAGGTTTTATGCAAAGATATGAAATTAATTGTTTTCTTCCTTATCTTCTCAGTTTGTATTTTACAGAATCCGGTGACTCACCCTACCCACATTTTTGGTATATGTTTTGCTCCCAATTCTAGTTTCCTGATACTAATTCTATTCTCCATTATTATTTAAGGATTTTCAATCATAGTTTTATAATTTATAATTACAGTTGCAAATTATTTTAGTTCTCTGAGATTTAATTCATTTGGTCTGGAAACTTGAATTCATCTGAAGATACTAAGTAATTTCCCATTCTCTTTTGTTTTTTAGGTCATTAATCATCATATTTATTCTACCTCATCCAATTATGAAAAACTTTTCCTGGATTGAGTAAAGAGCAGGTAAAGTTGAACAATGTGTTGCTTGCTCTAGTATTTATTAACATGACACCAGCTGTTCTTAAACAGCAGACTTCCTACTTTATCTTGTTCTATTTAGAAATTTAAGAGTATTGTATTTTCTTAATTACTCTTGGCATAAAAGCACAAATTCATTCCAGTTTTTTGTCTTTTATTAATTTTTTATCATTTTATGTTATCCTTTTGCATCTTCCATATATGTTGCTTTTATTTCTAATATAGCTCAAGGTAATCATAAAATTATCTGTAAGAGGCAATATTGTTTGTAGAGAGAGAAGTGTTTTTTCAAGAACAATAGAGTTATAAGACTTAACTTTGCTACTCAATGACCTTAATTCAATCCCTTAATTTCTGTGAAAAGTGCTTAATCTATAAATGGCCAAAAAAAAAACTACTTCAGAATTGCCTAATAATAAAATGTATATGTAACCTAAACTGTCATACATTATATATACTGGAATAGTATATAATGTATACATGTGTATATACATAGTATATGTATATACTTATTGATATATTAATAAGTTGAACTTATGTTATTTATGTTTCCCCTTCATACTCGTATATTGGTAGTCATTTATTTTTGTTCATTTTTTCCCTTTCACACTATTATGTTGGTGTCATTTTTTTTCTTTCAGAGGCCATGCTTTCTGAAATATTTTTAAATATCTTTGACTAGCATCTATAATGTAGTGCTCTTATACTCAGCCTTCCCTTCTTAGATTATTATAAACTCTGAGATGACATGGTCACTTTCTCCTTGGGTGTCTGTCACTTCTGCTTTACCAAGCAGTTCTTCCTTGTTAGTCAAAATTAATTCCAGAGTAGCAGTTCTCCTCATTGCCTTTTTAGGCCCTCCTGAGAGCTGAGATTGTCAGGAAGGCAAGTTCAGAGTTTATTAGATTTTTCTTTTAGAGACTTCAAACAGTCATCCAGATACGTGAGACTCCTCTTGTCACTCACTACTATCTTCTGGGCACAGGATATATCTATGTACTCCACTGTGAATACGCCTTTCAGAGCAGATGCCCCACAGTTCAAGCAGCCTAGTGTCTACTTCCAACATTGCAGTTGTTGATATTCTCTTCTTTCATACTATCCAAATCTTCTCCTCTAAGATAAAGCTCAAGATGTTGAAGTTTTATTGACACATTTATTTTCTTGATATGGCCCTCTAATTCTAGTAAGTTGTTTCTTTTCAACATTTTAGGATACCACACAGATACTACCTAACCAAATTTATGTAAGTTCAGGAGAGTACATTTTTTTTTGCTAAGGAATTTACAAATATGTTATTGTTTCCAGTTACTTTATTACCCACACTCTGTCCACATCTATGGAAACCTTTGAGTCTAAATCTCCTTCCGTATTATTTAATTTTCAGTACTTCTGATAAGTTGTGATGCTGCTGTTGGTTCTTCCCTGATCATTCCTGCTCCCCTCTATCATGCCCTTTTTACAGTTATATTTCTGTACATTCTCCTTCTTCTTCAAATTTCAGTTGCTTTTTTTTAAATAAATCTGCTGGCTTTCTACCAAACTCATTTTTTTGGGTGTGTATAAACTGCACTCCACCCCTTGCCACAGGTTTATTTTTCTGATTTCAAAAATAATGATCCAGAAATCTTACTGTGTTCCCAATTGTATGCTTTCCCCAAGTTCTTTTACTGTTTTAGAAAATGACCTCCAAGTGAAATAAAAGCAGTTATCCTCTTTCACTACCATTTCTTATGCATAACTCCAAAGTTGCTACAGCAGCATTTCAGAGTATGACCAATAGATCACAAATCCTATGAGGAGCTATACTCACAAAGGTTTCTGTGCTTACAGAAGCTTCAGAAAGGCTGACTCACATATCCCTAATTTGTAGATTTCTATCCCCATAATAAAAATGTAGAGAGATCCTGCCATCAATACTAAGATAATAAAGCAGCATAACTTTGTTTAATCCAGCATTTCCAAATACTTTTGAAATTTCTTAATCATGGAATATCTAGTAGCAGCCCAAGGAGCAAATTTTAATATAATACATAAAATTTATTGAACTCTTACATATGTCAGATATTGTGCTAGGAAACAATGTACGTGTGTATACACATACATGCACATATGTCTGTGCAAATATTTATCAAGCACTATTTGCCAGCTCTTTTTGTCACTGAGCATACAGCAGTGAAAATAATAAACAAAATTACCTGCAATTATTTTAGTAGGGAAAAGAGACAATGAGTTGAGTACACATTACATTGGTAATAAGCAAGAAGAAGGAAAAGTTATACCAGTGCAAGACCTATATTGTTTAATGATGGGTGGGGTAGGTTTCAAATTTTCAATGGGTAGACAGGGAAAAACTCACCTAGAAAGTAATTTTTGAGTAACCATCTAAGGATGGTGAAATAGATTGCATGCAGATATATTATAGACACGGTGACTTGTATGAAGAGAATTTTAGGCAAGGAGACAGGAAAGTATGAAGGCCTTGAGGCAAGAGTGTGCCCAGTTTATTCAATGAACAGGAAAGAAGCCCATATGGCTAAAGAAGAAAAGACAGAAAAACAGAGGATCAGAAAATAAATGTGGGGACATAACAAATGACCTTGCCTTTTATTGAATTAAAAATGGCAACCCACTGGAGGTTGTTAAGCAGAGTGACAAGATTTGACGCGTTTTAACATCATCATTTTACCTGCTGCATTAAGGCCAGATAATACGCTGGCAAGAGCAGAAGCAGAGTAATGAGGAGACTTGCAGAAATACTGGCAAGAGAGGATTACGGCTTGGAGCAGAATCGTATCAGTGGTTAAATTCTAGGTGTATTTTGAAGGTGAAGCTCAATGCTAGTTTTGTTTGTCTGTTGTTGTGTATACTTTGCCTTGAACATCTGGGAGAGATGAGTTGTCATTAACTGAGGTGTACACGAATACAGGAGAAGCCAATTTCCCTGGGGTAAAGGTAGAAGATATCAGGAGTACAGCTTTTAAACATGTTAATTGGCAGATGGACATACGAGCCAACATTAACTCATTTACTCCTATTAACAATTACATAAACTGGGTACTAATATCATATCCATTTCGCACTGAAAAAACTAAGACCCAAAGAGGTCAAGAAATTGACAGAAAGTGAGCCAAGTGACTAAGCAAGAGCTGTGCAAAATTTTAACTCGAGGACATTTTACATCTGTGGCCCAGGTTAATGGCTATTATCCATTACTGCCAAACTAAGAGATATTGAAGGCTCTTGCATTTCAAACAGCCAAAAGAAAAATATATCCACTGATGTGCCTGATGGTTTCTCAAAGAATTTCATGGGTTAGTTATGTGCTACAGGAAGACAGGGCAGTCACCTCTCAGTTACGCACATCAGAGTATTCTCAAATCTCAGAAGGAAATGGCCACACCCACTGCATATCACTCTATTCTGTGCCAGTAACAGGGCCTCCGGCATTCTTTGGCATCTTTCAATCTACTTTATCACTCTGTAGCACATAGAACCTTGCATTCTGTTCAGTCTAGGTCTGTTTTATACCTCTTGTGACCATAAATTTGTACTAATCATTCTTCTACCTAGGACAGGTTTTCACCCTTCATCTTGGCTTTAATCCCTCTCTACTTTCCTGAAATAGTTCTCTTTTTACCACTATTATTTGGCATCTTCTTTCCATATTGGAGTCCTTCCTGCTGCTTAATAAGTCAGAATATTTTTTAAATATAGGTTTTCTGAAATTCCTTCATATGAAGACAGATATCAATTAGCAATTACAAAATATGTTTCACTCCAAAACCTCTCAGATTTCAAGTATAACCACAAACTTTTTCTCATCTAGAACTTCTCTGGTTTTGTGCCTACTAAACAGCCTGGAGCGGAAGGAGAACACTGGAGAGAAATGGAAGTGAAGCCTAGAAAGGCAATCATGGTCACCCCATTACTGAGGACTTAGGTTGGCTGCTGAGTTTGGTCTTGATTTAACAGATCAGACTGGGAGACACAATAAGCTCATGAGTCACTGGGAACCGATGCTTATTTTTTCCTCTTTGCCTTACGCCACTCTTAGCCCTGTCTCCACTGATGCGCAGGTGAGTTACAAGAGGAAGCATTTCCCAGGCTGCAAAGCAGTCCACTTAGCTCCAGATCCTGAGTGTGTCTTGAGTTAGTTTGGTGCAGATTCCACCAGTGAGCTTTGACTTCTCAGCAATCTCTCTCTTGAGAGGCTTCCCAGAAATCTGTCCTTTCAGCTCACCACTGAATGCACTTTGAGCAACTGGCTGCCTCTCCCATAAGTACATTATTAATGGTCTCTTTTCAAAAGCAGAGATAGTGCCCTGGAAAATGCGGTATTGATTTTTCCCCTTCTTTCTCACTGTTTCAATCACTGCTCGTTTGAATGGCTTTCATTTTTAGCAACAACAAGAGAATCTTTGAAGAAAAGTGGTTTATAGGATCAGCCTGAAATAAAATCACCGCTCAATTTAAGCTCTGAAAAATACTATTGATATTTTAATAGAAGTTTGGAGAACCTTTGGCGAGCTCAATAATAGCTACAAGGAGTTTATACACAGAAATCATACTTAGGGATCATTTTATTTCTTAGGCAGTATGTGTTAACAGCAAGTAAAGGTTTAAACCTTCACTCACTTCCAGACTATATATATCAAGAGTCTCAAGAGTGTGGAAATGTTCAGAGTACTTCGGAAGGGGTGAAAGACTTTCTACGACTCAAATGATTTGTCTTTAATTGGCCCTTGTAGATAAAACCTGGGGTGGTTTTCTCTTAAGCTCTCTATCTGCCTGCTGTTTGAATCAGGAAATCCCAGCTCTCTTACAGCTGAAAGACCTACAGACCATTCAGTTAAACAAATTTGTTGTTCAAATGAGACAAGTAAAGCCCAGGTGATGGTGTAGCTTGATGGAGATGGCAAAACCTCAAATTCCTGTCCAGGATTCTCTCTTTGTGGGCACCTGGATTCCTTCTCCCTACATGGACCTTGTGATAGTGCTGACTTCTCTCTTTCTTCACTTCCTCCCATATTCTCTAAATGCCTATAGATCTTTTCAATTCTGAATCTTCCTATGCTGCGTGAACATAGTCATTCATGAAGTAGAATAATATTACCATATGAATTGGCTGATTCCTTAGCAAAAAAAGAGTGTTACCTTCTAGGGTCATATCAAGAAGCATCTCTTCCAGGAAACTCATTCTGTGACTTCAGTCCATATTGATGTCTCTCCTTTTTGCCAATCCCTATAAATCACAGAAAATGTGTATTATATAGTGTCTTCATTTCAGTGTTCTATGTATATGCCAAGATTTTTATGAGGTCTTTGAAATTGATATTGATTAAATGAATATTTACTGTGTAGCTAGTAAGTGTATAAGGTACCATGCTATATGTTAAGAGGGCTAAAGATAAGAATAAAATATAATTTTTCTTGAATTATTTGTGTTTGATACAGATGCAAGTTTTAAACACATGAAAATAATTTTCACAGGAATACCTTGATGTGAAGGAAGATAGTAAAAAGAAATTCCAGAGAGGGGAGTAAAAGAGCAGAAAACGTAGGGCTGGTCAATTTAGTGGTATTAGGTAGGGTATCTGGGGAAACACGGCTGTGTTTAGTTTCAAAATGTGATTAAAGGGGATGGAATAGGATGAAAATACAAATATTCCTAACTTTGGAGAATCAAAGCTATGTGTTTAATATATTACTCACACAGGGAAAAAGAACCTTGATTAGAATAGAGTGAAGGGTATGCATTCATTCATTCATGTAACAAATATTAATCGAGAATCTTAGCACCTAGACTAGTGCCTATATGTAAAGCACTAGTCGAGGCTCTAAGGTTAACTCTGAAATGATGGGGTTAGGAAGCTTTTACATCTAATGCCAGGCTAGCATGAATGCTACAAAAATAGAAAGCAAGAATCACATGGAGAAATGTTGGGGAAATTGTGCCAATTAAATATGGAAAGCTAAAGTGCCAGCATAACCTAAGCACCGATTGTTATGCTAGTAATAGGAGGAGGGCACATGAAGGAACTAACGTGAAGTCCAGGTGGATAGAGGAGGAATACTGGAGTGTCAGATTTTGGTCATAGTGCTAGGGATAGGGTGTCTGGTGGAAGATCCCTCCTTTTCACTTTTTTTTATTAAGGATCTCCCCTTTTGCTCTTCCATAGAGTTGTTTAATTACATGGGCCTTGAGCAACAAAGGCTGCCTGACCTTCTTTGTTCCAACATTAATCCTTTTTAAATTCTTGGAGGATGCAGAAAGCCATTGCCATCAGAAACCAGGCCAACTCCCATGGGAAAGGAAGCCCCTTAGTCTCATTAGGAGTGTTCTTGCAAGTTCCACTTGGCCAAGCATCTCTCACCAGGAGCCTGCAAGGGGCGGGGGAGAGGGGATACTTACAGTAACAAATGGTGTGGGATTTGCCTGGCCTCTTCGTCTTTGTGTACATCTTTCTTGGGAACCATGAAAGAAAATAGTTCTGGCAGCTAGCCATTCTCATTCTTTTCTCAGCAGAGGGGAACCTAATACAATCCAGCTCTTAGGTGCAGGGTTTCTGCTTTCTGTTTTCATGTGTTTAGCATGACCTGATGTAGGACCTAATTATCCCCCTCTCACCAGGCCCCAACAAAGAGTTTTTACACTCTAATTAGTTCAGTCCCTAAAATGTGGACAGGTAACGAGACAAGAAGTTTCCTCACAGAAATGCATTCTCTTCTGAGAAGTAAATGTCCAGTCATGAAAAGCAATATTGAGGGGTAATGAAGATGAAGAAGAGGTAACCTAATAGAAGGTAAGCAGCTACTCTGTTATAGGCAGTGTGTTTGATGCTTTAAATGTGTTATTTTGCTTAATTATTACAGTATCTCATTTTACATATAAAGAACCTGATTTTCACCAATGTTAAATGACAAAATTACATTACTTCTTTCTATGTGGTGTTAATGGCTTCTTCTCTCCTTTTTTTTTTTTTTTTTTTGGATATCAGACTTTTACTATGGGCTAAAAGCAATACTAAACCCAAATGAAAAATGAAAAGCTCACCCTTGATATAACCTCACACACTGGTTGGGGGAAAATTTGATGTCTATGAAGACATGTGAATGACCGTAAAACTGCACTATATAGAATACTATCTTTTTTGACTTAGGAAAGCCAACACAAATTCCAAATGTCCACTTTGTTAATGAACTGAAAACAAACTATATGAAATATATGTATTCTTCATCTAGACTATACTGACCATTAGAAAATAAACTCAAATTATAATTCATTCCTATTTGGGATTAACTGGGTTTAACTTTGATTACACATACCACGCCTTTGATTTGTGGAACAAAGAAGTAAATCTTTTGGTCTTTTGAGGGTCAGAACATGAACTCAGTTTTGGGGTTTTTGTTGTCATCATCATCATTTTTTTTTTCCAAGATAAATATGAATGTTGTAATTATTTCAAAAATTTTTAAGTTCTGTTTTTTTTCTGGGTATCAAATTATCCTTGAAAGTATAGTTTACCATTGCCTACAGGATTTATTACATCTTACTTCACCTGGGTATCAAAGGCCTTGTAATAATGGAGCACAATCTACCTTTTATTTGTTCGCATCAGAAATATTTATTGAGGATCTAATTTATGTCAGGGTCCTCTCTCAGTGTTGTGAATGCTATAAATATCTTTCTTCTTCCCATATGTCTATGCAGAAACATCTTATTTTCAAACATTTACTGAAAATATTAACTATGAAACTGGCTGTGGGGTATGTGGAAACTCTATTATAATCTTGCAGCTTTTCTAAAAATCCAAAATTATTCTAAAATATAAAGTTTATTAAATATAAAAAATCCTCCAGGAAGTATTTCTAACCACCTTCCATTTGTGAACTTATTTATTTCTGGAATCGGGTCCACAAAGGCTATACAGAACTGTCACTAATGACCTGAGCAATAGCATTTATTCCTATGTATCTGCTAGTTGTTTGGCTGGTTCCTTTGTCCTAAGAAGATTGAACTGTGTCTGGTGCTTTCTGGCATCCCCCAAATAGCTAAGCCCAAAGAATGAGTGAAATCACTACAAACTTTTCTGCCACAGGGCATTGTTTGAACTGACAGGTAATTTGCTATGTTACTCAAACTGGAACTCTCGTGTAGTGGTGTTTTTTTTTTCTCCTTTAGTCCTGACTTCACACTGCATTCTTTGGCCAAAACATTGAACTCGCTCTGTTTATCTTCCTATAGTGTACAATTCATATTTTGCTTGATAAATAATACCCATAGGAAATTGCCAAAGCTAAGTTTTCTGAATATATACATGAATCTGTCATCAAACAACACTTTTGTGATATAGAGAATTTATATTCATAGGTCATTAAAAACATACTTAACCAGCTGCCTCAGCCATGTTGTATGCCCTGCATGTACACTCACACCCGTACGCAACCAACTTCCAACTTTGACAAACACTTTTACAGAAGAAAATGAACTTCAATTAATTTTTAAACTCAGTTTGGTCTACTTTGAATAACTATCATAGTGAAAATGGCCTAATAACTTGAATCATTAAAATGTTATTTATTATTAAATGGGGGGTCATCTTTTTTTTTCAATTGAATACTTTTTTCATAAATGCTTGTGTAAGATGATCTATCAACATCTCAATTAATTAAAATTCTATTATGCATCAGCCCCATGAAGAATGTCTTGTTAGTCACAAGGGGGATATTGTAGTGAAAATAAACTTATCTTATCTTGGAAAATTACAGTTTAGAAGGAAATTCCAAATTTAGATATAAAAATTGAAATTGCAAGAAATTAAAGATATCAGTATGGTTAATGTTTGCTTGTCAAAAGGGAGTAACAATGATGCATCTATGTGTTCTATGCCTCAGGTATAGCTGATGCTGAGTTCTCCAAATGTAAACATAGGGAACCTTACCATTTATTTTGAAAAATAAATGAAATAAGTGAGTGTGCATCAATAATTCATGATAACATTTTTACAATAATAATTTTAGGCATCCAATACCCCAAATATGTAGCAAGTAACTCAGTATCATAGTAGCAACAGGAGGAAGCCAAATTAAAGTGTCTTCTCAGTGAAGAATAGATACCTGGATTTATAGATTATTAATCTATATTTTTTTCTATGAGCCTTTACAGTCCAGAATCATTCAAATGGATCCAACTCAAGTAAAACATTTAATTGAATCTCCCTTCTAAACAATGCTGTCTTTGGTCAGTTGTCCTGGGAGTCAGATTCTAAGACTCTGAGTTTAGAGTACCAGAAAGGTTATTGGGGTCTGTTACTGACAGCATCATGACTGGGCAGACGGACCAACTCAACTGGAATGCAAGAACAACAGGGGCTTCAGCCAATCTAATGGGTTTTCTGATTCTAGGATAGCCCTTCAGAGATGTCCCAGTAGAGGCATGGGAGCTGGACCCTTGTACCCTCAGATCAACGAATTATTGGATGTGGATTTTCCCAGGATGGGGGAATAATCTTGGCAGAGATAATTTCCATCAACTAGGGATAACTCCTGGTGTGGGTTTCAGCTATGTCAGTCTGAAGCAAACACTCGTACCACTGGATGGCACACACAACAAAAGTTTTCTTCTAGGTGTTTAAGGAATAAAAAGTTACTATGATAATCAGCCAGGTTCTCATCCTCTAGAAGCTGTTACTGTACTTTGGGAAATAAGGACAGTTGGGTAAACAAAAACCTGTAACTGAAAAATTTAGTAAGTAATATCACCCAAAAATAAATAAAACACTGTGGGTGTACAGAGTAGGAAACTATACAGTGACAACCAAGACCTATGACTGTTGTTTCACAAATAACAGGAAATTCCTAATATTTATTATGAACTACAATGTCCAGAGAAACTGAAGTTGAGTCAAAATTAAGAACAATTCACCATCACTAGTTTGTTAAGGCAGTGGTTCAGAAAAGCCCCATCTTAAAGAAGCTGGGTATTATCCAAATCACTGACAGTCTGAAGCACATATTCCAAGTAAAATATGCTAATCAGAAATTGAACCCTCTTTCTTGCTCTTTCGAAAGATAGGGGCTTTAAAGCCAGCCCAGAATGGAAACAAATTCATATTCTACACACCTACAAGCTGGGAAGTCTTGATTGAGCAATGAACATCTCTAAAACAACATTTTTCTTAACTGAAAGTTAAGCTTACTAATACTTGTGTTCTAGGGATAAGCGTTACATAAAATGAAACTGGGTCCCAGCAAATGTCAGACTAACATGGACCCACTCTCACTACAAACACATAGGAAGGAAACAAACAATAATACACTTGAGCTTAAAAGAGTTGACATTATTAAGTGCCAGAAATAGAAAAATTAAAGCCAAAGCATGCCTTAAAAATGGAAACTTATAATTTAATATTCACAGCAAAACAGAAAATGAAGTTTTGGACTAGGGAAGGTAAAGAGCTGTCCCTAAAACATCTGCATAAGTTGAGATCATGGAAGCAGTGCCCCTTCGAAGAAAAGAAGATTAGAGAATCTAATTATACTAGAAAATCATTGTCTAAGGCAAGGCAGTAAGAAAGCATAAAGTCTCTGCCTAGAGCTCTAGGTAGGAAAAAAAATATCTCCCAAAGGGCAAGAAATCTCCAAGCTTAAATCTCTACTCTTATCATGAAGGTATTCCAAAACTGACATATTAATGTTACGACTGGCACCAAAAAAAAACAAACAAAAAAAAAACCCAAAATTGTTGAAAACCCTGGCGTTTCCAGCAGAAACTAACCAAAAATCTCTCTGCAGCACTGTTGCCATAATCTAGTATAAGCACGGTCACAAATCTCTACTACTAAGGCAAAATAATCTATCAAAGAAATTTACAAACTGCATGAGGAAATAATCAACTGTGTATTAGTCAAGATAATGTAGGTTAACAAACCAACACCAAAATTCAATCCAAAAATAATCTAAAACAGACCAAAAAGAAAAAATATATTTTAAAAAATCAAATTTAAAACACATGTTAAATGGTAGATATAAAGCCAACTCTGTCAGTAATTACGTTTGTATAAATCAATTGAATATTTCAATCAAATACTGAATTTTTAAAACTGTGCTGTTTACAAAAATTAAATGTAATGACAGAAAATTTAGATGAGAAATGTTAAGAAAATACATAACACTCAAATGTTAACAACTAATATAAAAGTGGGTTCTAATACAAGAAGTGTTAGTAGTAATAAAGAGGGAGATGTTTCAGTACCCAAACAATCAATGTTCTAGGAAGACGTGGACATTTTTTATCTGTAGCAACTCATTAAGAGGATTTAAAGTACATATACCTAAAATTGAGAGAGTAAACAGACAAAAGGATAATCCTAGGGAAGAATTTAACATATATTCTAAACGATTTTTAAAAATAGGATAAAAGAGGATTAATTAATATAGTTGGTCTTATAGACATGTAAAAAAGACCAACATAACAAAAACAGACCATATTCTTTTCACACATACACACAAATGTACCATAGTCAACCACTTGCGGCACCATAAGAAAGTCTCAGAAAATGTTAAAAGATTTAAATCACTTAGAGAATGTCTGCACAGGAACTAAGCTTTAAATCAATGACAAAGAAACTTTCCAATAATCTGAAAATTAATAACAATCAAAAAGAGCTGAATGTTGTTGGTTTTTCAAAATGATGAAAAACAACTATCAAGACTGATCAAGGAAAAAAAAACTTCAACACTGATCAAGAATATATATATATATATATTCTGTCTTTCTCTGTATATATATGAATATATATAGTATATATGCAGACTGTATATAATTTGAACTCAACATTAATATACACATATATATCTAAAAATTAACAATAGTCATTTATAAACATATACATATATATAAAAGGTTACAGTTCAAATGGTGTATATTCTATATATATATATACAGAGAGAGAGACTAAAAAAGGTAACAACTAATTCTATACAGTTTAAATATAAGAGGTTACTATTAACAGCTTTATGCCAATAAATTTGACAGTTTGGATTAAATCAATAATTTTCTCAATGAATTAACCACTTAAAGAGACAGGAAATACAAAAAAAAATTTAATAACCCAATATCTATCCATGAAACTAAAACCACTGATGAGAATGTAAATTAGTGCAGCCACTATGGAAAACAGTATGACGTTTCTCAAAAGCTTAAAAATAGAACCACCATATGACTCAGCAGTCACACTTCTGAATATATATACACAAAATAATTGAAATTAGAGTCTGAAAGAGATAGTAGTACAAGCATGTTCATTACAGGATTATTCACAATAGAAAAAATATTAGAAACAATATTGTTGCATGAATGGATAAAGAAAATGTGATACATACACACAATAAAATATTAGCCTTAAAAAATGGGAAATTCTGTCATATGCAACAAATGGATAAACTGGGAAAATATGGTGAGCAAAATCAGTCACAGAAAGAGGATACTGGTAAGTTAACTCATGAAGTATCAAAAATAAACAAATTCATAGAAGCAGAGAGTGGAAAGGTGGTTGTTGGGGGCTGGGGATGGGAGAATGGGGAGCTGCTGTTCAAGTGGTATAAAGTTATACAACATGAATAAGTTCTAGAGATCTACTGAACAACAGTGCACCTATGTTTAGCAATACCGTATTGTTAAGAAAGCAGATCTCATGTTAAATGTTTTTACTACAATTTTTAAAAAATATGTAGGTATTTATGTATGAAATTTATATTTCCAAGTTGAATATTAAACTTCAATGAAATGTATTTTTAAAAATACAGAAATATAAAGGAAAGTAAAATCATTATGTAAAACTTTCAAATATCTCAGGCCGACATAACTTTAATGGTCAACTTTTTCAAACGTTTTAGACAAAAATAATACTCCTATTACATAACACTTACCAGAGGAGAGGGAAAAACATCCCAGCTCTTTTTACGAAACAAACATATCCTAGATACCAAAACTAGACAAGATAACTAAAAGAAAATAATGTAATAGTCTAACATAATCATAGATTTAAAATCCTAAAGATAATATTAAAAAACATAAATTCAGAATGATATTAATTAGATATTACATCATCAACATCAATTCAGGTTTTTTCAAAAAATGGTGGGATATTTTAGCATTCAAAAGTTAAAGTTATTCACTGTAATCACAGCTACTTGGGAGGTTGAGGCAGGAGAATCGCTTGAAGCCAGGAGGTGGAAGCTGCAGTAAGCCAAGATCATGCCATTGCACTCCAACCTGGGCAACAAGAGCAAAACTCCATCTCCAAAAAAAAACAAACAAGAAAAAAAGGGAGGGTCCAAGATGGCCGAAAAGGAACAGTGCCAGTCTATGGCTCCCAGGGTGAGTGCAGAAGACGGGTGATTTCTGCATTTGCAACTGAGGTACTGGGTTCATCTCACTGGGGCTTGTCAGACAGTGGGTGCAGCCCACGGAGTGTGAGCCGAAGCAGGGCGGGGCATCGCCTCACCCAGGAAATGCAAGGGATTGGAGAATTCCCTTTCCTAGCCAAGGGAAGCCATGACAGATGGCACCTGGAAAATCGGGACACTCTCACCCTAATACTACACTTTTCCAATGGTCTTAGCAAATGGCACACCAGGAGATTATATCCTATGCCTGGCTTGGAGGGTCCCATGCCCATGGAGCCTCTCTCACTGCTAGCACAGCAGTCTGAGATCCAACTGCAAGGCAGCAGCGAGGCTGGGGGAGGGGCATCCGCCATTGCTGAGGCTTGAGTAGGTAAACAAAGTAGCTGGGAAGCTCGAACTGGGTGGAGCCCACCACAGCTCAAGGAGGCCTGCCTGCCTCTGTAGACTCCACCTCTGGGTGCAGGGCATAGCTGAACAAAAAGCAGCAGAAACTTCTGCAGACTTAAACGTCCCTGTCTGACAGCTTTGAAGAGAGTAGTGGTTCCCCCAACAGGGAGTTTGAGATTTGAGAATGGACAGACTGCCGCCTCAAGTGGGTTCCTGGCCCTCGAGTAGCCTAACTGGGAGACATCTCCCAGAAGGGGCTGACTGACACCTCATACAGCCCCTCTGAGATGAAGCTTCCAGAGGAGGGATCAGGGAGCAACAACTGCCGTTCTGCAATATTTGCTGTTCTGCAGCCTCTGCTGGTGATATCCAGGCAAACAGGGTCTGGAGTGGACCTCCAGCAAGCTCCAACTGACCTGCAACTGAGGGTCCTGACTGTTAGAAGGAAAACTAACAAAAAAGAAAGGACATCCACACTAAAACTCCATCTGTACGTCACCATCATCAAAGATCAAAGGTAGATAAAAACCACAAAGAAGGGGAGAGACCAGAGCAGAAAAGCTGAAAATTCTAAAAATCAGAGTGCCTCTTCTCCTCCAAAGGAATGCAGCTCCTCGCCAGCAATGGAACAAAGCTGGACGGAGAATGAATTTGACGAGTTGAGAGAAGAAGAATTGAGATGATCAGTAATAACAAACTTCTCCAAGGTAAAGGAGGATGTTCGAACCCATCGCAAAGAAGCTAAGAACCTTGAAAAAAGATTAGATGGATGGCTAACTAGAATAAACAGCATAGAGAAGACCTTAAATAACCTGATGGAGCTGAAAACCATGGCATGAGAACTACATGACGCATACACAAGCTTCAGTAGCTGATTCCATCAAGTGGAAGAAAGGGTATCAGTGATTGAAGATCAAGTGAATGAAATGAATCAAGAAGAGAAGATTAGAGAAAAGAGTAAAAAGAAACAAAGCCTCAAAGAAATGTGGGACTATGTGAAAAGACCAAATCTAAGTCTGATTGGTGTACCTGAAAGAGACAGGGAGAATGGAACCAGGTTGGAAAACAGTCTTCAGGATATTATCCAGGAGAACTTCCCCAAGCTAGCAAGCAGGCCAACATTCAAATTCAGGAAATACAGAGAATGCCACAAAGATACTCCTCAAGAAGAGCAACTCCAAGACACATAATTGTCAGATTTACCAAAGTTGAAATGAAGGAACAAATATTAAGGGCAGCCAGACAGAAAGGTCGGGTTATACACAAAGGGAAGCCCATCAGACTAACTGGATCTCTCGGCAGAAACACTGCAAGCCAGAAGAGAGTGGAGGCCAATATTCAATATTCTTAAAGAAAAGAATTTTCAACCCAGAATTTCATATCCAGCCAAACTAAGCTAGCTATTTTTATACGTTGATTTTCTATCCTGAAACTTTGCTGAAATTGTTTGTCAAGTCTAGCAGTCTGTTGGAAGGGTCTTTAGAATTTTTTAGGGATAAGATTATGTGATCAGCAAACAGAGATAATTTGACTTCCTCTTTCCCAATTTGGATGCCCTTTATTTATTTATCTTGCATGATTGCTCTGGCTGACTTTTAATACTGTGTTGAATAGGAGTAGTGAAAGTAGATATCCTTGTCTTGTTTTTGTTCTCAGGGGGAATGCTTTCAACTTTTCCCCTTTCCGTATGATCTTAGTTGTGAGTCTGTGATATATGGCTCTTATTACTTTGAGGTATGTTCCTTCAATGCATAGTTTGTAAAGGGGTTTTATCATGAAGGGATGTTAGATTTTATTGAATGATTTTTCTGCATCTATCAAAACTATCATATGGTTTTTGCTTTTAATTCTTTTTTGTGGTGACTCACATTTATTGATTTGCAAAAATTGAAACATCCTTGCATCCCTGGAATAAAATCTACTTGGTTACAATGAATTATCTTTTTGGTGTGCTGTTGGATTTGGTTTGCTAGTATTCTTTCAAAGATTTTTGCATCTATGTTCATCAGGAATATTGGCTTGTAAGATTTTGTTGTTGTTATGTCCTTGCCTGATTTTGGTATTCTGATGATAATGGTTTCATAGAATGAGTTAGGGAGAAATTGCTTCTCCTCAGTTTTTTAGAATAGTTTCAATAAGATTGGTACCAGCTCTTCTTTGTACATTTAGTAAAATACAGCTGTGACTCAGTCTTGCCATGAGCTTATTTTTGTTAAAAAATGTTTTATTACTGATTCAATTTCATTACTCATTATTGTTTGTTCAGGATTTCTATTTCTTCCTTGTTCAATCTTGGGAAGTTGTATGTTCCAGGAATTTATCCACTTCCTCTGGGTTTTCTAGTTTGTGCACACAGAAATGTTCACGGTAATCTCAAAAAATCTTTGGTATTTCAGTAATATCTGTTGTAATGTCACTTTTTTTCTTTCCTGATTATGCCTGTTTGAATCTTCTTTTTTCTTGTTGAAACTAGCTAGCAGCCTCTCAATCTTGTTTATCCTTTCAAAAACAAAATTTGGGGCTTTTGATTATTTGTATAGATTTTTTGGCCTCAATCTCAATTAGTTATGCTTTAATCTTTGCTGTTTCTTCTATTCTGCCAGATTTAGGTTTGAAAATTTCTTGTATTTCTAGTTTCTTTTGATGTGATTTTAGGTTGTTAATTCAATTTTTTTTAATCTTTTTGATGTAGGCGTTTAACACTATGAACTTTCCTCAGTACTACTTTGTCTTTATCCCAGAGTTTTTGGTATGTTATGTCTCTATTTTCATTCATTTCAAGGATTTTCTTGCTTATGCCTTAAAATTTTTGCTTTTTACACACAAGTCATTCAGAAGTAAGTTATTTACTTTCCATGTATTTCTGTAGTTTTGAGAGCTCCTCTGGGTATTGCCTTCTAGTTTTATTCCACCGTGGTCCAAGAAAATTCTTGATATGATTTTTTGCATGTTTTTAGTTTATAGAGTCTTGCTTTATGGTCAAGCATATAGTCAATAGTGGAGAATTTTCCATGTGCAGATGAGAAAATTGGATATTCTGTAGTTGTTAGGTATAATGTTCTAGAAATGTCTATTAAGTCTATTTGGTCTAGAATCTATTTTATGTTTAGAGTGTCTTTGTTGACTATCTGAACTTAATGACCTGTTTAGTGTTGACAGTGGGGCACTGAAATCCCCCACTATTAATATACTACTCTTAATCCCTTTTCTTATGTCTAGCAGTATTTGTTTTATGAATCTGGGTGTTTGATGTTGGATGAATATATGTTTAGGAGATTTAAATCTTGTCGTGCTAAATGTTTTATCATTATATGATGCTGTTCGTTGTCTTCTTTTACTGTTGTTGGTTTAGAGTGTTTTACCTGATCTAAAAATGGCCAATTCTGCAGACTTTTGTTTTCAGTTTAATATATCTTCTTTCACTCCTTTACCTTAAGCCTGCATAATATCTTGTAGGCAGCAGAATATTGACTTTTCTTTTTCATCCAGTTTCTTAGTCTATACTTTTTTTCAGTGGAGAATTTAGGCCATTTATGTTCAAGGTTAATGTTGATATGTGAGGTTTATTCCTGTCATAGAGTTATTAGCTAGTTGTTTTGTAGAGGGACATCTTTAATGATAAACTTTTGATAGCTTTCCTCCTAAGATTGGGAATGAAACATGAGTGAAAATTACCCCTTTTATTCAGTACCTTAAGAGTTTCTAACCAGGTCAATGAAACAAGAAAAACAACCAAAAAGTCGTAATTATTGCAAAGAAAGAAATAGAAAACGTCAGTAATTTTAGACAAGATAAATGTGCATGTAAAAAATTCACAATAATCTACAGAAAATTATTCAATTAAATAATTGAATTTATCAAGGTTACTAGATAAAAAGAGGAATTTTATTCTATATATCAGCAACAAAGAGAAAAATAACTTTAATAAAATTTATTTTTATTGTAACAGAAAAAAGCAATATTTTATTCTGAAAATGACACAATATTAATACCTAAATCAAAGATGACAATAAATAGATAAATACCATATTCATTTATTGGATGATTTAACATGATAAATTGATTTATAACTTCAACATAATAGTACAATAATTTTTTAAAACTTAGAAATTTGGGGGGGTACCAGAGAAATTAATAAGCTGTTTCTAAAATTCATATGGAATTTTTTTTTTATTATACTTTAAGTTTTAGGGTACATGTGCACAATGTGCAGGTTTGTTACATATGTATACATGTGCCATGCTGGTGTGCTGCACCCAGTAACTCGTCATTTAGCATTAGGTATATCTCCTAATGTTATCCCTCCCCCCTCCCTTCACCCCACAACAGGCCCCGGTGTGTGATGTTCCCCTTCCTGTGTCCATGTGTTCTCATTGTTCAATTCCCACCTATGAGTGAGAACATGTGGTGTTTGGTTTTTTGTCCTTGCGATAGTTCGCTGAGAATGATGTTTCCAGCTTCACCTGTGTCCCTACAAAGGACATGAACTCATCATTTTTTATGGCTGCATAGTACACCATGGTGTATATGTGCCACATTTTCTTAATCCAGTCTATCATTGTTGACATTTGGGTTGGTTCCAAGTCTTCGCTATTGTGAATAGTGCCGCAATAAACATACGTGTGCATGTGTCTTTATAGCAGCATGATTTATAGTCCTTTGGGTATATACCCAGTAATGGGATGGCTGCGTCAAACGGTATTTCTAGTTCTAGATCCCTGAGGAATTGCCACACCGACTTCCACAATGGTTGAACTAGTTTACAGTCCCACCAACAGTGTAAAAGTGTTCCTATTTCTCCACATCCTCTCCAGCACCTGTTGTTTCCTGACTTTTTAATGATCACCATTCTAACTGGTGTGAGATGGTATCTCATTGTGGTTTTGATTTGCATTTCTCAGATGGCCAGTGATGATGAGCATTTTTTCATGTGTTTTTTGGCTGCATAAATGTCTTCTTTTGAGAAGAGTCTGTTCATATCCTTCACCCACTTTCTGATGGGGTTGTTTGTTTTTTTCTTGTAAATGTGTTTGAGTTCATTGTAGATTCTGGATATTAGCCCTTTGTCAGATGAGTAGGTTGCAAAAATTTTCTCCCATTCTGCAGGTTGCCTATTCACTCTGATGGTGGTTTCTTTTGCTGTGCAGAAGCTCTTTAGTTTAATTAGATCCCATTTGTCAATTTTGGCTTTTGTTGCCATTGCTTTTGGTGTTTTAGACATGAAGTCCTTGCCCATGCCTATGTCCTGAATGGTATTGCCTAGGTTTTCTTCTAGGGTTTTTTATGGTTTTAGGTCAAACATGTAAGTCTTTAATCCATCTTGAATTAATTTTGGTATCAGGTATAAGGAATGGATCCAGTTTCAGCTTTCTACATATGGCTAGCCAGTTTTCCCAGCACCATTTATTAAACAGGGAATCCTTTCCCCATTGCTTGTTTTTGTCAGGTTTGTCAAAGATCAGATAGTTGTAGATTTGCAGCATTATTTCTGAGGGCTCTGTTCTGTTCCATTGGTCTATATCTCTGTTTTGGTACCGGTACCATGCTCTTTTGGTTACTGTAGCCTTGTAGTATAGTTTGAAGTCAGGTAGCGTGATGCCTCCAGCTTTGTTCTTTTGGCTTAGGATTGACTTGGCAATGCGGGCTTTTTTTTTTTGGTTCCAATTCATATGGAATTTTAAAGGCCAAGAATAGACAAAGCAATCTTAAAGAAGAATGGTTTTGATTTCCATTTCTCCAATGACCAGTGATGAGGAGCTTTTTTTCATATGTTTGTTGGCCACGTAAACATCTTCTTTTGAGAAGTGCCTGTTCATATCCTTTGCCCATTTTAACATAAAGTATAATTTAAAAAATATATCAATATAATACCCTGAGATACAAAGGAAAAACAAAATGAAAGCTACTTAAAATAAAACGCATGTTTCAACATTTAAGTGCTTAGACACCGCTACAGTAGAGGATATAATAATGTAGTTTTATGCTTGAACTTGAACATTGAGACACAGTGAATATCACAGGCTTGAACACAGACTGATATAGGGATTTTATGTGGTGATTTAAATATCATATATGGTATTGCCATTAATACATACATTTTCTGAAATGATGAAGAACTCCTGAGAAAGTCTCTAAAAAAAAAAAGAAGGTTCATCCTTTCCCTGATTTATAATATTGTTGCTGCCCTAGAAAATTCAGTGTGTATTTTATATTAAAAAAGAAGAATGGTACTGGATAAATTAAATACCAACAGATTAAGATCTATTATAAAACTATACTAATTTAAACACATAGTATTGGCTTTTTCTTAGATAGTATTGGTTTAAGTTGCTACCATATAAAAATATAAACCTTAATCTTTACTTACATATAGAATTTTTTTGCAGATAAATTACAAATTTAACTATAAGAGGTAAATCATGAAACTTCTGGAAGAAAACATAGGAGAAAATCATTATGATATTTATATAAGAAACATTTTCCTTAAAGGAAACAAAATTTGCTAACATGATGGAAAATAAAAATTGTGCTGTATTAAAATTAAAAACTTTTGTTAATTGGGAACTTTATGATTGGCGGCCCATGGGGTGGGAGGATATATTTTTACATATATCCCACAAAATTTTGGCTTTAAAATACATGAAGAAATTATATGAACCAATAGTAAAGGGGCAACAACCAAATAAAGTATGGGGGGGAAGGTCTTAAATAGATTATTCACAAAAAAGGATATTCAGGTGGCCAACAATTAGATTAAAAGTTACTTAAGTAGCTTAATTTCATTAGTCTACAAGAATATGCAAATCAAAATCACAATGAAATACCCCTCATACATGAACAGAATGATTAAAATGAAAAATGCAATACCCAGTATTTGTAAAGATATGGGACAGTCAGAAATATCATACATAACTGATAGGAGAGTAAATTGGTACAACTTCGGAAAACTCTTTGACAGAGTCTACTAAATATATGCATTTTCTATGGCACCACAGTTCAACTTTTTTCTATATACCCAATAGACCCATGGACATCTGTTCATTAAAAGATAAGTATAATAATTTTCACAGAACCACTGTTTACAGTAACAAAAACAACAACAATAACTAAAACTACCAAATACCCTTCAACACAATAACATTAACACAATAACAGCAGAATGGATTGGTATAATTTTTGCATATTTATACAATGTAACAATATCCAGAAATTAGAATAAATGTATACAACTGCAAAGAACTATATGGATTAATCTCACAAATTATGTTTAACAAACCACACACTATAGACCATACAAATAATACAAGTCGTATACATGGCATGATTCATTTTATATAAAATAAGACAACATAGGGAAAAATCTGTCTTTTATGCTATTAGAAGTCAGGATATTCATTACTCTGGTACAAATAATGATGTGAACCAAATTCACAGAGCCCTTATAGGGGTGCTAATAATGTTTTTGTGTTGACTTGGAAGCTGTGTATGGGTTTTTTCAGTTTGAAGAATTATGATACTTTTTTCTATATGTATATTACATTTAATAATGTTAATATATACTGAAAAAGAAATTAATTGAACAAAGGGAAAGAAAGTAAAAGGAAGTTATACTATATGCAGATTGAAGCACATGAAAGTGGAGTGTTTATATTTCTAACAGCAAGATATAAGCCAGTATGTGAACAAAAAGCAAAAGTGATATTTCTAAATGTTAGAAGGATCATTTCATCAAACACACAATTATAGAAAGGTGTATATGCCTAATAACAGATTCAAAATAGATAAAGCAAAACAGAAAGAAAGGAGAAAACAGACAAATCTATAATCACAGTTAGATTAGGACATGACTCTTATAGTTACTTATATCTACACCAAAAAAATCAGTAGATGATGATGTGAACAACACTAGCAACTCCTTTGATAGAAGTTTTTACGTTTATATAATAGCACGCCTTAGTGTAGAATACAACTCCTTTTTAAGAGCACATATTGGCTGGGCATGGTGGCTCACGCCTGTAATTCTAGCACTTTGGGAGGCTGAGGCAGTCAGATCACTTGAGGCCAGGATTTGGAGACCAGCCTAGCTAACATGGTAAAATCCTGTCTCTATTAAAAATACAAAATTTAGCCAGGTGTAGTGGCACACCTGTAATCCCAGCTACTTGGGAGGCCGAGGTGGGAGAATCACTTGAACCTGGGAAGTGGAGGTGGCAGTGTGCTGAGATCCTTCCACTGCCCTCCAGTCTAGGCAACAGAGCAAGACCCTGTCTCAGAAAAAAAAAAAAAAAAAAAAAAAAAAGAGCACATGTAACATTAACTGAAAGAGACCATATACTGGAGAACGCTAGAAAAATTTCAAGAGTTTTTTTTTTTTTGAGACAGAGTCTGACTCTGTTGCCGGTCTGGAGTGCAGTGGCGGATCTTGGCTCACTGCAACCCCTCCACCTCCCGGGTTCAAGCGATTCTCCTGCCTCAGCCTCCCGAATAGCTGAGACTACAGGCGTGCGCCACCATGCCTGGCTAATTTTTGTATTTTTAGTACAGATGGGGTTTCACCATGTTGGCCAGGATGGTCTCATCTCTTGACCTCATGATCCGCCCACCTCGGCCTCCCAAAGTGCTGGGATCACAGGCTTGAGCCACCGTGGCTGGCCGAGTTGATTCCCTAAAAACAATGAAAATTTCACATATGAATAAAAGCTTCATATATTGGAAATTAAAAAAAAAATAGACTTCTAAATAACCTCTGCCAAAGATGAAATTACAGTGAAAAAGTATTTTTAAATGAATGATTGAATCTCACGACATATTGTAATTTGTAGGATCATACTAAAGTAGTACTTACAGAGACGTTTATAGCAAAATGCCAACATTAGGAAAAAAGACGACTCTAGAATTAATTATGTATGTGTATATCTTAAGATGACAGAGAAAAGGTGAGCAAATTAAAGCCAAAGTAAGCAACAGTGAGAAATAAAGATGTGTGAAAGTTAGTGAAACAGGAAAGAAAATCATTTAAAAATCCAAAAGTTGGTAGTTTGACAAGATTTATATGATTAATAAGCACCTAATAATACTGATAAATATTGGAGTAGAAGATAACGTATCTCTACAGATCTGAAAGGCAAATCCTAGGGAAATATTATGAGCCATTTTATGACATTAATTGGTCAACTTAGATGAAATTAATGCATTTCTTCAACTAAGCCATACAGACAAAAAACATAAAATATGAATAGCTCTATACTCATGAAAAAGTTATATTCTCAAAAATTAAAGACAATTCTAGACTTCTTATTTCTTTTTTTTTTTTTTTTTTCAGACGCAGTCTTGCTCTGTCACCCAGGCTGGAGTGCAGTGGCCCAATCTCGGCTCACTGCAAGCTCCGCCTCTCGGGTTCACACGATTGTCCTGCCTCAGCCTCCTGAGTATCTGGGACTACAGGCGCCCGCCACCACGCCCAGCTAATTTTTCATATTTTTAGTAGAGACGGGGTTTCACCATGTTAGCCAGGATGGTCTCAATCTCCTGACCTCGTGATCCGCTCGCCTCGGCCTCCCAAAGCGCTGGGATTACAGGCGTGAGCCACCGCACCCGGCCTAGACTCCTTATTTCATTATTTCATTGGTAAATTATATCAAACTTTTAATAAAAAACAATACCATTCTTTTTTTTTTTTTTTTTTCTTGAGATAGAGTCTTACTCTGTCACCTAGGCTGGAGTGCAAATAGCACAATCTTGGCTCACTGCAACCTCCTCCTGTCAGGTTCAAGTGATTCTCCTGCCTCGCGCGCACCACCATGCCTGGTTAATTTTTGTATTTTTAGTAGTGACGGGGCTCACCATGTTGGCCAGGCTTGTCTCAAACTCCTGACCTCAAGTGATCTGCCTGCCTCGGCCTCCCAAAGTGCTGGGATTATAGGTGTGAGCCACCGCTCCTGGCCAACAATACCATTCTTATAAGAATGTTTTCAGAAGACACAGAAAATACTTTCCATTTTATGAAATAAACAATGCCTTGAAAAAGAGTGAAAAATACTTTAAAAATATATAAATTAATAATATTCTTAATGAGAATATACACATAATTCTCAGCAAAATACTAGCAAATTAAATTAAGCAATAAATACATTGTGGGGGGTGATCCTATGAATGTAAGATTGGTTTAAATTTTTAAAAAAGTCAACGTATTCAATCTTACAGAATAAAATATATATCATAATCTAAATAGATGCAAAAAATATGATAAAATGCAACAACATTTCGGCAGTCTTGGAACAGAGGCAACTTCATCAATCTGATAAAAGGGTATTGATGAAAAACTGGCAGCTAACATCATTCTTAATGGTGAAACACAGAATGCTTTTTTGTTAAGGTAGGACACAAGTCAAGGATTCTCACACTCATCAGGTCTATTCAACGTTCAATCTAAAGAGTGAAATAAAGCAAGAATAATTTTTAAAATAAAAGCCTTAACAATTGAAAAGTAAACATAAAGCTAACACCAAAAATTATCAGTGGACAAAATCCTAAACACTGTACAAAACATCTAATTACTAAATAAGCTAAATTAATACATAATTCCAGCTGCATCACAGTATACAAGGTCAAAGTACAACTATCAATTGTAGTTTTATGTACTAATAGAATACAATTGGAAAATAACCAGAATTCCATGTCAAATAGCATCAAAAACATAATTTATCAGAAATTAATTTAAAAAGCAACCTCTCTACACTAAAAATGAAAAAACTTAAGGAAAAGATAAAAAGTTAAAGAGTAAATAAATGTTAAGTTAAAATGTAATAACTCAGCAAAAACTACTTTGGAAAATAAAAATAAATAAATATTGTTTTTGCCAAATGAAAACAGCAGAAACACAGAAGCTGACAGAGTCCTTAAACTGAAAATTTATATTAAATTAAAATTAATGTTTCATATGAAAACCATAATATAGTCATATTTAATTTAAAATACATGTTATTTGAAAATATTACAAGCGACTGGTATCTGAAATTAAAATGTTGAAAGTCATTTTCTAGTGAGAGGGTAACAGTACTAACTGGGCACAGAGAATGAAAAGCTGAGAGATGGAGAGGGAATGAGCAACACTGGCCAACTTTAAGTTCCTAGGTCCAGTTGAACCTGGTGCTCAGCTGCATGCTTTCCCACACACAGTTTAGCTCTCTTTAAAAAGTTGTCATTAATGACAACAAATGATAGGAGCTCCTATCATTTGAAGTAACAGAAAAGTTATTTTTATTTCTAGTTTGGGCCTGATCTTTTGTGACTAATGGGAGCTTAGAGTTACTTAAATAAATAAATAAAATATGAAGATTACCATATCTACTTGGAAAGATGCTTGTGGGCATTAGAAACCATATAAGGAAAATATTATTATTGCACTATTGCTATATAGCATCTTTGTACTTAGACAAAAGTCAAACATAAACGTGACTCTCTCTTTCCTCAAAATATGAGGAAAAATGAGGTGGAGAATGAGCTCCTAGCCATGATCGAAAATTGTTTGTGCTGCATTGAGTCTCTGAGTGTTTTATGACCTTGCCCTGTTCTTGGGTTCAGGGTAAAATCTAAGTTTAGTTGACTCTACAAGTGCTTAAATGCCACGCTGGGGTCTCCCATGCAAAGCTTCAAACATTTGACTCTCAGATATGAAATACAATTGCTTGAGGACATAAAATTTTCCTTAGAAAACTAATTTGTGCCATTGGAAATGCACAAGATGAATAAGGAAATGTTTGTGCTTTACAGCAGTGCAAAAGAAAGGAAGTAAGAAATGCACGTGTGGGCAGATGGCAAACTGGATTCCCTTTTAGCACTAAATCCATGCTCAAATTTTTTTTTGAGACAGAGTCTTGCTCGGTCACCCAGGCTAGGGTGCAGTGGCACAATCTCCACACACTACAACCTCTGTCTCCTGGCGATTCTCCTGCCTCAGCTTCCTGAGTAGCTGGAATGACAGGTGTGCACCACCACTCCTGGCTACATTTTTTTTTTGTATTTTTAGTGGAGACAGGGTTTCTCCATGTTGGCCAAGCTGGTCTGAACTCCTGACCTCAGGTGATCCACCCACCTTGGCATCCCAAAGTGCCCACCCGCCTTGGCCTCCCAAAGTGCTGGGATTACAGGTGTGAGCAACCATGCCTGGCTGAAATTCTTAAATTTGATTCTACCCCAGATTTAAACATTTTCCTAATTTTTCCCTACCTGCCCCCCAAACTCTCAATTATTTTGCTATGTCTTATGAGAACTCTCAAGCCCCTAAAAGAAATGCAAAACATAGTTTGAGATGATATTTTAATAGAGGAAATATTCTCACTTAATGATTCCAGAAATAGCAATGTTTTCAGGAGCATCAATAAGAAGAAATAGATCTTAAACATATTAGAAGGTAGATCTCCAGCCCATCACATTCAACCAGTCTGGATGTACCAGTTGAACTGAAAATCCAGCTAAAAGGAGCTTCTGCAAGAAATATCAGAGTTGCACATCAATTGCATCGTTTCATAGCACATCAGGATTGCTTAGATATAACCTGAAGATTTTGAAGTCCAAGCTGCAATAACAATATTTTCCTTATATTGTTTCTAATGCCCACAAGCATCTTTCCAAGTAGATCATCTTCAAATGTCATCCTACATCATCTACAGAATCTTTAGGTTGAGTAAAGTCTTAGATGTTAAATGTGTCCCTCAAGTCATCTTTCCTCTAGTATTCCTGAGAAGTGGTCTATAGGCTTAGGCTTAAATGCCTTCAGTAACAGGTTGCTTATTTATTTGACAAGGCATATTGATCCTTGGTTAGACAGCTCTAATTGTTGGGAAGTTCCTCCTCAAATTGAGGCAAAATCATCCTCCCTGTAAATCCCACTCACTGGTCCTCATCCTGATTTCCAGTGCAATAGAGAATGAATTGACTCTCCCCATTCAACTGACAGCCCCTTTGTGTGGGCAGGCTGACTCTTCAGTTGACTGTACAGTATAGGATGACATGGCACTGTCATTTAG
Source organism: Gorilla gorilla gorilla (assembly GCF_029281585.2). Classification (NCBI taxonomy): domain Eukaryota; kingdom Metazoa; phylum Chordata; class Mammalia; order Primates; family Hominidae; genus Gorilla; species Gorilla gorilla. The sequence continues at coordinate 73,535,343 of NC_073241.2, forward strand.
TCTGAAAGCCTGGGTTGAATTTTCCAGTCTTAGCTGTCACTTCCTAATGCCAAATCACTTATATCTCTGAACCTTGGAGACTTGGGCTGCAAATCTGTATAATATAGATAAGGATATATGTGTTATACCTTTCCCTTGGTTCTTGCATGAATTACATTGAGAGGATCTGTGTGAATGTACTTTCAACCCTTATATACACTGCAAATAGAAGACATTGCTAGTGAGTCTTAATTCACACTAAATAGTCCATCTTTATTTTCCTGGAGAAGTTAACTTTCATCGTTCTCATATTTATTAGATTTTATTCAGTGAAACATTTCAGTGCTAAAGTCAAGTTCTCTCTAATTTCCACTGCTCTGTTTAATCCAGCTACCTTTCTTTTCCCTTAGGAAGCATATAGGGCTAAGTTTAATCAAGCCATGTGATACAGTATTCTCTCACTTTAGTTATTTTGTTCACTCATCTGAACCTGAGTGTTTATGTATCATACAAGGTATTATACTTTTCTTATTCTTAATCCATATTAAAATTATCTTCAGTGTAAATGAGTTCATAGCAATAAGGTATGATATTAAAGCCAAAGAGAAAAAAACAATTGCTAAGAGTCTGGAGGCATCTAATTTGTGCTTATTTTCTCTAAATTTTCTTTTTTTTTTTTTTTTTTTTTTTTTTTTGAGAGGGAGTCTCGCTCTGTTGCCAGGATGGATTGCAGTGGCGTGATGTTGGCTCATTGCAACTTCCGATTCCCTGGTTCAAGTGATTCTTCTGCCTCAGCCTCCCGAATAGCTGAGATTATAGGCACGTGCCACCACGTCCAGCTAATTTTTGTATTTTTAGTAGAGACGGGGTTTCACAATGTTGGCCAAGATGGTCTCGAACTTCAGATCTCATGATCCGCCCACCTCGGCCTCCCAAAGTGCTGGGATTACGGGAGTTAGCCACCACACCCGGCCTATTTTCTCTAAATTTTCGATTGATTTCTTCATTGTAAGCCACGTTTACTTTTTTTTTTTTTTTCAGAGCCAGCTGAGGTTTTATTTTGAAAAAAAAAAAATTGAATTGTTTTGTAGCTGCGGGCATGGGCAAGAGGGGTACCCCAGGCAGTAAACTCCCCTACTGGTGGGCTGAGGGCGAGGGCTAAGCCCCAGGTCGGTCTCTTGTTCCCTGTGCTCTCCTGCACAGCAGCCTTTCTCATGGACTCTGGGACAGCCGCAGGAAGGGTAAGCTGACGGGGGCGCTGCCATGGCTGTTCACTTGGGCAGGACATCAGAGGACTCAGGCACTAGCTTCTTATTGCAGGTCTCGATCTTCTTCACAACCACAGCCCTGGTGGAGCTGATGCAGCTGAAGGAGCTGGAGCCCATGCTAGAGCTAAAGCTGGAGCCCAGGCCGGGGCTTGTGAGGCCCTCATAAGCTGAGCTCAGCCCACCAGCATAGCCACTGCTGGTCTTCGTATGGATACTCATTTTCTGCATCCCAGACTCCAGCTGGCTCTCCTCGCCCTCCAGCAGCTTCCTGTAGGTGGCGATCTCAATGTCCAGGGCCAGCTTAACGTTCATCAGCTCCTAGTACTCACGCAGCTGCCATGCCATATCCTGCTTGGCCTGCTACAGGGCGGCCTCCAGCTCGGACAGCTTGGTGTTGGCATCCTTAACGACCAGCTCCCGAGCTGCTCGGCATCTGCGATGGCGGCCTCCAGGAAAGCCCTCAGGCCTTTGAGGCCCTCAGTCTCAGCCTGGAGTTGGCTCATGTTCCAATTCATCTTGGAGATCTCCGTCTTTGTAGGACGCGGGTCATCCCTGTGCTTCCCAGCCAGCGTCTGCACCTCCTCATGCTTGATCTGGTACATGCTCTCAGCCTCAGCCTGGCTGCGGTTGGCAATCTTCTTGTACTGTGCCTTGACCTCAGAGATGATACTGTCCATGTCCAGGGAGCGGCTGTTGTCCATGGACAGCACCACAGGTGTGTCCGGAACTGCAGCTCCCGGATCTTCTCTTCATACAGCGGCCTGAGAAAGTTGATCTCGTCAGTCAGCCCTTCTAGGCGAGACTCCAGCTCTACCTTGTTCATGTAAGCTTCATCCGCATCCTTCTTGATGGGGACAAATTCATTCTCTATCTCTATAGGCTTATTGATCTCATCCTCATACTTGTTCTTGAAGTCCTCCACCAGCCCCTGCATGTTGCCAAGCTCCGCCTCCAGCTTCAGCTTCTCCTGGCCCAGTGTCTCCAGCTGCCACCTAAGGTTGTTGATGTAGCTCTGGAACATGTTGTCCATGTTGCTCTGAGCTGTCTTCTGCTGCTGCAGGAGGCTCCACTTGGTCTCCAGCATCTTGTTCTGCTGCTCCAGGAACCGTACCTTGTTGATGAAGGAGGCAAACTTGTTGTTAAGGGTCTTGATCTGCTCTTTCTCCTGGGTGCACATGCCCTGGTTGTTGGGGTCCACCTCCAGGTTCAGCAGGCTCTGGTTGACCGTGACGGCAGTGATGGTCCCATACTGCTGGCCAGCCATAGCATCCGCCCAGGCCACCCGTGAAGCTGCTGCTGCCCACTCAGGAGAAGCTCGAGGAGCTGATGGGGCACCAGGCCCACTCGTGTAAGAGTGGCTGCTGAAGGCCAGGGGGCAAGAGGTGGACACCTTGTAGGACTTCTGGGTCACCCTGATGGAAATGGTGGAGGCAGGAGTGGAGGCAGGCAGGCTGAACCAGGCAGAGATTCGAGAAGGAGTGGAGAAGCTGCTTCTAGGTCCACGTTTAAATCTTTAAACCCAGAAATATCTGCTTGAGAAATGAGCTAAGCTAAAGTTTAGAGGTTTAATGACTATAATTTCTTTATAGTAAATGACTCAGGACAGTAACTTAATCAGCAAGATTTATGATCCACTTAAAACACATGTGGCTTTGTTCATCATTTCTAGGGAAACATGATTATTAAATCTGATAACATTTGCATACGTAAACTATTATAATTAGGTAAAATTTTCCTCCTTCTTATTCTAAAGGGCATTCACCAGAAGTACTAAGGAAGATTAAACTGTCAGATATAAGTTACATCATAAAATATATGTAAATTAAGTTGTTCAGTATTTTGTTTTGAACATATAACAAGGACACACTAATAGAAAAAAATGTTAATAGAAATAAAGAGATAAACTTTAGCAAAGGAAAAAAGTGAGAATCAACATAAAAATTTTTAAAATAGGAAGAATTAACATCTAGAATTTTCATTGATATTGAGAAATATCAATGAAATGGTCTCAAACCACCAAAACCCAAAGGTCAATGTTATGTACATGACTTTGGGGCACATTTTACAGGCAGAATAGAACATGGATCAAAATTGGATCAGAATAATGGCTGATCCTAGAAGTCAAAATGATTTGGTTACCAAAATCTAGCAAACAGAAATGATCAGCAATATTCCAACTCTATAAAGTTTCTTATTGGCAAACCCAATATTAATGTATTAGGAAACAGGGACATGTAGGAAGTAATCAAATGAGAAATCATTCCAGAAACTCAGATAAGCAGCAGGGCATCTGGGGTAGAAACAGCAATTAAGAAAATCTGGGTGCATCAGTTAGAATTAGATTCAGCTTCATACAATAGATAACTTCAATAAAAAAGTAGTTTAAACATAATAAAAGTTGATCTGTTTCACTTTTTTTTTTTAACAAAAAAACACAAATATAGGCAATTCAGGACTATTATGAGTAATCCACAAAGTTATCAGTTTATTCTATCTCATCCTCCCTAGGAAAAGACTCTTGTCTTAATGGTTACAAATGACTGCTGGAGCTTCAGCCATCACACAAGCATTTCAGGACATAAGGTAGATAATAAGAACAGAGTTCCTTCTCTATTTAAGGACTCTTCCCAGAAACTACACAAAACATACTCAGTTTCATTTTATTAGACAAAGTGCAGTTATATGGCAACACATTTGCAAGGCAAACTGGGAAATATGCCCAGTTAAACTTAGGGGAAAATGGATATTAGGAGGCAAAGGGCAAACAAGTTTAAAATCTGGTTCTGCCATATTCCAGGCTATAATCCCTGCAGCACTGTTTCTCTGAGCATGAATGAGAGTAAAAGGCTGACATTCCTGATAGGATGTCTTTGATAACTTGGGCAATTCCTCCTCAGTCCAATAGTTTATAAACGTACCCTGTTAAGCAGAGGGTTAATTTTAGAATATGAGAATCTTAGGACCTACAAGTCAGAGAATGTGTATGAAAGAGAATGATGAGAGGATGGACAAATATCCAAGTCTGGAGAAAAAGAAGAAAAAGAATAAATGACAAAGATAGAGATGGAGGATGGGAAGGGAGCGAGGGAGGAAAAAGTAGATTCAAAGAATTTAAAAGGATGAGTGAATATGGAAAAGGAAAAAAGAAGCAAGATGAAAAAAAATGCATGTACCACTTTGCCTGTGAAGTATTGCTGCCTTCAGCTCATTCTCTGTCACTATCCACATGGCTGGAAATATTATTCCTTTATAGGCAATGCATGAGTTTACATAGACATAAAATAATTTAAAATGAAAATGACCATGGAAGTTTTGTGATTCATTTGGAAGAGAAATTTCAAGCATTTCATTTCTTATGAAAAAGAACACTGCAGCTCCCCAGTCTTATGACAGATATCTTTGTGTGCTGGGTCTGACCTGGCAGTCAAGCAGGACAATCTAAAATATACAGTGAGAGGGAAGAAAATGAAAGAAAGAATAAAGGAAATGGAGCAATTACATTTTTATCTCATGTAAAATCTGCAATAATCGCTGTAATCTAAAAGCTTTTAGATCTAACTTTTGTTTGATGGCTGGATTTGCACTGACACTTGTAAAGAAAGGAGAAGTAATACATCCTCCTTCCTGGTAATGGTTGGATGCAGAATAAAACTCCCAGACAATTTTGGCACTTCTGGTGTTCAGGCCGTGAGTAAATTAGTTGCAACATCTTAGACCATTAGAATGATTACAGCAGACTGTAATACACAGTAATAGAAGGCCTAGGGCTGTAAAATTCCTTGATAATATTTAGTTATGTGCCACTCTGTAGTACCTAGAAATAATTAAGAGAGTTAGTGAGAAAGGACAACTAGTAGTTGGATAGCTATCTCCAATTCAGTGAATCAGAGAGAGGGTGGATTTCAACAACTGTAACTGTTCTTAAGACTTTCTATTATGAAACTACCAAGAAAAAGATCACAACCTTCTTTTCTTGGCATTTTCCTTAGAAGGGTCTAAATGAGATGTTTAAATACAATTCCTTTTCAGATCCTAACTAAACCAAGCATTCTGGATGTGGCAGAAATAAAGAAAAGAGCCCTTAAACTCTTTATTGAATGCTTTACATTGAATAAAGGGCTTAAGGCCCAGTGGTAAGCTTTGAGAATATACAGTCAGTGAGATGCACTGGGCATCCATGCAAAGTGCTTGAAGTCCTATACCTTGGCTTATACCCATGTATTAATATATGGATGGAAAGAACATGAATATGTGGCTCTATGGTCAGGAAATCAAGAGAAATTTGTGGGGAACTGGAAGTCACTGTCATTGAAAATTTGAAGGGAATGGAAACCCGGATATCTCCTGAATCTAAAACCTACCAAGGCAAAAGTTTTGGGAGGTACTTTTATCATTACTCCATCTACTCTCCTGGAAACTGGAATCTCTGTTCAGTCTAGATGGCAAGGGCTGGTCCAGATTTGAAAATGATATCTTGGACTTAGTTGAGGTTATCTGCAATCATTTTCACTATGTTTCATTCAGCAAGTAATGCAAATGATATCGTCTCAATCCAGGATATTTCTGGGCCAGTGGATGGCTGCCAGTGCCATCCTTCTGCTTGTAGAGGAAAGCCCAGTGTTTCAAGACCTTTTCAACCTGTGGTGAGGAAGGAATGCACCAGTTCGGAGCAAAAGGTGGGCTCATTTCCATCCATACAGTTTTAGGATAGGGCAAAGGGCAGAGAATAGGCACCTCAGCCTAGATCATCTATATCTGACATCCAGGTTCTTGTTTGAAAATCAGGAATCAAAGTTTCAGTGTGTCAGATTTGGTCCTGGCTTTCTACAATGTACTCCTAGGCTGAAGTCATAAGAAGGGATCATCTCTAATTTTTATCCAATTTCCAACAATTCCAAGTTCATAAGAAGGGATCATCTTTTATTCTCAACCAATTTCTAACAATTCCAAGTGATATATATATGGGCATTGTCTCTTCAAAATGGTATTAGCATATTCATTTCTGTATTCTAAAATATTAAAATGTCAAAATAACACATATATAACAGGTGACATTATTGTTAATGCTAACCCTCCCACTGCCAAAAATCTACCTTTAAAACTAACATCACACAGGAACATTCTGTTTTATATACATTCCCTCAGCCAAATCTTGTGCAGACAGTGCTTCAGTTGCAAGCAGATCCTGAAACAATTGTGAATCTGGATGCATTTCATGCTTTACCCCTAAATTTACTTGTATTTGTGCTGCCCCCTGTAGGCAAGTTTTCAAGCACTGACAGTTGGTTAAACTCACTAAAAACCTCACTGTTAAGGATCTCAAGCAACTTGTGGGGATTATCATTACAAATCTCAGGTTGAAAATTGATCAATAACATTACCACTTGGAACCATAGCACTTACAGTATGACCATGTGATTCTTCCACCTCAGCCTGACAATATCATATTCTCCAGAGAAATAAGAGGCTGCCAAAGATTTCGCCTTCTGCAATTTTGTCATAGCAATCTTCTCCTGTCTCTGTTTCCTATTTTGTGTTTTGTAGTTTCTCTGAAATTCCCCCTTACTCCACATCTTTTGACTCCTGATTTCTTATCATTGTTGTGAGAACAGCTCGCATTTGTATAATGTCTCTTTCTTCTGCAAAACAGAAAACACAGAAATTATGTGTAAATCTCCAAGAATTCTTGAAACATCATCCATCTGATATGAGGGAAAATGAAGAAAAAAAAAAAAACGAAAACTGAAATTATTTGCTCAAGATGGTGCCATAAAAAGCATTCGCTCCCAGAGCCCAAAAGATGTGTGGTGAATAGGAGGCAAACCCTTGCACAGGGGCTCAGAGGGCCAGGTTCCTATATTGCCCCATTAACTATATAATCTCTCAGAGCTAATTTCCCTTAAGTAAAAAAAGACAAATTCTCATCTGCCCACCATATACCAATATGAATAAAGGTAATAACTATGTAGAAAAAAGGTTTGCAAACCTTTGAGTGATATAAATATGAGCTATTACTGTTTGTAAATATTGCACCCAAGAATTAAAGATGATTTAAGTTTTTCCATGTTGTATGTAAAATCTAAGAGCATCTGCAACAGTTGTCCTTCAGAGAAAGGCAAAAAAGAAAAAAAGCCGTTGTCTTTTTCACATGTATCCATTTTGTTAAATAATTAATTCAAATCATACATATTCCTTTATACACCAATCCAGTTACGCTTTCAAAAAACTTTGACCACTTCTGTCAATTTGTCCTCGTGATATATTTCCTTTGAAAATTTACAAACACACAATGCACAATGTATTTTTCTCTCAGCAGTTTGTTCTGAAAGGCTACTCAAGATTTTTACCATTTTATCTCTTTTATTTATAAGTGTGTCCTGTTACTATATACAGTCACATGTTGCTTAATGATAGCATACATTCTGAGAAATGCATTTTTACAGAATTTTATTATTTCACAAACATCATGGAGGGTATTTACATAAACCTAGAGGGTGTGGTCTATTGCTCCTAAGCTACAAACCTATACAGCATGTTACTGTACTAAATATTGTAGGCAATTATAACACAATGATAAGTATTTGTGTAACTAAACAGGAAAGGTAGGACAAAGATGTGGTCAAAACAATGTTTAAATGGCACAACTGGATAGGACACTTACCATAAATGGAGCTTGCAGGACTGGACGTTGATCTGGATGAGTCAATGAGGGAGAGGTGAGTGAATGTGAAGCCCTGGATATTATTGGAGACTAATATAGACTTTATAAACACTGTACATCGAGGCTACACTAAATTTATTTTTAAAATAAAGTAATTATGCTATGATGTCACTAGGCAATAGAACTTTTTCAGCTCTATTACAATCTTATAGGGCCGCTGTTGTCATCTATGAGGTCTATCATTTAACAAAACATTGTTTTGTGGAGCATGACCATATTATCAAAAAGCCAAGTTAATAAAAGACAAAAATTCAAAGATCTGCACATGTTGAGTAGAATAAACAAGGGGATACATTGTATGGCATTTTCTTGACTGCTCTGGCTAGGAGGAGCTTGCAGAGATGCCAACCAATTTCTTCCTTTTACAGGAGTCTGTAGAAACGGAATTATTGGGAATGTGAAGATGGTACAAAAATCTTGGGATTTTTCTAATCGAAGCATGTGTAGCTCTATTCAGAAATGTTCTACTTTGTACTTTGATATTTTCTCCCTCCCTAGTCACACCCACACAAATGAAGCCTATCATCATAGGCTTGATTGAACCTGCATCATATATTTTTGAGAAAATATTTTGGAAATGGTGACAATTTCATACAATCACCTAGATGTTTGTATCTATAGAAATCTGAAGCACTCTCTGAAGGAAAAACAAAGATAACCAGATGACTTCCTTGTTTATTATCATGTAATCAGCTATTTTATAATAATCATAATTTTTTCCTTAGTCTCCTTTCAATAATTTATTGAGGAAAAATGCCTATAACAAGCCCCAAATTGCTCCCAGCTCCCCAAATAATATCACAGCTTCTATCTCAAAATTTACATAAGAGAATGATTATCAAAAAATTAAAATTTGACATTAAATGGCCCTAAGGGCAATAGATACTACTTAAAGAGATTTTTAAAAATATATTAGTACATGGAAGTAAAGCTTTAAAATTACTTGATATACTCAAAAGGGATATTATAATAGTTAGTGCCCCAAATGAAAACAAAAGAATATGAATCTAGGTCTATGTCTTTATTTTAAAAAATAATAGTTTATAAGCTGATTGAAATAAGTATGGATGTATCTGTCCACAGTCCATGTGAAATCAAGTTCTAATAAAATGTTGCAGAAAACAATACTTGTTACAAGCTCAAGGGAAAGCAAACTCAGCAAACATGAAGAAAAGTTCTGGCATACTATTATGTTGGTGCAAAAGTAATTGCAGTTTTTAAAATTTGCCATTAAAATGGCAAAACCACAATTACTTTTGCACCAACCTATTAGGTAGGTTACAAAGATGCTGTTACCATCAGCACTGTAATAGAATCCAAGCTGATCTGTTCTTTTGTTTCTTTTTTCTGGGAGTTGGATGGGGGTAGAATGGAAATAGTCAATGAACATGGCCATAACATTAGAGTGATGCCTTTTAATATGAATATAGCTATACTTCTGTTTAAGTCCGACCCTGTTGGTGAATGAATCAAAGCCTGTCCCATTCTGGAGCCAGTGATACATTAAACTCTTATATTAATCAACTTTCTTTCAAAAGAAAATTATTTATTCAACATGTATTTACTTAACCATAACCATGTGCCAGCTATTCCACTGACTACTGGGTAAACAAGTCCATAGTATTGAAAAATAAATACAGTTTCTGCAACCAAGGAGTTCACATCTTTACATCAAGCCAGATTCAAACCTCAGTAATTTACCATGATTGAAATGTGCATGCATGGTACTGGTACCAAAACAGAGATATAGACCAATGGAACAGAACAGAGCCCTCAGAAATAATGCCGCATATCTACAACCTCTGATCTTTGATAAACCTGACAAACACAAGAAATGGGGAAAGGATTCCCTTTTAATAAATGGTGCTGGGAAAACTGTCTAGCCATATGTAGAAAGCTGAAACTGGATCCCTTCCTTACACCTTATACAAAAATTAATTCAAGATGGATTAAAGACTTAAATGTTAGACCAGAAACCATAAAAACCCTGGAAGAAAACCTAGGCAATACCATTCAGGACATAGGCATGGGCAAGGACTTCCTGTCTAAAACACCAAAAGCAATGGCAACAAAAGCCAAAACTGACAAGTGGGATCTAATTAAACTAAAGAGCTTCTGCACAGCAAAAGAAACTACCAGCAGAGTGAACAGGCAACATACAGAATGGGAGAAAATGTTTGCAATCTACTCATCTGACAAAGGGCTAGTATCCAGAATCTACAATGAACTCAAACAAATTTACAAGAAAAAAACAACCCCATCAAAAAGTGGGCGAAGGATATGAACAGATGCTTCTCAAAAGAAGACATTTATGCAGCCAAAAGACACATGAAAAAATGCTCATCGTCACTGGCCATCTGAGAAATGCAAATCAAAAGCACAATGAGATACCATCTCACACCAGTTAGAATGGCAATCATTAAAAAGTCAGGAAACAACAGGTGCTGGAGAGGATGTGGAGAAATAGGAACACTTTTACACTGTTGGTGGGACTGTAAACTAGTTCAACCATTGTGGAAGTCAGTGTGGGGATTCCTCAGGGATCTAGAACTAGAAATACCATTTGACCCAGCCATCCCATTACTGGGTATATAACCAAAGGATTATAAATCATGCTGCTACAAAGACACACACACACGTATGTTTATTGCAGCACTATTCACAATAGCAAAGACTTGGAACCAACCCAAATGTCCAACAATGATAGACTGGATTAAGAAAACATGGCACATATACACCATGGAATACTATGCAGCCATAAAAAATGATGAGTTCACATCCTTTGTAGGGACATGGATGAAGCTGGAAGCCATCATTCTCAGCAAACTATCTCAAGGACAAAAAACCAAACACCACATGTTCTCACTCATAGGTGGGAATTGAACAATGAGAACACATGGACACAGGAAGGGGAACATCACACACCGGGGCCTGTTGTGGGGTGGAGGGGAGGGAGGAGGGATAGCATTAGGAGATATACCTAATGTTAAATGATGAGTTAATGGGTGCAGCATACCAATATGGCACATGTATACATATGTTACAAACCTGCACATTGTTCACATGTACTCTAAAACTTAAAGTATAATAAAAAAAAAAAACACAAAATACAAACAAAATGTGAAAGGAAAAAAATGTGCAATGGGTATCAGGAAACATATCAGTTCTTTTATTTTAAGCTGCTATATATTATTATTGTAGTTACTACTTTAATTGTTAGCTTCAGGGGTACATGTGTAGGTTTGTCATATAGGCAAACTGCATGTCACAAGGGTTTGGCATACAGATTATTTCATCATCCAGGTAATAAGCATAGTTTCTCATAAATAGTTTTTAGATCCTCTCTCTTCCCATGCTCTACCCTTAAGTATGCCTCAGAGTCTATTGTGTTTCCTGTTTGTATCCATGTGTACTCAATGTTTAGCTTCAACTTATAAGTGAGAACATGTGGTATTTTGTTTTCTGTTTCTTTTAGTTAGCTTAGAATAATAGCCTCCAGCTGTATCCATGTTGTTGCAAAGGACATGATCTCATTGTTAATGGCTGCGTAATATTCCATAGTGTGTATGTACCACATTTTCTTTATCCAATCTATATTGATGAGGATTAAGTTGATTCCATGTCTTTGCTATTGTGAAGAGTGCTGCAATGAACATATTCATGCATATGTTTTTTGCTAGAATGATTTATTCCTATGGGTATATACCCAAGAATAAGATTGCCAGGTTGAATGATAATTCTGTTTTGAGTTCTTTGAGAAATTGCTACATTGCTTTCCACAATGGCTGAACTAATTTTATTCCCACCAGCAGTGTATAAGCATTCCCTTTTCTCTACAGCATTGCCAGCATCTGTTATTTTTTGACTGTTTAATAATTGCCATTTTGACTGGTGTGAGATGGTACCTGTGATGGTTAACATTGTCAACTTGATCAGATTGAAGGATGCAAATTGTTGTTTTTGGCTGTGTTTGTGAGGGTGTTTCCAGAAAAGATTAACATTTCAGTTCGTGGCCTGGGAGAGGAAGACCCACCCTCAATGTGGGTGGGCAGCATCCATTCAGCTACCAGCATGGCTGGAAAAAGCAGGTGGAAGAAAGTAAAATATATGGCTTGCTGAGTCTTCTAACTTTCATTTTTCTCCTGTGCTGGGTGCTTCCTGTCCCTGAACATCAGACTCCAGGTTCTTCAGCCTTTGCACTCTTGGACTTACACCAGTGGTTTGCCAGGGGCTCTTGAGCCTTTGGCCACAGACTGAAGACCACACAGTTGGCTTCCCTAATTTTGAGGCTGTGGGACTCAGACTGAGCCACTACTGGCTTCCTTGCTCCTCAGCCGGCAAACGACCTATTGTGGGATTTCTTTACCTTGTGATCCTGTGAGTTGATTCTCCTTAGTAAACTCCCTTTCATATATACATATATCCTATTAGTTGTGTCCCTCTGGAGAACCCTAATACAGTACCTTATTGTGGTTTTGATTTGTATTTCTCTAATGATTAGTGATTTTGAACATTTCTTCATATGCCTGTTGTCGACATGCATGTCTTCTTTTGAAAAGTGTCTGTTCACATGCTTTGCCCACTTTTTAATGGGGTTGTTTGCTTTATACTTGTAAATTTGTTTAACTTCCTTATAGACGCTGGATATTACACTTTTGTCAGATGAACAGTATGTGAATATTTTCTCCCATCCTGTAGGTTGTCTGTTTATGCTGTTGATAGTTTTGTTTTGCTCTGCAGAAGCTCTTTAGTTTAATTAAGTGCCACTTGTCATTTTTGTTTTTGTTGCAATTGCTTTTGGCATCTTCATTGTGAAGTCTTTGCCAAGATCTATGTTCAGAATGATGTTTCCTAGGTTATCTTCCAAAGTTTTTATAACTTTACGTTTGACACTTAAGTCTTTCATCCATTTTGAGTTTATTTTTATATATGGTGTAATGAAAGGGTCCAGTTTTAATATTTTGCATATGGCTAGCCAGTTATCCCAGCATCACTTATTGAATAGGGAGTCCTTTCCTCATTGCTTATTTTTGCCAACTTTGTCATAGACACTTTGTTATAGGCGTCTGACATTATTTCTGGGCTCTCTATTCTATTCCTTTGGTCTAAATGTCTGTTTTCATACCAGTACTATGCTGTTTTGGTTACTGTGGCCTTGTAGCATAGTTTGAAGCCAGTAACAAGATACCTCGAGCTTTGTTATTTTTGCATATAATTACCTTGGCTATTTGGGCTCCTTTTTTGCTTTTATGTGACTTTTTAAATAGTTTTTTTCCTAATTCCGTGAAGACTGTCATTTGTAGTTTGATAGGAATAACATTGAATCTCTAGATTGCTTTGGGAAGTATGGCTATTTTAACAACATGGATCCTTCCTATCCGTGAGCATGGAATGTTTGTCCAATTCTTTACATCATCTCTGACTTCATTGAGCAGTGTTGCATTATTGTAGTTGTAGAGAACTTAGAACTCACTTGTTAAGCTCTATTCTAGGTATTTTATACTTTTTATGGCTATTGTGAATTGAATTGTGTTCTTGATTTGGCTGTCAGTTTGGACATTGTTGGTGTATGGAAATGCTACTGAGTTTTGTACATTGATTTTGTTTTCTGAAACTTTGCTGAAGTTGTTTAACAACAGATCTAGAAACCTTTGGGCAGAATCTTGTGGGTTTTCTAGGTATAGAATCGTATCATCTGCAAACAGAGATAGTTTGACATCCTCTCTTCCCATTTTGATGCCTTTTTTTTCTCTCGCCTGATCTCTCTGGCTGTAACTTCCAGTACTATGTTAAATAGGAGTGGTGAGAGTTACCAAACTTGCCTTGTTCCAGTTCTCAAGGAGAATGCTTCCAGCTTTTGCCGATTCTGTATGATGTTGACTATTGGTTTGTCATAGATGGCTATTATCATTGAGGATTTTTTTACATGAAGGATTGTTGAGTTTTATCAAATGACTTTTCTGATAATCATATGATTTTTTAAATTTTAGTTCTGTTTATGTGATGAATCACATTTATTAATTTGCATATCTCGAACCAACTTTGCATCAAAGGGGTAAAGCCTACTTGATCATAGTGGAATAGCTTTTTGATGTACTGCTGGATTTGGTCTGACAGTATTTTGTTGAAGGTTGTTGCTTCTGTGTTCATCAAGAATATTCCATGATGTTTTCTTTCTCTGTTGTGTTTCTGCCTTTCTTCCAGGTTTTCCCATCAGGATGATGCTGGCTTCAGAGAATGAGTTAAAGAGGACTTCCTCCTCCTCAATTTTATGGAATAGTTTCAGTAGGAATAGTACCAGCTCTTTATACATCTGGTAGAATTCAGCTGTGAATCTGTCTGGTCCTGGGCTTTTTTCCAGTTGGAAGGCTTTTTATTACTGACTCAATTTTGGTATTCACTATTGGTCTGTTCAGGGATTCAATTTTTTCCTGGTTCAATCTTAGGAGGTTGTAAGTTTCCAGGAATTTACCTATTTCTTCTAGATTTTCCAGTTTTTGCAGAGAGGTGTCAGTAGTAGTCTTTAAGGGTTTTTTTGAACTTCCATGGAGTCGATGGTAATGCCCCTTGTCATTAAAGATTGTGTTTATTTGGATATTCTTTTTTTTTTTACATGAATTAACTATTCTCACTTTCCCCCCGTTCCTCATTATCCTTCTCAGCCTCTGGTAATCATTTGTCTACTCTCCACCTTCATGAATTCAATTGTTTTAATTTTTAGCTCCTAAAAATAAGTGAGAACATGCAAAGTATGTCTTTCTGAGCCTGAGATTATTTCACTTAAAATGATGAAATCCAGTGCCATGTATGTTGTTGCAAATGATAGGGTCTCATTATTTTTTATGGATTAATAGCACTCTATTATGTATATGTACATTTTCATTATCCACTCATCTGTTGATGGACACAAGTTGCTTCCAAATCTTGCCTACCATGAATAGTGCTGCCATAAACATGGGAGTACAGACATCACTTCAATATACTGATTTCTTTTCTTTGGTGGGGCGGGGGGATGGGTATATACCCATAAGTGGGAAGGCTTGATCATATGGTAGCTCTTTTTTAGTTTTTCGAGGAACATTTATACTGTTCTCCATAGTAGTATTAATTTACATTCCCATCAATAGCATATGAGGATTCTCTTTTATACACATCCTCACCAATATTTTTTATTGCCTGCCTTTTTCATAAAAGCCATTTTAACTGGGGAGAGAAGACATCTCATTGTAGTTTTGATTTGCATTTATCTGATAATGAATGAAGTTGTGCACCTTTTCATATACATATTTGCCATTTGTATGACTTTTGAGAAATATATATTCAGATCTTTTGTACACTTTTAAATCACATGGTTAGATTTTTTTCTATATACTTGTTTCAGCTCCTTATATATTCTGGTTATTAATCCCTTGTCAGATGGATAGATTCCAAATATTTTCTCCCACTCTATGGGTTGTCTCTTCAATTTTTTGATCATTTTCTTTGCTGTACAGGTTTTTAACTTAATGGGATCCCATTTGTCCATTATTGCTTTGTTATCTAGGCTTGTGGGATATTACTCAAATCATTGCCCACTACAATGTCCTAAAGTTTCTCTTTCTTGGCAGTAGTTTTATAGTTTGAGGTCTTAGATTTAAGTCTTTAATAAATTTTGGCTTGATTTTTGCATATGGTGAAAGATACGGGTCTAGTTTTATTTTTAGACATATGAGTAACCAGTTTTCTCAGCACCATTAACTGAAGAGAGTATCCTTTCCCCAGTGTATGTTCTTGCCACATTTGTAAAAAATTTCACTGTAAATGTATGGATTCATTTCTGGGTTCTCTATTCTGTTTCATTGCTCCATATGTCTGCTTACATGTCAGTACCATGATGTTGTGGTTACTATAACTCTGTAATATAATTTGAACTCAAGTAATGTGATGCTTGCAGTTTTGTTCTCTTGCCCCAGATGGCTTTGGCTATTCTGGGTCTTTTGTGGTTCTATGTACATTTTAGGATTTTTTTTTTCTAATTCAAGAATGTCATTGGTTTTTTGACACGGATTGCATTGAATCTGTAGATTGCTCTGGGTAGTTAGACATTCATCAATATTTATTGTTTCCATTGTAGAAAGCTTTTACTTCTTTGATTAATTCCTTGGTATTGTATTTTGTTTGTAGCTATTGAAAGTGGGATTTCTTTTGCAGATTGATTGCTGTTGGCATATACAAATGCTACTTGTTTTTGAATGTTGATCTTGTATCCTGCAACTTTACTGAATTTATCAGTTCTAATTTTTTTTTGGTGGAGTGTAGTCTATGCTCTCACTGCTATACTATAAAAAATACCTGAAACTAGGTAATTTATAAAGAAAATATGTTTAATTGGCTCATGATCTCACAGGCTGTACAGGAAACATGACAGCATTTTTGCAAATTCTGAGGCCTCAGGAAACTTACAATTATGGCAGAAGGCAAAGAGGGAGCTATAACTTCACATGGCTAGAACAGGAGAAAGAGAGGCAGGTGGTGTTACACACTTCGAAACAACCAGATCTCACAATAATTCACTCAGTATCACAAGAATAGCACCAAAGGGGAAATTCTCACCCATGATTCAATTACCTCCTACCAGGCTCCATCTCCAACACTGAGGATTATAATTTGACATGAGATTTGGGCAGGGTCACAGATCCAACCCATATCATGGAGTCTTTAGGTTTTTAAAAATATAAGATTGTATCATCTGCAAACAATAATAATTTGACTTTGTTCTTTCCAGTTTGGGTGCTTTTTATTTCTTTTCCTTGTCAGAATGCTATAGGTAGAACTTTCAGTAGTATCTTGAATGACAGTGAGCATCTTTGTGTTCCAGACCCTAGAGGAAAGGCCTTCAGTGTTTCCGTATTCGGTATGATACTAGCTGTGCATCTGTCATAAATGGCTTTTATTATGTTGAGGTATATTTCTTCTTCAATACCCAGTGTTTTGAGGGGTTTTATCATAAAGGGTTATTGAATTTTATCAAATGTTTTCTCAGCATCAATTAAAATGATCATATTGTTTTGTCTTTCATTATGTTGATATGACGTATCACATTGATTGATTTGCATATGTTGACCCAAACTTTATCCATGGGATAAATCCCACATGGTCATAATGAATGATCTTTTTAATGTGTTGTCAAATTTATTGTGTGGGCATTTTGTTGGAGATTTTGCATCATTATTCATCAGGGACATTGGCCTGTAGTATTTTTTTATGTGTCTGTGGTTTTGATATCAGATTAATACCGGCCTCATAGAATGAGTTTGGAAGTGTTTCTATCTCTTCTGGTTTTTGGAGTAGTTTTTGGGATTAGTTATTTAAATGTTTGGTAAGATTCAGCATTGAAGCTCTTGGGTCCCAGGCTTTTCTTTGCTGAGAGATTTTATTATAGAATCAATCTCATTATTTGTTATTGGTCTATTCAGGTTTTGGGTTTCTTCATGGTTCAATCTTGGTAGGTTGCATATGTCTAGAAAATCATCCATTTCTTCTTAATTTTTCATTATATTGTCATATAGTTGCTCATAGTAGCCACTAATGATTTTCTGAATTTCTTTAGTATCAGTTTTAGTGTTTCCTTTTTCATCAATAATTATGTTTATTTGGGTCTCTTCTCGTTTTTTTAGTTAATCTGGCTAAAGGTTTGTTAATTTTGTCTATCTTTTTAGAAAACTAACTTTTTATTTCATTGTTTTTTGTATTTTCATATCAATTTTATTTATGCTCTGATATTATTTACTAATTATTGATTTGGTTTGTTTTTGCTTTTCCAGTTATTTAAGATGCATTGTTAGGTTATTTATTTGAAGTTATTTTACTTTTTTGATGTAGGCACTTATAGATATAAACTTCGCTCTTAGTACTGCCCTCACTGTATCTCATAGGTTTGGATATGTTTTGTTTCCATTATCATTTGTTTCAAGAAACTTTTCAATTTTATTTTTAATTTCTTCATTGACCCACTGGTCATTTAGGGGCATATTGTTTAATTTGCATGTGTTTGTGTAGTTTCCAAAATTCCTCGTTATCAATTTCTAGTCTTACTGCACTGTAACCAGAGAATATGATTGATGTTATTTCAATTTTTTGAATTTAAGACATGTTTTGTGTACTAACATGTGGTCTTTTTTTGAGAATGAACCACATGCTGAAGAGAAGAATGTGTGTTCTGCAGTCACAAAATAAAATGTTTGTCAAGATTTATTAGGTTCATTTGATCTATAATGCAGATTAAGTCTGATGTTTCTTTGTTGATTTTTTAAATTGGAAATCTGTCCAATGCTGAAAGTGATGTGCTGTCATCTCCAGCTATTATTATATTGGGGCCTATCTCTCCCTTTATCTCTAATAATATGTGTTTTCTATATATGGGAGCTACATTGTTGGGTGCATATATATTCACTATTGTTATATCCACTTGCTGAATCGACCCCTTTATCATTATATAGTAACTTTCTTTGTCTCTTTTTATAGTTTTTTACTTGAATCTATTATTTCTTATATAAGTATAGCTACTCTGTCTCTTTTTTGATTTTCATTGTTATGGAATATCTCTTCCCATCTCTTTATTTTCAGTCTGTGTGTGTCTTTATAGATAAAGTGTGTTTCTTGTAGGCAACAGATCACTGGGTCTTCTTTTTTAATCCATTCTGCCATTTTGTATCTTTTGATCAGAGAAATTAGTTCATTTACATTCAATTTTATTATTGATAAGTGAGAACTCTTAATCCTGCCATTAAAAGAAAATAACCATTTTCTTCTGGTAATTTTGTAGTCTTCTCTTCCTTCTTTCCTTCCTTCTTTTCAATGAAGGTGATTTTCTCTGGTGGTATGATTTGATTTCTTACTTTTTATTTTTTGTGTATCTGTTGTAGGGTTTTTAATTTGACATTACCATGAGGTTTGCAAATACTATCTTATATCCTACTATTTTAAACTGAAGACAACACATATTGCATAAACAAATGAACAAACAAGCAAAAAAAAACTAATAAAAACTCTACACTTTATCTCTCCCCTTTTTAATTTTGGCTGTTTCTCTTATATCTTATTATGCTGTCTATGCTTGAAAAGTTGTTGTAGTTATTACTTTGCTTGGTTAATCTTTTAGTTTTTCTACTTAAGAGTAGTTTACACACTAAAATTACAGTGTTATAATATTCTGTGTTTTCCTGAGTACTTACTATTTACAGTGAACTTTATACTTTCAGATAATTTCTTATTGCTCATTAATGTCATTTACTTTTTGATTGAAGAACTCCTTTTAGTGTTTCTCATAGGACAAGTCTGGTGTTGATAAAATACCTCAGGTTTTGTTTGTCAGGAAGTCTTTATTCCTCCTTCATGATTGAAGGATATTTTTGCCAGATACATTCTGTGTTAAGAGATGTTTCCCTCAGCAAGTTAAATATGTCATGCCACTCTTGCCTGGCCTTTAAACTTTCCAGACATATTGCAGCTCCTTTGTGAGTTATTTGTTTCTTTCATTTTGTTGCTTTTAGAATCCTTCTTTATCCTTGACCTTTGGGAGTTTGATTATTA
The DNA here is from genome assembly GCF_029281585.2 of Gorilla gorilla gorilla. Classification (NCBI taxonomy): domain Eukaryota; kingdom Metazoa; phylum Chordata; class Mammalia; order Primates; family Hominidae; genus Gorilla; species Gorilla gorilla. The sequence goes on from NC_073241.2 coordinate 73,554,882, forward strand.
AATGTCTTGAGGTAGTCTTCTTTGAGTTAAATCTGCTTAGTGTTCTATAAACTTCTTGTGCTTGAATGTTAATATATTTTCTTCAGTTTGGGAAGTTCTCTGTTATCTCTTTGAAAAAACTTTCTACCCCTATCTCTTTCTCTACCCTTTCCCATAATGGGTTAACCCATAAATGGTTAAGGCCAATAACTCTAAGATTTGATCTTTTGAGAGAATTTTCTAGATGTTGTAAGTGCGCTTTATTCTTATTTTTTTTTTTATCTCCTCTGACTGTGTATTTTCAAATACCCTCTCTTCAAGGTCACTAATTATTTATTCTGCTTAATCAATTCTGCCAATAAGGGATTCTGATGCCTTCAGTATGTCAGTTGCATTTTACAACTCCAGAATTTTTGCTTGATTCTTTTTAATGATTTCAATCTCTTTATTAAATATATCTAATTGAATTATGAATTCCTTTTCTGTGTTATCTTAATTTTTTTGTCTTTTTTAAAAATCTCAATAGTTTGGGGGAACATATGGTGTTTGGTTACATGGATAATTTCTTTAGTGGTGGTTTCTGAGATTTTGGTGCACCTATTACCCAAGCAGTGTACACTGTACTCAATGTGTAGTCTTTTAACCTTTCCCCCTCCACTCTTCCCCGTGAGTCCCCAGAATTCATTTTATAATTCTTATACCTTTGTGTCCTCATAACTTAGCTCTCATTCACAAGTGAGAACACACAATGTTGGTTTTCTATTTTTAAGTTAAATCACTTAGAATAATGGTCTCCAACTCCATCCAGATTGCTGCAAATGTCATTATTTCATTCTTTTTTATGGTTGAGTAGTATTCCATGGTGTGTGTCTATGTGTGTGTGTGTGTGTATCATATTTTCTTTATCCACTTGTTGATTGATAGGCATTTGGGCTGGTTTCATATTTTTACAATTGTGAATTGTGCCGCTATAAACATGCATATGCAAGTGTCTTTTTTATATAATGACTTATTTTCCTCTGGGTAGATATCCAGTAGTGAAATTGCTGGATCAAATGGTAGATCTACTTTTAGTTCTTTAAGAAGTCTCCATACTGTTTTCCATATTGGTTGTACTAGTTCAGATTCCCACCAGCAGTGTAAAAACATTCCCTTTTCTCCACATCCATGCCAACATCTATTATTTTTTAATTTTTTGATTATGGCCATTCTTACAGGAGTAAGGTGATATCTCATTGTGGTTTTGATTTGTACTTCCCTGATAAAGAGTGATGTTAAGCATTTCCCATATACTTTTTGGTGATTTGTATATCTTCTTTTGAGAATATCTATTCATGTCTTTATCCCAATTTTTGATGGGATTATTTGGGTTTTTTTGCTGACTTGTTTGAGTTCCTTGTAGATTCTGGTAATTAGTCCTTTTTTAATGCATAGTTTGTAAAAATTCTCTCCCACTCTGTGGGTTGTTTATTTTCTCTGCTTGTTATTTCTTTTGCTGTGCAGAAGCTTTTTAGTTTAATTAACTCCCATCTATTTATCTTTGTTGCATTTGTTTTTGGGTTCTTCATCATAAACTCTTTGCCTAAGCCAATGTCTAGAAGAGTTTTTCTGATATCTTCTAGAAATTTTATGTTTTCATGTCTTAGGTTTAAGTCTTTTGATTCATCTTGAGTTGATTTTTGTATAAGGTGAGACATAAGGATCCAATTTTATTCTTCTACACGTGGCTTGCCAGTTATCTCAGCATCATTTGTTGAATAGGGGGGCCTTTTCCCAGTTTATGTTTTTTTGTTTGTTTGTTTTGTTGTTTTTTTTTTTGCTCTTTTGAAAATCAGTTGACTGCGAGTATTCAAATAGCATATCAAAAAAATTATCCACCATGATCAAGTGGGTTTCATACCAGAAATGCAGGCATGGTTTAACATATGCAAGTCAATAAATGTGATACACCACATAAACAGAATTAAAAACAAAAATCATATGATTACCTCAATAGAGCTGCATAAAAAGCATTTGACAAAATCCAGCATCGTTGTATGATTAAAACCTTCTGCAAAATCGGCATAGAAGGGACATACTTTAAGGTAATAAAGCCATCTATGATAAACTCATAGTCAACATTGTACTTAGTGGGGAAAAGTTGAAAGTGGCAGAAACAGAAACTCTTGTTCTCTTCCTTTAATTTCTCCCAAACAAACAGAGTCTCTCTCTACCTGCTGAGCTGCCTGAAGCTAGACATAAACACCTCTGTGGCCACTACCACTGAGACGGCACTGGGTCAGAACTGAAGCCAACACAGCACTTGGTCTCACCCAAAGCCCAGTGTAACCACTACCTGGCTACTGCTTCTGTTTGCTCAAGGCCCTAGGACTCTATAATCAGCAGGTGACAAAACCAACCAGGCTTGTCTTTTTCATCAGGTTAGTGAGTTTCCTAAGTCCCCGGGTGGGTCCACAGGTACTGTCTGGAAGCCAGGGACTGGAATCAAAGATCTTAGAAATCTGCCTGGTGTTCTATTGTATTGAGGCTAAGGTGTCACTCAAACCATGAGATAATATTTTTCCTACTCTTCCCTCCCTTTTCCCCAGGCAGAGGAGCCTTTCCTCGTGGCCACCACCACCAGAGACTCAAGAGAGGTACTACCAGGCTATCACAGATATTCACTTAAAGACCACAAGGGCTCTTCAGTCAGCCTGTGGTGAAGCCATCAGGCCTGGGACTCACCCTTCAGGGCAATGGGCTCCCCTTTGGCCCAGGACATGTTGAGAAATGCCACCCAAGAGCCAAGGCCTAGAATCAGGGAAGTCAATAGCCCTCTTTGTGCTCTACCCAATGTGGCCAAGCTGGTGCCTGAAGCCAGCATATCTCAGAGACTCACCCAAGGCCCATGACTAACTAACTACGTGGGTATTGCTGCTGGTTCTTCAAGGCCCAAGGGCATTTTTGTCAGCAGGTGATTAATCCTGCCAGACTGGCTTCTTTCCTTAAGGTAGCAAGTTCTCATCTGGTCTAGGGTATGTCTAGATATGTTGTTCAGGAGCTAGGGCCTGGAATGGGGGACTCATGACTCTTCCCAGTGCCCTATCCTAATATGACTGACCTGGTAACCAAGATGCAAGACAAAGTCCCCCTTACTCTTCTTTCCCTCCTCCTCTCCTCAAGTAAAATAAAGGAGTCATTTTTGTTGCTGCAAGCTGTGCTGCCTGGGTTTGTCGAGGGAGAGGCACAAGCATTCCCTTAGTCACCCTGGCTGGTGTCCCATATCCACTAGCTCTGAGCCCAGTATGCTGCTAGGACTTTTTAGAAATTGCAAGTCCTTGTAGCCTAGACTGCATTTCAAGCGTATTTAGGACCCCAGAGCCCCTTAGCCCTCATGGGCAAGGCTTCCCAAAACTCAAATTCAACCACTGGGATGGCTAACTCCCCTCTGGCTAAAGCTGGTCTAAATGATCCCCCCTCCATGTGTAGGCATCAGCTGAGTTTAGCCATGTTTTCTCTTCTGCTGTGACAGAGCAGCACTTCGTTCACCACACTCTCCCTCACCCAAACACATAGATTCTCCTTGCCACATGGCCACTGTTGGGAGCATGGAAGAAGGGTGGATCAGTAATTTAAGGCTGTTTTCCCTACCCTCTTCAGTGCCTCTTTTAGTGATATGAAGTTAAAACCAGGTATTGTGATACCTCACATAATTTTTCATTCTTGTGAATGTGCATTTTTGTGTAGATGTTATATTGGTGTTCCTATGGGAGGGATGATCAATGAAGGCTTCTATTAGGCCATCTTGCTCTGTCCTCTCCATCTAGATATGTTTAGATACACAGATATTTAACATTGTGTTAAAATTGCATACACTATAAAATCCACTTAAAACTGATTAAAGTCTCATTCTTGTCAAATAAATAAATAAATAAATAAAATTGCCTACACTGGTCAGTGCAGCAACATGCTATACAGGTTTGTGGCCTGGGAGCAATCGGCTATGTTATATAGCCTAGATATGTGGTAGGCTGTACCATCTCAGTTTACGTAAAGTACACTCTATAATGTTTGCACAGCAATGAAATCACCTAACAATGTATTCCTTAAAGTGTATCCCTGTCATTAAGCAATACACAATTGTACACTTGTGTTTTTTGAAGACATCCCACTTTAGCTTTAGTAATATTTGCACATCTTTTCTGAAAGTTAAGTTGGCACTTATTATAATCCTCATTTTGTAAGTGAAAAAAAAATGAGAGCCAGAGCATTTTTAGGTTTTGTCTATGGCCACATAGTTAGCAGGTTCTGAGAATCCAAGTGTTTTGACTCTTGGCTAAAAGTGCTTTCTGGCTCCAAACTTAATTTTTCAAATTTAGTAAAAACAAACTAGAAAGTAGTGAGATAAATGTGACATAATCATTCAAGAAGTCAATGATGAAAGCCCTTAGGCTTTCAAAAAATCAGAGAAAGAAATACACAGAGAGAAACCCCCTACAGAGCCAGTTCTTATTGAAATCCACAGAAGGAGCATTATCTCCATTCCCCCCACTCCCAATTTCAGACTCTTCCCTCTTCCTAGCCTGCAGACACACCAGTATGAAACACTCTTCTTCTTCTGCCAAAATTTGGAATGAAGGAGATTATAGTTCCTCTCTACGGCAAGACAACTCCAAAATGAGTGTGGTTATCTTGTTGTCTCTAAAAGCCAAGAGATATGCAAAGTATGGGGTAATGTCAGAAGGACATACAAGTTGACTTTTAGGGAAGCTTACTGGCCAAAAATAGGGGCCAAACATAACTATCTAAATAGTAATAACTTCAATGAATTGAAACACATCAAAACATTAAAAATATATGTGTTCGTGATCTTTTAAAAATTCTCATCAAAGTTGGGGTTTTCACAGGAACTAACTCATTATTCTGAAAATTGGAAAATATCATGTATTTACTCTGCATGGATTGTATTTCAGTGAAACCAGAAAGGGAATAATAAAAAGTTATTCTTTGTAGTATAAATACAGTTTATAAATGAAGTAAGATTGTTATATAATTTTTTTCCTAATGAAATAATAGCTGGAGGCATGGCTTACACCTGTAATTCCAGCCAGTTGGGAAGCAGAAGTGAAAGGATCACTTGAGACTATGAGTTTGAGACCAGCCTGGGCAACAGAAAGACCCTACCTCAACAAAAATAGAAAGAAAATAAAGAAACAGTGGATCTAGGTATTAGTCATGAATGGCTGTTTAACCCTTCAGATGAAAGCTAATTGGGACCTTCATTTAAAAATGAATTCCACTTTCATCATTGAAATCTACTGTTACTAAAGGCAGGAAAAGAAAAGATTTCATTTCTTTTGATATAATGCAATATGAAGCATACAGTACCATCTCTGCCTTGCTCTTGCATGAGTAAAAAAAATAATAATAATAAGCTTTTATCTTACTAAGCCTTTAGATCCAACTGCCAGTTTTCAGGAAAAAAATGAAGCTTAGAAAAACATGTTAAATGATAACCGCAAAGAGTTAGCCAAATACAATGTGGGAAATTCTATATGACAAATGACCCAGATTTTTGAATAACTGACTGGCATTTGGAAGAAAACGATACAGAATACAGGGTCAGTTTTAGCTTGTTAAAAGTTAAAAAGACTTTAGGGGGATATTAAACAATAATGCATAAAATTTGTTTGAAACCTGATTTAAATAGATATTTCTGTGAAAATTAAGGAAAATTTAAAACAGACTTGTATTAAGCGATTTAAAGATATTTCTAAATGACCTTTATTGTATTGGTTTTGATAAGATATTGAAGTTGTGATTTAAAAAATATCTTTATCTGTTATAGATATACACTAAGTGTTTGGTTAGATGGTGCATGGAGAAACACAGTATTAAAATGTATCCAACATTCCTCTGTTGTCAGTGTCACAGATGACCCCAGTCTTTGCTATTATAAATAACATTTTAATATCTACATATACACCTACAGCATTTGTACTTTTTAAAATTGCTCTCTTAGAAGGTATGCTCAGATGTGGGAACCACACCAAAAGGTATAAAAATGTATTTATAAGTTTATTTTTTTAATTTTTAATTTTATGGGTATATGGTAAGTATATATATGTATAGAATACATGATATAGTCATACAGTGTGTACTAATTACATCAGGGTAAATGGGTTATCCATCGGCTCAAGCATTTATCTTCTGTGTTACAAATAGTCAATTATACTTTTTTGTTACTTTTAACTGTACAGTACATTACTGTTGATTGTAGTCATCGTGTTGTGCTATAAAATACTAGATCTTATTCATTATATCAAACTGTATTTTTGTACATATTAATCATCACCACATGCCCCCCACACAGACGCTACCCCTCCTAGCCTCTGCTAACCATCATTCTACTCTTTCTTTATCCATGAGTTCAATTGTTTTAATTTTTATCTCCTATGAGTAGGTGAGAACATGAAACGTTTATCTTTCTGTACCTGGCTTATTTTACTTAACATAATGTCCTCCAGTTCCATCCATGTTGTTGCAAATTACAGGATCTCATTATTTTCTATGGATTGTTAATACTCCATTGCATATTTGTACCACATTTTCTTTATTTGGCAGTTGAACACTTAAGTTTATTTCATATCTTGACTATTATGAATAGTGCTGAATATAAATATGGGAGTGCAGATATCTTTTTGATATACTGATTTCCTAACATTTGGATATATATCTAGCAGTAGGATTGCTGGATTATATGGGAGTTCTATTTTTAGTTTTTTTAAAAAATCTCCATATTTTTCTCCATAGTAGTTGCACAAATTTACATTTCCATCAACAGCGTATGAGGGTTGTCTTTTATCCACATCCTTGCCAGCATTTATTATTGCTCACCTTTTGGATAAAAACTATTTTAACTGGGGTGAGATGACACCTCATTATAGTTTTAATTTGCATTTTTCTGATGATCAATAATGTTGAGCACCTTTTCATATACTTGTTTGCCATTTTTATATCTTCTTTTGAGAAATAGCTATTCAGATCTTTTGCCCATTTCTAAAATCAGATTATTAGGTTTTTTTTGTATTGAGTAGTTTGAGCTCCTTACATATTTTGTAATTAATCTCTTGTCAGATGGATAGTTTGCAAATATTATCTCCAATCCTGTGAGTTGTCTCTTCACTTAATTGAATATTTCCTTTGCTGTGCAGAAGCATTGTAACTTGATGTTAATCCTTTTATCTATTTTTGCTTTGGTTGGCTGTGCTTTTGAGGTATTACTCAAGAAATCTTTGCTCAGAACAGTGTCCTGGAGAATATTTCCAACGTTCATTTTTAGTAGTTTTATATTTCCAGGTTTTAGGTTTAATGAATTTTGATTTGATTTTTGCATATGGTGAGAAATAGGGGTCTACTATCATTATTTTGCATATGAAAATTCAGTTTTTCTATCACCTTTTATTGAAGAGAATGTTCTTTCCCCAGTGTATGTTCTTGGCACCTTTATAAAAAATGAGTTCACTATATATGTTATAGATTTATTTCTGAGTTCTCTATTCTGTTTTATTGGTCTATGTGCCTGTTTTTATTCCAGTACCATGATGTTTTGGTTACTACAGCTGTATAAGATTATTTGAAGTCAGGTAATATGATACCTGAAGTTTTCTTTTTGTTGTTGTTTTTGTGGCTTTGGCTGTTTTGGATCTTTTGTGATTCCATATATAATTTAGGATTTTTTTTTATTTCAGTGAACAATGTCATTGGTATTTTATTGTATTTTTTATAATTACTTTATAAAGTTATATTTCAAATCAGATAGAGTTACAAACAAAAAGAAATTTGTGCTATTTACCTATATAGTTATGTTTACCAGTGTTCCTTATTTCTTCATGGGGTTTCAAGTTCAGTCTATTGACCTTTCATTTTAGCCCGAAAGACTTCCTTGAGTAGTTTTTGAAGAGCAAATTTGCTACTAATGAATTACCTCAGTTTTTGTGTTTATTTGAAAATGCTTGATTTCTCCCTCATTTTCAAAGAATACTTTTGCTGAGTGTAGAATTCTTGGTTGATGGTTTTTTCTCTCAGCATTTTTAGTATGTCATGCCATTGCATTCTGACCACCATAGTTTTTTTTTTAATTTTTAATTTTTTATTTCCAGTTCTGTGCAGGATGTGCAGGTTTTTTACATAGGTAGACGTGTGCCATAGTGGTTTGCTGCACCTATCAACCCATCACCTAGGTATTAAGCCCAGCATGCATTAGCTATTTTTCCTAATACTCTCCCTCCCCTCATCGCATCTTCTGACAGGCACCAGTTTGTGATGATAGGGATTGCATAGACTTTATAAATTGCTTTGGGTAGTATGTACATTTTAACAATATTTATTCTACAATCCATGATCATGGAATATCTTTCTTTTCTGTGTGTGTCCTCTTCAATTTCTTTCATCAATATTTATAGTTTTTATTATAGAGATCTTTCACATTTTTGGTTTATTTTGAGGTATTTTATTTCTTGAGGCTTTTTTTTTTTTTAGATTATTTATTGTTGGCATGTAGAAATGCTACTGATCGGCTGGGCACAGTGGTCATGCCTATAATCCCAACACTTTGGGAGGCCGAGGCGGCAGATCACCTGAGGTCAGGAGTTTGAGACCAGCCTGACCAATGTGGTGAAACCCCATCTATACTAGAAAAATACAAAATTAGCCGGGCATGGTGGCGCATGCCAGTAGTCCCAGCTACTTGGGAGGCTGAGGCATGAGAATCACTTGAATGTGGGAGGCAGAGGTTGCAGTGAGCCAAGATCACACCACTGAACTCCAACTTGGGCAACAGAGTGAGACTCCATCTAAAAAAAAAAATGCTACTGATTGTTGTATATTGATTTTGTATCCTGAAACTTTACTAATCGTTTTTTGGTGGAGTCTTTAGGTTTTTCCAAAATTAAGATCATATCATCTGCAAACAGGATAATTTGAATTTTTTCTTTTGAATTTGGATACCCTTTGTTTCTTTCTCTTGTCTGATTTCTCTAGCTAGGACTTCCTGCACTATCTACGTTGAATAAGAGTGGTGAAAGTTAGCATCCTTGTCATGTTCCCAATCTTAGAGGAAAGGCTTTCCATTTTTTCCCACTAAGTATAATATTAGCTGAGTGCCTGTCATATATGGCTTCTATTGTGTTGACATATGTTCATTCTATACCCAGTGTTTTAAGGGATTTTATTATAAGGGGATGTAGAATTTTATCAAATGCTATCTCAGTATCTACTGAAATAATCATATGGCTTTTGTCCTTCACTCTGTTGATACAATGTATCACATTGATTGATTTATGTATGTTGAACCATTCTTGCATTCCTGGAACAAATCCCACTTAGTCTTGACAAATAATGTTCACAATATGTTGCTGATATCAGTTTGCTGGCATTTTGCTGAAGATTTTTATATCAATGTTCATTGCAGATAAATTGGCCTCTAGTTTTTTTGTTTGTTTTGATGTCTCTTAGTCTGGTTTTGGTATCAAGATAATACTGGCCTTGTGAAATGTGTTTGGAAGTATTTCTTTCTCTATTTTTCACAATACTTTGAGTAATATTGATATTAGTTCTTCTTTAAATGTTTAGTAAAATGCATAAGTGAATCCATTAATTTGCAGACTTTGCTTAGAGAGTTTTTATTAAAGTTTTGATCTTATTACTAGTTATTTGTCTGCTAAGGTTTTTGATTTCTTCATAGTTAAGTCTTGATAGGTTTAATGCATCTAGTAATTTGGCTATTCTAGGTTTTCCAATTTATTGTCGTACAGTTGCTCATAGTAGTTGTAGTAGCCTTTAATGATCCTTTGAATTTCTTCAGTATCCATTGTAATATCTTCTCTTTTGTTTGTGATTTTAGATATTTGGGTCATCTCTCTTTTTTTTAGAGTACTAAAGGCTTACTTATTTTGTTTTATCTTTTTAGAAAGTGAACTTTTTATTAAATTGATTTTCGTACATTTTTTCTTATAAATTTTATTTATGCTTTGATCTTTACTACTTTTTTCTACTAATTTTTTATTTTGTTTCCTCTTGCTTTATAGATATTTAAGATTCATCTTTATTTGTTTAAAGATGTTCTACTTCTTTCGATGGAGACACTCATTGCTATAAACTTTCCTCTTATTGCTTTTGCTGTATCCCATAAGTTTGGTATGTTATTTCCATTTTCATTTGTTTCAATAAATTGTTAAATTTTCTTCATAATTTCTTTTTTAAATTATACTTTAAGTTCTGGGGTGCATGTGCAGGACATGCAGGTTTGTTACATAGGTATACACGTGCCATAGGGGTTTGCTGCACCCATCAATGTGTCATCTATATTAGGTATTTCTCCTAATGCTATCCCTCCCCTAGCCCCCCACCCCCCAACAGGCCCCGGTGTGTGATGTTCCCCTCCCTGTGTTCATGTTCTCATTGTTCAACTACCACTTATGAGTGAGAACACGCAGTATTGGGTTTTCTGATCTTGTGTTAGTTTGCTGAGAATGATGGTTTCCAGCTTCATCCATGTCCCAGCAAAGGACATGAACTCCTCCTTTTTTATGGTTGCATAGTATTCCATGGTGTATATGTGCCAGATTTTCTTTATCCAGTCTATCATTGATGGGCATTTGGGTTGGTTCAAAGTTTTTGCTATTGTGAACAGTGCCACAATAAACATATGTGTGCATGTGTCTTTATAGTAGAATGATTTATAATTCTTTGGTTATATACCCAGTAATGAGATTGCTGGGTCAAATGGTATTTCTAGTTCTAGATCCTTAAGGAATTTCCATACTGTCTTCCAAAACAGTTGTACCAATTTACACTTCCACCGACAGTGTAAAAGCTTTGCTATTTCTCCACATCTTCTCCAGCATTTGTTGTTTCCTGATTTTTTAATGATCACCATTCTAACTGGAGAAAGATGGTATTCATTGTGGTTTTCATTTGCATTTCTCTAATGACCAGTGATGATGAGCTTTTTTTAATATGTTTGTTGGCTGCATAAATGTCTTATTTTGAGAAGTGTCTGTTCATGTCCTTCTCCCACTTTTCAATTGGGTTGATTTTTCTTGTAAATTTATTTAAGTTCCTTGTAGATTCTGGATATTAGCCCTTTGTCAGATGGATAGATTGCAAATATTTTCTCCCATTCTGTAGGTTGCCTGTTCACTCTGATGATAGTTTCTTTTGCTGTGCAGAAGCTCTTTAGTTTAATTAGATCCCACCTGTCAATTTTGGCTTTTGTTGCCATTGCTTTTGGTGTTTTAGACAGGAAGTCCTTGCCCATGCCTATGTCCTGAATGGTATTGCCTAGGTTTTCTTCTAGGGTTTTTATGGTTTTAGGTCTTACACTTAAGTCTTTAATCCATCTTGAGTTAATGTTTATATAAGGTATAAGGAAGGAATCCAGTTTCAGCTTTCTGCATATGGCTACCCAGTTTTCCCAAAACCACATATTAAATAGGGAATCCTGAGGAAGTCAAATTGTCCCTGTTTGCAGATGACATGATTGTATATCTAGAAAACCCCATTGTCTCAGCCCAAAATCTCCTTAAGCTGATAAGCAACTTCAGCAAAGTCTCAGGATACAAAATCAATGTACAAAAATCACAAGCATTCTTATGCACCAATAACAGACAAACAGAGAGCCAAATCATGAGTGAACTCCCATTCACAATTGCTTCAAAGAGAATAAAATACCTAGGAATCCAACTTACAAGGGATGTGAAGGACCTCTTCAAGGAGAACTACAAACCACTGCTCAATGAAATAAAAGAGGATAGAAACAAACGGAAGAACATTCCATGCTCATGGATAGGAAGAATCAATATCATGAAAATGGCCATACTGCCCCAGGTAATTTATAGATTCAGTGCCATCCCCATCAAGCTACCAATGACTTTCTTCACAGAATTGGAAAACACTATTTTAAAGTTCATATGGAACCAAAAAAGAGCCTGCATTGCCAAGACAATCCTAAGCCAAAAGAACAAAGCTGGGGGCATCATGCTACCTGACTTCAAACTATACTACAAGACTACAGTAAACAAAACAGCATGGTACTGGTACCAAAACAGAGATATAGACCAATGGAACAGAACAGAGCCCTCAGAAATAATACCACACATCTACAACCATCTGATCTTTGACAAACCTGACAAAAACAAGAAATGAGGAAAGGATTCCCTATTTGATAAATGGTGCTGGGAAAACTGGTGAGCCATATGTAGAAAGCTGAAACTGGATCCCTTCCTTACACCTTATACAAAAATTAATTCAAGATGGATTAAAGACTTAAATGTTAGACCTAAAACCATAAAAAACCCTAGAAGAAAACCTAGGCATTACCATTCAGGACATAGGCATGGGCAAGGACTTCCTGTCTAAAACACCAAAAGCAATGGCAACAAAAGCCAAAATTGACAAATGGGATCTAATTAAACTAAAGAGCTTCTGCACAGCAAAAGAAACTACCATCAGAGTGAACAGGCAACCTACAAAATGGGAGAAAATTTTCATGACCTACTCATCTGACAAAGGGCTAATATCCAGAATCTACAATGAACTCAAACAGATTTACAAGAAAAAAACAAACAAACCCATCAAAAAGTGGGCAAAGGACATGAACAGACTTCTCAAAAGAAGACATTTATGCAGCCAAAAGACACATGAAAAACTGCTCATCATCACTGGCCATCAGAGAAATGCAAAACAAAACCACAGTGAGATACCATCTCACACCAGTTAGAATGGCAATCATTAAAAAGTCAGGAAACAACAGGTGTTGGAGAGGATGTGGAGAAATAGGAATGCTTTTACACTGTTGGTGGGACTGTAAACTAGTTCAACCATTGTGGAAGTCAGTGTGGCAATTCCTCAGGGATCTAGAACTAGAAATACCATTTGACCCAGCCATCCCATTACTGGGTATATACCCAAAGGACTATAAATCATGCTGCTATCAAGACACATGCACACGTATGTTTATTGCGGCACTATTCACAATAGCAAAGACTTGGAACCAACCCAAATGTCCAACAATGATAGACTGGATTAAGAAAACATGGCACATATACACCATGGAATACTAAGCAGCCATAAAAAATGATGAGTTCATGTCCTTTGTAGGGACATGGATGAAATTGGAAATCATCATTCTCAGTAAACTATCGCAAGGACAAAAAAACCAAACACCGCATATTCTCACTCATAGGTGGGAATTGAACAATGAGAACACATGGACACAGGAAGGGGAGCATCACACTCTGGGGAGTGTTGTGGGATGGGGGGAGGGGGGAGGGATAGCTTTAGGAGATATACCTAATGCTAAATGATGAGTTAATGGGTGCAGCACATGTATACATATGTAACTAACCTGCACATTGTGCACATGTACCCTAAAACTTAAAGTATAACAATAATAAAATAAAATAATAAAAAATATAAATAAATAAATAAATAAATAGGGAATCCTTTCACCATTGCTTGTATTTGTCAGGTTTGTCAAAGATCAGATGGTTATAGATGTATGGTGTTATTTCTGAGGACTCTATTCTGTTCCGTTGTTCTATATATCTGTTTTGGGACCAGTAGCAAGCTGTTTTTTTTTTTTCTACTGTAGCCCTGTAGTATTGTTTGAAGTCAGGTAGTGTGATGCCTCCAGCTTTATTCTTTTTGGTTAGGATTGTCTTGGATATGCAGGTTCTTTTTTCTTTCCATATGGAATTTAAAGTAGTTTCTTCCAATTCTGTTAAGAAAGTCAGTGGGAGCTTAATGGGAATAGCACTGAATCTATAAATTACTTTGAGCAGCATGGGCATTTTCACAATATTAATTCTTCCTATCCATGAACATAGAATTTTTTCCATTTGTTTATGTCCTCTCTTATCTCCTTGAGCAGTGGCTTGTAGTTCTCCTTGAAGAGGTCCTTCACATCCCTTGTGAGTTGTATTCCTAGGTATTTTATTCTGTTTGTAGCAATTGTGAATGGGAGTTCACTCATGATTTGGCTCTCTGTTTGTCTGTTATTGGTGTATTGGAATGCTTGTGATTTTTGCACATTGATTTTGTACCCTGAGACTTTGCTGAAGTTGCTTATCAGCTTAAGGAGATTTTGGGCTGAGACGATGGGGTTTTCTAAACATACAATCATGTCATTGGCAAACAGAGACAATTTGACTTCCTCTTTTCCAAATGTATACACTTTCTTTCTTTCTCATGACTGATTGACCTAGCGAGATCTTCCAATACTATGTTGAATAGGAGTGGTGAGAGAAGGCATCCCTGTCTTGTGCTGATTTTCAAAGGAAATGCTTCCAGTTTTTACCCATTCAGTATGATATTGGCTGTGGGTTTTTCATAAATAGCTCTTAATATTTTGAGGTATGTTCCACCAATACCTAGTTTACTGAGTTTTTAGCATGAAATGTTGTTGAATTTTATCGAAGGCCTTTACTGCATCTATTCAGATAATCACGTGTTTTTTCTCATTGGTTCTGTTTATGTGATGCATTATGTTTACTGATTTGTGTATGTTGAACCAGCCCTGCATCCCAGGGATGAAGCCAACTTGATCATCATAGATAAGCTTCTTCATGTGCTGCTGGATTCGGTTTGCAGTATTTTATTGAGGATTTTCACATCGATGTTCATCAGAAATATTGGCCTGAAATTTTCTTTTTTTGTTGTGTCTCTGCTAGGTTTTTGTATGAGGATGATGCTGGGCTTCTAAAATGAGTTAGGGGGGATTCCTTCTTTTTCAATTGTTTTGAATAGTTTCAGAAGGAATGGTACCGGTTCCTCTTTGTACGTCTTGTAGAATTCAGCTGTGAATCTGTCTGGTCCTGGGGGTTTTTTTGGTTGGTAGGCTATTAATTACTGCCTCAATTTCAGAACTTGTTATTGGTCTACTCAGGGATTCGACTTCTTCCTGGTTTAGTCTTGGGAGAGTGTATGTTTTCAGGAAGTTATCCATTTCTTCTAGATTTCCTAGGTTATTTGCATAGAGGTGTTTATAGTATTCTGTGATGGTAGTTTGTATTTCTGTGGGATTGGTGGTGATATCCCCTTTATCATTTTTTAATTGCATCTATTTGATGCTTCTCTCTTTTCTTATTAGTCTGGCTAGCAGTCTATCTATTTTACTATCTTTTTAAAAAACTAGCTCCTAAATTCATTGATTCTTTTGAAGGGTTTTTCATGTCTCTATCTCCTTCAGTTCTGCTGTGATCTTAGTTAATTTCTTGTCTTCTGCTAGCTTTTGAAGTTATTTAGTCATTCAGGAGCAGGTTGTTCAGTTTCCATGTAATTTTGCAGTTTTGAGTTAGTTTCTTTATCTTGAGTTCCAATTTGATTGCATTGTGGTCTGAGAGACTGTGTGTTATGATTCCCATTCTTTTGCATTTGTTGAGGAGTGTTTCAATTGGAAGGACCACTTCCAATTATGTGGTCAATTTTAGAATAAGTGCAATGAGGTGCTGAACAGAATGTATATTCTGTTGATTTGGGGTGGAGAGTTTTCTGTAGATGTCTGTTAGGGCCACTTGGTCCAGAGCTGAGTTCAAGTCCTGAAAATCCTTGTTAATTACCTGTCTCGTTGATCTAATATTGAAAGTGGGGAGTTAAAGTCTCCTGCTATTATTGTGAGAGATTCCATGTCTCTTTGTAGGTCTCTAAGAACTTGCTTTATAAATCTGGGTTCTCCTGTATTGGGTTCATATATATTTAGGATTGTTAGTTCTTCTTGTTGAATTGATCCCTTTACCATTATGTAATGCCCTTCTTTGTCTCTTTTTATCTTCGTTGATTTAAAGCCTGTTTTATCAGAGACTAGCACTGCAACCCCTGCTTTTTTTTTTTTTTTTTTTTGGCTTTCCATTTGCTTGGTAAATATTCCTCCATCCCTTTATTTTGAACCTATGTGTGTCTTTGCATGTGAGACAGGTCTTCTGAATGCAGCAAACCAATGGGTCTTTACTCTTTATCCAATTTGCCAGTCTGTGTCTTTTAATTGGGGCATTTAGCCTGTTTCCATTTAAGGTTAATATTGTTATGTGTGAATTTGATCCTGTCATTGTGATGCTAGCTGGTTGTTTTGCCCATTAGTTGATATAGTTTCTTCATAGCATTGATGGTCTTTACAATTTGGTATGTTTTTGCAGTGGCTGGTTCCGGTTTTTCTTTTCCATTTTTAGTGCTTCCTTCAGGAGCTCTTGTAAGCCAGGCCTGGTGGTGACAAAATCTCTCAACATTTGTTGTCTGTAAAGGATTTTATTTCTCCTTCACTTATGAAGCTTAGTTTCACTGGATATAAAATTCTGGGTTGAAAATTCTCTCCCTTAAGAATGTTGAATATTGGCCCCCACTCTCTTCTGCCTTGTAAGGTTTCTGCTGAGAGATCTGCTGTTAGTCTGATGGGCTTCCCTTTGTGGGTAACCTGACCTTTGGCTGCCCCGGAAATTTTTTCATTCATTTCAACTTCAGTGAATCTGACAATTATGTGACTTGGGGTTGCTCTTCTCCAAGAGTACCTTTGTGGTGTTCTGTGTATTTCCTGAATTTGAATGTTGGCCTGTCTTGCTAGGTTGGGGAAGTTTTCCTGGATAATGTCCTGAAGTGTGTTTTCCAACTTGGTTCCATTTTCCTTGTCACTTTCAGGTACACCAATCAGGCGTAGATTGGGTCTTTTCACATAGTCCCATATTTTGTAGGCTTTGTTTCTTTTCACTCTTTTTTTTTTCTAATATTTTCTTCTCACTTTATTTCATGGAAATGATCTTCAATCTCTGATATACTTTCTTCCACTTGATCGATTTGGCTATTGATACTTGTGTATGCTTTATGAAGTTCTTGTGCTGTGTTTTCCAGCTCCATCAGGTCATTTATGTTCCTCTCTAAACTGGTTATTGTAGTTAGCAATTCATGTAATCTTTTTTAAAGTTCTTAGCTTCCTTGCATTGGGTTAGAACATGCTCCTTTAGCTCGGAGGAGTTTTTTATTACCCACCTTCTGAAACCTACTTCTGTCGATGCGTCAAATTCTTTCTCCGTCCAGTTTCATTCCCTTGCTGGTGAGGAGTTGTGATCCTTTGGAGGAGAAGAGGTGTTCTGGTTTTTCGAATTTTAAGCTTTTTTGCACTAGTTTCTCCCCATCTTCATGGATTTAGCTACCTTTGGTTTTTGTAGTCAGTGACCTTCTGATTGGGTCTCTCAGTGGAAGTCCTTTTGGTTGATGTTGACACTACTCCTTTCTGTTTGTTAGTTTTCCTGCTAACAGTCAGGTTCCTCTGCTGCAGGTCTGCTGGAGTTTGCTGGAGGTTCACCCCAGACCCTGTTTTCCTGGGTATCACTGGCAGATGCTACAGTACAGCAAAGATTGCTGCCTGTTCCTTCCTCTGTTAGCTTTCTCCCAGAGGGGCACCTGCCAGATGCCAGCCAGAGCTCTCCTGTATGAGGTGTCTGTTGGACGCTACCAGGAAGTGTTTCCCAGTGAGGACAATTGTGGATCGGGGACCCACTTGAGGAGGCAGTCTGTCCCTTATCAGAGTTCAAACACTGTGCTGGAGATCTGCTTCTCCCTTCAGAGCTGCCAGGCAAGGATGGATAAGTCTGCTGAAGCTGCACCCACAGCCGCCCCTTCCCCCAGGTGTTCTGTCCCAGGGAGGCAGGGGTTTTATCTATAAGTCTCTGAGTGGGGTTACTGCCTTTTTTTCAGAGATGCACTGCCCAGAGGAAAGGGAATCTAGAGAGGCAGCCTGGCTTTGCTGAGCTGTGGTGGGCTCCACCCGGTTCGAACTTCCCAGTGGCTTTGTTTACACTGTAAGGGGAAAACCCCCTACTCAAGCCTCAGCAATGGTGGACGCCCCTCCCCCCACCAAGCTGGAACATCCCAGGTCAAGCTCGGACTGCTGTGCTGGCTGCAAGAATTTCAAGCCAGTGGATCTTAGCTTGCTGGGTTATGTTGGGGTGGGAGCTGCTGAGCCAGACCACTTGGCTCCCTGGCTTTAGCCCCCTTTCCAGGGGAGTGAACAGTTCCATCTTGCTCACATTCCAGGCACCACTAGGGTATGAAAAACAAAACAAACAAAAAAACAGAACAAAACAAAACAAAACAATTCCTGTGGCTAGCTCGGTGTCTGCTCAAATGGACGTCCGGTTTTGTCCTGGAAACCAAGGGCTCTGGTGGCATATGCACCGGAGGGAATCTCCTGGTCTGTAGGTTGGAAAGACTGTGGTAGATGCACAGTATCTGGGTCAGAGTGCATGGTACAGTCCCTAATGGCTTCCCTGGTCTAGGAGAGAGAGTTCCCCGACCCCTTGTACTTCCCAGGTGAGGAGACACCCCACTCTACTTTGGCTCTACCTCCTTGGGCCGCACCCACTGTCCAACCAGTCCCAACGAGATGAACCAGGTACCTCAGTTGGAAATGCAGAAATCACTTGCTTTCTGCATCAATCTCACTGGGAGCTGCAGACTGGAGCTCTTCCTATTGAGCCATCTTACCAGCAATCCTTAATTTCTTAACTAACCCAATGGTCGTTCAGATGTAGTTTCCAAATTCCTCTTGTTATTGATTTCTAGTTCATTGCATTTTAGTCAGAAAAGACACTTGATATAATTTCAATTTTTGATTTTTTAAAAAAACTGGTTTTGTAGCCTAACATATGTTCTATCCTTGAGAATATCCCATTTGCTGAGGAAACGGATGTGTATTCTGCAGCTGTTGGATAAAATATCCTATAAATATCTGTTGTATCCATTTGGTCTATAGTGCATACTAAATTCAATGTTTCTTATTTAATTTACTTTCTGGATGATCTGTTCAATACTGAAAGTGGAGTGTTGAAGTCTCCAGTTATTACTGTATTGGTGTCTATCTCTCCCTCCAACTCTAATAGTATTTGCTTTCTCTATCTGGGTGCTCCATCATTGGGTATGTATATATTAATAAAACTGCTATATTCTCTTGCAGTATTGACCCCTTTGTTATTATTATTATTATTATTATTATTATTATTATTATGTAATGGCCTTCTTTGTCTCTTTTTCTGGTTTTTGTCTTGAAAGGTATTTTATGTGTTATAAGTATAGCTATTCTTGATCTTTTTTGGTTTTCATTTGCATGAAATACCTTTTTTATTCCTTTATTTTTAGTCAACGTGTGTCTTTATAGGTAAACTGTTTCTTGTAAAAATCAGATAGCTGAGTGTTTTTTTCATTTTATATTTAATTCATTAAATGTTTGTTTTTACCTTTTGACTTTTTATAGTTTCAACTTTCAGTTTAAATTCAGGTGAAACGCGCATGTTTGTTACAAAGGTATATTGCATAATGCTGAGGTTTGTTATACTAATGATTTTGTCACCTAGGTGACATAATAGTTATCTTTTTAACCCTTGCCCCCTTCCCAGCTCCTTCCTCTAGCAGTCACCATTGTCTATTGTTGCCATCTTTATGTCTATGAGTAACTAATATTTAGCTCCCACTTGTAAGTGAGAACATGTGGTATTTGGTTGCCTGTTGCTGTGTTAGGTTACCTAGGATAAAGGTCTCCAGCTGCAACCAAGTTGCTGCAAATGGCATGATTTTTTTTTCCCATGGCTATGTCATAGCCCATGGTGAATATGTACCGAATTTTCATTATCTAATCCACTGTTAATAGGCACCAAGGTTGATTCCATGTCTGTCATTGTGTAGAGTGTTGTGAAGAACGTAGAAATGCATGTTTGTTTCTTTTTGGTAAAATAATTTTTTTCTTTTGAATATATACCCAGTAATGAGACTGCTGGGTCAAAGGGGCATTCTGTTTATTATTATTAGACAGTTCTGAGATACATATACAAAACAAGCAGGTTTGTTACGTAGGTATACATGTGCCACAGTGGTTTGCTGCACCACTCAACCCGTCATCTACATTAGGCATTTCTCCTAATGCTATCCCTCCGCTAGCCCCCCCACCCCCTGACAAGCCACAGTGTGTGATGTCCCCCTCCCTGTGTTCATGTATTCTTATTGTTCAGCTCCCACTTATGAGTGAGAACATGTGGTGTTTGGTTTTCTGTTCTTGTGTTAGTATGCTGAGAATGATGGCTTCCAGCTTCATTCGTGTCCCTGCAAAGGACATGAACTCATCCTTTCTTATGACTACATAGTACTCCATGATATATATGTGCCACATTTTCTTTATCCAGTCTATCATTGATGGGCATTTGGGTTGGTTCCAAGTCTTTGCTATTATGAACAGTGCTGCAATGTACATATATGTGTGTGTGTGCGCGCACATGTGTTTTTATAGAATGATTTATAATTCTTTAGGTATATACCCAATAATGGGATTGCTGGGTCAAATCGTATTTCTGGTTCTAGATCCTTGAGGAATCGCCACACTGTCTTCCACAATAGTTGAACTAATTTACACTACCAACGGTGTAAAAGCATTCCTATTTCTCCACATCCTCTCCAGCATATATTGTTTCCTTTTTAATGATCGCCATTCTGAGTGGCGTGAGACGGTATCTCATTGTGGTTTTGATTTGCATTTCTCTAATGACCAGTGGTAAGGAGCTTTTTTTAAAGTTTTTGGCCACATAAATGTCTTCTTTTGAGAAGTGTCTGTTCATATCCTTTGCCCAATTTTTGATGGGGTTTTTTTTTCTTGTAAATTTGTTTAAGTTCTTTGTAGATTCTGGATGTTAGCCCTTTGTCAGATGGATAGATTGCAAAATGTTTCTCCCATTCTCTAGGTAGCCTGTTCACCCTGATGGTAGTTTCTTCTGCTGGGCAGAAGCTGTTTAGTTTAATTAGGTCTCATTTGTCCATGTTGGCTTTTGTTGTCATTGCTTTTGGTGTTTTAGTCATGAAGTCTTTGCCCATGCCTGTGTCCTGAATGGTATTGCCTAGGTTTTCTTCTATGGTTTTTAATGGTTTTAGGTCTTACATTTAAGTCTTTAATCTATCTTGAGTTAATTTTTGTATAAGGTGTAAGAAAGGAGTCCAGTTTCAATTTTCTGCCTATGCCTAGCCCGTTTTCCCAACATTTTTTAAAGAGGGAATCCTTTCCCCATTTCTTGTTTTTGTCAAGTTTCTCAAAGATCAGAAGGTTTTAGATGTGTGGTATTATTTCTGAGGCCTCTGTTGTGTTCCATTTTTTTTGTATATATATATGTATGTATATGTATATGTATGTATCTATGTATATATATAAAATATATATTTATACATAATATAAATAAATATACATAAATATAAATATATTTAATTATTTATTATATAATAATAGATAATATATATAATAATAAATAAATATATATTATTTCATAATATATTATATAATAAATATATATTATATATTATTTAATAATATATATTATATATTAATTATATAATATATACTCAATATATATTATATATTATTTATATAATATTATATAATAAATATATATTATATGTTATTTATATATATTATATAATGAATATATATTATATATTTACATAATATTATATAATATATATTATATACTATTTATATAATTAATATTATATAATAAATAATATGATTATAATATAGATAATTATATATTATACATAAATATATAATATATATAATTATATATTATATAATCAACAATGTATACTTATATATTATATAAATATATATAATATATATAAGTATATAATATATAAATTAAATAATATATATAAGTATATAATATATAAATTAAATAATATATATAATTATATATATATAAATTATATAAATTATATATATAAATATATATTATATAAATAAATTATTATATTATATAAATATAATATACATAATTCTCTATATTATAAATATATAATATACATAATTCTATATATTATAAATATATAATAATATACATAATCATATATAAATATATAATAATATACATAATTATATATTATATATAACAATATACAATATATATTATATATTATATAATATACAAAATTATATATTATATATAATATAATATACATAAATATATATTATATATAATATAATATACATAATTATATATTATATATAATATAATATACATAATTATATACATAATATATCATATAATATACATAATTATATATTTATGTATATATATAATATATAATATATATAATATATACATAATATATACATAAATTATATATTTATGTATAATAATATACATAAATATAATTATGTATATTATATAATTATATATTATATATAAATATATAATTGTATATATGATATATAATTATATATATCATTATATATTATATATAATATATAATTATATATTATATTATAAATATATTATATATTATATTATAAATATAATGATATATATTATATATCATTATATATTATAATATATTATATATTATATATAAAATATAATATATAATGATATATATTATATATAAAATATAATGTATGTAATTATATATAATATATAATATAGAATTATATATTATATATAATATATAATTTATATTTTATATATATTATATACAATATATAATTTATATATTATATATAACATATAATTTATATTATTATATATAACATATAATTTATATAATTATATATACATATAATTATATATATTATATATTTATATAATAATATATAATAATAATATATTATATAATTATATATATATAATATATTATTACATATTATAATATAATATATCATAATATATATAATTATATATATTATGATATATTATATTATATATAATTATATATAATATAATATATAATTATATAATTATCTATTATAATATAATATATAATAATATATATAATTATATATTATGAATATATAATAATATATATAATTGTATATTATGAATATATAACATATAATTATATATTATTATGAATATATAATATATATAATTATATATACAATTATATATTATATATAATTGCATATATGCATTTTTATATGCATTATATAATAGATATAATATATAATTATATATTATATCTAATATATAATATATAATTATATCTTATATGTACATATATAATATATAATTATATATTATATAGTATATATAATATATAATTATATATTGTAATATATAATTATATATTATATATTATATATAATTATATATAATATATATTATATATAATTATATATAATATATATTATATATAATTATATATAATATATATTATATATAATTATATATAATATATATTATATATAATTATATATAATATATATTATATATAATTATATATAATATATATTATATATAATTATATATAATATATAATAATATATCTTATATATAAAATATAATATATATAATTATTATATATATAAGATATAATATATAATTATATATATTATATATATTATATTATATATAATTATAATATATATTATAATTATAATATATATTATAAATAATAAATATTATAATTATAATATATATTATATATAATAAATATATATAGTATATATTATATATTATATCATAAGATATAATTATATATAATATAATATATAACATATAATTATATAATATATATAATAACATATATAATTATATATTATACATAAATATATAATATATAGTTATATAATTATATAGATATATATAATATATATGAAAATATATAATATATAAATATATTATTTATGTAATTAATATTATATAATAAATTTATTATAAATATATTTATAAATATAAATATAAGTAAATATATAAATATATATTTATATAAATATATATTTATATTTATATAATTTATAAATATATAATATATTTATATTTCTATTTATATAATATACAAATATATATTATTTATAAATATAAATATATATATAAAATACATATATATGTGTGTGTATGTGTGTGTGTGTGTATATATATATAATCTGTTTTGGTACCAGGAGCATGATCTTTTGGTTAGTGTAGCCTTGTAGCATAGTTTAAGTCAGGTAGTGATGCCATCAGCTTTGTTCTTTTTGCTTAAGATTGGTAGTTTTTTTCCAATTCTGTGAAGAAAGTCTATGGTAGCTTGATGGGGATAACATTGAATCTGTAAATTACTTTGGGCAGTATGGCCATTTTCATGATATTGTTTCTTCCTATCCATGAGCACATAATGTTTTTCTGTTTGTTTGTGTCCTCTCTTATTTCCTTGAGCAGTGGTTTGTATTTCTTCTTGAAGAGGTCCTTCACGTCCCTTGTAAGCTGTATTTCCAGGTATTTTATTCTCATTGTAGCAATTGTGAATGGGAGTTCACTCATGATTCAGCTCTCTATTATTCGTGTACAGGAATGCTTGTGATTTTTGCACACTGATTTTGTACCCCGAGACGTTGCTGAGGTTGCTGATCAGCTTAAGGAGATTTTGGGCTGAGATGATGAGGTTTTCTAAATATACAATCATGTCATCTGCAACAGGGTCAATTTGACTTCTTCTTTTCATATTTGAATACCTTTTGCTTCTTTCTCTTGCATGATTGCCCTGGCAAGAACTTCCAATACTATGTTGAATAGCAGTGGTGAGAGAGAGAATCCTTGTCTTGTGCTGGTTTTCAAAGGGAATACTTCCAGCTTTTTGCCCATTCAGTATGATATTGGATGTGGGTGTGTCATAAATAGCTCTTATTGAGATATTATTTTGAGATATTGTCATGTTCCTACGTTAGAACACAACAGAGGCCTTTGAAATACCACCACACATCAATACGTAATTTATTGAGGGTTTTTAACAAGAAGCACTGTTGAATTTTATCAAAGGTCTTTTCTGCATCTATTTAAGATAATCATGGTTTTTGTCATTGGTTCTGTTTATGTGATGAATTGTGTTTACTGATTTGCGTATGTTGAACCAGCCTTGCATCTCAGGGATGAAGCCAACTTGATCATCGTGGATAAGCTTTTTGATGTGCTGCTGGTTTCGGTTTACCAGGATTTTATAGAGAATTTTTGCATCGATGTTCATTAGGGATAGTGGCTTGAGATTTCCTTTTCTTGTTGTGTCTCTACCAGGTTTTGGTACCAGGATGATGCTGGCCGCATAACATGAGTTAGGGAGGATTCCCTCTTTTTCTATTGTTTGTAATAGTTTCAGAAGGTAATGGTACCAGCTCCTCTTTGTACCTCTGGTAGAATTCGGCTGTGAACCCATCTGGTCCTGGGCTTTTTTTGGTTGATAGGCTATTAATTACTGCCTCGATTTCAGAACTCGTAATTGGTCTATTCAGGTATTTGACTTCTTCCCGGTTTAGTATTTGGAGGGTGTATGTGTCCGGGAATTTATCTATTTCTTCTAGATTTTCTAGTTTATTTGTGTGCAGGTGTTTGCAGTATTCTTTGATGGTAGTTTATATTTCTGTGAGATCAGTGGTGATACCCCCTTTATCATTTTTTATTGTGTTTATTTTATTCTTCTCTCATTACTTCTTTATTAGTCTGGTTAGTGGTCTATTTTGTTGATCTTTTCAAAAAACCTGCTCCTGGATTCATTGATTTTTTGAAGGGTTTTTCGTGTCTCTATCTCCTTCAGTCCTACTCTGATCTTAGTTATTTCTTGTCTTCTGCTAGCTCTTAAACTTGTTTGCTCTTACTTCTCTAGTTCTTTTAATTGTGATTTTAGGGTGTCGATTTTAGATCTTTCCTGCTTCCTCCTGTGGGGATTGAGTGCTATAAATTTCACTCTAAACACTGCTTTTTCTGTGTCACAGAGATTCTGGTTAAGTTGTGTCTTTGTCCTCATTGCTTTCAAAGAACTTATTTATTTCTGCCTTAATTTTGTTATTTACTCAGTTGTCATTCAGGAGAAAGTTGTTCAGTTTTCATGTAGTTGTATGATTTTGAGTGAGTTTCTTAATCCTGAGTTCTAATTTTATTGCACTGAAGTCTGAGAGACAGTATGTTATGATTTCTTTTTTTTTTTTTTTTGGCATTTGCTGAGGAGTGTTTTACTTCCAATTACGTGGTCAATTTTAAAATAAGTGTGTTGTAGTGCTGAGAAGAATGTATATTCTGTTGATTTGGGGTGCAGAGTTCTGTAGTTGTCTATTAGGTCCACTTGGTCCAGAGCTGAGTTCAAGTTCTGAATATCCTTGTTAATTGTTTGTCTCATTAATCTGTCAATATTTACATTAGGGTGTTAAATTTCCCACTATTATTGTATGGGAGTCTACGTTTAAGTGGAAATCTGGGTGCTCCTGTATTGGGTGCATATATATTTAGAACAGTTAGCTCTTCTTGTTGCATTGATCCCTTTACCATTATGTAATGCCCATTTTGTCTTTTTTAATCTTTGTTGGTTTAAAGTCTGTTTTATTAGAGACTTGGATTTCAAACCTGGCTTTTTTTTATTTTTTGCTTTCCAATTGATTAGTAAATTTTCTTCCATCCCTTTATTTTGAGCCTATGTTTGTCTTTGCATGTGAGATGGGTCTCCTGAATATAGCACACCAATGGGTCTTGACTTATCCAATTTGTGTCTGTGTATGTTAATTGGGGCATTTAGCCCATTTACATTTAAGGTTAATATTGCTATGTGTGAATTTGATCCTGTCATTATGATGCTAGCTGGTTACTTTGCCCATTAGTTGATGCAGTTTCTTCATAGTGTCAATGGTCTTTACAATTTGGTATGTTTTTCAGGTGGCTGGTTCCGGTTTTTCTTTTCCATATTTAGTGCTTCCCTCAGGGGCTCTTGTAAGGCAGGCCTGGTGGTGACAAAATCTCTTGGCAATTGCTTGTCTTGAAATGATTTTATTTCTCCTTCACTTGTGAATCTTAGTTTGGCTGGATATGAAATTCTGGGTTAAAAATTCTTTTCTGTAAGAATGTTGAATATAGGCCCTTACTCTCTTCTGGCATGTAGGGTTTCTGCAGAGAGACTGGCTGTTAGTCTTGTGGGCTTCCTTTTGTAGGTAACAGGACCTTTCTCTCCGGCTGCCCTTAACATTTTTTCCTTCATTTCAACCTTGGAGAATCTGACCATTATGTGTCTTGGGGTTGTTCTTCTCAAAGAGTATCTTAGTGGTAGTTTCTGTATTTCCTGAATTTATATATTGGTCTGTCTTTCTAGGTTGGGGAAGTTCTCCTGGATAATATCCTGAAGTGTGTTTCCCAATTTGGTTCCATTCTCCTCATCACTTTCAGGTACACCAATCAAATGTAGGTTTGGTCTTTTCACATAGTCCTATATTTCTTGGAGGCTTTGTTTGTTCCCTTTTCATTCTTTTTTTCTCTAGTCTTGTCTTCACACTTTATTTCATTAAGTTGATCTTCAATATCTGATATCCTTTCTTCTGCTTAATTGATTCGGCTGTTGATACTTGTGTATGCTTCACCAAGTTCTTGTGCTGTGTTTCTCAGCTTCATCAGGTCATTTATGTTCTTCTCTAAACAGGTTATTCTAGTTAGCAGTTCCTGTAACCTTTTTTCAAGGTTCTTAGCTTCCTTGCGTTGGGTTAGAACATGCTCCTTTAGCTCACAGAAATTTGTCATTACCCACCTTCTGAAAGCTGCTTCTGTCAAACTCATTCTTTGTCCAGTTTTGTTCCCTTGCTGGCGAGGAGTTGTGTTCCTTTGGAGAAGAAGCATTCTAGTTTTTGGGATTTTCAGCCTTTTTGCACTGGTTTTCCTCATCTTCTTGGATTTATCTACCATTGGTCTTTGATGTTGGTGAGCTTCAGATGGAGTTTCTGTGTAGACGTCCTTTTGGTTGACATTGATGCTATTCCTTTCTGTTAGTTTTCCTTCCAACAGGTCCCTCTGCTGCAGTTCTGCTGGAGTTTGTTGGAGGTCCCCCTCCAGACCCTGCCTGTATCACCAGATTGCTGCCTGTTTCTTCCTATGGAAGTTTTGTCCCAAAGCGGCACCTGCCAGATGCCAGCCAGACCTCTCCTGTATGAGGTGGCAGTTTACCCCTGCTGGGAGGTGTCTCCCAGTTAGGAGGCACAGGTGTCAGGGACTCACTTGAAGAGTCAGTCTGTCCCTTAGCAGAGCTTGAGCATGGTGCGAGGAGATCCGCTGCTCTCTTCAGAGCCAGCAGGCAGGAACATTTAAGTCTCCTGAAGCTGGGCCCATAGCTGCCCCTTCCCCCAAGTACTCTGTCTCAGTGAGATGGGAGTTTTATCTATAAGTCTGTGACTGGGGCTGCTACTTTCTTTCGGAGATGCCCTGTCCAGAGAGGAGGAATTTATAGAGGCAGTCTGGCTACAGTGGCTTTGCCCAGCTGTGGTGGGCTCCATCCAATTTGAACTTCCCAGCAGCTTTGTTTACACTGTGGGGGAATACCACCTACTCATGCCTCAGTAATGGGGGCACACCCCTCCCCCCACCCGGATCAAGCGTTCCAGGTCGGTCGACTTCAGACTGCTGTGCTGGCAGTGAGATTTTCAAGCCAGTTGATCTTAGCTTGCTGGGCTCTGTGGGGGTGGGATCTGCTAAGGTAGACCACTTGGCCTCCTAGCTTCAGCCCCCTTTCCAGAGGAATGAACGGTTCTGTCTTACTGGCATTCCAGGTGCCTCTGGGGTATGAAAAAAAAAAACTCCTGCAGCTAGCTTGGTGTCTGCCAAAACAGCTGCACAGTTTTTGTTCTTGAAACCCAGGGCCCTGGTGGCATAGGCACCATAAGGGAATCTCCTGGCCTGTGTGTTGTGAAGACTGTGGGAAAAGCATAATATCTGGGCCAAAGTGCACTGTTCCCATGGCACAGTCCCTCAAGCTTCCCTTGGCTCAGGGAGGGAGTTCCCGACCCCTTCCACTTCCTGGGTGAGGCAACACCCCACCCTCCTTCAGCTCACCCTCTGTGGGCTGCACATACTGTCTCACCAGTCCCATTGAGCTGAGCTGGGTACCTCCATTGGAAATGCAGAAGTCACCCACCTTCTGCATTGATCTTGCCAGGAGCTGCAGACCAGAGCTGTTCCTATTCAGCCATCTTTCTAGCCACCCTCAGTCATTATGTTTTATTTGAGAAACCTCCAAATTGCTTTCCACAGTGACTGAACTAATTCCCACCAGCATTGTATAAGCATTACCTTTTCTCTATGACCTGCCAACATCTGTTATTTTTTTGCCTATTTAATGATAGCTATTTCTGATTGGGGTGAGATGGTACGTTATTATGGTTTTCATGTGCATTTATTTAATGATTAGTGATTTTGAGCATTTTTTAATATGCTCATTTGCCATGTATATGTCTTCTATTGAAAAGTGTCTGTTCATGTGCATTGCCTACTTTTTAATGGAATTGTTTGCTTTTTGCTTGTAAATTTGTTTAGTTTGTTTAAGTTCCTTATAGATTCTGGATATTAGACTTTTATCAGATGCACAGTATACAAATATTTTCTCCCATTCTGTAAGTTTTCTGTTTACACTACTGATAGTGTCTTTCACTGTGCAGAAGCTTTTTAGTTTAAATAGGTGTTGCTTGTCAATTTTTGTTTTGTGGCAACTGGTGTTTCCTAGGGTTTCTTCTAGATTTCTTTTAGTCTGATATTTTACATTTAATTTTTTAATTCATTGTTAGTTTATATATGTGGTGAAACACAAGGATCCAGTTTCATTCTTCTACATTTAGCTAGCCAACTATTCCAACACATTTGTTGAATAGGGAGTCCTGTTGCCATTTTTTGTTTTTGTTTTCTTTGTCAAAAATCAAATGGCTGTAGTTGTATGGCTTTATTTCTGGGTTATTTTGTTCTATTGGTTTATTTATCTGGTTTTGTATCAGTACCATGCTGTTTTGGTTGCTGTAGCTTTACAATTTATTTTGAAGTTGGGTAGTATGATGCCTTCAGCTTTGTTCTTTTTGCTTAGGATTATTTGGCTATTTGGGATCTTTTTTGTTCCAGCTTTTTCTAATTCTGTGCAAAATGACACTTGCAGTTTTCAAGACCAACCTGGCCAACATGGTGAAACCCTGTCTTTACTAAAAATACAAAAAATTAGCTCAGAGTAATGGTGGGCAACTGTAATCCCAGCTGCTTGGGAGGCTGAGGCAGAAGAATCACTTGAACCCAGAAGGCGGAGGTTGCAGTGAGCTGAGATCATGCCACTGCACTCCAGCCCTGGTGACAGAGTGAGACTCCATCTCAAAAAAATAAAAAAATAAATAAATAAAGGAATATCATTGAATTTGCAGAATGCTTTGAGCAGTATTGCCATTTTAACAATATTTATTCTTCAAATTCATGAACAGGGAATGTATTTCCTTTTATTTGTCATATATCTAATTTCTTTCAGCAGTGTTTGTAGTTCTCCTTGTAGAGATCTTTTACCACCTTGGTAAGATTAATATTCCTAGATATATTTAATGTGGGTATATCAGATTGTGTTCTTGATTTGGCTACCAGCTTAAATATTATTGGTTGTATAGATATGTTACTGATTTTGTACATTGATTTTGTATCTTGGAACTTTACTGAATTCATTTCTCAGTTTCAGGGCTCTTTTAATGGAGTCTTTAGGTATAGAATGCCATGATCATGAAAGTGAGAAAGTTTGACTTTTTGTTTTCCTATCTGTACACCTTTCATTTCTTTATCTTGCCAAATTATTCTGGCTGGGACTCCCTTAGGCTTGTTTTTTTTTTTTTTTTTTTTTTTTTTTTGAGGCGGAGTCTTGCTCTGGCCCAGGCTGGAGTGCAGTGGCACGATCTTGGCTCACTGCAAGCTCCACCTCCCAGGTTCACGCCATTCTCCTGCCTCAGCCTCCCAAGTAGCTGGGACTACAGGCACCTGCTACCATGCCTGGCTAATTTTTTTGTATTTTTAGTGGAGACGGGGTTTCACCATGTTAGCCAGGATGGTCTCGATCTCCTGACCTCGCGATCTGCCCGCCTCGGCCTAGGCTTGTATTTTTATCCATACAGCCACTCTATGTAGTTTGACTGGAACGTTTACTCCATTTACATTTAATATTAGTGATAAGAAAGGATTTACCACTGTCATTTTGTTATTTGTTTTCTGGATGGTTTTTGATCTTCTCTTTTTCCCTTCCTATCTTTCTTCCTGCCTTTCTTTTTAGGAAAGTAATTTTATTTGGTTTTACAATTTAATTTCTTGATTTTCATTATTTTGGTGTATCTATTGTAGGTTTTTTTGATTTAGGTTTACCATGAGGCTTGCAAATAACATCTTATAACCCATTATTGTAAACTGATAACAACTTAAATCTGATTGCATAAACAAACAAAGAAACAAAAACTCCATAGTATAACTTCGTCCCCCTGCTTTTAACTTTTTGTTGTTTCTATTTCTATATTATACAGTCTATGTTTTAAAAAGTTGTTGTAGGTTTTTTTGTTTATTTTTTAAGTTCTGGGATACATGTGCAGAACGTGCAGGTTTGTTACATAGGCAAACATGTGCCATGGTGGTTTGCTACACCTATCAACCCATTATCTAGGTTTTAAGCCCCATATGCATTAGGTTTTTGTCCTAATGCTCTCCCTCCCCTGTAGTTATTTTTTACTGGTTCATCTTTTAGTCTTTCTATTTAAGATAAAAGTAGTTTACACATCACAATTACAGTGTTATGTGTTTTTCTGGGTACTTAACTATTATCAGTGAGTTTTAAATCTTTAGATAATTTCTTATTGTGCATTGACATCCTTTTTCTTTCCAATTGAAGAACTCCTTTTAGCATTTCTTGTAGTACAGGTCTGGTGCTGATGAAATTTCTCATCTTTTGTTTGCCTGGGAAGTATTTATTTCTCCTTCATGTCTGTTTGAAGAATATTTTCACTGGATATACTATCCTAGCATAAAAAGTTTTTTCTTTAATACTTTAAACTTATCATACCACTGCCTATTGGTTTGTATGGTTTTCAGTGAGAAATCTGCTGCCAGACATATTAGAGCTTTTTCATGTGTTATTTGTTCCTTTTTTCTTGTCCTTTGGAAGTTTGGTTAAATGTTTTGAGGTCATATTATTTGGGTTAAAATTGCTTGTTTTTCCGTAACCTATTTGTACTTGAATATTATTATCTTTCTCTAGGTTTGGGAAGTTCTCTGTTATTATCCCTTCAAATAAACATTCTAACCTGATCTTTTTAAATCTTCTTTAAAGCCAATAACTTACTTAGATTTTTCTCTTTTTAGGCTATTTTCTATACCTTGTAGGTGTGCTTCATTCTTTTTTATTTTTTTCTTTCATCTCGCCTGAGTATTTTCAAGTAACCTACCTTTAAAGTCATTAATTCATTATTCTGCTTGATAAATTTCACTGTTAAAGACTATGATGTATTTTCAATTTTTCAATTAAATTTATTTTCTGCATCTATTGAGATAATCATGTGTTTTTTGCCTTTATTTCTGTTGTGTGATGAATCACATTTATTGATTTGCATATGTTGAACCAACCTTGGTTACCAGGGATGAAGCCAACTTGATTTTGGTGGATAAGCTTTTTGATGTGCTGTTGGATTTCATCTGTCAGTATTTTATTGAGGGCATTTGCATTGCTCTTCACCAAGTATATTGGGCTGAAGGTTCTTTGTTGTATCTCTGCCAGGTTTTGGTAGCAAACGATGCTGGCCTCATAGGGAGGAGCCCAACCTAATCCATTTTTGGAATAGTTTCAGTAGAAATGGTGCCAGCTCCTCTTTGTAACTGTGGTAGAATTCAGCTGTAAATCCATTTAATCCTGGGCTTTTCTGGTTGTTAGGCTATTTATTACTGCTTCAATTTCAGAACTCATTATTGGTCTACTTAGGAAATCAATCTCTTCCTAGTTCAGTCTTGGGAGGGTGTATTTGTCCAGGAATTTATTCATTTCTTCTAGATTTTCTAGTTTATATGTATAGAGGTGTTTATAGTATTCTCAGATTGTTGTTTGTATTTCTGTGGGGTCAGTGGTGGTATCCCCATTATCATTTCTTATTGTATTTATTTGATTCTTCTTTCTTTTCTTTTTTAGTCTAGCTAGAGGTCTGTTTTATTAACTTTAAAAAAAACAGCTGAATTTGTTGATTTCTTGAAGGGTTTGTTTCTCTATCTCCTTCAGTTTCGCTCTGATCTTGGTTACTGCTTGACTTCTGCTAGCTTTGAGATTTGTTTGCTGTTGGTTCTCTAGTTCTTTTAGTTGAGTTCTTCAGGTTGTTAACTTGAGATCATTCTAGCTTTTTTATGTAGGCATTTAGTGTATAAATTTCCCTCTTTTCTGTTGAATTTGGGTGAATATTTTTGTAGATATCTATCAGGTCCAATTGATCCAGAGCTGAGATTAGGTCCTGAATATCTTTGATAATTCCTTGTCTCAATGATCTGTCTAAAATTGTCAGTGGAGTGTTAAAGTCTCCCACTATTATTGTGTGGGAGTCTAAGTCTCTTCGTAGATCTCTAAGAATTTGCTTTATGAATCTGGGTGCTCTTGTACTGGGTGCATATCTACTTAGGATAATTAGCACTTCTTGTTGAATTGATCCCTTTACAATTATGTAATACTGTTCTTTGTCTTTTTTTATCTTTGTTGGTTAAAAGTCTGTTTTGCCAGAAACTAGGATTGCAACCCCTGCTTCTTTCTGTTTTCCATTTGCTTGGTAAATTCTCCTCCATCCCTTTATTTTAAACCTATGTGTGTCTTTGACTATGAGACGGGTCTCTTGAAAACAGCATACCAATGGGTCTTAGCTCTTTATACAGCTTGCCATTCTGTGCCTTTTAATTGAGGCATTTAGCCTATTATTTTAAGTTAATTGTTATGTGTGAATTGGATCCTGTCATGATACCAGCTGGCTACTTTGCAGACTTGCTCATGTAATTGCTTCATAATGCCACTGGTCTGTATACTTCAGTGTGTTTTTGTAGTGGCTAGTAACAGTTTTTCATTTCCATATTTAGTGCTTCCTTCAGGGGCTCTTGCAAGACAGGCCTAGTGGTGATGAATTCCCTCAGCATTTGATTGTCTGAAAAGGATCTTATTTCTCTGCTTATAAAGATCAGTTTGGCTGGATGTGAAATTCTGGGTTGAAAATTATTTTCTTTAAGAATGTTGAATATTGGTCCTCAATGTCTTCTGGCTTGTAGGAATTCTACTGAAAGGTCTGCTGTTAGTCTGATGGGTCTCCTTTTGTAGATGACCTGGCCTTTCTCTCTGGCTACCCTTAACATTTTTTCTTGCATTTCAGTCTTAAAGAATCTGATGATTTTGTGTCTTGGGGTTTATCTTCTTGTGGAGTATCTTATTGGAATTTTCTGCATTCCCTGAAGTATGTTTTCCAACTTAGTTTTGTTCTCCCTGTCTCTTTCAGGTATCCGAATCGGTCATAGATTTGGTCTTTTTACATAGTCCCATATTTCCTGGATGTTTTGTTTGTTTGTTTTCATTCATTTGTCTCTATTTTTGTCTTGAAAAGATACTTTTCAAGCTCGAAGATTCTCTTCTCTGCTTGGTCTATTTTGCTATTGATGCATGTGACTGTATTGTGAGGTTCTCATGTTGCATTTTTCAGCTCTATCAGATTGGTTATGTCCCTCTCTAAGCTCGCTATTCTGGCCATCAGCTCCTGTATTGTTTTATCAGAATTCTTAGCTTCTTTCCATTGAGTTACAACATGCTCCTTTAGGTCAGCAAAGCTCATTATTACCAACCTTATGAAACCTACTTCTGTCAATTCAGCCGTCTCAGCCTCAGCCCAGTTTTGTGCCCTTGCTATTTCAACCAAACTATTTCAAGGGGATCCTTCAAAATAAAAAATAGACAACCTACTTTACAAATAAACAAAACGTTTAAATAGACACTTTACCAAAGATATATGAATGACAAAGAGGTGTATCAAAGGATGCTTAATATTATTCATAACGAAGGGCATGCAAAAAAATAAAAAGAACTATCACTAACGCTTATTAGAATGGCTAAAAATAAAACCAAAAAGCTAATTATACTAAATGGTGACCTATAAAATTGTGGGGATAAGTCTTTCAGAAGAGGGAGCAACATGGGGAAAGAGCTCCAGGAATCTGCATGATCCAGCACTGCAAACCTTATAGTCACATCTGGCATTCAAATAAAAATTGGTAGACAAATGAAATAGCAGGACACATCTCCATAACCAGGAGAAAAATATGTCAATAGAAACATAGAAGTGTGGGATCTGGTGAGATGGCTGAATAGGAACAGCTATATTCTGCAGCACCCAGCGAGACCAGTGCAAAGGCGAGTGATTTCTGCATTTCCAACTGAGGTACCCTGTTCATCTCATTGGGACTGGTTAGGCAGTGGGTCCAACCTATGGAAAGTGGGCAGAAGCAGGGTGGGGCATTGCCTTACCTGGGAAGTGCAAAGAGTGGGGAGCCTCTCTTTCTCAGCCAAGGGAAGCTGTGAGGGACTCTCCTATGTGGCCCAGATACTATGCTTTTCCCACAGTTTTTGCAAACCACAGACCAGGAGTTTCCCTCATATCCCTACATCACCAGGATGCTGGGTTTCAAGCACAAAACCGGGTGGCTTTTTGGGCAGACACCAAGCTAGATGCAGGAGTATTTTTTCATACTGCAGTGAGACAGAACCTGGAAATGGGGCTGAAGCCAGGGAGCCAAGTGGTCTCGTTTAGCAGGTCCTACTCCCATGAAACCTAGCAAGCTAAGAACCACTGGCTTGAAATTCTCACTGCCAGCACAGCAGTCTGAAGTTGGCCTGGAATTATAGAGCTTAGTCTAGGGGAGGGGTGTCTGCCATTACTGAGGCTTGAGTAAGCAGTTTTCCTCTGACAGTGCTAAGAGCTGGAAGTTCGGACTGGGCAGAACCCAATACAGCATGCGAAACAGCTGTGGCCAGACTGCCTCTCTAGATTCTTCTTCACTGGGCAGGGCATCTCTGAAAGAAAGACAGCAGCCCCAGTCAGGGGCTTACAGATAAAACTCCCATCTCCCTGGGACAGAGCACTGTGGGGAAGAGACGGCTATAGGTGCAGCTTCAGTGGACTTAAACGTTTTTGGCTGTGGGGTTTAGCTGTGGATCAGGACAGCAGATCCTGACAAAGAGGGTTCTCCCAGCACAGTGCTCAAGCTCTGCTAAGGGACAGACTGCCTCCTCAAGTGGGTCCCTGGTCCCCGTGCCTCCTGACTGGGAGAGACCTCCCAGCAGGCGTTGACAGACATCTCATAGAGGAGCACTTTGGCTTGCATCAGGCCAGTGCCCCTCTGGGATGAAGCTTCCAGAGGAAGAAGCACACAGCAATCTTCGCTGTTCTGCAGCCTCCACTGGTGATACCCAGGCAAATAGTGTCTAGAGTGGACCTCTAGCAAACTGCAGCAGAAGAGGGATCTGTTAGAAGGAAAACTAACAAACAGAAAGCAATAATATCAACATCAACAAAAAGGACCCCCACACAGAAACCCCATACAAAGGTAATCAGCCTCAAAGATCAAAGGTAGATAAATCCATGAAGATGAGGAAAAACCAGCATGAAAATGCTGAAAATTCCAAAAACCAGAATGCCTCTTCTCCAAATGATCACAACCCCTCTCCAGCAAGGACACAAAACTGAACAGAGAATGAGTTTGACAAATTGACAAAAGTAGGCTTCAGAATGTGGGTAATAACAACAAACTGCTCTGAGCTAAAGGAGCATGTTCTAACCCAACAGAAGGAAGCTAAGAATCTTGACAAAAGGTTACAGGAACTGCTAACTAGAATAACCAGTTTAGAAAGGAACATAAATGGAGCTGAAAAACACAGCACAAGAACATTGTGAAGCATACACAAGTATTAATAGCTGAATCAATCCTATTCCTTCAAAAGGATATCGGAGATTGAAGAACAACTTACTGAAATAAGGTGTGAAGACAAAATTAGAGAAAAAAGAAAAAAAAAAAAAAGGATGAACAAAGGCTCCAAGAAAAATGGGACATGTAAAGACCAAACTTACGATTGATTGGGGTACCTGAGAGTGACGGGAGAATGGAACCAAGTTGGAAAACACACTTCAGGTTATTATCCAGAACTTCCCCAACCTAGTAAGACAGGCCAACATTCAAATTCAGGAAATGCAGAAACCACCCCTAAGATACTCTTTGAGAAGAACAACCCCAAGAAACAATCACCAGATTATCCAAGGTTGAAATGAAGGAAAAAATGTTGAGGGCAGCCAGAGAGAAAGGTCAGGTTATCTACAAAGGGAAGCCCATCAGACTAGCGCTGATCTCTCTGAAGAAACCCTACAAGCCATAAGAGAGTAGGGGGCAATATTCAACATTCTTAAAACAAATGGATTTTCAACCCAGAATTTCATATCCAGCAAAACTGCGCTTCATAAGTGAAGGAGAAATAAAATTCTTTCAAGGCAAGCAAATGCTGAGGGATTTTGTCACCACCAGGCCTGTCTTTCAAGAGCTTCTGAAGGAAGCACTAAATATGGAAAGGAAAAATTGGTACCAGCCACTGCAAAAGCATACCAAATTGTAAAGACCATCGATACTATGAAGAAACTACATCAACTAATGAACAAAATAACCAGATAGCATTATGATGACAGGATCAAATTCAAACATAACAATATTAACCTTAAATGTAAATGAACTAAATGCCCCAAATAAAAGATAGAGACTGGCAAGAGTCAAGATCCATCAATGTGCTGTAATCAGGAGACCCATCTCATGTGCAAAAACACACATAGTCTCAAAATAAAGGGATGGAGGAATATTTACCAAGAAAATAGCAAAAGAAAGCAGGGGTTGCAAATCCTAGTCTCTGATAAAACAGGCTTTAAATTAGCAAAGATCAAAAAAGACAAAGAAGGGCATTACATAATGGTAAAGGGATCGATGCAATAAGAAGAGCTAACTATCCTAAATATATATGCACCCAATACAGGAGCACCAAGATTCATAAAACAAGTTCTAAAGGACCTACAAAGAGACAGACTCTCACACAATGATAGTGGGAGACTTTAACACCCCACTCTCAATATTAGACAGATCAAGACAGACAATTAACAAGGATATTCAGGACTTGAACTCAACTCTGGACCAAGAGGACCTAATAGGCATCTACCAAACTTTCCACCCCAAATCAAAAGAATATATATTTTTCTCAGTGTGACATAGCATGTATTGTAAAATCGACCACATAATTGGAAGTAAAACACTCCTCAGCAAATGCAGAAGAAAGAATGGAAATCATAACAGTCTTTCAGACTACAGTGCAATCAAATTAGGACTCAGGATTAAGAAACTAACTCAAAACTGCAAAACTACATGGAAACTGAACAACCTGCTCCTGAATGACTACTGGGGAAAAAAAAAAAAAAGGCAGAAATCAGGAAGTTTTTTGAAATCAATGAGAACAAAGAGACAAAGAACCAGAATCTCTGGGACACATTTAAAACAGTGCTTAGAGGGAAATTTATAGCACTAAATGCCCACATCAGAAAGTGGGAAAGATCTAAAATTGACACCCTAACATCACAATTAAAAGAACCAGAGAAACAAGAGAAAACAAATTCAAAAGCTAGTGGAAGACAAGAAATAACTAAGATCAGAGCAGAACATAAGGACATACAGACACAAAAAACCCTTCAGGCTGGGCGCAGTGGCTCATGCCTGTAATCCCAGCACTTTGGGGGGCCAAGGCAGGTGGATCACAAGGTCAGGAGATTGAGACCATCCTGGCTAACACGGTGAAACCCCGTCTCTACTAAAAAATACAAAAAATTAGCCGGGCGTGGTGGCGGGTGCCTGTGGTCCCAGCTACTCGGGAGGCTGAGGCAGGAGAATGGCATGAACCCAGGAGGCGGAGCTTCCAGTGAGCCGAGATCACGCCACTGCACTCCAGCCTGGGTGACAGCGCGAGACTCCGTCTCAAAAAAAAAAAACAGAAGCAAGTTGTTTCTAAAAGATTAACAAAATAGGCTGCTAGCCAGACTAATAAAGAAGAAAAGAGAGAAAAAACAAATAGACATAATAAAAAATGATACAGGGGATATCACCACTGATCCCACAGATATGCAAACTACCATCAGAGAATACTATAAACACTTCTACAGAAATAAACTAGAAAATCTAGGAGAAATTGATAAATTCCTGGAAAAATACACCCTCCCAAGACTAAACCGGGAAGAATTCAAATCCCTGAATAGAGCAATAACAAGTTCTGTAATTGAGGCAGTAATTAATAGCCTACAAACCAAAAAAAAGCCCAGGACCAGAAGGATTCACAGCCAAATTTTACCAGAGGTACAAAGAGGAGCTGGTACCATTCCTTCTAAAACTATTCCAAACAACAGAAAAAGAGGGTCTCCTTCCTAACTCATTTTACGAGGCAAGCCACATCCTGATACCAAAACCTGTCAGAGACACAACACAAAAAAAGAAAATTTCAGGCCAATATCCTTCATGAACATACTTGTGAAAATCCTCAATAAATAGTGGCAAGCAGAATCCAGCAGCTCATCAAAAAGCTTATCCAAGTTGGCTTCATCTTTGGGATACAAAGCTGGTTCAACATACACAAATTTTTAAACATAATCCATCACATAAACAGAACCAATGACAACAACCACATGATTATCTCAATAGATGCAGAAAAGTGCTTTGATAAAATTCAACACCCTTCATGCTAAAATATTTCCATAAACCAGGTATTGATGGAACACATCTCAAAATAATAAGAGCTATTTATGACAAACCCACAGCCAACATTTTACTGAATGGGCAAAAGCTGGAAGGATTCCCATTGAAAACCGGCAAAAGGCTAGGATGCCCTCTCCCACCACTCCTATTCAACACAGTATTGGAAGTTCTGGAGAAGACCATCAGCCAAGATAAAGAAAATGTATTCAAATAGGAAGAGAAGAAGTCAAATCGTCTCTGTTTGCAGATTACCTGATTGTATATTTAGAAAACCCCATTGTCTCAGACCATAAAACTCCTTAAGCAAAGTTTCAGGATACAAAATCAATGTGCAAAAATCACAAGCATTCCTATACACCAATAATAGACAAGCAAAGAGCCAAATCATGAGTGAACTTCCATTCACAGCAAAAATACCTAGTAATACAAATTACAAGGGATGTGAAGGACCTCTTCAAGCAGAGCTAGAAACCACTGCTTAAGGAAATAAGAGAGGACACAAACAAATGGAAAAATATTCCATGCTCATGGATAGGAGAATCAATGTCATGAAAATAGCCATACTGTCCAAAGTAATTTATAGACTCAATGCTATCCCCATCAAGCTTCCACTGATTTTCTTCACAGAACTAGAAAAGGATTCTTTAAATTTCATATGGAACCAAAAAGAGCCTGTATAGCCAAGAAAAGACAATCCCAAGCAAAAAGAACAAAGCTGGAGGCATCATGCTGCCTGACTTCAAACCATACTACAAGGCTACAGTAACCAAAACAGCATGCTAATGGTACCAAAACTGATATATAAACCAATGGAACAGAGGCCTCAGAAAAAACACCACATATCTACAACCATCTGATCTTTGACAAATCTGACAAAAACAAGCAATGCGGAAAGGATTCCATATTTAATAAATGGTGTTGGGAAACTAGCTAGCCATATGCAGGAAACTGAAACTAGACCCCCTTCCTTACAGCTTATACAAAAATTAACTCAGGATGGATTAAAGACTTAAAACCATAAAAACCCTACAAGAAAACCTAGGCAATACTATTCAGGACATAGGCATGAGCAAGGCTTCCTGACTAAAACACCAAAACCAATTGCAACAAAAGCCAAAATTGACAAATGGGATCTAATTAAACAAAAGAGCTTCTGCACAGCAAAAGAAACTATCATCAGAGTGAACAGGCAACCTACAGAATAGGAGAAAATTTTTGCAATCTATTCATCTGACAAAGGTGTAATATGCAAAATCTACAAGGAACTTAGAAACCCCCTCAAAAAGTGGCTGAAGGATATGAACAGACACTTCTCAAAAGAAGACATTTATGTGGCCAAAAACATATGAAAAAAAAGCCCATTACTTGTCATTAGAGAAATGCAAATCAAAACCACAATGAGATACCATCTCACACCTGTTAGAATGGTGATCATTAAAAAGTTAGGAAACCATAATGCTGGTGAGGATGTGGAGAAATAGGAACAGTTTTACACTATTGGCGGGAGTGTAAATTAGTTCAACCATTGTGGAAGACAGTGTGGCAATTCCTCAAGGATCTCACACCAGAAATACCATTTGATCCAGCAATCCCGTTACTGAGTATATACCCAAAGGGTTATAAATCATTC
Organism: Gorilla gorilla gorilla; assembly: GCF_029281585.2. Lineage (NCBI taxonomy): Eukaryota > Metazoa > Chordata > Mammalia > Primates > Hominidae > Gorilla > Gorilla gorilla. The sequence continues at coordinate 73,596,084 of NC_073241.2, forward strand.
TACTCTAAAGATAACTGCACACATATGCTTATTGCAGCACTATTTACAAGAACAAAGACTTGTAACTGACCCAAATGCTCATCCATGATAGATTCGATAAAGACAATGTGGCACATATACACCATGGAATACTATGCAGCCACAAAAAGAACGAGTTTATGTCCTTTGCAGGGACATGGATGAAGCTGGAAGCCATCATCTTCAGCAAACACAGGAACAGAAAACTAAACACCACATGTTCTCATATGTAGGAGTTAAACAGTGAGAACACATGGACACAGGGAAGGGACATCACACACCGGGGCCTGTCAGGAGGTGGGGGGCAAGGGGAGGGAAAGCATTAGGACAAATACCTAATGCACATGGGGCTTAAAACCTAGATGATGGGTTTATAGGCACAGCAAACCACTGTGGCACATGTATATATATGTAACAAACCTGCACATTCAGCACATGTATCCCAGAACTTAAGAAAAAAAAAGATTAAACAAAACTGTCACAAATAAGTAATATTTCCACTCACTGAAATTTGATTTAAATGTTAGCAACTGATAATTTTATTTACTAGAAGCCACAGTGATTGAGCACTGAAATGGGAACAAAAATAAGCATAACACAAATGCACCCCCTATTTACCATCTTTTAGATCTTTTGTCTCACATCTATTGTATTATTAACTTTCTTTAAAAAAAGAAACATAGAAATGACATGTATAATAAAATTAAAAAGCCTGGCTATTAAAATGGCCATAATATGTTCAAAGTCCTATCCTCTATTCCTATTGAAGATTGTACAGATCCATGAACAGACCTGGCAAGAGGTTTATCCTAGGCTGGTCATGAGTCCTTGTTTATGCTCTCCAGCTTCCCTAGTAACCACTCTCCCTAAAGTCCTTTCAGCAGCAGTTCGTTGACAATCTACTTAATTCCCTGGTTATCCAAATCCAACTCTACACCAACTGCTGCCGTGTAGTCCTGAACTTAGTTTTGTTCTCAGTCACTTTTGTCTCCTTTCCCACAAATAACTTCTGGTTGCCTCTTCCTCCTCCTAGGTATTAGTCCATGTTCACACTGCTATGAAGAACTACCTGAGACTGGGTAATTTATGAATAAAAAAGGTTTAATTTTTGACACACAATTCTGCAGGCTTAAAAGGAAGCATGACTGCGAGGCCTCAGGAAACTTCCAATTATGGCAGAAGGTGAAGGGGAAGCAAGGACTTTCTTCACATGGTGGCAGGAGAGAGAGAAAATGTGATGGGGGGAGTATTACACCCTTTTAAGCCATTAAATCTCTTGAAAACTCACTCACTCTTACAAGAACAGCAAGAGGAAAATCTGCCCCCATGATCCAATCACCTCCCACCAGGTCCCTCCCCCAACGCTGAGAATTACAATGTAACATGAGATTCAGGTGGGGACACAGAGCCAAAACGTATCATTCCAACCCTGGCCCCTCCCAAATTACCAAGAGTGACCTTTACTCCAGTTCCCAATAAGTTCTTCATCTCCATCTTACACCACCCCAGCCTGGACTTCATTGTCCATATCACTATCAACATTTTGGTCACAACCATTCAACAAGTTTCTAGGAAGTTCCAAACCTTCCCTCACCTCTTCTTGTGGGCCCTCCAAAGTGTTTCAACCTCTGCTCATTACTCAGTTCCAAAGTTGCTTCCACATTTCAGGCATCTTCATACCAATTTTCTGTATTAGTTTGTTTTCACACTGCTATAAATAACTACCTGAGACTGAGTAATTTATAAATAAAAGAGTTTTAATTAACTCACAGTTTGCAGGCTTAATTGGAAGCATGCCTAGGAGGCCTCAGGAAACCTACAGTCATGGCAGAAGGTGAACGGAAAGGAAAAACCTTCTTCACATGGTGGCAGGAGAGAATATGAGAGGGAAAGTGCCATACCCTTTTAAACCATTGAATCTCATGAGAACTCACTATCACAAGAATCACATGGGGGAAAATCCACCCCCATGATCCAATCACCTCCCACCAGGTCCCTCCCCCAACACTGGGAATTACAATTCAACATGGGATTTGGGTGGGAGACACAAAGCCAAACCATATCGCTCTATGAACAAGATCCTATGAGGCTCAGAGTCTAGCCTTGATTATAATTTGGTATTTTGGTTTCACTGCTGATACAAGGAAATGTTTATTTTGTTTTTAATTTCATTTTTTTTTAATTTTTATCTTTCCTTCCATATTATCTACATTTTTTGTCCTTACAAAAGGTGTCATATCATCATCACAGCTTAAGCATGGGAAAATGTTTTTAAAGCCATTCAGTTGCATAATGCCTATGAACTACGACTCAAGCCATTTCTACTAAATGAAATAATCTGTGCCTCCATATTCACCTATTAATACCTTATTATTTTTTAAACCAGATTAATCTTCTTCAAAAAAAAAGCATGGGATTTCTTATGCCAGAAATTGTCTTCACTTCCTATGAAATCGCCTACTTCTTTATGTCACCTATGGAACTCATTACATCATCATTTGTATTTTATTGTTTATATAACTTACATTGTATTTTTGGTAATACTGTATTTTTATTACCTAGCGCCGTTTACTGCAAGTCGTGCTGTGGATCCTAAAGAACTATGACTGGAATCTCAGCTCATCATATTTTTTGGTAGTACGAAGAGAACACTTTTTCCATCATGAAAGCTAGTCCAGAAATTCTGGAGCACTAGAGTAAGAAGAGTCACACATCAAGAAAAAGAAAATTTACTCTTTCAGTCTGCTATTTTGTGGAGAGAAAAAAGAAAAGTTAATTAGATGCGAGTCCTAATCTCCTCACCAAAGTGATTCAGAGCCTAGGCAGAAAAGGGCATTGCTAGAGAGCATAAATGTCAAGGGAGTTCTTGACTGGCTCCCCATCTAGAACTCTGGGAGGAAACCTCCACAGCAGGCAGCTATACCCTAAAATGAAGCAGCCCCAGAATAGTTCAAGATGATGAAACAGCATGGCCTGGCATAAAAGGGGAGGTAAGTTTGTGTTTACAAGGTTAATGCATCTTCCCATGTGGCACTGATGTTGAACTGAGAGACAATGGGCTTGCATTAAGTCTGCCCAGGGAAACAGAGGGCAATGCTATCTGGAAACAAATATAAAAATTAAGCCACTGATTCACCAGTATCTGCAAGGTCAACAAGAATTGAGGGGAGATGTTTTAGCAAAGAATGCTGAGTTTGGCAAGTACATCTCTCAGTAGCACATACTAGCAGACCACCCAGAGATGTAAGGACACAAACTACACCTCAAGAGATAATCTATTATCATCAGAGGAACAAAGGGCCCTCTTCCTCCCAATGCAAGGAAGCTATTCATAGCATTTTCCAAAATACCTCAATACACTTCATTTTTTTGTACTTCCACCTAAAAATACATGTGTGTGCACACTCAGGCACATGCATACATTTACAAAGAGGAAACTTGGAGAAAAAGATAATGTGTTGGGGAAAGTTTCGAATGCTTCTTCATGTTTTATTTAAACTACTAGATTATAAACACCTTGTAGATAGAGAATTTATTTAGTTCAGTATTGCACATAACATTTAGGACAATTAAAGGTTCTCAATAAATATTTGCCAAATGATCATCAGAAATTGTCAACAATCATCAGTCTTCATCTGTGAATTGCATATTAACATCACACTCTAATCAGTGATAGAATAAGAAGAAAATACATTAACTAGTGGACAATTCCTATAGATTACAACAGCTATGTTCCATTTTCATGAATTATCATCTCATTTTGTCCTCACAATCCAATGAAAAAAACATCATCCCTATTTTTTGAAGAACCAACTGATTTCTTACTTGAAGTATATGAGATCAAAATAGTTTGACAAAGTAATCCGTCAGTTCATATAACTGATATCATGGAGAGCAAATAGCTAGTAGAAATAATATGTGCTGGCTGGGTGCAGTGGCTCATGCCTGTAATCCCAGCACTTTGGGAGGCCAAGGCTGGCAGATCATGATGTCAGGAGTTTGAGACCAGCCTGGCCAGCATGGTTAAACCCAGTCTCTACTAAAAATACAAAAATTAGCCGGGCATGATGGTGCATGCCTGTAATCCCAGCTACTCAGAGGCTGAGGCAGGAGAACCGCTTGAACCCGGGAGGCGGAGGTTGCAGTGAGCCGAGATCACGCCATTACACTCCAGCCTGGGGGACAGAGCAAGACTCCGTCTCAAAATAAACAAATAAATAAATAAATAATAAAATGTGCTAATGTGTACTGAACCTATAGTTACATGTCATTGTATGTAATATAAGTCCTCATAGGATGATTTTGAGGATTATATAAGATGTTTAGGCCAAGGTGGGTGGATCACGAGGTCAGGAGTTCGAGACCAGCCTGGCCAACATAAAGAACCCCTGTCTGTACGGAAAATACAAAAAATTTAGTTGGGCATCATGGTGGGCTCCTGTAATCCCATCTACTCAGGAGGCTGAGGCAGGAGAATCGCTTGAAACCGGGACGCAGAGGTTTCAGTGAGCCAAGATCGCGTCACTGCATTCCAGTTGGGCAACAGAGCTAGACTCCGTCTCACCAAAAAAAAAAAAAAAAAAAAAAAAAAGATGTTTATGTGCAGAATTTACCACATTGACGGGTACACTGGAAGCAACCAAAATTGCTACCCTATGCTTCTTAACAATTCTTCATTTTCTACTTCATTCTGATTATTCATACTTAAGCCAAATACATCCTAGGCTCTCATACCTTGCTACACACATTTTACCACTTCAATGTCTGGATCCTGGGTAGCATCAAGGCCTGGAATATAGTCACAAACCTCCTAATTGGCACTTCCTGGCTCCGTGGATGCACAGGATATCAGGGAAATTGGTGAGGATGGAAGCCAACACTGAATGAAATGATGAAAGATCTAGGGAAGAAAAGCTAATTTGCAGCTAATTTCTAAAATATTGGCTAGAGATTTGTTCAGCTTCACAGGGACACTAGAGGGATTCAGACATCACCAAGTCATTCTATAGGGAAGATCAGAGATTCCTGGAAGCATCTTCATGTTTTTCCCCCTATATTGCTGGAAGAATGGAAACTAACTGAAAGACCGAATAGGTATTTATTTGTCTTGCTGAAGTTTATTTCAGAAATGGTAATAACATAGAATCATAGCCAAACAAAAAAATTAAAAACCAAAGAGGTCAGAGGGACCATCTCTTCTAGATATCTGTCTAGCATGAGCATAATGCCCGGCAGGTCCAAAATGTACTGGCCACACGTCAATATTGTTATCCAGGGAATCCTGGAAACAGGTAATATCAAGGACAGGCATGGAAGGAAAATAAATAAAATAGGATAGTATGTCACTTAAGTATGAGCAGGAGAGTAGGAGGAGGCACCATCTTCCATAGCACCTCATGGTATGCTCAGTCACAGAGATTTTTCACTCCATCTTTCTCCCTCCTATCATTTGTTCCCCTATCTGCACACTTGCCTACTTAGCTTCAGGACCCAAAACATACTAGATGACTACTGAAGATCAGAATTGAATGTAGAGTGGAAAATACATTTAGCTTTGCCTTTTTGGGGTCAAGGCTCTCTCATGCTCCAGAGAAAAAATAGTCTACACCTTTTGTGCCCACATATTTCCTACCTGAAATGTTCAATCCATTTTAGGCATTTTCCTATAAAAACACTGCTATCAAAGCTAACGCAATCTGCACATCTTTACTGAGAAAAAACTCTCCACAGAGCCCTGGAAAGAGCTCAAACGTGTTTCTAGGCTATGGGTAAAGAGCCAGCAGAGCATTGGAGAGACAGTGTTGATGACATTGTTTTTCATTTCACAGAGGACGACTCATGTTTCTCTCCTTAAATATACACTGCAAGCCACGAGAGATGGCAGCTGTCTAATTAAACCTGATAAAGCCTCCTTAAAAATGAGACTTGGGGAAACACATCATTTTGATTGTACTGCTGCCCAATTTTCCCTGGAACCCAGGGGGAGCTGTGTACTGTGCGGGAGGGACAGAGCATGGGACCTCAGAGAAAGAAGGCAAAATTACTGGCACCATCAAGTTGTTGGTGTAAAATAACAGAATATACACGATACATATTTAATGCAAACTAGATAACTTTATAAAACATGCAGAAGGATAACCTCATCTACCATTTAAAAAGCCACTGATGAAGGCTTTGATAATATACCAAATCCCTTCTGAAATTATAAAGATTTAATGGGAACACTTTATTTTCTCCAGCAGGCTTCTGCTGGCAAGAGAACCTGGGAAACAGAAACAGGGATGTGATCATTGTGTCTAAGGCTTTGGGGCAGCCCAAGCTACCACCTTCCTTTTCTCTCTTCAAAAACTTAGAGAGGTAATGTTCTCCTGGGTTTTAAATAAAGGACCACACCAATATGCATACATGTACACAGTTTTCAATTCAAGTACTTAAAAGTATAAGAACTTGACCTCATAAAAGCTCTCTTCCTGGTTTCCTAATTTTGTCAGTTTTTAAATTTGTTTTGTTTGTTTCAAATACTCTCCATCAACTCTGTGAGAGGCCATGGCCCTACCTACTGCTAACCCAGTGATGTTGACAGAAATAAAACATGAAATCTCGTAGCTGTGGTCTACTAATGAATTCCTACTTGGTAAGAGTGAGACTCTTGCCCCCTGATATGGCCTTGCCAGAATTAAAAAAAAAAAAAATACAGAGAACCTGAAGCACTGAGCTTCTCCAATCTGGGAGAATTCCCACTCCTGCAGGATGCTGAAACCACCGAATGTCAGTTCAGGCAATGTCTCTGAGGAACACGGGAGGTATGAGAGAGCCTTAAATACTGATGTATAATATTATCTATGTGTTCCTTCCCGAACTTCGTAATTGCTGGCTCAGTAGTAACCTACATGGCAGTAAACCTAAACCTAATTAGAATCATCATTTATGACTTGAGCCTGGGTTCATTTATGAGTTTAGTCTGGATTAACTTCTTTGGTGTTACCCAGCTCATTCCTCTAAGTGTCTCAACTGCTGGCTCCAATTTTGTCTCCTAGAAGATTTAATTTATCCTTCTCATAATTATTGGTTGCTGTCTCTCTGAAATTATAATACCCATGGTCTATATTAGTTGGTGTTAATACTCACTTTTATTTTTTTCTCTATGCCTACGTAGCTAGGTATTTCTTTCTTTTTAACACTTTTAGAGATGGGGTCTTACTATGTTGTCCAGGCTGGTCTTGAACTCCTGGCTTCAAGCAATCTTCCTGCCTCAGCCTCCCTAGTCACTGAGATTACAGTCATTACCCACAGTTCCTGGCACAACTAGGCATTTCTTTAAGGCAAGGGTTATTTTCTACTTACTTTTATCATTCATAGAATGATTGCTATTCTGTAATTATTATTCCATAAAAAAGTTCAGGAAAATGTTCTGGAAGCTACATTCCAAAGTTAAAAATGGACACCATGCCAGTTTCTAGCTTGTTCTGTACAAAAACATTTTTTAAAAAGTCTTAAGGAAGAAGTTGGAGTGAGGGGAAATATTGACTTCTAGATATGGGCCTAACATTGTACTAAAGAGCAGCAGTGCAAAGAGCCCAGGTCAGCCTTTTTCAAACTGTGTTCCTTAGAAGTCTAATTCCATGAAATTATAATTGGTAATAGACACAAAAAAGATTCTGAGATCAAATTTGTTCAGAAAAAGAGAGGTTAAACAAAGTTTAACTGGTTATTTTATTGCAGAGCTTGGCAGAACATTTAATAGCTAAAATGCACGATGATATTCCAAGAGGGGGAAATTGTAGGCAAAGCTCCCAAAAGTATTTCACCATAGAATAATCTTTCAGGAAGCTTCACACTAGGCTAGAAGTACAGTTTTGAATATGTGACTCTAAATTCTGATTTGCTCTTAGAAAAATGTCTGATGTCAGGTTCCCTTAGCATTCATGGAGTTCCATTTGCTACCTACTCAAAGTTCCTTAAAGTCATTGATGCTTTGGCTTTTTAAAGTTTTTATAACTTTTGGAATTCATCTGAAATTGGATTGGTTGTGGACATAATATACTTCCTTAGAAGTAATATAAGCAAGTAAATCTGGTAGAGGACTCAGTGAAGCATAGAAGTATCTTGGAGGCCATCTTTTTAACCACCTGTCCTCAACATCATGAAAGTATAGAGTGTTCATGGTTTCAAATCTAGGTCAATATTTAAGCACTAGTATTTTAAATTGAGTGTAACACTTTTTTTTAATTTAGAAGGAACACCTTCTATCTCCATAGCATTTCTAACTTTCCAGAAGATGGTTTACAATGAGAATATACTAGTGCCTAACTCTAATGCCCTTTTATTGCCACCTCTTATCTGATGAATACATAACTAACTGTAGTAGTCCTAGAAGACATTCTCCCTCAAAATCATACACCTATTTAAAGACAGATAAATAGGCTGCTATTCTTTCAACATTCAGGAAACACGAAAGTTCCATAAATCTTTTCTGCATACTGGAAAGGAACAATCCTAGAATTCACAGGTTAATAAGAAAGATCAAAATATATGTAGGTAGCTATCATATAAAATTACGTGAATGATTATAGAGCTCTGCAGGACAGAGCCAGAGCATTTAGGCAGAGGTCGGGGAGTGGAAAAATGGAAGGCTCCATGAAGTAGGTGGCACATGAACCAATAATGAATGGAAGTCAGTGAGACAAAGAATGGAAGAGGGGGAGAGAATCTTAGGCTGAACGACAGGTTGGCCTTGTGCTTCTTCTTTTCATTATACCAAATTACTGCCAAGTGTCACTATTATTTGGTAAGTAACATTACAATTATTGGTTATATTGTAAACGTATCTCTTAAAATGTATGATTTTGGTGAAATTTTTCATCTTTAATCTATCCAATCCTTTCCTCAACAAAACTACATGCTTTTATAGGATGGAGCCCATTTTTTCTCTTTTAAATCCCTTAGAGAACAAGGCACAGAAGTAGTTGAATATGTGCAATGAAAACCATAGTTTCTCCAAACAGACGAAACAGAATGTGAAAGTTTAAGCAATGGCTTGAACTTGGGAAGAAAAGAGATGACTTCCATTAAACAGCCAGGTAATTTCTCTCATTATCTTTGGAATCACGTAATTAGTTAAACTCAGTGTCTGAGGAGCCAAATATAAGGACCCGAGCACCTTCTATGCAGAACTGTCACCTCCTTGTAGCACTGGACAGAGTTCCCCTTCCTTGTCACTAGAAACCAAATTAGATTCAGGCCTGCTCTAGATCACCAGGTGCCTTGGGAGTTGACCTGCCCAAAGTGTATAATTCCCCACATCTTGAGAGAGTGTGAACAGCAGCCCTTTTCCCGATACCTGGAGAAAAACAAGGTTAGCATTTCAATGAGCACTCAAACAGAGAAAGTTGGAATAAATGAAAGTTTCTCTGCCCTATAAAGCCCTGTTTTGTATTCTTTCTCCAATTCCAAGAGCACTCTGACCTTTCCATTACCGGGTTCTACTCCACTAAGTTATAATTGTCTATTTATTTTTCTGCCTCTTCCATTTGACTCTAAGCTCAGCAAAGGCAGGGACTGATTTGATCACAGCCACCATCTACTCACCAGTATCAAGCATAAGATCTCACTCTTAACAGGCAAGAAAATTTAAGAAATAAAAGAAACACAAATAACGTGATGGGCCTTTAATCAAGGAAACCCGTTGTAATTTGTCTTCTTTCATGCATAGGGAAGAAGATATTTAAAGTCTGAGCAGTTACCAAAGAGTTACAGGATTAGGCCCTCTTAGGCCAAATTCAAGTACAGACAATAAGACCAAACAACAGAGACCATTTAATCATCATGTAGGCGAAATTCAAGAAAGGGAATGAGTTGACTAAATGAAAAATGGCTCAATAGTTTTCATTATCCAAATAACATTTTTCCCCATGAGCCTGGACAAGGGTCAGCAGGCATTTAGATACTGCCTTTGTTTGTTTGTTTGTTTGTTTCTGGTTTTGCTGGCTCATTTGGTAATTGTAAATGACATTCTTTGGCATGAATTTTAAAAGTTAATTACATCCCAATGCTTTGCAATGAACAATAAAATCACAGACCAAACATGATCTTTTGAGCTGTGCTAGGTACAATGTATTTACTTTTTATCATGGAATTTAATCTTATCCAAAGTTGGAAAACTGAGATTGAGGTTACAAGGAGAGTCAATAGTGTGTAGATAGGAATTAGAGGTAGAATGGGGATGCTGGGCCTGGCTATCATTCTTTCTATTGGATGGATAGAGCTACTCAGGTCTGCATGTCCCAGACTGATTCTCCCCCTCAAGCGGAAATAATAAGAAAATGTGCTGAAACATGCATGTTTTAGCTTGAGTTCTCTGGGAAGCAGATACTGACACAGTGTTTTGCATGTCAGATGTTTATTAGATAATTATCTTGGTACCAATGCCTGTAGAAAAAAGTGGAAGAAAGTTGGATGGGAGGAAAAAAAATCAAGCTACACTGCAAGACTACTGACAGGCTTGACCAGCCCCTTGGGGCGATATGAAACTACTGCCACTTCAGAGTTGCCCCCTGTTGACTGAGCCTTTTTATCCTCCTACATTGATCAGTCACTAGGTGTTGGCCACACTCAGAAGAAATATAAGCCTTAGACAAGTTGGTTCTTTGAAGCTTGAGGCAATACCTAAAGGGTCTAAAAATTGATGTGGCTCTTCCCAGAGCACACACTTCCTCTTACAAAGCTGAGAATAGAACCAAGAAACCCAATAACTGAGAACCCATTGGATATTCCTGAGATGTCTAAGGTCAATCAGGAAGTAACAGTACAGGTAAAAGAAAGAAAGTAGGTCCCTTGCAGGTACTTTACAATTACCAGATCCAAAAGGAGCAATGTTGTTCAAATAAGAATTAGGACCTGATGAGGAGTAAAGGTATTAAAAGAATAATCACTCCAATTTGTCTATGTTTTAAAGCACATTTAATATACTGTCACATCCACTTTTACATTTGATCTTGGTATCAACCCTGTGTAGTAGACAGAGGAGGGAGCATCATCTCTAATTTGCGAATGAAGAAACTGAGGGCCAGAAGGGAAAAGTGGTTTTCCTGTGGTCACTTAGTATATTTCAGGGTTGAGGAAACATCCAAGACTTCCTGATTTATAAGTCTTATAGCCCATGAGACTATTTCCCTTCTTCTTAGTTTTAATCTAATGGAGTATCTTACTTAAGGAGCTCTTCCCAGCCAAGGGCTTTAGCCCAGCTGTTGCAGATAGCCCCATCTCTTGGGGGAAATGAGATTCCCACTGTCTCTGCTGCTGGCTTCCAAAATTCACATAGCTCACACATTCTTACTGTCCTCCATTTCTTTTCTGTAGACCATGATAATCCTATTCTATTCCCAATTGGTTATAATTTTGTCATATACCAAAAGGAATCTTTAAGCCACTACTGAATTTCTAGCTTCACTCCAAAACTGGAAGTTGAGATAACTAAATCCTGTGGCATGACTTTGAGCAAAGCACTTCCTATGCCTGGAGCTCAGTTTCTTTATTTGAAAATAATTTGTGGGCTCATGATGTCTATAGTTCCTTCTAAGTTTAAAATGCAGACTATGAATGTAGAAGCTGACTTTAATGTCTTCTACAGGCACTCTGTGAAGCTGTTTAATAATGCTCCTCAGGTGCTATCAATAACAACTTGTATTGCTTTTTTTCATGCTGTGATTTTCTGAATCTCAGTTATATGTTGCTACTAAAGTCACAGCATCCCTTCTATTAATTCCAAGAATTAGAAACTGGTATGCATAGTCTAACTTTTCTTTTTATATTATTTTTTCCAAAAATGAAAAAAGCAAGCCAAGAGTATATTAAAAGAAATTTTATGAAATCTTAGCTCTCTTGAGTATCCATACATTCTGTTTTTTTCAAGATTACCTGGGACTAAAGTAATCAGACTTAGGAACCCAAAAATTTAAAATATAAATTATTGATGCTGCTATAGAAAGAAGTGCAGAGATTATCTGCTCAACAAATTATCTTACAAATAAGGAAAATGTATTCCAAATATAGGAAGCATACACTGTGTTCAAATTTTTATCAACTACAAAAACACAATAGGACAATTTTGACATTATGCCCTGCAACTATATTTTACTTTTAATTATCATCTAAACAATAATTATGGAAGAGAGAAGTGAGGACACTCATTATAAGAACTCCACTGTCCTGAGTATCTCTATGGCCTCCAACCAATTAGTTAGGTTCTTAACTAACCAGAGTCTCTGGAAAGAAGAGGAGTTACTGCATCAAATACCAAAAACTCTGGGCCTTTTCAAACCATTGTGGCTGCATTTCCCTGCTCAAAGAGGTAGGAATTTGAAAAATCTAGATTGGCACAGTGACCCTGGGGAACCAGTTAGTCAACCCAGCCTTCATTCTGGGGTATAGGTGATAACAATATAAAATGCCAATTTTCTGGAAGTGGGGACTAAATGATGTATGGTTTTCTCTTCTCAGCACTTCCCTGACTTCAATCTTACCATGACCCCAGGAAGAGTTCCCAAGACAGGTTTGCCTTCTCCTTACACCCACTATTTGAATACAAATACCCATGTCTCAGAGAGACATGCCTCTTTCCTATCTATCTGCAACATTCAGTTAGTTGTCAAAAGAAGCTCTGCCACTAAATAATAATGACTCCAAAATGTTTTATGTGTTACTCTTCTCCCAGGTTTTGTTCTACAGTAGTAAATAAATGACGGGGGAGCCTAGTTCTTTAAACCAAAGGCTTTAGTCTCTCTCTACAATTTGACTTTTAATACTGTGTAACAGAGCAAGGAGGAACAGGTTTGCTGGAAACAGTCTCTCAGTTAATCTTTAATTGTGCTGCCTCGGTGCAATGACACCTACATCATCTGGGCACAAGGTCATACCTTGTGGTGGGTTTTTAGAAAATGCCAATGTACTTTTCTAATTTGAACCTTTTTGTATTGAAAGCCCAGTGTTCTTTTAGTCAACATTGATATTAATCTTACAAAAAAAGGCTGTAATTCAGTCATTATATGCAACCTGGCCAAGCTTTTTACCTTGAGATAATTTGTCTCTGACTTGAAACTGTGGGGCTCAGTGTTTTTCTTTTCATTTCCAGTTTCCCTGAATATATTTATATGTGGAAAAAGAAAACAAGAACAAAAATATGCTTCAGTTCTTATTTGCACAAAATACCCACAAAATTAGGGCGAAACCCAACACTAAGCATTCTCTGCCTCCCCCGCCTAACTGTCCATCAAGACACAAAAACTCAGGCTGAGCAATTGAGTCTTACATTTATATCTACATGACATTTAGGAAAATTGAAGACTGGAAGCTACACATACAAGTAAAACCAGTGATTAGAGACAATGAGATTCAGTCTGAAGGAAAAAAAACAGTGATATTATTAAAGAGACACTGACAAGTCCTTCAGACCCCAAATATAGACTACAGCAAAAAGCTAACAGTTCTACAATTTATCACAAATGTAGGCATGGGTTTCCTTTAACATCAATAAAAACATGTTTTCCCCACAGTTGTGCATTGCGTCAGAAAAACTTGAAACTTACATATTTGAAATACAATTTTAAAATTCTCCTAAGTGTCATTTACTTAGAGGCAAGGGAGCAGAACCTGGAGAGCACAGAGTTTGGAAGCAGACAAACAATAAGCATTCAACTCTGTCACTAGCTATATAATTCTGGCAATGTATTTAATTTCTGTAAGCTTCAGAGTCCATTTCCTTGAATGGGTTATTTTATATTTACAACACACGATCGTTGTAAGGACTAAATGAGATACATCACACAGTGCCTGACAAATAGGTGTCCTAAATAAATACTTGCTATTAGATTATAATTATTAATGCTTCAACTCAATAGCTGTTTCATGTCTATAATATGTTTAGTATTGAACCAATAGAGACTTGTATCCCCCAGGAAACAGAGATGCATGGGAGTTAAGATGGGGCTGAAGTGGTTTGAGAAAGGTACCATGTCAGGCTTGGTTCTAAATTGAGATCAGCTCTGTGAGCAGGCACAATAAGCAAGTGTGAACAAGTGTGGAAGAGTGTGGTAAGCAAATGGACATGAACATGGACATTAGCAAAGGCAAAGATGAGGAAATGGGCCATTTATTCAGCAAAATTTGAGTGGCTTGGTCTGACTGATACTTAAATAACAGTATAATACTGGGAGATGAATCTGGACAGAAAGGTTATAAAGAGCCTTGAACTCCAGATTTAATGTAATTGGCAACAGAGTCGTTGACAATATCAAGGAAATGAAGTGATAAAATAAAGTTTCACTTTAAGAAGTTTGATATGACAAGAGACTATAGAATGTATTAGAGTGTAGGAAGAGAGCTAAAAAGAGCTTCAAGGTTATTGAAAAAGAATATATCAAAGTAATAGTAATATTTCCCAGTTACCATTGAAACCTCTCAAAGCAGAAAAAAATGACCTCAAAATAACTTTATTTTCTAAGCAGGGATCCTGTAAGTGCAGAAATTCTATATTTCTGGAATTCTGGGTATATTAGAGATGCATGCCCCAGGAAGGAGACAGGTAATAATAGAAAGCTTAAGGTCATATTACTCTCTCACTGGCTGACAAACATTCCCAGATGTCCAGCTCTCTTACCCAGATTCTTTTTACAATGGCTACAAATTGACAATGGAGAGAGAGAGAATTAAATGTATACTTTTTGGACCTTTATCCTTACTCTTGATTCTAATTTTGCCCATCTGAATGAGGTCAATATTTCATTATATCTAGAGTTTTGCAATAAGGAGCCTCTAAACCTCCCTATTAATTGTCATGAAGAAGGAAGATAAAGACTTGCAAGATGTCACGCTTAGGTGGAAGAGTGAGACAGAATTATGAGCCTGATGAGTGTACAGGAAGAGGATGAAAGAATGGTGGCAGTGGCATGATTCAAAACGTAGCAATCCTACAGCTTCACATTACGAAAGCTTAACTCATTATTTTTTATATATGATGAATTACAGTTTAGGTGAAAAATCTGTTTAAAAAATCACATGACATTCACAGTTGTTGGCTATTTGCCTGTTGCTTAGAGCCTAAGCTATACACAAACCCTAAAATTTGCTGAGATACAACATAATAACAACCAATAATCAGTAAGCTAAATGTCTTGTTCATAGATACATACTGCCAGTTAGCCATGTAGCAAGACCTTACACTCCTTTGTTTCAGTCCAGATTTATTTCCGTTGCTCCAACACAGTCTTATAGAAGAGAAACATTCAAGATGATGACAGTCTAGACTAAAATTTGCCTGTACTGTCCAATTCTTTTGCCCCATTTCCTCTCACCCATGATAGTTACAGAACAATATTTTATAACTATGGCGAACAATGAGGAGCAAACAATTTCTTGAAGCGATGTATAGCTTCTTGAAACTACAGCCTGGAGCTTTTCCATAATAGCCTGGTTCTCCCCATTTGTCTTGTATTTTATACTTAAATGGGCTACATTATTTCCAAATGTAAAATGAGCCAATTTAACCTGTTAGACTCATGAAGTTGCCAGGTTTGGAGAAAATAAAAGGATCATGGATATATTAAAGATTGGTTTTGTATAAAGATAGTTCATCTTTAAACCAGGCAACTTGAAATAAATCCAGTAACTGTGTGTCCATGTGTAAGACATTTAATCTTCCTGGCCTCAATTTCCTCATCTGTAAAATAAGAGATTAAACAAAAGAACTGGTGAGCTCTTTTAAAATGGAATATTCCATGAGTCAAAACCTCTTAAAGAAATAGCCAGTAAATTGATGCTCCAAAGGCAGATGGCAAAGCTGGCAATGTCCAGAAAGTGACAGCTCCTTGGTTACCCACTTACACCTTTCAGAGAAAAATAGGAAGTACCCAACTGCTTCTAGTTGTAATATGCACTGCTCTAGGGAAAGACAAAGTCAAATGTGTTAAAGGCCTAATGAGGTATGTGGGAGCAACCTCCCTCTGCAGTTTGCAGCTTTTTCACACTGTTAGCTCTCACTGCCCCATCAGCAGGTGGGAAGGAAGAGTCAAGGGAAAAGAGTAGTTGCTTTCTGGCCCAAAATGATGACATAAAAGGAACTATACCAATGCCTTCACTTTATTGTTTTCACACAAACTTGACAGGGGATTCTTAAATATTGTTTTGCTTTCAGCATCAGGCTCCTAATAGGAGAAATGCCAGACTTGTTAGAAATAGAGTCTGATCCATTCTGTAGAAGAGTTAACAGTTTAGTTAAGATCCAGGAAATCTGGATGCAGCCCATATGGAATTGTCACTGTTGCTTTCATTAAAGCTGGAATTACGCACATCAACATGTGACTGCACCAATGTGGAATATTAGAAATCACCCTGGCATGTATCTTCCACAAGTGGCGAATCTGTCATTCAGGGCCTACCTTGGTTCTGCCACTCACATGGTTAAAATTATCTAACTTTGAAAGTTTATTTATTTGTAAAAATATGCAAATGTGTTCCTGCTTATTAAACCCATTAGGATTATGAGAATCAATTGTGAAGAAATGGACGTATCGCATATTAAATTTTAATTCCTATGTATGATCATGTTTTCTAAGACACATTTTTCAGAATAATCTCTTTTTTAAATATTAGCGATTATAGAGTTCTTAGGGTTGAATAATTCTCAGTAAACCTGCATGTATCTCCAGAATTATGTATGTAAATATTTTTTTCTTAAAACACTTTCTCCAGATGTAAACTTCCTTAGTAGCCTAATCCTTAATTTCATTATATTTCTCTTTATAATTACTAGAACTTATTCTCCCTGCAATTCTACTCTCCTTTAGTAGAGCACTTTAATTTACTTTATTAGAATGGCTTGATAATTGTATTGTAGATCTAAAAGATAAAATTAATTATATATTTTAATTGATAATTTTATAGATTTCACCGAAATTTGTGAAGAATTCTGAAAGGACGTTATAATTATCACTTTGTACATTTCTATTTGCAAGTCAGATACATCTGAATGAGCACTGATATCTTGGCTGCATTGTTTGAAAAATTAATCGGCAAATGAGAGTTTATCCCCCTCTTCAATTAGATTTCAAAACTAATCTATTAAAATAACTAAATAGAAAATTATTTTTGCACAAGGAAACTTCAGATTGAAATGTGTGACTAGTGCAATTAATTCTCTTTCTCATTTAATTTTGAAACATTTATGATCCGTATTTAATGTAACTTTGGTTTTTGTTCCCAGACTCCAAACAGCCCAGGAGAGTTTCATATGAGTTATAAAGTTCCACCCCCACCCCATTTCTCTAAAGTTAATAGACCCACATGTTAATACACCCTCAGGGATACGTTTGCATCATTTTCCAGTCATCTGTGACTGTAAACTTTCTTTTTCAATTTTTAATTTTTGTTGGTACGTAGTAGGTGTATATGTTTATGAGGTACATGAGCTACTTTGAAACAGATATGCAATACGTAATAATCACATCATGGTAAGTGGGGAATTCATCCCTTCAAGTACTTACCCTTTGTGTTGCAAACAATATAATTGTATTATTCTAGTTATTTTTAAATGTATGATTAAATTATTATTGGTTATAGTTGCCCTGTTGTGCTATCAAATACGAGGTCTTACTTCTAACTTTTAAATTCAATATTATCCAATATTACCAGAAAGAATTAAAAGAGTATTTGAAATTATTTAAATGACCTTACTAAACCATCAATTTTGAACATATGTCTCCATGCTATTTAATCAAGGATGATGATGATGATGATGATGATATTTGCCTCCCATTAGATGCAGTAGGTGGTACGAATCAACTATAGAGCTCAGTCCATGTTTTTCAAAACTTTAGTTTCCACTTTAGTGCTCAAAATATTTCATGTTATTAAGAGTGAAGTGAGTAAATAAGCCTTCAAGGTTCTTCTCATATAAGAAACTAAACTTAAGGTTGTTACATATTTACCCTTACAGACCATAATCATCCCATGACAAGGTATAAAAAACACCCCAGGATTTGTCCTCTTTATCTCTAACCACCTCTTTTTCTATTATCTGTGCCTTGACACTCTATTCCAACATATCACACTCAATAATTCCATGTAAGTGATGGAATTGTGAGTGATCAATTTCAGTTGATCAATTTCAGGGATACTCTGAAATTGATATCTCATATAACATCTGTTTGTTTGCACTCCTGGAAACAAACGCTCTTGAAGGTATTACTGAGTTTATTAGATGTTGCAGAATAAGAAATGGTATGAAAACATCTTCTGAAGTTCAGAAAAAGAATCCCTGGAGAAACAACTTCCATAATGAAATACAAAATCCAGAAACAGAGGATGTGGTTAGTCTATTTTAAAAAAATGTGAGGCTGTTTGCAAAACTGAAAACCTTCATCAGTTCTGCTTGTAAGCAGGTGATTTCCTATGTAGTATTACCGAAAAGTCTTCAGGAGGTGACATGTAAAAACACAGCCTTCCCAAGTTTCATGAAGTTAAAATTTTATTGTGACAATGTTATTATTTAAGTATTTAAATACAAAAGCCCCTAGGGGGAAAAGTAACACTTTATGTAGTTATCTGTGACCATCATAAAATGATCTTATGATACCTTATAATTTTGAAATTATATAAATATATTATTATACCTTAGTTAAAAGTATCTGAGAAGTGTTGGTTATAGAAATAGAATCTGGGGCTTCTTGGTTCCCAAGACACATTTAATGAACAGATACAGAAATAACATAAAAACAGAGGACTCAAACCAAAACAGTTTTATCAGCTTCATATTTTACCTGAAGCTGGCACTTCCCCAATACACTGAAGAATTCTTGTACCAGAAATCTCAGAAATAAGTCCATAGTGTATTAGAAAAAGAAAAAGAGAAATTTAGCTTCCAAACTTTGATGTTGATTTCAAAGATTTGTAAAGACTACTGTAAATTTAAACACAAGATCGTTTTTTAAAAAAATATCAGGGAAAACTAGATAATTACTATAGTCAGTTTTGGAGCTGGGAAAATTGATGCCAAATAACACAAGCACAAACACAAACCAGAAATTTAAAAATGCCTCAAGCTTATTCCCTTAGAACACAATACTGCTCCTCATCCCTCATCACCAGTGTTGTTTCTGACCTCAGTTCAATTTAGCAGTGAGAGTGATTCTTCTGATCTCTGAAGAATTACCCTGAACTCCACCAGACCTCACTGGCATCCCTTAAACCAGCTTTATTTCCACTAGCTCATTAGACATCTATCAACTGTGAACTTCAGTTAGTCATTGGTTCTTCAGAGATGGAATTCCAGCCTCTCCTTTATCCCTGCCTTATCCCTGACCTACCAATCAAGAATAGGCAATTAAATGACATTTACACCCTTTTTTTTTTTTTTGAGAGGGAGTTTCACTCTTGTTGCCTAGGCTGGAGTGTGATGGTGCAATCTTGGCTCACCGAAACCTCTGCCTGATGGGTTCAACGGATTCTCCTGCCCCAGCCTCCCAAGTAGCTGGGATTATAGGCATGAGCCACCAAGCCGGCTAATTTTTTATTTTTAGTAAAGATGGGGTTTCTCCATGTTGCTCAGGCTGGTCTCGAACTCCCAACCTCAGGTGATCAACCCACCTGAGCCTCCCAAAGTGCTGAGATTACAGGTGTGAGCCACCGCAACTGGCCCATTTACACCCTCTTTTAAAAATAAAAAGAATTTTCAGTATAATGAATTTTCTCTCAGTATTCATTATATTTATCGACTGAAAGATAGTAATGGGGTCATTTATTAGGCATTGCATAGTGTCTACTGCTGTAATCTGCATAAGTGACTATTGCAGAATTTTCTGCAGCAATTTTTTAAAGCCTAAACAAATAAGATGAAGAGAAATGCTCAGAGCAGGTGGGTGTTTAATAGTGACTTATTCCTCTGGTGATACAGATTCTATGGGTGCCTAAATGGACACAGTGGTTTCATCCACAAGTGAGATTATTATGAAACTGCTATCATTCTGTCATGAATAATTGATCATCTCACTGTTCAGGGGGGAAAAACAACAGATGTGATAAACAATGCAAAAAATGTGACAAGGAGCTTAAAGTTTATTATTTTACTGCCTATTATTTCAACATTTGTGAAGATGCCATAGGCAAAATCACCCAATCCCTGCATGAATGTGTAAACTGCATGACACACAAAAGATTATAATTAAGTAATTTAACCCTAACTATCCAATGACCCTTCTGGGTTTTGTGGAAAAGCCCATTTCTAAGAGAACGCACAGAGCAGTGATGACTCTTTCTAGAACTGTGTAGTTAACAGAGTTTCTTTTTAGTTCTTCTTCCCTTTCATATCAATTGTCTTCTCACAGTTGACATCCTGTGTGCTCCAAGAGTCCAGACACCTGTGGAACCCATTGATCAGTCCAACTCAAGACCCTAATTACAAGGGTTCTACCCAGCCATTCTTCTCAAGATAAGCAGTATACTCAACACTTACCCATCTTTCTTTCTACCAATCAAAGTCTTATTCTACTTCCTTGCCCTACTGTGCCAGCTTTTAGGAGGAAAGTAATCTGATTAAAATAAACTATATTAAATCTTATAATGAGAGCTGGTAAATTTCTACTGATCTAGCTAATTGAAATCAGTATTTTTTTTAGAAAATAAACTTGAAATATGACCAAGATTTTGACAACTTCTTATATAGTCCACTTAACCTGCCAATTTCTGATGTCTTTTGAAAATCATAGCATACATCAGAAAAAATAGGATTCATGACCATTGAAGTTCTAGGTAAGAATCTTTAAAGATATATAAGCCTAAATAGTTTGTCATTATTTCTATAAATACAGATGGATAAAGAAATAAATTATGAAAGAAGATAATACAATATTAAAAGCTGTATTTTCTAGAGCTCCTGGAAAGATAGAATTTTTCTTAAAAGAAAGATTCAGGGAGTAATGAAAAGAAGTCTTCCCAAAGTTTTGAATATGTAATTCAACAGGAAACAGAAAAATTTTTTGTAAATAACATTCTAAAAATAGGTGTTAAATAAAAAGTATGTATAGCAGAGAGAAGAAAAATAAAGGGGATTTGGTTACAAGAGGAGGAAAAAGAAAAGAAAGAAAGGAGAATTCTCAGTAGATGTCTGATAAGGCATGACCCACTTAAATAGAACAAATCCACTCATAAAATGGACTCTAGGAACATTCTAAATCCCAGTTATGAGAAGTAGGTCCATTTTCTAGAATCACATGATACAATTTTCATAGTATTTAATTGTTAACCAATATTTATGTGGTATCTACAACATGTGAAGCATTCTTTTTGATACTAAATCTAGAAAAAACAGACAAAAATATTTGCCCTCATGTAGCATGTATTCTACTGAGGGAAACAAACAATAAATAAGCTAAAGAAGTAAATTTGTATTATGTTAGAGAGTAGAGAGTACTATGGCAGAATGCAAAACAGGGACTGGGAATAGAAAAAAAATGGGGGAAGAAGCAGTTTTAGAATTTGCATAGGAATGTGAGAAAGGTTTACATCAAGAAAGTAGGGCGAGAGTAAGCCATGTATATTGAGGGAAAGAGCATTCTAGGTAGGAGAAAGAATGAAATGCAAAGGCCCTGGTGCAGAAGGATGCCTGTTATGTTCAATGAACTGTGAGGAGGCCAGTTTAACTGACAAGCAGTGAGTAACAGAGTATTAGGAGAGGAGGTCAGAAAGTGAGGGGCAGTGGATGGGACTTACTGATTATTGTTTGGACCTTGGGTTTGTTTTGTTTTTTTTTTTTTTTCCTGGTGAGGAAGAAAACCATCAGAGAGTATTGATCACACAAATGACATGATCTCTCTTACATCTTGAGGTGATGGTTGCTACTGAGTTGAGGAAAGACAAAACAGGTGAGAACGGAAGCTGACAGACTGCTCAGGAAGGAGGCTGTTGAGCTAACTGAAACAAAAGAGAATGGTGTCTTGGGCTATAATGAAAGATATAGTGATTAAAATGATTGATTATTGTTATATTTTGAATGATGAGACAGTGAAATCTCCTATAATGTTTCAGAAAGGAATGAGTCAAGGATCATGAGAAACTGTAGGGATAAAACATTTTTACTTCAGTGGGAAAAACTAAGAGTCAGATTTGAGACTGAGGCATTCCCTTTGGGACATGCTAAGCTGGTGATAAATGTACACCGAGTAACAATTTACCCCCAAATTTTCATCACTTACAGCAATGTAGTTTATGTACTTATCAAGTTACATATACACTATGGAATTGGATACCACTCTGCTTCTGTTTTCTTCTCTTTGGGACCAAAGCTTATGGTCAGCCTCTCTAACCAGAATGTTCCTAATCACTGTGGTAGATGTAAAAAAGATATGACAGTTCACACATTGCATCTTAAAACCTACTTAAACTGTGCATGCCACATTTAATTGGCCAAAAGAAGTCATAAGGTTAGAACTATCATCAAAGTGATGAAGTGGTATAATTTTCTCTTAGGGAGAAAGCCAATTATGATGATGATGACAATAATGGTGGCAGTAATAGTAATGAAAATAATAAGAAAGCTTACTACAACATCCAAGTAGAGATTTAAAGAAGACAGTTGTATATGTTAGCCTGGTATTCAGAAGACAGGTTTAGGCTGAAGATATAAATTTAAGAGTCATTACACTTAGTTAATATTTAAAGCTATGAGACTAAATTGATAACCAAAGAATGAGTGTAAAGAAAAAAGGGAAAAGGTCCAAGAACTGAGCTCTGAACCAGTCAATATTTAGAGGTTAGGGAGATGGGAAAGAATTAGCAGTCAAAGCTAAGCTGGAGAATGTGGTGTGGAATAGTGAAAACAAGAGAGTACTTCACAAAAGTCAATTAAGATGACACCAATGATTCATCATTAAATATAACAACATGGCCATCACCAAGGGCTTTAAAATAATGAAGTGGGGAATAGGAGGGGAGACAAAATCCTCATAACAATTGTAATGAGAACAACCTGGAATCATCTTAAAAATCCTTTCCCCAAATGGGAAGGGAGCTGAGAGACCAAAGAGTGACTGGGACAAGTCCAGTTTGGTGAGTAGATGAGTTTACTAGGACTTATATACAAGGCACTCCTGGGTGGCAGAAGAACAGATTTAGAGATCCTCCCTGCCTCCTATCTCCAAGCGGCTTTTAAGCTAATTTTCTGGCTCTTTGCCTTCTGTGTATGTGTGATAGGACTGTTTTCCTAAGTAGGTTCTCAGATACTCTCTGATATGTTTGGGTTCTCAGGGACACCTGGTCCTTGGATGGGCACTATGCCTTTGGCTCAACCTAAGAGACATAAGCACTCAAGTTACCTGGTCAGGGACCTGTCATACTATAGCAATGGGTTCAAAAGAAAAATGGGAGAAGAATTAGAGGCAAGCATGTATAAGTTTGTTTTATGGAACTGTTTACATGAAAAAAGAAAACTGTGGTAATAGCTGAAAAGTGGGCTGAAAAGTTTTACTGTATTTTTTTTTTAATGTGACAAAAGAAAACAGTTACTGTGTATGCTGGTAAAAAATGATTCAGTAAAATGGAAAAATTCATATTATGAGAGAATGGAGAAGAGATTAACTTCCAGCATGGCAGTATGAGAAGTTCTGTAGGCAATCTTCACAGAGAATCTAGAGAAAATTTAATAAAACAACCATTTAAAGTCTCCAGAAATGGTCCCAAGGGCACACAGCAAATAAAGAAATATCTATTCAAGAATATCTACTGAAATTCAGTAAGAAAGTTGAGAGTCTGTGGTATTTTAACTAACACTGTTCAATCTCCTGCCCCTCACTCAGTGAGATAGAGACTCTATTTCAGACTAGTGCAGTCAGAAACAAAGGGCTCCTACTCTCACCAACTTCTAGTTGGAAGGATAATGTCTAAGAAGGAACAGAATGTCAGTGTTTTTCATCCTGCCACCACTTATCTTTTTTGAGGCTAAGTTATGGGTGTGGCCAAATTTGGGGGCTTCCCTTCTTCTGCCCAGCCCCAATTCATAAAATATAGGTTATACCTTGGGAACAACATAGTCTAGAATACTGGGACCCTAATCATCCTTACCATGGTTCATAGGGTGGAAGGTGAATGCCAGGAGAGGCAGGCTAAGAGGATCTGAGACTACTGCCATCCCCCATCTAGTGTTCATCCCCTAATAAAGGCATATCATTCAGAGAGAAATATGCCATTGTCCTCATCCCCAACTCCAAAACTGAGGCTCTACAATTTTCCCTGGGGTGAGAAGCAGGCCGTAACACCAATAGCTCCTAATCTTTTTTGTAAGAAACTAATTTAATTTGCAACATAATACAGAGAAGTTCAAACCTAAGGGAACTATCAAAAACAGTGGTGGTGGCTAGGCGTGGTGGCTTGCCTGTAATCCCAGCACGTTGAGAGGCCAAGGCGGGTAGATCACAAGGTCAGGAGTTCAAGACCAGCCTGGCCAAAATGGTGAAACCCCGTCTCTACTAAAGATACAAAAAATTAACCAGGCATGGTGGCGTGTACCTGTAATCCCAGCTACTCAGGAGGCTAAGGTAGGAGAATTGCTTGAACCTGGGAGGCAGAGGTTGCAGTAAGCTGAGACCATGCCATTGCACTCCAGCCTGGGTGACAGGGCGAGACTCCATCTCAAAAAAAAAAAAAAAAAAAAAAAAAGTGGAGGTAACAGTATATAAACATAAATATAGATAAAAAATGAACCATAGTGAGAGGAAACTGGTAGATTCATTGAAGATATAGGCTAAACTGTAGCCTGATTAGTTTATCAGAGAGAACCAAGGAAGGAGACATCCAGAAGTTTAACTGTTATTTGAAAAATATCAAAGACTGACCTTGGAAGCTATCTCTTCAAAGGACTGTAGATTTGATTAGATTAGTCTACAGAACAATTTATGCCTCAAAAGCATTGTTGAACACACTAGGGCATTTGGCAGATAATTAATGGAGCTTAACAAGTAGGTGTGGTCAGGGAAAGTGACAGTAAAAGAGACAGCTCTGCCAAAAACACTGTAATTCCAGAGCAACCGTGGACACACCCAAGGTTGTCGCCTTCTGAGGACCATCAAAGGCTTTTTCTTTGGAATGAAATAGGCTTCACTAAAATTAAAATTATACAGATAGTAACTGAACAACAACAACAACAACAAAAAGGCGAATAACAATGACAAGTCCAGGAAGGGGAGTCTAGTACCTAAAATTGATATATTATATCTAAAATGTCCAATTTAAGAAAGTATGACCCATACACTGGGGAATAAAAGTAGGCAACAGAAACTGCCTGTAACAGTGTACAGATGTCAGATTTAACAGGAAAATACTTCAAAGCAGCCATTAGAAATATGTTCAAAGAAATAAAAAATATGGTTACAGAAGTAACAGAAGGTATGACAACAATGTTGGGTCAAATACAATATATCAATAAATAAAAATTATAATAAAGAACCAAATGGAAATTCTAGAGTTAAATAGTATACAAATTGAAATAAATAATTTACTAGTGAGAGACTATAGATTTCAATTGGCATAAGAAAGCATTAGCAAACTTGAAAACAGAGCAATAGACTATTAAATCCAAAGAACAGAGAGGACAATATAAAGAAAAATGAGCAGAGTCTCAGAGAAGTGTGAAACATCAATTAGTGCAAGAACACATATTGGGAATATGAGGAGAGGAGAAGACAAATTATATGTTTATATATTTTTTTCAATAAAATAATGGCTGTAAATTACACACATTTTAAGAAAAAGACCTTCCTCATTTCGGAAAAATCAATAAACTCTAAAAAGGATAAACACACATTCATAAAAAGACATGTCATAGTAAAAATGCTGGATGCAAAAAACAAGGACGAAATCTTACAAACAGTGAGAGAAAAATGATTTATTCACAAGGGAACTCCAGCAAGATTAGCAGCTAACTTTTTGTCAAAAACAATGAAGGCTAAAAGGCAGTGGGATAAAATATTTCAAGTGCAATTTGAAAAGTAAGCCAACCATGATTTCTATATCCAGTATGGCTAACCTTCAAATATGAAGGTGTAAGAAAGACATTTCCCAATAACAAAAACTGACAGGATTTTTTCTAGCTGATCTATCTTACAAGAAATACTAAAATTCTTCATGCTAAAAGCAAGCGACCTCAAGCAGTAATTCAAATACACACACACACATGCACACACACACACACACACAGAGTGTGTAAGAACATCAGTAAAGGTAATTATGTAAATTATTATCAAAGAGAGCATAAATGCATATTTCTTTCCCTTTCCTCTCTTAAGTAATTGAAAAAACAATTGTATTGAACAATATGTATATAATGCACTCAGCCTATAATATATAGAAATGTAATATATTTGTCAATAACAGAGAAAGAGGTGACTAAGAACAAAGTCTCACTCTGTCGCCCAGGCTGGAGTGCAGTGGCACGATCTCGGCTCACTGCAAGCTCCGCCTCTCAGCTTCACGCGATTCTCCTGCCTCAGCCTCCCAAGTAGCTGGGACTACAGGTGCCCACCACCACGCCCAGCTAATTTTTTTTTTTTTTTTGTATTTTTAGTAGAGACGGGGTTTCACCGTGTTAGCCAGGATGGTCTCAATCTCCTGACCTCGTGATCTGCCTGCCTCGGCCTCCCAAAGTGCTGGGATTACAGGCGTGAGCCACTGCACCCGGCCAAGAAATGTTATTTTAAAAAGTTAATAGTAACAAAGCTACAAATATTTACTTGTTTATATTTCTTCTCATCTTCTTTATGGTCATAAAGTTATATAAAGTAATAATGTTAACAATGCATTGTTACATCTGTAACATTTATAAATGTATATAACAATAATATCACAAAAAGGGAGGACAAGAAGAGAGCTATGTAGGAGTAATATTCTTATATCTCACTAGAAGTAGCATAAATCTGAAGCTGATTCTTATAAATTAAAGTGCATAAGGTAAGCCCTTGAGCAATCACTATGGAAAAACCTACAATGTTTTTAATCATTAAAGAAATTAACTAATGTTCACTTAATGAAAAAGAAAGTAGTAAAAGAGGAAAAAAGGAAAAATAAGACATGAGATCTTAAAAAGTAAAGTGCAGGCATAAATCCAGCTATGTCAATAATAGTGTTAAGCGTGAGTAGATTCCAAAACCCAAACAAAAGGCAGGAAAATTTCAAACTGGATGAAAAAAGAAGATCCAGTTCTATGTTATCTACAGGAGACATAATATAGATTCAAAGACAATATAGATGGATAGTAAAGAAGAGAAAAAAAACCATATAAGGCCAATAGCAACAACAAGAATGCCCAAGTAGCTACATTAATGTCAGACAAAATAGACTTTAAGACAAACAAAAAAAAATTACTGAATTAAAGAGAAACATTTTATTGTGATAAAAGGGTCTATTCATCAGGAAGATCTAACAATTATACATACATATATACCTAATAACAGCACCGAAATCTATAAAGCAAAATTTTACAGAAAGGGAAAGTAGAAAATTTAACAATAGTAGTTTAAAGTTTTCATAGAGTATTATCAATAATGGAGAAAGAAACCAGGCAGAAGAACAAGAAGGAAATGAAACACGTCCATAACACAAAGCAACTAGACCTAACATACCTATAGAATGCCATACCTAATGACAGCAGAATATGCATTTTTCTCAAGTGCTTACAGAACATCTCCCAAGATAGGGTATATGCTAGGTCATAAAATAAACCCCCACAAATTTTAAAAGACTGATACAATAATGGAATGAAATCATAAGTAAATACCTATGAGAATTTTTTGAGAATCACAGATTATGCGGACATTAAACAACACACCCTTAAATGGTGGGGGGAAAGGATCAAAGAAGAAATCAAGAAGGAGAATAGAAAATATTTACAATAAATGAAAAGGAAGACATAACCCACCAAAACTTATGGAATCCAAGTAAAGCAGTGCTTCAAGAAGAAGTAATAACTGTAAGTCCATATATTAACATTCTCAAGTTAATAACCTAAACTGCGACTGACAGTTTAGCAGTTTGAGGCACTGACAAAAGAAGAGCAAACTAAACCTGTGGAAGTAGAAGGAATTAAATAAAAAGATTTGAGCAGAAATTGATAAGGTCTAGAAAAGTAATCAATAAAATCAACAAAACCAAAAGTTGGTTCTTTGAAAAGTATTAGCAAAATTCACAAATCTTTTGAAAGATTGGCCAAGCAAAAAAGGAAGAAGAGAATCAAAAATGAAAGAAAGATATCACTACGGACTTCTTTGCAGAAATAAAAAGGATTAGGAAGAAATGCTATTTTAAAAAGTACCAATTAGGTAAGTTAAATGAACAAATTCCCAGGAAGACAAAAATCTCTTAATTGGCTGGTGCTTCTATAACAAAATACCAAAAACTGGGTGATTTAAACAACATGCATTTGTTTATCACAGTACTGAATGCTGGGAAGTCCAAGATCAGGGTGCCAGCATGGGGAAGTTCTTGGTGAAGGCCCTCTTCCTCGTATGCAGATTTTCTCGGTGAATCCACACATGGCAGGGAAAGAAGTTCTGGTTTCTCTTTCTCATATTATAAGGACAGTCATCCCATCATGGGGTCTCCACCCTTATCATCTCACCTAAACCTAATAACCTCTCAGAGGTTATAACCTCATCTCCTAACACCATCACATTGGGGATTAGGGGGTTCAACATATAAATTTTAGGAGGACACAAACATGCAGTCCATAACATAAAACCTATTAAAATTGACTGAAAAAGAAATATACAATCTAATAGACATATGTATTCATCAGTGTTCTTTAGAGAAACAGAATGAATAAAATATATATGTATATGTGTGTGAAGTGACTCATGGAATTTTGAAAGCTGACAAGTCCCAACATATGCATGCAGGGTGACTTGTCCAACCAGGGACTTAGAAGAGCCAATAGTTTTGCTTCAATTCAAGGCGAACAGGCTCAAGACTCAAGTAGAGATGATGTTTCAGTTCAAGTCTGAGAGCAGGAAAAAAAGGCAATATTCCAGTCCAGAGACCATTAGGCAGGAAGAATTCTCTATTACTCAGGGAAGGGCCAGACTTTTTGTTCTATCCAGGCCTTCAAATGATTGGAGGAGATCCACTCACACTTTAGAGGACAACCTGCTTTATTCAGTCTATCAATTTAAATATCAAACCCATCCAAAAACACTCTCACAGAAAAATAACGTTCAACCAAATACGTTGAACCAATAACGTTCAACCAAATACCTGGACATCATTTGGCCCCATCTGGTTAACACATAAAATTAACCATCACAGCCTATAACAAAGAGATTGAATTCATAATAAAAAACTACCCACTAAGAAAATCTCAGGCCCAGATGGTTTCATTAGTGAATTCTAACATTTAAAAATAATTAATAGTAATTCTTCATAAATTTTTCCCAAAAATAGAAGAGAAGGGAACACTTTCCAAATAATTCTAAAGCCAGTAATACCCTGATACCAAAATCAGGTCAGAAAAGACCACAGACTATATGATTTTATTTATTGGAAATGTTCAGAAGAAGCAAATACTATATAAAGAGACAGAAAGTAGGTTAGTAATTGTTTTGCTCTGGAGGGATGAGAGGATGGAGAATGATAGGTATATAGTATGAAGTTTCTATTTGAAGTGACATTCTAAATTTGATATTCTAAAATTGACTGATGATTGTTGCAAATAATAAATATAATAAAAGCCATTGAATTCTATACTTTAGAAAGGTGAATTGTATGGTCTGAATTATTAGTCAATAAAGTTGCTTAAAAAAGGAAGATGAGTGAGTGTGGAGAGTTGCTCAGTTGATGGCCTTGTTAGAAGTATTGTCAGGACATTCACAGAAACAGGAAGGTAAGGCAGGACCAGAAAGTGTGTAAATGTGGTTTATAGGGCCTGTAGATCAGAACTGCCCCCCATCCCAAGGTTCCCTGTATATGCTGCCAGTACTAGAGGGATGCTAATGTGAAGCTCTTCTTTCCCTGAGATATGTTTTGGACATCCCTCCCCAGGCCCTCTCCATATCTGATACTGGAGCTTTGATCTCATATGCCTTACACACAGAGAAGAAACTCCTACCCCAGATTCAAGGGAATGCATCTTACTGTCATCTCATGATGGCTTCCTGCCAAAACAAGTCAATCAGAATGGGAGGAGGTATCATGTGCTATCTTCCAGTGTAATTTATCTTTCCATGTAGCTATTGAAAACTATTCCAAGTGTGCCTGCATTATAACCTAATCTATTGCTTATCTCTAAAAAACAACCTTTGTGCTCATCACAAATAAAACATGAAAATAATGATAGGGTCACTTTGTGGCTTTCTGTGAAGATTAACTTAAATAATATATATATAAAATTTGAAGGAGTGCATAGCCAATTGAAAGTATGGAAAGTGGCCCGGCACTCATGCCTGAGATTCCAGCACTTTGGGAGGCCAAAGACAACAAACCTAGTCCTCACCTCTTAAAAAAAAAAAAAAAAAAAAAAAAGAAAAGAAAAGAAAAGAAAGAAGAAGAAAGGAAGAGGAGGGGAAACAATGTGGAGAAAGAAAACTTTTGTTTGTTAATGTTTTTCCTCCTATAACCAACAACACTAGTTAAAAGTAATAAATAATCAGTTGATGACTAGTGGATGAGACATCTCTAACTGTGAATTACAATGTAACTATGTTATCCTCTGATCACATGTTTCAGGCTGAATTTGGCCCTGTACTGTTCAATAATTCTAAATTATTACATCATGCATTAGAATGATCCTAGATTAAATTTAAAGATTCTATATAACTAGAGCATGTAATTAATATATTACATGACACCATCAAAGTTCAACTGGTTCTCAACAGACTGGATGACCTAAAACAAGTCTGAAATTAAGAGGATTAGGTGGTATTTTTATAGTACAGTCACAGGATGGAAACTTGGCAACAACATGCAATAGTAGAAAAGCAACAAATTTGTTGGCAGTGTATGGATGTGTATTATGACTTGCTTGGTTACAAATTGGGAAATCTGGGGAATTTAATTTACTCAGATTTTTCACCTGTAAATTAGGTGTAACTGGAAGAACAAATTACATCCCTGAATTTCTGGAGGTTGCTTACACAGAATTGCTTTCCTTCTCACAGAAAATAATGATAATGACAGTACAGGAGGAAAAGGAGGAGGAGGAGCTGTACTGTCACGAACACATTCAGCTACAAATAACAGAAAAATCCACTGAAATGCCTAAAACATACAACTTGTGTGCATATCTGTTTCACCGAACAAAAATTTCAGGGCAGGCCTTCCAGAAATGGTTCTGTATCCCAATCCTGTCATTAAAGACAGAGGCTCCTCCTATCTTCTTGTGGCTTTCCCCTAGGCCAGAGGTTACATGCTATGCCTCCAGGGATCACATCCCCATCCCAGGCAAGAAAAAGGGGAAGAGCAAAGGGAGGAGCAAGACAGCCAGGACTGCCCATTTTAAAGATCTGGCATAGAATCCAGCATTCCCTCACAGTGCACTGGCAAAAACTGTTGTCATCCTGCTCCTTAGTATAAGGTGGCTCAGGGGTCATGGGAGCTTAAAGAAAGCTGTTGAACCTGCCAGAGAGCAAGGAGTGCTTCAGTATTAGACAGTGTGAGGCATTTTACATACATCAATTCACTTAGTCCTCTCAACAACCCTCATTTACCATGAGGAAACTGAGGGAAGGCAGAGCAGGGCCAAGATGGCTAACTAGAAACAGCAATTGGCAGCTCCCATGGAAAAGAATCATAATAAGTATGTGAATCTTTCACCAGCAACCAAAGTATCCAGGTTCTCCCATCAGAACAGACCAGGCGGCAGGTATGATCCACTGGGAGAAGGGAAGAACAGTGTGGTGCAGTGGCCCACATGAGAGCTACACATAAAAATGACACAACAAAAAATAATAAAGCAGTATCACCACTGACCCCACAGAAATACAAACTAGCATCAGAGAATACTATAAACACCTCTATGCAAATAAACTAGAAAATCTAGAAGAAATTGATAAATTCCTGAACACAGACACACTCCCAAGACTAAACCAGGAAGAAGTCAAATAGACCTAAATAGACAAATAAGTTCTGAAATTGAGGCAATAATCAATAGCTTACCAACCAAAAAAATCCCAGGACCAGACAGACTTACAGCTGAATTCTACCAGAGGTACAAAGCGAAGCTGGTACCATTGCTTCTGAAACTATCCCAAACAATTGAAAAAGAAGGACTCCTCCCTAACTCATTTTATGAGGCCAGCATCATCCTGATACCAAAACCTGGCAGAGACACAACAAAAAATTTCAGACCAATATCCCTGATGAACATCAATTCAAAAATCTTCAATAAAATACTAGCAAAACAAATCAAGCAGCACATCAAAAAGCTTATACATCATGATCAAATCAGCTTCATCCCTGGGATGCAAGGCTGCTTCAACATATGCAAATCAATAAACATAATCCATCACACAAACGGAACCAAAAACAAAAAACACATGATTACCTCAATAGATGCAGACAAAGGCCTTTGACAAAATTCAACACCCCTTCATGCTAAAAACTCTCAATAAACTAGGTATCGATGGAACAAATCTCAAAATAATAAGAGCTATTTATGACAAGCCCACAGCCAATATCATACTGAATGAGCAAAAACTGGAAGTATTCCCTTAGAAAACCAGCACAAGACAAGGATGCCCTCTCACCACTCCTATTCAACATTGTGTTGGAAGTTCTGACCAGGGCAATCAGGCAAGATAAAGAAACACAGTGTATTCAAGTAGGAAGAGAGGAAGTCAAATTGTCTGTTTCTAGATGACATGATTTTGTATTTAGAAAACTTCATCGTCTTAGCCCCAAAACTCCTTCAAGTGATAAGCAACTTCAGCAAAGTGTCAGGATACAAAATAATGGCAAAAATTACAAGCATTCCTTTACACAAACAATAGACAAGCAGAGAGCCAAATCATGAATGAACTCCCATTCACAGTCACTACAAAGAGAATAAAATACATAGGAATACAGCTAACAAGAGATGTGAAGGATCTCTTCAACTACAAACCACTGCTCAAGGAAATAAGAGAGGACACAAACAAATGGAAAAATATTTCATGCTCATGGATAGGAAGATTGAGTATCATGAAAATGGCCATATTGCCCAAAGTAACTCATAGATTCAATGCTATTTCCATCAAACTACCCTTGACATTCATCACAGAATTAGAAAAAAACTACTTTAAATTTCATATGGAATCAAAGAAAATCCTGTATAGCCAAGACAATTCTAAGCAAAAAGAACAAAGTTGGAGGCATCACACTGCCTGACTTCAAACTATGCTACGAGCCTACAGTAACCAAAACAGCATGGTACTTTTTACCAAAACAGACATATAGACCAATGGAACAGAACAGAGACCTCAGAAATATCACCACGCATCTACAACAATCTGATCTTTGACAAACCTTACAAAAACAAGCAATGGGGAAAAACTTTCCTATTCAGTAAATAGTGCTGGGAAAACTGGCTAGCCATATGCAGAAAGCTGAAACTGCGTCCCTTCCTTACACCTTATACAAACATTAACTCAAAATGGATTAAAGACTTAAATGTAAAACCCAAAACCATAAAAACCCTAGGAGAAAACCTAGGCAATAACATTCAAGACATAAGCATGGGCAAAGACTCCATGACAAAAACGCCAAAAACAATAGCAACAAAACCAAAATTGACAAATGGGATCTAATTAAACTATAGAGATTCTGCACAGCAAAAGAAACTATTTTCAGAGTGAACAGGCAACCTACAGAATGAGAGAACATTTTCGTAATCTACTTATCTGACAAAGGTCTAATATCCAGAATTTACCAGGAACTTAAGCTAATTTACAAGAAAAACAAACCCATCAAAAGTGGGCAAAATATATGAAAAAACAATTCTCAAAAGAAGATATTTACACAGCCAACAAACATATGAAAAAGAGCCCAACATTACTGTTCATTAGAGAAATGCAAATCAAAACCATCATGAGATACTGTCTCACACCAGTCAGAATGGTGATCATTAAAAAATCAAGAAACAATATACGTTGGCGAGGCTGTGGAGAAATAGGAACACTTTAACACTGTTGGTGAGAATGTAAGTAAGTTCAACCGTGTGGAAGACAGTATGACGATTCCTCAAGGATCTACCATTTGACCCAGCAATCCCATTACTGGTATATACCCAAAGGAATATAGATCATTCTACTATAATAATACATGCACACGAATGTTTATTTCCATGCTATTTACAATAACAAAGTCAGGGAACCAACCCAAATTCCCATCAGTAATAGACTGGATAAAGACATGGCACATATTCACACATGGAATACTACTCAGCCATAAAAAGGAATGAGATCCTGTCCTTTGCAGGGACATGGATGAAGCTGGAAGCCATCATCCTCAGCAAACTAACAGAAAATCAAACACCTCATGTTCTCACTCATAAGTGGGAGTTGAACAATGAGAACATATGGACACAGGGAAGGGAACAACACATAATAGGGCCTGTTGGGAACTGGGGGGCAGGGGAAAGGAGCTTAGAGAATGGGTCAACAGGTGCAGCAAATCACCATAGCACACATATACCTATGTAACAAACCTGCACAATCTGCACCTGTAACCTGAAATTTAAAGTACAATAAAAATTAAAAAAAAAATACCATATCCGAAAAAAAAGATCTAAGCATTCCAAATTACCCAAATAAATATTTCTAAATTATTAGGATATAAGTGTGATTCTTGTTAATGAGCAATTTACTGTTTGTTATAGCCAGCATATTAATTGTAGGTAAAAAACATAGAATAGTATTATGTGCTATATATGCTTCAGTCTCCTAGGTATCCACAATTACAGTATTTAAGGATATTTCTTATTTGGCTTGAAGGATAATTTTATTATATCCAGGATCCTGGGGCATATATCTACAGCTTTATTTTTTCACCTGTTGGCATGCCTATAATTTATTTTGTACAAGTTTCTTACTTCAGAATACAATATGTAATTAAACATGGCTTCTTTGGAAAAATAAATCACATTGATTCCAGGTAGGTAAGAAAAAAAAGAAAAGAAAAGAGGTGTCTGGCAAGATGGCTGAATAGAAAAAGCTCTGGTCTGCAGCTCCAGTAAGATCAACACAGAAGGCAGGTGATTTCTGCATTTCCAACTGAGGTACCCAGCTCATGTCATTGGGACTGGTTAGACAGTGGGTGCAGCCCATGGAGGGCTAGCTGAAGCAGGGTGGGGTGTCACCTCACCTGGGAAGGGCAAGGGTTTGCGGAACTCCTTCCTCTAGCCAAGGGAAGCCGTGAGGGACTGTGCCAGGAGGAAGGGTGCATTCTGGCCCAGATACTATGCTTTTCCCATGGTCTTTGCAACCCACAGACCAGGAGATTCCCTTGGGTGCCTACACCACCAGGGCCATGGGTTTCAAGCATAAAACTGGGCAGCTGTTTAGGAAGACATTGAGCTAGCTGCAGGAGTTTTTTTTTTTCATATCCCAGTGGCACCTAGAATGCCAGCGAGACAGAACCCTTCACTCCCCTGGAAAGGGAGCTGAAGCCAGGGAGCCAAGTGTTCTAGCTCAGCGGATGCCACCCCTGTGGAGCCCAGCAAGCAAAGACCCACTGGCTTGAAATTCTTGCTGCCAGCACAGCAGTCTAAGTTGACCTGGGATGCTCAAATTTAGCGGGAGGAGAGGCGTCCACCATTACTGAGGCTTGAGTAGGCAGTTTTCCCCCACAGTGTAAACAGAGCCACCAGGAAGTTCAAACTGGACAGAGCCCACTGCAGTGTGGCAAAGCTGTTGTAGCCCGACTGCCTCTCTAGATTCCTCCTCTCTGAGCAGGGCAACTCTGAAAGAAAGGCAGGAGCCCCAGTCAGGAGCTTATAGATAAAACTCCCATCTCCCTGGGACAAAGCACTTGGAGGAATTGGCAGCTGTGGGTGCAGCTTCAGAAGATTTAACATTCTTGCCTGCTGGCTCTAAAGAGAGCAGCAGATCTCCCAGAACAGCACTCAAGCTCTGCTAAAGGACAGACTGCCTCCTCAAATGGGTCCCTGACCCCCGTGCCTCCTGACTGGGAGACATCTTCCAGCAGGGGTTGGCAGACACCACATACAGGAGAGCTCTGGCTGGCGTCTGGCTGGTGCCCCTCTGGGACAAAGCTTCCAGAGGAATAAACAGGCAGAAATCTTTGCTGTTCTATAGCCTCTGCTGGTGATACCCTGGAAAACAGGATCTGGACTGGACCACCAGCAAACTCCAGTAGAACTGCAGCAGAGGGGCCTGACTGTTAGAAGGAAAACTAACAAATGGAAAGGAATAGCATCAACATCAACAAAAAGGATGTCCACACAAAAACCCCATCTGAAGGTCACCAACATCAAAGACCAATGGTAGATAAATCCATGAAGATGAACAAAAACCATTGCAAAAATGCTGAAAATTCCAAAAACCAGAATGCCTCTTTTCCTTCAAAGGATCACAACTCCTCGCCAGCAAGGGAACAAAACTGGACAGAAAATGAGTTTGTCGAACTGACAGAAGTAGCCTTCAGAAGATGGGTAATAACAAACTCCAAGGTAAAGGAGCATGTTCTAACCCAATGCAAGGAAGCTAAGAACCTTGAAAAAAGTTAGAGGAATTGCTAACTAGAATAACCAGTTTAGAGAAGAACATAAAATAGCTAATGGAGCTTACAAACACTGCCCAAGAACTTTGTGAAGCATACACAAATATATACAGGCAAATCAGTCGAGTGGAAGAAAGAATATCAGAGATTGAACATCAACTTAATGAAATAAAGCGTGAAGACAAAATTAGAGAAAAAAGAATGAAAAACAACAAAGCAAGCCTCCAAGAAATATGGGACTATGTGAAAAGACTGAATCATCGTTTAATTGGTTTACCTGAAAGACGTGCAGAATGGAATCAAGTTGGAAGACACTCTTCAGTATATTACCAGGACAACTTCCCCAACATAGCAAGACAGGCCAACATTCAAATTCAGGAAATACAGAGAACACCACAAAGATACTCCTCAAGAAGAGCAACCCCAAGATAAATAATTGTCAGATTCACCAAGGATAAATGAAGGAAAAAATGTTAAGGGCAGCCAGAGAGAAAGGTTGGGTTACCCACAAAGGGAACCCCATCAGACTAAAAGTGGATCTGTCTGCAGAAACTCTACAAGCCAGAAGAGAGTGGGGGCCAATATTCAATATTCTTAAAGAAAAGGATTTTCATCCCAGAATATCATATCCAACAAACTAAGTTTCGTAAGCAAAGGAAAATAAAATCCCATAAAGACAAGCAAATACTGAGACACTTTGTCACTGTTAGGCCTGCCTTACAAGAACTCCAGAAGGAAGCATGAAACATGGAAAGGAAAACTGGCACCAGCCACTGGAAAAACATACAAAATTGTAAAAACCATTGACACTATGAAGAAACTGCATCAACTAACAGGCAAAATAACCAGCTAGCATCATAATGACAGGATCAAATTCACACATAACAATATTAACCTTAAATGTAAATGGGCTAAATGCCCCAATTAAAAGACACAGACTGGCAAATTGGATAAAGAGTCAAGACCCATTGGTGTGCTGTATTCAGGAGACCTATCTCACGTGCAGAGACACACATATGCTCAAAATAAAGGGATGGAGGAATATTTACCAAGCAAATGTAAAGGAAAGAAAAAAGCAGGGGTTGCAATCCTAGTCTCTGATAAAACAGGCTTTAAACCACAAAATATAAAAAAGATAATGAAGGGCATTACGTAATGGTAAAGGGATCAATGCAACAAAAAGAGCTAACTATCCTACATTTATATGCACCCCATACAGGAGCACCAGGATTCATAAAGCAAGTTCTTAGAAACCTACAAAGAGACTTAGTCTCCCACACAATAATAGTGGGAGACTTTAACACCCCACTGTCAATAATAGACAGCTCAATGAGACAGAAAATTAACAAGGATATTCAGGACTTGAACTCAGCTCTAGACCAAGTGGACCTAATAGATATCTACAGAACTCTCCACCCCAGTCAACAGAATATACATTTTTCTCAGCACCACATCACACTTATTCTAAAATTGACCACATAATTGGAAGTAAAACACTCCTCAGTGAACGCAAAAGAACAGAAATCATAACAGTCTCTCAGACCACAGTGCAATGAAATTAGAACTCAGGATTAAGAAACTCACTCAAAACCGCATAGCTACATAGAAACTGAACAATCTGCTCCTGAATGACTACCAGGCAAATAACAAAATTAAGGCAGAAATCAGAAGTTTTTTGAAACCAATGAGAACAAAGACCAATGTACCAGAATCTCTGGGACACAGCTAAAGCAGTGTTTAGAGGGAAATTTATAGCACTAAAATCCACATAGGAGAAAGCAGGAAAGATCTACAATCAACACCCTAAAATCACAATTAAAAGAACTAGAGAAGCAAGAGCAAACAAATTCAAAAGCTATTAGAAGACAAGAAAGAACTAAGATCAGAGCAGAACTGAAGGAGATGAAAACATGAAAAACCTTTCAAAAAAATCAATGAATCCAGAAGCTGGTTTTTTGAAAAGATCAACAAAACAGATAAACGGCTAGCCAGACTAATATAGAAGAAAAGAGAAGAATCAAATAGACGTAATAAAAAATGATAAAGGGGATATCACCACTGATCCCACAAAAACAAAAACCACCATCAGAGAATACTATAAACACCTTTACACAAATAAACTAGAAAATCTAGAAGAAATGGATAAATTCCTAGACACACACACCCTCCCAAGACTAAACCAGGAAGAAGTTGAATCCCTGAATAGACCAATAACAAGTTCTGAAATTGAGGCAGTGATTAATAGGCTACCAACCAAAAAAAGCCCAGGACCAGATGGATTCACAGCTGAATTCTACCAGAGGTACAAAGAGGAGCTGGTATCATTCCTTCTGAAACAACTCCAAATAATTGAAAAAGAGGGACTCTTCCCTACCTCAATTTATGAGGCCAGCATCATCCTGATACCAAAACCTGGAAGAGACACAACAAAGAAAGAAAATTTCAGGCCAATATCTCTGATGAACATTGATGTGAAAATCCTCAATAAAATACTGGTTAACCAAATCCAGCAGCACATCTAAAAGCTTATCCACCACAATCACATAGGCTTCATCCCTGGCACTCAAGGCTGGTTCAACATACATAAGTCAATAAATGTAATCCATTGCATAAACAGAACCAATGACAAAAACCACATAATTATCTCAATAGATGCAGAAAAGGCCTTTGATAAAATTCAACAGCCTTCATGCTAGAAACTCTCAATAAACTAGGTATTGATGGAATGTATCTCAAAATAATAAGAGCTATTTATGACAAACCCAGAGCCAATATCATACTGAATGGGCAAAAGCTGGAAGCATTCCCTTTGAAAACCAGCACAAGACAAGGATGCCCTCTCTCACCACTCCTATTCAACGTAGTATTGGAAGTTCTGGCAAGGGCAATCAGGCAAGAGAAAGAAATACAGTGTATTCAAATAGGAAGAGAGGAAGTCAAATTGTATCTGATTGCAGATGACATGATTGTATATATAGAAACCCCATAGTCTCAGCCCAAAATCTCCTTAAGCTGATCAGCAACTTCTGCAAAGTCTCAGGATACAAAATCAATATGCAAAAATCACAAGCATTCCTATACACAAATAATGGACAAACAGAAAGCCAAATCATGAGTGAACTCCCATTCATAATTGCTACAAAGAGAATAACATACCTAGGAATACAACGTACAAGGGAACTGAGGGACCTCTTCAAGGAGAACTACACATCACTGCTCAAGGAAATCAGAGAGGACACAAACAAAGGGAAAAACATTCCATACTCACAGATAGAAAGATCAGTATCATGAAAATGGCCATATTGCCCAAAGTAATTTATAGATTCAATGCTATCCCCATCAAGCTACCATTGACTTTCTTCACAGAATTAAAAAAAAAACTACTTTAAATTTCATATGGAACCAAAACAGAGCCCACATAGCCAAGACAATCCTAAGCAAAAGGAACAAAGATGGAGGCTTCGCACTACCTGACTTCAAACTATACTACAAGGCTACAGTAACCAAAACAGCATGGTACTGGTACCAAAACAGATATATAGACCAGTGAAACAGAACAGAAGCCTCAGAAAAAATACTACCATCTAAAATCATCTGATCTTTGACAAACCTGACAAAAGCAAGCAATGGGGAAAGGATTCCTTATTTAATAAATGGTGTTGGGAAAACTGGCTAGCCATGTACAGGAAACTGAAACTGGGACCCTTCCTTACACCTTATACAAAAATTAACTCAAATGGATGGAAGACTTAAATGTAAGACCTAAAACCATGAAAACCTTAGAAGAAAACCTAGACAATACCATTCAGGACACAGGCATGGAAAATACTTCATGACTAAAACATCAAAAGCAATGGCAACAAAAGCCAAAATTGACAAATGGGATCTAATTAAACTAAAAAGCTTCTGCACAGCAAAAAAACAAAAAACAAAAAACAAAACAAAACAAAAACTATCATCAGAGTGTACAGGCAACCTACAGAATGGGAGAAAATTTTTGCAATCTATCCATATGACATAGGGCTAATATCCAGAATCTATAAAGACCTTAAACAAATTAAAAAGAAAAAAAAAACATCAAAAAGTGGGCGAAGTATATGCACAGACACTTCTCAAAAGAAGACATTTATGCAGCCAACAAACATATGAAAAAAAGCTCCTCATCACTGGTCTTTAGAGAAATGCAAATCAAAACCACCATGACATACCATCTCATACCAGTTAGGATGGTGATCATTAAAAAGTCAGGAAACAACAGATGCTGGAGAGGATGTGGAGAAACAGGAACACTTTTACACTGTTGGTGGAAGTGTAAATTAGTTCAACCATTGTGGAAGACAGTGTGGCAATTCCTCAATGATCTAGCACCAGAAATACCATTTGACCCAGCAATCCCATTACAGGGTATATAGCCAAAGGATTATAAATCATTCTACTATAAAGACACATGCACAT
Organism: Gorilla gorilla gorilla; assembly: GCF_029281585.2. Lineage (NCBI taxonomy): Eukaryota > Metazoa > Chordata > Mammalia > Primates > Hominidae > Gorilla > Gorilla gorilla. The sequence goes on from NC_073241.2 coordinate 73,637,292, forward strand.
GTATGTTTATTGCAGCACTGTTCACAATAGCAAAGACTTGGAACCAATCCAAATGCCCATCAATGGTAGACTGGATAAAGAAAATCTGGCACATATACACCATGGAATACTATGCAGCCATAAAAAGGATGAGTTCTTGTCCTCTGCAGGGACATAGATGAAGCTGGAAACCATCATTCTCAGCAAACTAACACGAGAACAGAAAATCAAACACTGCATGTTCTTACTCATAAGTGGGAGTTGAACAATGAGAACACATAGACACAGGGAGGGGAACATAACACACCGGTGCCTGTTGCAGGGTGGGAGGCTAGGGAAGGGATAGCATTAGGAGAAATACCTAATGTAGATGACACGTTGATGGGTGCAGCAAACCACCATGGCACGTGTATACCTATGTAACAAACCTGCATGTTCTGCACATGTATCCCAGAACTTAAAGTATAATAAAAAAAGAAAAGCAAAGAAAAAAAACTGAGGCACAGAACAAATAAGTGACTTTTCAAAGTCCACCCTTAGGACAACTATTAGTAGTTATAGTGCCATTGCTCAAATTCAGAAGAGTGTCTCTCAACTTCTAAAAGGTGAACCTTCCTCTTTGCTAAACTAGTCTTACCTCAAGGCTGATGTCTCAATGACTAGGGTTCAAGCTGTATTTCTATTCTCATGTGCACTTGTGGCTCAGGAGTCTTTGTCATTTCTGGCTCTTGCATGGACTCTGCTGAAAACATATCCTCCCCTACCCTTCCCGCCTCCCACATTCGCAGAGCTCTGTTCTAGGATTGTTTCCTTGGGAGTCTCAGGACAGAGACTGAGCAACTGTACACTGGGGACCTGGGTCACATGGCTGGTAGCCAGTAGAGTCAAATTTTGTCAGAAGGATAAGACATCAGAAGCACCCTCTTAACCAACCAATTTCAGTTGCTGTACTCTAAAGTTGTTTAGGAGAAAAAAAGTGGGGGTACACTGGTTGAGAATGTTATCTGACCGTAGGAACAGGAAAATTTCTTTTAAAACTTCTGCTGCATCATACTATAGTTATCAGTATACAGCAATTACATTACAGCCATCATTTTTAAAACGAGTTCACCTGAGGCAAATTGTGAACGTTAGAGGCCAAACAACAGTTAGGACTAAAACCTGTCTATATAATAATGTAAAGCAACAAAAGTGGCTTTGTAAGCAGAAAGTGTGGCAGTCGGGTAGTCCTCTTTTTAATATGGTGACAGGATCTCTTGCCTTGGGATTAACATAACTGTATTTAGAAGCTACGCTAGGAGCCTCCAAGGGAAGTAGCAGCCAAGCCTTCTAAGGTATGGCACGAATACACTCCAGAGCTGTGTTCAAGAGCTGTGTTTTATTACCTGGAGGACAAATGCAGAAACAGATCTCAGTTCAGTGTCTAAGCCCATGTGGAACAGAAGAAAAGGAAACAATCACAGAACAGAGCTATGGAACTGTGGGGGGGGGCGGGGGGTGGGAAGGTGCAGGGGAGGATAATTTTTTAGCAGAGTCAATACCAGAGCCAAAAATGACAAGACCACAAGCTGCCTGGGAACTAACTACAAAATTTGAGGAAGACATTGGACCTCCTGCAGAACTGAAAACAGGGAGATCAATCCATTACAAAAGTGTATAAATGTCAGCAAACCACCATGGCACATGTGTACCTATGTAACAAACTGCACGTTCTGCACATGTATCCCACAACTTAAAGTAAATTTTTTTTAAAAAAAGTACGTAAATGTATTTACAAGGAAGGGTGACACAGCTGACATCTGGGTGACCTGGATAAAACAATCCCTACGCCTAGGATTACCTTGAGCATCAACCAATATAATACTACCTAAAGTGCTTTATAAACAGTAAATCTATATAGGTGTTAATGAGTATTGCTGCTTTCATCGTTGTCTTTATTGTTATTAATCTGCAAGCATTTCGTTCAGAGCCTTGTATATTGTAAGTTCTGTGTAATTATTGACTGGCTGACGGCAATGGTTTCCAAAAAGAAAAACTGACCTTCCTACTCTCTCCAGTCTCCCCTCTCCAACTCCCAGTCCCTGGAAAAGAAACAAAAATTAACATCATAGGCAATTCACAGGAGATGAAACTTGCTGAAGGGACAGTCAGTAGGAAAAACAAAAGGAGGCCTGCTGAGCTGCTTAAAGGGGCTTACTAGGTCTGTTTACAAGAAGAACATGCATCCTGATTGTAATAACTGAACTTGAAGGGCTAGACGGGCTCTTTAATCTCAGAAATGACACTGTGAACTCCAGTTCACCTGCTCGATTTATTTACATTGCTTTTGCCTGCTAACAAATCCAACTCTCCATCAGATTAATCAACATTTATCAGCCAGCGGCGGGAGCATCATTTCATAACGTAAGTAAAATAGAGAGGGAGTGAAATGGAATAGAGAGAGAATAAAACTCCCATTACTCTGTGGCTATTTGATTCTCTATGTATTTTATTCACATAATGAACGATGTACTTCTGGCTTTAACAGCATAGCAACCCTGGGTTCTGTTTGTTTAATGTTTCCCCGCCAGGGACTGTGCAACTCAATAGAATATGCACAACAGGATACAGGAGGAAGATGGTTAAGCCCAGGTTTGGGGTTTTAAAATTTCCCAAATAAACCAAAAGCGGGTTAACCACCAAGTTGTCCAGAGTCTGGTGATGTTAATTCAAATATATTATCACCAATCAACTAAATAATTTGTCTATATGGTTTGTGTTGGCCATTAACACAAACTATTCATGCATTCATCCATTTAACAATTATTGAGAACTAAGTATGTGCTGGAAATTGTTCTGGGTGCTAAAGATGTAACAATAAGTAGAAAAAAAGTTCCTGCCCCCCGGAGTTTACATTAGAAGCCAAATTATAGACAGCACATGAATACGTAATAAAATGTCATGTTGTAGTAACCGTTACGATCACAAATGAACTGAGCTTAAAGGACAGAAACCAGAAGAATGCTACTTCAGAATGGGGTAGCCAAAAACATTGCTCTGAGATGACGTTGGAGCAGAAATCTGCATAAATGAAAGAACCAGGCATTCTGATATATGAGTGAAGTGCACTTCAGACAGAAAGTAAAACCAGAAACAGTTGAGAAACAGCAGTGAGGCCAGAATTGATGGAAAGGTGTAAGCAAAGCTAAAAATAGAATGACCATGATCCATCAATCCCACTACTGGATATATACCCAAAAGAAGGGAAATCAATATATCAAAGAGATATATTTGCACTCATATGCTTATTGCAGCACTATTTACAATAGCTAACATATAGGATCAACCTAAGTTCTATGAACAGATAAATGTTTTCTTAAATGTGGTATATATAGACAATGGAATACTACTTAGCCTTAAAAATGAATGGAATTCTGTTAGTTGCAACAGCAAAGACAGAATTGGAGGTCATTGTGTTACATGAAATAAGCCAGGCACAGAATGACAGGTATCACATGTTCTCACTTCTATGTATGAGCTAAAAAAAAGTGGATCTCATGAACATAGAAAGTATATTTGTAATTATAAGAGGCTGGGAAGGGTATAGAGTAGTGGTGGATAAAGAGGTTGATTAATGGATACAATAATACGGTTAGAAGGAATAAGATGTAGTATTCGATACGTCAATAGGGTGACTATAGTAAACAATGATCTATTGTATATTTCAATAGCTAGAAAAGTTTGAATGTTCCCAGCATAAAGATAAATGTTTGAGGTGGCTATCCCAATTATCTTGACTTGATCATTAAATATCGCATAAATGTATCAAAATATGTGTACACCTCTTATGTATCAGTTTTTAAAAATGGGAAAGAGCAATAAGAAATTTAATCACAGATGTAGTACTGGGTTATATTATGTCAACTCCTATCCAACAGTAGAAACTTGAAAATAATAAGAATTAAGTGGAAAGTTTTAAAATCACATTATGATTTTGTCCCTAACTATACTACTCAAGGACAGAAAATCAGATTTGTAATTTTTTTATTTTTCAGATTAAGCATTGATTCCGTCCAGATTACCAATATTTTAATAATGTTGCTGCTGATGATATACTAAGTCGTGGTGATTGATTAGTTGATCCAATACTGGACCAACTAAGCCAGGAACAAATAACCTTTTAAAAAATTGCTTTGTTTTATTTAACTTTTTTCAGTAGAAGTATAACATGTAAAGAGACAAGTGCAGGATTTATATATGAACAGCTTAATAAATTATCATAATGTGAAAATACCACCCAGATTAAGAAATTTAACATCTATCAACATCCAGAGCTTCTTGGCCTCTACCAGTCACAACTCCTTTCATCTCTCCAGAATTAAAGACTGTCTTGACTTATATCTGCATACATCAGTTTTGCTCATTTTAAAAATTTTATGTAGATAAGAGATTCATTCTTTATTGCATGTATCTATTCACTTTCAATGCTGTTTAGGAGTCAATTGTAAATTATATCAGTTATATTTATCTATTATATTCTCAACAGATATTAGAGTTATTTCCAATTTGTGGTTATGAAGCATTGTACTACTATGAATATTCTTTTACTTGCCTATTCTTACACATACAACAGTTTTCTGTTGGGTATGTACCTGAGCAAATATCAAACAGAAAAGTTTACACTTCCACAATTACAGTTCCAACAACCATCTTGATAGGTGTGTAGTAGCATCTCATTATAGTTTTAGTTTGCATTTTCTCTTGACTAATGAGAAGCACTGTATTTCTTCTGATTGTTTAGATATCCTCTCTTGTGAAGTGTCTGATTCTCTTGTCCATTTTTTTATTGTCTGTCTTTTCCTCATTGGTAGGAAGAAATTATCTACTTTGTATACATTTGTGGCAAAATAACTTTTCCTGCTCTTAGGACTTTTTCACTTTCTTCAACTTGTCTTTCAATGATCAAAAAATCCCACTCTTAATTTATTTTACTTTGGTAATATTTTCATTTATCATTAGCATTTATTGTGACCTGTTTGATAAACCTTTCCCTATCCCAAGTTAATAAGAATATTCTCATACATTATAAAATATTTTTCTTTGTCTCACATTTCACATTTAGATTTACAATAGTCTAAGACAGATATTTGTTAGCACATCTTACATTTCACATTTAGAATTACAATAGTCTAAGACAGATATTTGTTAGCACGAAGTAGTTTTCAAGTCTCTGGGATTTCCTTTTCTATTTGTTGGAATACCTAGTTGAACCAACACTATTGGAGGGAATGTCTTTCCTACTCTTTGCAGTGCTACTTTCCTTGTATGAGTTGTATGTTGTAAGTCAATTTATAAATAGGTTGTTTCTCAGCTTTTTATTATGTCCACTTATATCAATAACCTATTCTACCAACAGCAGTCTTATTAAAAATTTATAGTGTTTCAATATGTGATAGAGTATTTTTTTTTCGTTTTCAACATTGTGTTAACTCTCTTTGACCCTATGTCCATATAAATTTTTTTGTAATAGAATTTTTTGGAGAAGTTTTAGATTCACAGCAAAATTGAACAGAAGGTGCAGAGATTTTTTTGTATACTCCCTTCCCCCACATATACACAGCGTCTTCTACCATCAAAATCCTACACGATAGTTGTATGTTTGTTAGAATCAGTGAACCTGCATCAACACATCATTATCGTCCAAAGTCCATAGTTTATGGTTCACTCTTGGTATTGTATATTCTATGAGTTTTGACAAATATATAATCATATGTATCCCCCATTATGGAAAAAATACAGAGTAGTTTCACCAAGCTAAAACTCTTCTCTGCTCTGCCTATTCATCTTTCTCTCTCCCTCTAAACCCTGGCAACTACTGATCCTTTTAAAACTGTGTCCATAATACTGCCTTTTCCAGAATGTCATATAATCAAAATTTTATAGTATGTAGCCTTTTCATAATAGTTTATTTCACTTAATAATATGCATTTGAGTCCTTCATGATTTTTCATGGCTTGATAGCTCATTGCTTTTTAGTGCTGAGTAATATTTCATTGTCTGGATGTACCACAGTTTATCTATTAACCTACTGAAGTAGATCGTGGTTGCTTTCAAGTTTTGGCAATTATGAATAAAGGTGCTATAAACAGTTTTTGGACACATAAGTTATTAACTTCTTTGGGCAAATATCAAAAAGCACAAATGCTAGAACATGTGGTTAAGAGTATGTTTTAGTTTTATAAGAAACTGTCCAACTGTCTTCCAAAGTGACTGTACCATTTTGCATTCCTACCAGAAATGAATGAGAGTTCCTGCTGTTCCCTATCTTTGTCAGTTTTTGGTGTTGTCAGTGTTTTGGATTTTGGCCATTCTAATAGGTATGCAATGGTGTCTCGTTGTTTTAATTTTCAATCCTTTAATGACATACTATGTTGAGCATTGTTACATATGCTTATTTGCCATTTATGTGTCTTCTTCGGTGAAGCATCAGGGTTCAGGTCTTTTGCCCATTTTTTAATGAGGTTTTTAAAATTGTTTGGTTATAATAAGTTATATTTTATATACTTCTTATCAAATCTCTTTTGAAAACATTTCATCTTTGTCTCCGTCATCTTTTTATTCTCTTGACACTGTCTTTCACAGAGCAGAGTTTTTAATTTTAATGAAATTCAGCCTATAAAATATTTTTTCATGAATTTGCTTTTGGTATATATACAAAGTAATCATTATACCCAAAGTCGTCTTGTTTTTTTTTTACATTGTCTTCTAAGAGTTTTATAGCTTTGTTTTTCACACTTAGATCTATGATCCATTTAAACCAATTTCTGTGAAGGGCATAAGTTCTATGTCTAGCTTTCTTTTTTTTTATGTGGATGTCCAGTTGTTTGAATACCATTTGTTGAAAAGATTATTGGCCGGGAATGGTGGTTCATGCCTGTAATCTCAGCACTTAGGGAGGCCGAGGTGAATGGATCGCTTGACTGCAGGAGTTCAAGACCAGCCTGGGCAACATGGTGAAACCTAGTCTCTACAAAAATCAGTCAGGCGTGGTGAGCTTGCACCTGTAGTCCCAGATTATTTGGGGTACTGAGGCTGGAGGATGGCTTGAGCCCAGGAGGTAGACATTACAGTGAGATGAGATAGCACCACTGTACTCCAACCAGGGTGAAAAAGTGAGACCCTGTCTCAAAAACAAAAACAAAACAAAACAAAACAAAAGGCTGGCCGCAGTGGCTCACTCCTGTAATCCCGGTACTTTGGGAGGCCGAGGCAGCCAGATCACCTGAGGTCAGATGTTCAAGACCAGCCTGGCCAACATGGCACAACCCCGTCTCTACTAAAAAATACAAAAATTAGCCGGGAATGATGGCGGCCACCTGTAATCCCAGTTACTCAGGAGGCTGAGGCAGGGAAAATTGCTTGAACCCGGGAGGCGGAAGTTGCAGTGAGTTGAGATCACGCCACTACACTCCAGCCTAGGCTACACAGCAAGACTCCATCTCCAGGGGTAAAAAAAATTATCTGTGCTACATTGTATTGCTTTCACTTATTTGTCAAAGATCAGTTGACTATATGTATGTAGGTCTATTTCTGGTCTTTCTATTCTCTTCTATTAACCTGTTTAGCTATAAGTTTGCTAATAATCACACTGTCTTTGTTACTATAGCTTCATAGTAAGCTTTGAGGCTAGGTAGTATAAGTTCTGTGACTTTGTTCTTCTTTAAAATTATTTTGGCTACTCAGGGTGTTCTGCCTCTCCATAAAAACTTTAGAATCAGTTTATCAATATCCACGAAATAACTTCCAGAATTTTGAATGAAATTGTCTTTAACCTAAAAATCAAGCTAAAAAGAACTGACACCTTAACATTATTAAGTCTTCCTCTCCATGAACACCGACTATCTCACCATTTATTTACTGCTTCTTTAATTTTGTTCATCAGAGTTTTGTAGTTTTCCTTATAGAGATATTTTACATATTTCCTTAGATTATACTTAAGTAATTCATTTGGGAGCGGTGCTGTATAGATAATATTGATTTTTAATTTCAAGATTCATTTGTTCATTTCGGTATACAAAAAAAATGTGATTGACTTTTATATATTAACTTTGTGTCCTGAAACCTTTTTATAATCATTATCACCTTCAGGAGGTATTTTGTTGATTCTTTCAGATTTTCTGCAAAGACAGTTATGACATTTGTGCACAAAGTTTTCTTTCTTTCCAGGTTTTATATATTTTATTTCATTTTTTGTCATAGTGCTGTAGCTAGGACTTCCAGTACAATTTTCAAAGGAGTGCTGAGAGGGTACCTCTGTGCCTTGTTCCTAATTTTGATGAGAAACTTTTCAGTTTCTAACCAGTAAGTGTGATGTTAACTGTAGGTTTTTCGTAGATGTTCTTTATTAAATTGAGAAAGTTCCCCTTTACTCCTAGTTTCCTGAGTTTTTATCATGAATAGGTGTTGGATTCTGTCAAATGCTTTTTCTGAATCTATTTGTATGATCATGTGATTTTTTTCATATGCCTATTACTATGACAGATTACATAAATCAATGTTCAAATGTTGAAGCAGCCCCACATACTGGACATGAATCCCACTTGGTTATGGTGTATATTGTATACATTGTTTAATTTGATTAGCTAATATTTTATTGAGGATTTTTATATCTATCTATCAATATGAGAGTTATTAGTTTTTGTTTTCTGTTCTTGTAAAATCTTTGTTTGTCTTTGATGTTAGCATAATGCTGGCCACATAAAATAAGTTAAGAGGTATCTCCTGTGCTTTTATCTTCTGTACAAGATTCTAAGTTAATTAACATTATTTCTCCCTTAAATGTTTTGTAGACTTCACTAGTGGATCCAACTGGGTCTGGTGATATCTGTTTTGGAAGGTTATTCATATAGGCTAATTTAGATTGTCTATTTCTGCATGTGTAAGTTTTGGCAGATTGTGTCTTTCAAATAATTGATCCATTTTATCTCAGTTATCAAATTTGTGGGCATAGAGTTGTTCATAATATCCCCTTTTTATTATACTTTAAGTTCTAGGGTACGTGTGCAGAACGTGCAGGTTTGTTACATAGATATACATGTGCCATGTTGGTTTGCTGCACCCATTAACTCATCATTTACATTAGGTATTTTTCCTGACACTATCCCTCCCCCAGCCTCCCACCCCCAACAGGCCCCAGTGTGTGATGTTCCCTTCCCTGGGTCCATGTGTTCTCATTGTTCGACTCCCACTTATAAGTGAGAATATGTAGTGATTGGTTTTCTGTCCTTCTGACATTTTGCTGACAATGATGGTTTCCAGCTTCATCCATGTCACTGCAAAGTACATGAACTCATCCTTTTTTATGGCTGCACAGTATTCCATGGTGTATATGTGCCACATTTTCTTTATCCAGTCTATTATTGATGGACATTTGGGTTGGTTCCAAGTCTTTGCTATTGTGAATAGTGCCACAATAAACATACATGCGCATGTATCTTTATAGTAGCATGATTTATAATCCTTTGGGTATATACCCAGTAATGGGATCACTGGGTCAAATGGTATTTCTAGTTCTAGATCCTTGAGGAATCACCACACTGTCTTCCACAATGGTTTTTTTACACTCCCACCAACAGTGTAAAAGCATTCTTATTTCTCCACATCCTCTCCAGCATCTATTGTTTCTTGACTTTTAAATGATTGCCATTCTAGCTGGCATGGGATGGTATCTCACTGCAGTTTTGATTTGCATTTCTCTAATGACCAGTGATGAAGAACATTTTTTCATATGTCTGCTGGCAGTATAAATGTCTTCTTTTGAGAAGTGTCTGTTCATATCCTTTGCCCATATCCTTTGATGGGGTTTTTTCTTGTAAATTTGTTTAAGTTCTTTGTAGATTCCGGATATTAGCCCTTTGTCTGATGGATAGATAGGGAGGTTGCCTGTTCACTCTGATGGTAGTTTCTTTTGCTGTGTAGAAGCTCTTTAGTTTAATTAGATCCCATTTGTCTACTTTGGCTTTTGTTGCCATTGCTTTTGGTATTTTAGTCATTAAGTCTTTCACATGCCTATATCCTGAATGGTATTGCCTAGGTTTTCTTCTAGGCTTTTTAAGGATTTAGGTCTTACATTTAAGTATTTATTCCATCTTACTTTTTTGTGTAAGGTGTAAGGAAGGGGTCCAGTTTCAGCTTTCTACATATGGCTAGCCAGTTTTCCCAGCACCATTTATTAAAGATAGAATCCTTTCCCCATTGCTTGTTTTTGTCAGGTTTGTCAAAGGTCAGATGGTTGTAGAAGTATGATGTTATTTCTGAGGCCTCTGTTCTGTTTCATTGTTCTATATATCTGTTTTGGTAACAGTACCATGCTGTTTTGGTTACCGTAGCCTTATAGCGTAGTTTGAAGTCAGATAGCATGATGCCTCCAGCTTTGTTCTTTTTGCTTAGGATTGTCTTGGCTATATGGGTTCTTTTTTGGTTCCATATGAAATTTTAAGTAGCTTTTTTTTTTAATTCTATGAAGAAAGTCAATGGTAGCTTGATAGGGATAGCATTGAATCTATAAATTACTTTGGGCAGTATGGCCATTTTTATGATAATGATCTTTATATCCATGAGCATGGAATGTTCTTCCATTTGTTTATGTCCTCTTTTATTTCACTGAGCAGTGGTTTGTAGTTCTCCTTGAAGAGGTTCTTCACATCCCATGTAACTTGGATTCCTAGGTATTTTATTCTCTTTATAGTAATTGTGAATGGGAGTTCACTCATGATTTAGCCATTTATTCTTGGTGTACAGGAATGCCTGTGATTTTTGCATATTGATTTTATATCCTGAGACTTTGATGAAGTTGCTTATCAGCTTAAGGCAATTTTGGGCTCAGAAGATGGGGTTTTCTAAATACACACTCATGTCATCTGCAAACAGAGACAGTTTGACTTCCTCTTTTCATAATTGAATATCCTTGATTTCTTTCTCTTGCCGGATTGCCCTGGTCAGAACTTCCAATATTATGTTGAATAGGAGTGGTGAGAGGGCATCCTTGTTTTGTGTGGATTTTCAAAGGAATGCTTCCAGTTTTTGCCCATTCGGTATGATATTGGCTGTGGGTTTGTCATAAATGGCTCTTATTATTTTGAGATACGTTCCAGCAATACCTAGTTTATTGAGAGTTTTTAGCATGAAAGGATGTTGAATTTTGTTGAAGGCCTTTTCTGCATCTATTGAGATAATCATATGGTTTTTGTCATTGGTTCTGTTTATGTGATTGATGATGTTTATTCATTTGTGTATGTTGAACCAGCCTTGCATCCCAGGGATGAAGTCCACTTGATCATGGTGGATAAGCTTTTTGATGTGCTGCGGGATTCGGTTTGCCAGTATTTTATTGAGGATTTTTGCATCGATGTTCATCAGGGATATTGGCCTCAAATTCTCTTTTTATGTTGTGTCTTTGCCCAGCTTTGGTATCAGGATGATGTTGGCCTCATGAAATGAGTTAGGGAGGATTCCCCCTTTTTCTATAGATTGGAATAGTTGCAGAAGGAATGGTATCAGCTCCTGTCTGTACCTGTGGTAGAATTCGGCTGTTAATCCATCTGGTCCTGGACTTTTTCTGCTTGGTAGGCTATGAATTATTGCCTCAATTTCAGAAGCTGTTATTGGTCTATTCAGAGATTCAACTTCTTCCTGGTTTAGTCTTGGGAGAGTGTATGTGTCCATAAATTTATGCATTTATTCTAGATTTTCTAGTTTATTTGTACAGAGGTGTTTATAGTATTCTCTGATGGTAGTTTGTATTTCTTGGGATCGGTGGTGATATGCCTTTTATCATTTTTTATTGCATCTATTTGATTCTTCTCTCTTTTCTTATTAGTCTTTCTAGCAGTCTATCTATTTTGTTGATCTTTTCAAAAAACCAGCTCCTGGATTCATTGATTTTTTGAAGGTTTTCTTGTGTCTCTATCTCCTTCAGTTCTGATCCGATCTTAGTTATTTCTTGTCTTCTGCTAGCTTTTGAATTTGTTTGCTCTTGCTTCTCTAGTTCTTTTAATTGTGATTTTCGGGTGTCGATTTTAGGTCATTCCTGCTTCCTCCTTTGGGCATTTAGTGCTATAAATTTCCCTCTACACATTGCCTTAAATGTGTCCCAGAGATTCTGGTATGTTGTGTCTTTGTTCTCACTGGTTTCAAAGAACATGTTTATTTCTGTCTTCCTTTCCTTATTTACCCAGTAGTCATTCAGGAGCAGGTTGTTCCGTTTCTATGTAGTTGTGCAGTTTTGCATGAGTTTCTTAATCCTGAGTTCTAATTTGATTTCACTGTGGTCTGAGAGACAGTTTGTTGTGATTTCTATTCTTTTACGTTTGCTGAGGAGTGTTTTACTTCCAATTTTGTGGTCTGTTTTAGAATAAGTTTGATGTGGTGCTGAGAAGAATGTATATTCTGTTGATTGGGATGGAGGGTTCTATAGATGTCTATTAGGTCCACTTGGACCAGAGCTGAGTTCAAGTCTTGAACACCCCTGTTAATTTCTGTCTTGTTGATCTGTCTAATATTGACAGTGGGGTGTTAAAGTCTCCCATTATTATTGTGTGGGAGTATAAGTCTCTTTGTAGGTCTCTATGAACGTGCTTTATGAATCTGGGTGCTCCTATATTGGGTGCACATATATTTAGGATAGTTAGCTCTACTTGAGAAATTGATCCCTTTACCATTATGTAATGGCCTTGTCTATTTTGATCTTCATTCGTTTAAAATCTGTTTGATCCAAGAGCACGGTTGCAACCCCTGCTTTTTTTTTTTTTTTTTTTTTTTTTTTTTTGCTTTCCATTTGCTTGGTAGATACTCCTCCATCCCTTTATTTTGAGCCTATGTGTGTCTTTGCACATGAGATGGGTCTCCTGAATACAGCACACCAATGGATCTTGACTTTTTATCCAATTTGCCAGTCTGTGTCTTTTAATTGGGGCATTTAGCACATTTACATTTAAGGTTGATATTGTTATGTGTGAATTTGATTCTATCATTATGATGCTAGCTGGTAATTTTGCCCATTAGTTGATGCAGTTCCTCCATAGCATCGACGTTCTTTACAATTTGATATGTTTTTGCAGTGGCTGGTACCGGTTGTTCCTTTCCATGTTTAGTGCTTCCTTCAGAAGTTCTTGTAAGGCAGCCCTGGTGATAATAAAATCTCTCAGCATCTGCTTATCTTAAAGGAATTTATTTCTCCTTCACTTATGCAGCTTAGTTTGGCTGAATATGACATTCTGGGTTGAGAACTCTTCTTTAAGAATGTTGAATTTTGGCCCCCACTCTCTCCTGGCTTATAGGGTTTCTGCTGAGAGATCTGCTGTCAGTCTGATGGGATTCCCTTTGTGGGTAACCTGACCTTTCTCTCTGGCTGCCCTTATCATTTTTTCCTTCATTTCAACCTTGGTGAATCTGACAATTATTTGTCTTGGGGTTGCTATTCTCAACGAGTATCTTTGTGGTGTTCTCTGTATTTCCTGAATTTGAATGTTGGCCTGCCTTGCTAGGTTGGGGAACTTCTCCTGGATAATATCCTGAAGAATGTTTTCTACCTTGGTTCCATTCTCCCCATCACTTTCAGGTACACCAGTCAGACGTAGATTTGGTCTTGTCACATAGTCTCATATTTCTTGGAGGCTTTCTTTGTTTTTCACTGATTTTTGTTTAATCTTTTCTTCTCACTTTATTTCATTAATTTGATCTTCAGTCACTGATATCCTTTCATCCCCTTGATTGAATTGTCTATTAAAGCTTGTGTATGCTACATGAAGTTCTCATACTGTGGTTTTCAGGTCATCTAAGCTCTTCTCTTCACTAGTTATTCTAATTTGCCATTTGTCTAACCTTTTTTTCTAGCTTCCTTGCATTGGGTTAGAACATGCTCCTTTAGCTTGGAGAAGATTTAGCTTCCTTGTATTGGGTTGGAACATGCTTTTTTAGCTTGGAGAAGTTTATTATTACCAACCCTCTGAAGCCTACTTCTGTCAACTCGTCAAACTCATTCTCTGTCCAGTTTTGTTCCCTTGCTGGTGAGGAGTTGTGTTCCTTTGGAGGAGAAGAAATGTTTTGGTTTTTGGAACTTTCAGCCTTTCTGTTCTGGTTTCTTCCCATCTTTGTGGTTTTATCTACCTTTGGTCTTTGATGTTGGTGACCTAGAGATGAGGTTTTGGTGTGAATGTCCTTTTTGTTGATGTTGATGCTATTCCTTTCTGTTTGTTAGTTTTCCTTCCAACAGACAGGCTCCTCAGCTGCAGGTCTGTTGGAGTTTGCTGGAGGTCCACTCCAGGCCCTGTTTACCTGGGTATCACCAGCAGAGGCGCAGAACAGCAAATATTGCTGCCTGATCCTTCCTCTGGAAACTTTGTCCCACAGGGGCACTCCCCTATATGAGGTGTCTATTGGCCCCTACTGGGAGGTGTCTCCCAGTCAGGCTACACGGAGGGCAGGGACCCATTTGAGGAGGCAGTCTGTTTGTTATTGGAGCTCAAACACCATGCTGAGAGAATCACTGCTCTCTTCTGAGCTGTCAGGCAGTGATGTTTAAGTCTGCAGCAACTGTCTGCTGCCTTTTATTCAGATATGCCCTGCCCCCAGAGGTGGAATCTAGAGAGGCAGTAGGCCTTGCTGAGCTGCAGTGGGCTCTACCCAGTTCGAGCTTCCCTGCCACTTTGTTTACACTGTGAGCATAGAACTGCCTACTCAAGCCTCAGCAATGGCAGACGCCCCTCCCCCCGCCAAGCTCCAGCATCCCAGCTCAATCTCAGACTGCTGCACTAGTAGCAAGCAAGGCTCTGTGGGTGTGGGACCCACCGAGCCAGGCACAGGAGGGAATCTCCTGGTCTGCCGGTTGCAAAGACTGTGGGAAAAGCACAGTATTTGGGTAGGAGTGTACCGTTCCTCCAGGTACAGTCACTCATGGCTTCCCTTGGTTAGAAAAGGGAAATCCCAGCCGGGTGCAGTGGTTCATGCCTGTGATCCCAGCACTTTGGAAGGCCAAGGCAAGTGGATCACAAAGTCAGGAGATCGAGACCATCCTGGCTAACATGGTGAAACCCTGTCTCTACTAAAAATACAAAAAATTAGCCAGGCGTGGTGGTGGGTGCCTGTGGTCCCAGCTACTCAGGAGGCTGAGGCAGGAGAATGGTGTGAACCTGGGAGGTGGAGCTTTCTGTGAGCCGAGGTCACGCCACTGCACTCCAGCCTGGGTGACAGAGTGAGACTCCGTCTCAAAAACAAAAACAAAAACAAAAAAAAGAAAGAAAAGGGAAATCACGTGACCCCTTGTGCTTCCCAGGTAAGGCAATGCCCACCCTGTTTTGGCTCACCTTTCGTAGGCTGCACCCATCATCCAACCAGTCCCAGTGAGATGAACAAGGTACCTCAGTTGGAAAAGCAGGAATCGCCTATCTTCTGTGTCTATCTTACTGGGAGCTGTAGACTGGAGCCATTCCTATTTGGCCATCATTTTTTTTTTTTTTTTTTTTTTTTTGAGACAGGTTTCTCACTCCATCACCCAGGCTGGAGTGCAGTGGCACAGTCATGGCTCACTGCAGCCTCAACCTCCCCGGCTCAAGCAATCCTCCAGCCTCAGCCTCCCAAGTAGCTGGGACTACAGATATGCACCACCATGTCCAGCTAATTTTTGTAGTTTTTGTAAGGACAGGGTTTGCCATGTTTCCCAGACTGGTCTCAAGCTTCTGAGCTCAAGCAGTCCACCCACCTCAGCCTCCCAATATACTGGTATTAAAGGTATGAGCCACTGCACCCAGTCCTAATATTATTTTTTATTATCTTTTTAATGTCCATGGAATTTGTAGTGATGTCCCCACTTTTACTTCATAGTTTGTGTTTTCTCTTTTTTTTCTCAATCAGCCAGCTAGAGGATTATCAATTTAATTGATCTGCTCAAAGAATAGCTTTGGTTTTGTAGATTTTCTCTGTTGATTTCCTGTTTCACATTCATTGATTTCCCCTCTTATTTTTATTTTCTTTATTCTTGCTTTGGAATTCATTTGCTTTCCTTTTTCTAATTTTCTAAAGTAGAGGCTTAGATTATTGATTCTAGATCTTTCTTTTTTTCTTTATATGCATCCCATGCTACAAATTTTCTGAAAGTACTTATTTTGCTGTATATCACAAACTTTGATAACTTGTATTTGCATTTTCATTAAATTCAAAATATTTTACAAATGTTTCTTAAAGTTTCTTCTTTGACCTGTGTGTTATTTAGCTGTTGCTTAATTTTTAAGTATTCTTGGATTTTCCAGGTTTCTTTTATTTCTAGTTTAATTCCATTGTGATCTGAAATCAAACATTGTATGATTTCTGTTTTCAAAATTTGTTAAGGTGTGTTTTCTGGTCCAGAATGTGATCTATTTTAGTAAATGTCCCATGTGAACTTGAGAATGTGTTTGCATTACATATCATTCCTCACCGATTTATTTTTAATATATATACATCTTTGTAGTTAAAGTGGTTTCTTGTAGACAATATACAGTTGGGTCTTTCTCTTTAACAATCTGTTTTTTTAGTTGATGTATTTAAACCATTGACACTTAAATTAATATTGATATACTGGGATTAATACCATACTTATTACTGCTTTCAAAATTTGCTGCTGTTCTTTTTATTTTTGTCTCCTTTTTTATGCTTTTTTATGATATTGAGCATTTTATATGATCATGTTTTCTCTTCTTTGTTTGCTTATTATTTGTTAGCTTATGCTTTCTTTATCATTTTTTACTTTTTTTAATGGTTGCCTTAGAATTTGTAATATACATTTACAGTAAATTCAAGTCCGCTTTCAAATAACACCATACTACTTTAAAGGTAGTGGAAGTAGCTTAAAATAACTAAATATTCTTAGTATTTCCTAATCCCTTATATTATTGCTGTAATTCATTTCACTTATACATAATGTTGCTATTTTGTTTTATTTCTTCTAAAAAAAAAGGGATACATGTGCAGAATGTGAAGGTTTGTTACATAGGTATACATATGCCATGGTGGTTTGCTGCACGTATTGACACATTCTCTAAGTTCCCTCCTCAACCCCCACCCACCAATAGGCCCTGGTGTGTTGTTCCCTGCCCCCGCCACCCCAGCCCCGTGTCCATGTGTTCTCAATATTCAACTCCCATTTATAAGTGAGAACATGCAGTGTTTGGTTTTCTGTTCTTGTGTTAGTTTGCTGAGGATGATGGCTTCCAGCTTCATCCATGTCCCTGCAAAGGACAGGATCTCATTCCTTTTTATGGCTGCATAGTATTCCATGGTGTATATGTATCACATTTTCTTTATCCAGTCTATCATTGATGAGAATTTGGGTTGGTTGCAAGTCTTTGCTATTGTAAATGGTGCTGCAATAAATAAATGTGTGGATGTGTCTTTATATAATCATTTGTAATCCTTTGGATATATACCCAGTAATGGGATTGCTGGGTCAAATGGTATTTCTAGTTCTAGATCCTTGAGGAATCGCCACACTGTCTTCCACAGTGGTTGAACTAATTTACATTCCTACCAACAGTATAAAAGCATTCCTATTTCTCCACAGCCTTGCCAGCATCTACTGTTTCCTGACTTTTTAATAATCTCCATTGTGACTGGCATGAGATGGTATCTCATTGCAGTTTTGATTTGCATTTTTCTGATGATCAGTGATGTTGAGCTTTTTTTTCATATGTTTCTTGGCCATGTAAATGTCTTCTTTTGAGAAGTGTATTTTCATGTCCTTTGCCCGATTTTTGATGAGGTTGTTTTTTCTTGTAAATTAGTTTAAATTCCTGGTAAATTCTGAATATTAGACCTTTGTCAGATGGGTGGATTGCAAAAATTTCCTCCTATTCTGTAAGTTGCCTGTTCACTCTGTTGATAGTTTCTTTTGCTGTGCAAAGGCTCTTTAGTTTAATTAGATCCCATTTGTCTATTTTGGCTTTTGTTGCCATTGCTTTTGGAGTTTTTGTCATGAAGACTTTTCCCATGCCTATGTCCTGAATGGTATTGCCTAGGTTTTCTTCTAGGTTTTTTATTGTTTTAGGTCTTACATTTAAGTCTTTAATCCATCTTGAGTTACCTTTTGTATAAGGTGTAAGGAAGGGGTCCAGTTTCAGTTTTCTGCATATGGCTAGCCAGTTTTCCCACTACCATTTACTGAATAGCAGATCCTTTCCAGATTGTTTGTTTTTGGCAGGTTTGTGGAAGGTCAGATGGTTGTAGATGTGTGGTGTTATTTCTGAGGCCTCTGTTCTGTTCCATTGGTCTATATGTCTGTTTTGGTACCCTAATGTTGCTATTATTTTGAACAACTTTATCTGTTAAATCGGTTAAGAATTAGAAAAATGAAAGTTTTCATTTTGCCTTCAAGTATTCCTTCTCTGATATTCTCCCTTTCTTTATGCAAATTTGAGCTTTGACCTATATATTTCCCCTTCTCTGTGAAGTACTTCTTTTAACATTTCTTTTAAAGCAGCTTTACTAGTAGCAAATCCTTGCAATTTTTATTTCTCTGAAGAAGTCTTCATAGCCTCTTCACATTTTAATTTGTATTATTTTTATTTTGTTGTCAATTGTCACTGTAATTATACATATTTTATGAGGTACAATATAATGTTTTGATACATGTATACATTATGTAATGATCAAATCATGGTAGGTAGTGCATCCATTACCTCAAACCTTTATCTTTTATTTGTAGTGAGAACATTCAAAATCCTCTCATGAAATACACGCAGTATTATTGTTTACCGTAGTAATCCTGTTGTGCTATGGAATACCAGAAATTATTTCTTTTGCCTAACTGTCATTTTGTACCTATTGGCCAATCTCTTCCCCATCATATTTTTTCTGCCTTCTCCAGCTTCTCATAACTATTATTCAACTCTGTCCTTCTCTGAGACCATCTTTGTTACATCGCAAATATGAGTGAGATTGTGCAATATTTGCATGTGTGTGTGCATGCACACTCCTGGCTTGCTTCACTTAACATTATGTCCTCCAGGTTTATCCATGTTGCTACAAATGACAGGGTTTTATTTTTATGTCGAAGTATTCTATTGTGCATATATATTGCATTTCCATTATCAATTCCTTTATTGATAGATCCTCAGATTTCGTCCATATCTTGGCTATTGTGAATAGCGCTATAACATGAAAGAGTGCAGGTATCTTTTTGATATACTGATTTCATTTTTTATAAACACCCAGTAAAGAAATTACTGGATCATATAGTAGCTATGTTTTTAATTTTTTGAGAAACCTCCATAATCTTTTTCAAAATCGATATATCAATTTATATTTCAGACAACAGTGTATAAGTGTTCTCTTTTCTCTACATCTGCACCAGCACTTGTTACTTTTTCTTGTGGTTTTGATTCATGTTGTTCTGATGATTAGTGATGTTGAACAATTTTTCATACCAATTGGCCATTTGTATGTCTTCTTTTTTCAGAAATGTCTATCTAGTCCTTTGCTTATTTTAAAAACATATTCTTTGCTCTTTTGTTTTGTTTTGTTTCTTTTTTTATTATTATACTTTAAGTTCTGGGGTACATGTGCAGAACATGCAGGTTTGTTACATAGGTATATATATGCCATGGTGGTTTCCTGCACCCATCAACCTGTCATCTACATTAGGTATTTCTCCTAATGCTATCTCTCCCCTAGTCCCCCCACCCTCCAACAGGCCCCAGTGTGTGATGTTCCCCTCCCTGTGTTCATGTGTTTTCATTGTTCAACTCCCACTTATCAGTGAGAACATGCGGTGTTTTGTTTTCTGATCTTGTGTTAGTTTGCTGAGAATGATGGTTACCAGCTTCATCCATGTCCCTGCAAAGGACATGAACTCCTCCTTTTTTATGGCTGCATAGTATTCCATGGTGTACATGTGCCAGATTTTCTTTATCCAGTCTAACAATGATGGGCATTTGGGTTGGTTCCAAATCTTTGTTATTGTGAATAGTGCCTCAATAAACATACGTTTCTTTATAGTAGCATGTGTCTTTATAGTAGCATGATTTATAATCCTTTGGGTGTATACCCAGTAATGGTATTGCTGGATGAAATGGTATTTCTATTTCTAGGTGGTTGAGGAATTGTCACATTGTCTTCCACAATGGTTGAACTAATCTACACTCCCACCAACAGTGTAAAAGCTTTCCCATTTCTCCACATCCTCTCCAGCATCTGTTGTTTCCTGACTTTTTAATGATTGCCATTCTCATTGGCATGAGCTGGTATCTCATTGTTTTGATTTGCATTTCTCTAATGACTAGTGATGAAGAGCATTTTTTCATACGTCTGTTGGCTGCATAAATGTCTTGAGAAGTGTCTGTTCATATTCTTCAGCCACTTTTTGATGGGGTTGTTTTTCTCCTGTAAATTTGTTTAAGCTCTTTGTAGATTCTGTATATTAGCCCTTTGAAAGATGGATACATTGCAAAAATTTTTTCCCATTCTATGGGTTGCCTGTTCACTCTGATGATAGTTTCTTTTGCTGTGCAGCAGTCCTTAGTTTAATTAGATCCCATTTGTCAATTTTGGCTTTTGTTGCCATTGCTTTTGGTGTTTTAGTCATGAAGTCTTTCTCCATGCCTATGTCCTTAATGGTACTGCCTAGGTTTTTTGTTAGAGTTTTTATGGCTTTAGGAATTACATTTAAGTCTTTATTCCACCTTGAGTTAATTTTTGTATAAGGTGTAAGGAAGGGATCCCGTTTCAGTTTTCTGCAAATGGCTAGCCAGTTTTCCCAGCACCATTTACCAAAGAATCCTTTCCCCATTGCTTTTTTTTGTCAGGTTTCTCAAAGATCAGTTGGCTGTAGATGTGTGGTGTTATTTCTGAGGCCTCTGTTCTGTTTCATTGGTCTGTATATCTGTTTTGGTACCAGTAGCATGCCTTTTTTTTTACTGTAGCCTTGTAGTATAGTTCGAAGTCAGGTAGCCTGATGCCTCCAGCTTTGTTCTTTTTGCTTAGAATTGTCTCGGCTATGTGGGCTCTGTTTTGGTTGTATATGAAATTTAAAGCAGTTTGTTCCAATTCTGTGAAGAAAGTCAATGGTTGCTTGATAGGGATAGCAATGAATCTATAAATTACTTTGGGTAGTATGGCCATTTTCACGATATCGATTCTTCCTATCCATGAGCATGGAATGTTTTTCCCTTTGGTTCCTCTCTTATTTCCTTGAGCAGTGGTTTGTAGTTCTCCTTGAAGAGGTCCTTCACATCCCTTGTAAGTTGTATTCCTAGGTATTTTATTCTCTTCGTAGCAATTGTGAACGGGAGTTCACTCATTATTTGGCTCTCTGTTTGACTGCTATTGGTGTATACGAATGCTTGTGATTTTTGCACATTGATTTTGTATCCTGAGACTTTGCAGAAGTTGCTGATCAGCTTAAGGAGATTTTGGGCTGAGACGACGGGGTTTTCTTAATATATAATTATGTCATCATCAGAGACAATTTGACTTCTCTTTTCCTATTTGAAAATTCTTTTTTTCTTTCTCTTGCCTGATTGCCCTGGCCAGAACTTCCAATACTATGTTGAATAGGAGTGATGAGAGAGGGCATCCTTGTCTTGTACAGGTTTTCAAAGGAATGCTTCCAGTGTTTACCTATTCAGTATGATATTGGCTGTGGGTTTGTCATAAATAGCTCTTATTATTTTGAGATACTTTCCATCAATACCTAGTTTATTAAGAGTTTTTAGCATGAAGACTGTTGAATTTTTTCAAGGGCCTTTTCTGCATCTATTGAAATAATCATGTGGTTTTTGTCATTGGTTCTGTTTATATGATAGATTACGCTTATTGATTTTTGTATGTTGAACCAGTCTTGCATGCCAGGGATGAAGCTGACTTGATCGTGGTGGATAAACTTTTTGATGTGCTGCTGGATTCGGTTTGCCAGTATTTTATTGAGGGTTTTCACATTGATGCTTATCAGGGATATTGGCCTGAAATTTTCTTTTTTAGTTGTGTCTCTGCCAGGTTTGGGTATCAGGATAATGCTGGCCTCATAAAATGAGTTATGGATGAGTCCCTCTTTTTCTATTGATTAGAATAGTTTCAGAAGGAATGGTACCAGCTCTTCTTTTTACCTCTAGTAGAATTCAGCTGTGAATTCATCTGGTCCTGGACTTTTTTCAGTTGATAGGCTATTAATTCCTGCCTCAATTTCACATCTTGCTATTGTTCTATTCAGGAGTTTGACTTCTTCCTGGTTTAGTCTTGGAAGAGCGTATGTGTCCAGGAATTTATTGATTTCTTCTAGAGTTTCTAGTTTATTTGTATAGAAATGTTCATAGTATTCTCTGATGATAATTTGTATTTCTGTGGGATCAGTGGTGATATACCCTTTATCATTTTTTATTGCATCTATTTGGTTCTTCTCTCTTTTCTTCTGTATTAGCCTGGCTAGCAGTCTATTTTGTTTATCTTTTCAAAAAATCCAGCTCCTGGATTAATTGATTTTTTGAAGGTTTTCTTATGTCTCTATCTCCTTCAGTTCTGCTCTGATCTTAGTTATTTCTTGCCTTCTACTAGCTTTTGAATGTGTTTGCTCTTGCTTCTCTAGTTCTTTTAATTGTGATTTCAGGGTGTTGATTTTAGATCTTTCCTGCTTTCTCTTGTGGGCCTTTAGTACTATAAATTTCCCTCTACACACTGCTTTAAATGTGTCCCAGAGATTCGGGCATGTTGTGTCTTTGTTCTCATTGGTTTCAAAGAACATGTTTATTTCTGCCTTCATTTTGTTATGTACCCAGTAATCATTCAGGAGCACATTGTTCAATTTCCATGTAGTTGTGTGGTTTTGAGTGAGTTTCTTAATCCTGAGTTCTAATTTGATTTCACTGTGGTCTGAGAGACTGTTTGTTATGATTTCCATTCTTTTGCATTTGTTGATGTTTTACTTCCAATTATGTGGTCAATTTTATAATAAGTATCATGTGGTGCTGAGAAGAGTGTATATTCTGTTAATTTGGGGTGGAGAGTTCTGTAGATGTCTATCACATCCACTTGGTCCAGAGTTGAGTTCAAGTCCTGAATATCCTTGTTAATTTTCTGTCTTGTTGATCTGTCTGATATTGACAGTGGTGTGTTAAAGTCTCCCACTATTATTGTGTGGGAATCTAAGTCTCTTTGTAGGTCTCTAAGAACTTGCTTTATGAATCTGGATCCTCCTGTATTGGGTGCATATATATTTAGGATAGTTAGTTCTTCTTGTTGCACTGATCCCTTTACCATTATGTAATGCCCTTCGTTGTTGTTTTTTTTTTTTTTTATCTTTTGTTGTTTAAAGCCTGTTTTATCAGAGACTAGGATTGCAACCCCTGCTCTTTTTTGCTTTCCATTTGCTTGGAAACTACTCCTCCATCTCTTTATTTTGAGCCTATGCGTGTCTTTGCATGTGAGATGGGTCTCCTGAATATAGCACACAGAAGGGTCTTCTTTACCCAATTTGCCAGTCTGTGTCTTTTAATTGCGGCATTTCCCTATTTTTATTTACTAGTATTAAAGTTTCAGGTCTTACATTTAAGTCTTCAATCTATCTTGCATTGATTTTTGTATATGCTGAGAGATAGGAGTCTATTTTCATTTTTCTGGATCTGGATATCCATTTTTCGCAGCACTATTTATTGAAGAGACTGTTCTTTCCCCGATGTGTGTTCTTGGTGCATTTTTTGAAAGTCAGTTGGTTGTTAGTATCTGGTTTATTTCTGTGTTCTCTATTCAGTTCCATTGATCTATATGTTATTTTTATGCCAGTACTGTCTTATTTTGGTTACTATAGCTTGGTAGTATATTTTGACGTCAAATAGTGTGATGCATCCAGCTTTGTTCTTTTTGCTCAAGATTACTTTGGTTATTCAGGGTCTTTTGCTGTTCCATATTAATTTGAGGATTTTCTTTCTATTTCAGTGAAGAATGTCATTAGTATTTTTATTGTGATTGCATTAGATCACTTTGGGTAGTAGGGACGTTTTATTAATAACAAAATAAATTCTTTCAATTCATAAGCATGTAATATCTTTCCATTTACTTTTGTCTTCCTCAGTTAACTTCATCAGTGTTTTATAGTTTTCATTGTAAAGATATTCTATTCATTGTCAAGATATTTCACCTTCTTGATTAAGTTTATTCCTAGGTATTTTACTTTTTATAGCTTTGTAAATGGCATTGCATTTTTTTATTTCTTTTTTAGACACTATTGGCTTATAGAAATGCTACTGATTTTTGTATGTTGATTTTGTATTTTGCCATTTTATTGAACTAAACTCTTTTCAGTAGAGTCTTTGGGGTTTTCTATATGTATAATCATGTAATCTGCAAACAGGAATAATTTGATTTCCTCCTTTTCAATATTGATGCCCTCAATTTCTTCCACTTGTGCAATTGCTCTGGCAAGGACTTCCAGTATTCTGTTGAATAAGAAGTAGTGAAAGTGGGTACCCTTCACTTTTTCCAGATCTTAGAGGAAAGAATTTTAGTTTTTTACCCATTAAATGTGATGTTAGCTGTGGGTTTGTCATATATGACCTTTACTGTGTTGAGATACATTCCTTCAATATATAATTTGTTGAGTTTTTAATCATAAAGGGGTGATGAATTTTATCAAATCCTTTTGGATATCTATTAAAATGATCATGGTTTTTTCCAATTCTGTAATATGATGTATTATTGATTCACAGATGTTGAACAATTCTTGTATCTCTGCAATGAATCCTAACTGGCCATGGTGAATGATCTTCATAACATGTTGTTGATTTCAGGGTGCTAATATATTTTGATGATTTTTGCATTCATGTTCATCAGGGATATTGGCCTATAGTTTTCCCTTTCTGTTGTGTCTTTAGCTGGTTTAGTATTATGGTAATGCTGACCTCATAGAAAGAGTTAAGAATTCCCTCCTCTTCAATTTTTTGAATAGTTTGAACAGGATTGATATTGGTTCTTCTTTAAGTGTTTGGTAGAATTCAACAATGAAAACTTCATGTCTTAGGCTTTTCTTTGATGGGGGGCTTTTTGTTACTCATTCAATTTTGTTACCTGTTATTGGTCTATTCAGATTGTCTATTTCCTCGTGATTCAGCATACAGATTTCTAGGTTGGTGATTTCTTTTTTTCTCAACATTTTAAATATTTCCCTCCAATCTCCTCTTGCTTGCATGGCTTCTAAAAAGTCAAATGTAATTCTAATCTTTGTTCCTCGGTGTGTAAGGTGTTTACTTTCTTTGACTTCTTTCGATATTTATTCTTATCATTGATGCTCTATAGTTTGAATGTGATATGCATAGGTATAGTGATTTTTCTGGCATTTATTTTTCTTTGTGTTCCCTGAGTTCCCTGGATCTGTGGTTTGGTATCTTCCATAGTTTGACTGTTAGAATACCATCAACTGGGTGGCTTAAACAACAAATATTTATTTCTCATAGTTCTGGAGGCTAGAAATCTGAGATCAGGGTAACAATGTGTCACTTTCTTAGTGAAGGCCCTTTTCTGGGTTTAAAGATTGTCATGTTTTACTGTATCTTCACATGGCAAAAAGAAAAGAGAAATAAGGCAAGTTTTCTTGTATCTCTTCTTATAAGAATACCAGTCTCATTCATGAGAGCTTTACACTTAAGATCTAATTGCGTCCCAAAAGCTTTACCACCAAATACCATCCTATTAGGGTTAGGCTTCAACGTGTGAGTTGGCAGAGGAGGGCACATTCAATCTATAGCAGAGCCTGACATTCATTTGAAAAAACTGTACATGATTATTGCTTCAAATATTTCTTCTGTTCCCTTGTCTCTTTGTTCCTCTTCTGTATTCCCATTATGTATATGTTATACCTTGTGTAGTTGTCCCACATTCCTTGGATATTCTATTTGGTTTTCTTTTTCAGTGTTTTTTTCTCTTTGCTTTTCTAAGAAGATTTTGTTGACATAGTCTCAAGCTCAAAGTTTTTTTTTTTTTTTCCCCTGGCTGTGCCCAGTCTACTGACAAGCCTATCAAATATATTACTCATTTCTTTTATAGTGCTTTTGATCTCTAGCAATTCTTTTTTATTATTTCTAGAATTTGCATCCTGTGATTGCACGGCCCATCTGTTCTTGCATGCTGTCTACTTTATCCATAATGGCCCTTGGCATATTGTTTTAAATTCTCAGTCTGAAAACTCCAACATCTCTGCCATATTTGATTCTGGTTCTGATGTTTTCTTTGTCTCTTCAAACTATGTTTCTTTGCCTGTTAGTATGACTTGCAATTTTTTCTTGATAGTTGACCTGATATATTGGATAAAAGAAATCGTGGGGTTTTGGCATTTTTCTTGCTTGGGGTTCTCTGAGTTCTCTAATGTAAATAGGACTTTAATAATGTGGTGAGGTGTAGAGGGAGAGGAAATGTTTCATAGTGACATGATTAGGTCTCAGTCTTCTCGTGAGCCTGTGCCTCAGGACTGTAAACTCCACAAGTGCTTCTCAGTTTTTTATCGCCTCCCTCAGGTGGGAGTGAATAAAATTGAGCGTTTTCTTTCCTCAGGTAAGTTAGAGTCTGAAAAGCAATACTTGAAGCTCTGGTAAAATAGTTTCTTCTGAGGGCAGGCCTTCTTAAGATGAACAGAATGCACTAGTATATTTTAAAATTGTTCTTTTCCCCTCCCCTTGCCAGAAGCACTAGGGTATTTTTCTCCAATCTTCACTATGAGGATCTGGAAAAGCTCCTGAAAGTAAAATTCACAAAAGTGTGGGGCCCTCCCTACCCCATGACTGTGTCCTCCTGGAGTTTTTTTTCTCTCAGGCTTGTCCACACTGAGCCTCCAGCAATTCATCAATTACAACTCAAGTTTTCTTCTCCTGGCTCTGGTTACTATGGAGATTTCTTGTTGTGGGCTTCTGCTCTGGTAAGTTGTGATTCTCTCTATCTAGTCTGTCTGTCTCTACAATTTTGTGGAGCAGCAGTTTGCCCTGTGACCTCACATCTCTTATGGATATAAAAAGAATTATTGATTTTTCAGTTTGTTCAACTTTTTATGCCTTGTTAGGATGGAGTGTCAACTTTCAAGCTCCTTACCTGCCAAACTGAAAACCAGAAGTGTGTGCAGATAAATTGTAGAATCACAACGACAAAATGCTGAAATGTTCACTGGGATTACATAGAATCTACAAAAAACTTATTCAGACAGTTTCAAAATTGTTATTCTTCCAATTCATGAATATTTTATTCACTTAAATTTTCTCTCAAAAGCATTTCTTAGATTTCTGTATAGAATTCTTGAGCTACTTTAATTAGATTTATTTCTAGTTAGTTGAATTTGTGTGTATGCACTACTATAAAGAGTACTGGTTTTAACTTTGTTTCTACATGTTTATTTCTGGTATATAGAAATACAATTGATTTCTCTTTATTAATCGTATATAAAATAAACTTAATTAAGTTCAAATCTAATTCCTTATCTCTAGCTTCTTTGAGATTATATGTATATACACAATATGGCATCTGTGAATAACAATTTTAGAACTGCAGGACACATTGAATAGGAGTGATGATATAGGATTCCTTTGTCTCATCTTAAATTTCAGAGAATGTTTGCCGTTGTTGTCATTGTTCTTGTTTTGTTTTAATTTCTACTTTTATTTTAGATGTGGGGGATACGTGTTCAGGTTTGTTACTTGGTTATATTGCACCTAGGCAGTAAGCATAGTACCCAATAGGTAGTTTATCAACACCCACCTCCCTCCCTCCCTTCCCCCTTTATAGTCCATAGTGTCTGTTGTACCCCTGTTTATATCCATGTGTACTCAATTTTTAGCTACTTATAAATGAGAACATGTGATATTTGGTTTTCTGTTCCTGAATTAGTTTGCTTAGAGTTATAGCCTCCAGCTCCATCCACATTGCTGCAACGGAAGTCTTGCTCTATCACCCAGGTTTTAGTGCAGTGGCGCAAACCTGGCTCACTGCAACCTCCGCCTCCTGGGTTCAAGCGATTCTCCAGCCTCAGCCACCCAAGTAGCTGGGATTACAGGCATGCACCGACATGCCTGGTTAATTTTTGTATTTTTAGTAGAGACGGGGGTTTCATCACATTGGTCATGCTAGTCATGAACCCCTGACTTCAAATGATCCCCTGCCTTGGCCTCTCTAAGTGCTGGGATTACAGGCGTGAGCCACCACGTATGGCCTCAATTTCATTCTTTTTTATGGCTGTGTAGTATTTGGTGGTATATATGTACCACATGTTCTTTATCCAATTGACCATTGTTTGGCCCCTAGGTCTTTGCTATTGTGAACAGCATGGCCATGAACATATGAGTGCATGTGTCTTTCTGGTATAATCATCTATTTTTCTTTGGGTATATACCCAGTAATGGGATTGGTGGGTCAAATGGTAGCTCTTTTTTAAGTTCTTTGAGAAATTAACAGTGCTTTCTATACAGTGACTGAACTAATTTACATTCCCAACAACAATGTATAAGTGTTGCCTTTTCTCTTCCACCTCACCAGCATCTGTTATATTTGACTTTTTAGAAACAGCCATTCTGATAATGAGAGAATGTCTCATTGTGGTTTTTATTTGCATTTCTCTCATGATTTCTGATGATGAGAGTTTTTTCATACGTTTGTTGGCTGCTTGTATGTCACCTTCTTGTTCCCTGTTTGTGTCCTTTGTCCATTTTTTAAATGGGATTATTTGTGACAAACACACAGCCAACATCATACTAAACAGGCAAAGGCTGGAACCATTCCCTTTGAGAACTAGAACAAGATAAAAATGCCCACTCTCACCACTTCTATTTAACATAGTCCTAGAAGTCCTAGTCAGAACAATCAGGCAAGAGAAAGAAATAAAAGGGCATCCAAAAAGGAAAAGAAGAAACTAAACTCTCTTCACTGATATGATTCTATACCTAGAAAATGCTAAAGACTGCCAAAAGGCCACTAGAACTGATAGATGATTTTAGTAAAGTTTCATGATAAAAAATCAATATACAAAAATCAGTAGCATTTCTAGACCCCAATAATGTCCAGGCTGAGAGTCAAATCAAGAACACAATCCTATTCACAACAGCTAGAAAGAAAATAAATACCTAGGAAAAAGCTAACCAAGAAGGTGAAAGATCTCAACAATGAGAATTATAAAACAGAAATCAGAGACCACAAATAAATCAAAAAACATTCCACGCTCATGGACTGGAAGAATCAATATCATTAAAATGACCATACTGCCTAAAGAAAATTGTAGATTAAATGCTATTCCTATCAAACTACCAATGTTGTTCTTCACAGAATGACACAAAAGTATTCTAAAATTCATATGAAAACAAAAGAAACTCAGAACAGCCAAAGCAATCATTACCAGAAAGAACAAAGCTGGAAACATCACACTACTCTACTTCAAACTATACTATAAGGTTACAGAAACCAAAACAGCATGGTACTGTACAAAAACAGACCCATAGACCAATGGAACAGAATAAAAACTCAGAAATAAAGCTGCACACTTAGAACCATCTGATCCATCTGATCTTCAACAAGGCCAACAACAACAAGCAATGGGGAAAGGAGTCCCTAATCAATAAATGGTGCTAGGACAACTTGCTAGCCATATACAAAGGAATGAAACTGGACCCTTATATTTCACTATATGGGACATTTAACTCAAGATGCATTAAAGATTTAAATGTAAGACCTCAAAATATAAACATCCTGGAAGAAACCCTAGGAGATACACTTCTCAATATGGGCCTTGGCAAAGAGTTTTCAGCTAAGCCCCCAAAAGCAATTGCAACAAAAACAAAAATTGAGAAGTGTGACCTAATTAATTAAAGAATTCTGCACTGCAAAACAGCCAAGCAATAAACAGACAACCTACACAATGGGAGAAAATATTCACAAACTACACATCCGACAAAGGTCCGCTATCCAGAATCTATAAAGAACTTAAACAAATCAATAAGATAATTTGTTTATATGTTTTCTCATTAACTATTATGCTTTCCATAGGAATCATGTAGTATCTTTTATATTAATGGTATGCTGATAGATTTTTGTTTGTTTTAATCAAAATAATTTTTGGTTTTTTAAAAAATATCAGATGTTGGCAAGGATGCAGAGAAAATCGAATGCTTATACACTGTTGGTGGGAATATAAATTAGTAAAACCTCTGTGGAAAACAGTATGGAGATTTCTCAAAGAATTAAAAATAGAGCTACCATTCAATCCAGCAGTCCCGGTACTGGCTACCATTCGATCCAGCAGTCCCAGTACTGGGTATCTACCGAAAGGAAAATAAAGTATTATATCAACAAGCTACCTACACTTTTATGCTTATTGCAGCACTGTTCACAATAGCAAAGTTATGGAATTAACCTAAGTGTCCACTGATGGATTATTACATAAGGAAATTGTGGTATATCTATACCGCAGAATACTACTCAAGATATAAAAATAGAATAAAATTATGTCTTTTGCAGCAACATGGATGAAACTGGAGGCCATTATCTTAAATTTAATGACTCAGAAACAGAAAGTCGATTACTGCATGTTCTCACTTATAAATGAGAGGTAAATAATGTATATACATGAACATAGAGAGTGGAATAACAGACATTGGAAACTCGGAAAGGTGGAAGGGTGGGAGGGTCATGAGGGATGAGAAATTACCTAATGATGAAGACACCCTACATGCATCTGATTGAATTTCCAGAGAAAGAGAGTAAGGAATAAGTAACATTTGGAGAGATATTAGCTGAGATTTTTTCATAAATATTTAATGGCACCTAACATTAAACTCACAAAGTTGGTGAATCCCTAGCAAGATAAATAGAAAAAAAACATACATATGCTTCCAAATGTGTCATAGCAATCCTGCAGAACATCAAGCTTTCTATAATAATATAGTAATTAAGGCAGTGTGGAATTGTTGGAGAGATAGACAAATGGACCAATAAAATAGAACAAGGAGCTCAGAAATGTATTTACACATACAGGGAAACTTTATAATTGAACTACTATAAAATAATAAGAAATAAGGTAAGCATTCTAATAAAGAAATGGCGAAAATATATGAATATGTTTTACATAAATATTTCAGAGAAGAGTAAAAATGAATGGTTAATAAATGTCAAAACAAAAAAATTTAAACTTAGTAATTGTCAGGAAAATAACCCACTTCCAATCATTGGTAAAGATGAAGAGCAATGATAACTCTCAGACATGGCAAATGGGAGTTTAAACTGGTAAAGTTTAAGAAAATAATTTAGCATTACCCACCAAATTTGAACACACTCATATACTGTACTTGTGTAACCATGCATCCTAGTATGTCCACTTTACTTACTTTTAGAATAATTGCTAACATTATCCTCTTCAGGTTTTCAAAATGTTCCAATTTGAACAATATACTAAATGATCATCGTATCTGTGGCCAACAATTCTACTTCTGGATACATTTATCTGAGAAAACCTCTTGTTCATGTATACAGATTAACTCTGTGAGTGCTTTTGGTAGCATTATTTGGAATTGTGAAACCTGAAATCCAGCTAAATGTTCAATAGAAAGGTTAGATAAAAGAGGATATGTTTTTATACTAGAAGGGTAGGTAGAAAGAAAATAAAATGAATACATCTTTACTCCAACACAGATGGATGAAAAAAATAAAGTTAAGTGACATAAACAAGTTACTGAAGAATACACACGGTATGTTCTATTTATATGAGGTGAAAACGCAGGCAAACCTAGGTAATATACTGTTAAGCCATATGTACACATGGAACTACATCATCCACAAAAGCAAGGTAGGTGATTCACATAAAATTGAAAGTAGCAGTTACTTCTAGCAAACAAAATTTTAAAAAGAGTATACTAAAGTTTGAAATGTACTAGTTTCACTCTTAAGATAGGTGGTGCTACTGAATAATAATTGTAATAATATATACTCCTTAAAAGGTATGATATATTTCACATTAGTAAACTCTGAAATTTTGATAAAATGTATTATTGATATTTTTCTCTTTTTTTACAACTAATAACCATATTTGTGCCTTTTCTTCAGTTGAGCTGACCATGATTTTCCCATTTATTTTAATAGCTCTTTGTATATCATGGATAATAATTTCTTCTCTACAAAATGTGTTAGAAATTATTTCCTCTTGCTTATTGTTAGCAAAAAAATGTATAAATATAATTTTGTTTCCTTTAAAATAGTCCCATATCTCTTATTGCCACATCCAATTTAGAAGTTTGAATTTTCTCATTCAGAGAAGTGCTCATGTTGTTTCTAATATATAGTTCTTATCACCTGGGATTGAATGGCACTCCTTGGTTATATTCTCCCTTATTAGACTCAAGGACCATTTGGATGTTCATGCAGAAGAGCCTTTTGGAATTAGAGAAGCCTTACAGAGACATCAAACTAAAGCCCAGGGAGAGGGTGTGACTGCTTCTACATGCTACAGCCAGTGAGCCACAGAGCTGACAATGAACACTAGCCCTCTTGACTCCAAGTCAAACCAGTGGACCTTCACAAAGAGGGCTTCCAGTGAGCCTGCTTCTTTGCTTGCTCAAGATAAAAATACATGCATATGTAACTTTAAACTGCCAAGTAACATAACTGTATACACAATACCCTTGAGATGTGAATGACTGGATGGCATTTCAATGCTAGAAAACAGGGGAACCAGTCATAATCACTGATTATACATGGATGATAAACAAG
Source organism: Gorilla gorilla gorilla (assembly GCF_029281585.2). Lineage (NCBI taxonomy): Eukaryota > Metazoa > Chordata > Mammalia > Primates > Hominidae > Gorilla > Gorilla gorilla. The sequence goes on from NC_073241.2 coordinate 73,669,989, forward strand.
GTTGGAAAAATGTATTAAGACTGAGCTTACAGCTGAAAGTTAAGACTTGGCCACCAAAGAGGGGAAAATAGCAGGGACTAGTATGTTTTAATGAAACAAACCGCATGGTCCCACGATATGCATGCTGTACTATACTGTATTAATCATTCCTGTAGCTTTCATTTTTAGTGGCTACCTCAGCCCATCAGTGTAATGGGTAGTGGAGTAAATTACATATTACATTTAACTGTCACATTGAATAGCATTTCCATGTAGGCTTTCTTAGAATTTTAATAGAGTGACCTGGCTGGCTTGCTGGCTAATATAAAATCAGCCTCCTAACTACTTTCTTTACTGCCGTCATGACGACCTCAACTGATAAGCTCTTATGACCTTTCTCAATTTAATTCAATTTGTTAGACATTTAAAATTGAATTTTTTACACAAATTAATGGTAAATGTGCGATTTCCCCTACCAATCACCCCTCCCTCTTTCCTCTAGGAAAGATTAGGATAGATGAATCAAAATATAACTGGCTGAAATTGCATAAATGTTCAAAGCATACAAGGCAGCATGCAATTTCACAGTGTAAAACATTTCTCAAACGTGTTGATCGGGGTGAAAAACTAAAACAAATGTGTTCATTCTTTTGCTTCATAAAAGAATAAACTTTGCAATTAATAACATGGTCTTTCAGGTCAGACAGGTATGGGTTTGAGACCTGGTTTGACTACATATAAATTGTATTCTAGAAATTATAACAAACTGTCTCTCAGAACACAGTGCAATCAAACTAGAACTCAGGATTAAGAAACTCACTCAAAACCACTCAACTACATGGAAACTGAACAACCTGATCCCGAATGACTACTGGGTACATAACAAAATGAAGGCAGAAATAAAGATGTTCTTTGAAACCAACGAGAACAAAGACACAACATACCTGAATCTCTGGGACACATTAAAAGCAGTGTGTAGAGGGAAATTTATAGCACTAAATGTCCACAAGAGAAATCAGGAAAGATCTAAAATTGACACCCTAAAATCACAATTAAAAGAACTAGAGAAGCAAGAGCAAACACATTCAAAAGCTAGCAGAAGACAATAAATAACTAAGATCAGAGCAGAACTGAAGGAGATAGAGACACAAAAAACCTTTCAAAAAATCAATGAATCCAGGAGCTGGTTTTTTGAAAAGATCAACAAAATTGATAGACTGCTAGCAAAACTAATAAAGAAGAAAAGAGAGAAGAATCAAATACATGCAATAAAAAATGATAAAGGGGATATCACCACTGATCCCACAGAAATACAAACTACCATCAGAGAATACTATAAACACCTCTATGCAAATAAACTAGAAAATCTAGAAGAAATGGATAAATTCCTCAACACATACACCCTCCCAAGACTAAACTAGGAAGAAGTTGATCTCTTAATAGACCAATAACAGGCTCTGAAACTGAGGCAATAATTAATAGCTTACCAACCAAAAAAAGTCCAGGACCAGACTGATTCACAGCTGAATTCTACCAGAGGTACAAGGAGGAGCTGGTACCATTCCTCCTGAAACTATTCCAATCAATAGAAAAAGAAAGAATCCGCCCTAACTCATTTTATGAGGCCAGCATCATCCTGATACCAAAGCCTGGTAGAGACACCACAAAAAAAGAGAATTTTCGACCAATTTCCCTGATGAACACTGATGCAAAAATCCTCAGTAAAATACTGGCAAACCGAATCCAGCAGCACATCAAAAAGCTTATCCACCACGATGAAGTGGGCTTCATCCCTGGGATGCAAGGCTAGTTCAACATATGCAAATCAATAAACATAATCCAGCATATAAACAGAACCAAAGACAAAAACTACATGATTATCTCAATAGATGCAGAAAAGGCCTTCAACAAAATTCAACAGCCCTTCATTCTAAAAATCTCAATAAATTAGGTATTGATGGGACGTATCTCAAAATAATAAGAGCTATTTATGACAAACCCACAGCCAATATCATACTGAATGGGAAAAAATTGGAAGCGTTCCCTCTGAAAACTGGCAAAAGACAGGGATGCCCTCTCTTACAACTCCTATTCAACATAGTGTTGGAAGTTCTGGCCAGGGCAATCAGGCAGGAGAAAGAAATAAAGGGTATTCAATTAGGAAAAGAGGGAGTCAAATTGTACCTGTTTGCAGATGACATGATTGTATATCTAGAAAACACCATCATCTCAGCCCAAAATCTCCTTAAGCTGATAAGCAACTTCAGCAAAGTCTCAGGATACAAAATCAATGTGCAAAAATCACGAGCATTCTTATGCACCAATAACAGAGAAACAGAGAGCCAAATCATGAGTGAATTCCCATTCACAATTGCTTCAAAGAGAATAAAATACCTAGGAATCCAACTTACAAAGGATGTGAAGGACCTCTTCAAGGAGAACTACAAACCACTGCTCAATGAAATAAAAGAGGATACAAACAAATGGAAGAACATTCCATGCTCATGGATAGGAAGAATCAATATCGTGAAAATGGCCATACTGCCCAAGGTATTATATACATTCAATGCCATCCCCATTAAGCTACCAATGACTTTCTTCACAGAATTGGAAAAAACTACTTTAAAGTTCATATGGAACCAAAAAGGAGCCCCCATTGCCAAATCAATCCTAAGCCAAAAGAACAAAGCTGGAGGCATCACACTACCTGACTTCAAACTATACTACAAGTCTGCAGTAACCAAAACAGCGTGGTACTGGTACCAAAACAGAGATATAGACCAATGGAACAGAACAGAGCCCTCAGAAATAATACCACACATCTACAACTATCTGATCTCTGACAAACCTGACAAAAACAAGAAATGGGGAAAGGATTCCCTATTTAACAAATGGTGCTGGGAAAACTGGCCAGCAATATGTAGAAAGCTGAAACTGGATCCCTTCCTTACACCTTATACAAAAATTAATTCAAGATGAATTAAAGACTTACATGTTAGACCTAAAACCATAAAAACCCTAGAAGAAAACCTAGGCAATACCATTCAGGACATAGGCATGGGCAAGGACTTCATGTCTAAAACACCAAAAGCAATGGCAACAAAAGCCAAAATTGACAAATGGGATCTAATTAAACTAAAGAGCTTCTGCACAGCAAAAGAAACTACCATCAGAGTGAACAGGCAACCTACAGAACGGGAGAAAATTTTTGCAATCTACTCATCTGACAAAGGGCTAATATCCAGAATCTACAAAGAACTCAAACAAATTTACAAGAAAAAAACAAACAACCCCCTCACAAAGTGGGCAAAGGATATGAACAGACACTTCTCAAAAGAAGACGTTTATGCAGCCAATAGACAGGTGAAAAAATGCTCATCATCACTGGCCATCAGAGAAATGCAAATCAAAACCACAATGAGATACCATCTCACACCGGTTAGAATGGCGATCATTAAAAAGTCAGGAAACAACAGGTGCTGGAGAGGATGTGGAGAAATAGGAACACTTTTACACTGTTGGTGGGACTGTAAACTAGTTCAACCATTGTGGAAGTCAGTGTGGCGATTCCTCAGGGATCTAGAACTAGAAATACCATTTGACCCAGCCATCCCATTACTGGGTATATACCCAAAGGACTATAAATCATGCTGCTATAAAGACACATGCACACGTATGTTTATTGCGGCACTACTCACAATAGCAAAGACTTGGAACCAACTCAAATGTCCAAAAATGATAGACTGGATTAAGTAAATGTGGCACATATACACCATGGAATACTATGCAGCTATAAGAAATGATGAGTTCGTGTCTTTTGTAGGGACATGGATGAAGCTGGAAACCATCATTCTCAGAAAACTATAGCAAGGACAAAAAAGCAAACACCACATGTTCTCACTCATAGGTGGGAATTGAACAATGAGAACACATGGACACAGGCAGGGGAACATCACACACCAGGGCCTGTTGTGGGGTGGGGGTAGGGGAGAGGGGTAGCATTAGGAGATATACCTAATGTAAATGATGAGTTAATGCGTGCAGCACACCAACGTGGCACATGTATGCATATGTAACAAACCTGCACGTTGTGCACATGTACCCTAGAACTTAAAGTATAATAAAAAATATATATATATAAAAAATTGTGTTCTAAGTAGACAAGTTGTTCTACTTCTTTGAATGCAGTTTTCTTAACATGAAAGTGAGATTCTTGATGCCTATCTCACATAATGGTTATAAGAACTAAATGAGAAAATGTGCAAAAGCACTTGGATGGAGTCTGGTACATAAAAGTGCTTTATAACTGGCTCTTATTTCTGTTTTTCACTTTTATGCTCCATGAGAATCTGTTTCCCAGAATCTGCATCTCCCTGCATTCCAAGGTTCTTCCTTTCAGCCAGATATGCTAAGGTAACACTGGGTTTAATTAGCCAGGCTGGAACAAGTTCCTGAGCAAATAGAAATCATATACCAGTCTCAAGTTTCACAGAGATAAGGATTAGTGTAGTTTTGTAGGTCTCTGATTCTGGATGCTGTAAACACCTGGACGCATCAATAAAGCAAGGCCATCCATTTCCAGGGCTTCCAATGTCATTTCTTTTTCTGAAGTTAAATTAAGCTACCATATCTATCTTTACCAGGGTGACTATGGGCCTGTCTTACAATAATCCTAAATCCTGAAGTGATGTATCACAGTTGTCCTTGGCCTAGCGGTCATGGCCAGGCTTAGTTAATTCTTGACTGAGGAACAATTCTAAATCTAGCAAGACAACTTGGTGTAGCGAGGCAAGCTATCATCTGTCCCATACCAGGCTAAAGACAGCTGGTTACTCTCGGCTGCTAAGGAAGAACAATTAGCAAAGTAACTGTTTGTACATATCCTCTGCTTGCTAGACTAATTACTCTACACCCTAATAAGAAGATTGAATTATGAGCCTTCCTGCTCTGTGGGATGTATATGACTTTTGAAATCCCAAAATTATTGATTTTTCATGATCATAAAAACAAAGTTTTAGAGAAAGATGAATAGAAAACTGATTCTTAAATTGGTTAAGGCTTACTTTCATTCTCTACATTCCCCTGTTTGTCTTTAACCACAGTCAAATGGGGAAATGTATAAGACTGTGTATACATTTTTACCACCATCGTCAGGTACTTTATAGACTCTGCCAACATCTCCTTTTTTCCCTGAGCCCAAACACCCCCCACACTTGCACACCATACTTTGCCGTCTTTTTCCAATATTATTCTTTACTTAAACCCTTTTCTCTACTAATACCTGTGAATATTTCAAACATGTAGCAAGCCAGTGCTATTAGTGTCTCTCAGTTTTCTCCACTAAAAATAGGAGAGACATAAACTTCCTAATTCCCCACTGCACCTAATGGAATTCCAGCCTCAACGATTTTAACAGTTATCTCCTCCACAACCCAAGCTACTGAAATGTACCCTGCTCTGCCAGCTTAGGTGTCATTATTTGGGAAATATTACTTCTCAACATTCTTTTTCTAGTTGTTTGCTTTTTCCATTATTTGCAGCTCAGCAGCTATTAAGATCCAATGCTGCAGAAAACAACAATAACAACAAACGAGCCGCTTAATAACTAAACTTAAAAACCAAACTAGTCAGCAGCGAACAATGCCTTGTCAACATTTCTAAATGGAGCAGAAAGAAGGCAAGCCAAAAGGACAGAGAGAGGGCAAAAGAGAGAAAGGGACGCTTCCTGATGGATGAGTATGCATAAGTGCTTCGGATAACGGCTAAGAGGTAGAGTTTGCAACACATTAAAGGGGGGGAGGAGAGAAACAGGCGAACAGCCTCAGAAGGGGATCCGAGTGCAGTGAGATGGGCACACCCAGACCTTGGTGAAATGCTGAAGTCAACAAGACCTCCCTGGGGTGTGCCCTTACAAACCGCCCCCACTTCAAGGCTCTATTCCATTTAGCATCACCACCTCCCTTCTGCTTTCTGTTCCCACAGGGCTTTGCCCTCAAGATAAATGAAATAAATCCTCCAGCTGATGAGAACTTAATATGTTCTCCCTCCCCAAGGTATTTACAAAGGCAGCAGAGACTCTCGGAATCCCCAAAGCCTTCACGCTCCAAAGTAAGGCACGACAGATTTCAAGGAGGAGGAGATATTTTGGGGCAGAAGAGTTTTCCAGGACCCATCAAATCACTCCCTACAGACATCTGTCTGATAGATAATATATTCTTAAATGGGCTTTCTTTTGCTGTTTTATATCTTAAGAGAAAAGGGCAAAGTTGTGACTTTCTGTGATATCAGTACCAGGATTAGGACCCACTCTCCAATTGCCTTTGAAAAGAGAAAAAAGCAAAACGAAACCTTCCTCTGGCTTACTTTCAGAGCTCCAGTCAGATTGACTGTGCCAAGCAGACAGACCACCCACAAACTGCAATAAATAACAACCGTCTCTTCTGAGTCAGTTATCCACTGTATCACCCAAGGCAAGTGATTAAAAATTGCAATTTCTTTCACATAACAAGGGTGCTGTCAAACCGCAGCCCCTCACCATGGTTTTACAAGACTATGTGGAAAGCACAAAGTTCCATGTGCTGAGTCTTGTACTCCACAACTAGCCTGAGATTATCAAATCAATGCTGGAATAAAAGTTTGCAGGAATAATTTCCCTACACAGTCTTTTGTTGATCTACTGACATTGCCTAAGAGATTTAATTCACTCTTCTTCGTCCTTTTTTTTTTTTTTAATTTATAAGACCTGTCATTGAAAGGCTCACCCAATTTTTTGCTCCTCCTAATATGGATTTCTGACAAAACATGTCACCATCCTGGTGTCATTTCCCAAATATTCTACCAATTAAAAAGCACCATCTCAGAAAACTATTCTCAAAACTCACCTCCTGCAAGAGTCCTCTCCTACATTTTCACTTAGACCCTATCCTACTACCTTTGTCAATAAGGCTCCTTACTGGGTGTCTTTACCTGATCCTGCTTGCATGGCATCTTCACAAGGATATCTAATGAAGATATTGAACATAGTATTTCAAAAAGCCACTTACCTTCTCCTGAGTAAGCGGAGTCATGTGATTCCACTTATATAAAGTTCTTGAACAAGTGAAAGGAGCCTCAAATGGGGAAAAAAGAGTCAAGGTAGTTGTGTGGATAGAATGAAGATGAACTGGGAAGGAGTGAGGAAACATTCTAAGGTGAAGGTCATGTTTCATGTTTTATAGGAGTTTAGGTTAAACAGATGTATGCAATTGTCAAAACTCAGTGAAAGTATACTTAAGATCTGTGCATTTCATTGTATGTAAAGTAAAAAAGGAAGAAAAAAGCAATCAATTGCTTTCTATCCCTTCAATGCTGTTGTTTCCTTGGCAATTCTGTCTCAGAAAAAATCCACTATTCACTTATTCACTCAGGGCCAAAATCTTAGAGTCATCTTTGACTTACCACTCCAGTTTATCAACAAATAATGTTGTCTATACCTTCAAAATATAACTGAATAAATTATGTTTTAAGTTTTGCATTACCAATATTCTAAGCCAAGCCACCATCAACTATTTCCTGAACCACTGCAAACCTCCTAATTGTTCTCTTGGCTTCCATTTTTGCCCTGATGCCCACCCACTCCTTTCAGCCCCATAGTCTAGTCTGTACACAAAAGCTATATTGAATCATATAAAGTCAGACCATAGGTCTCCCCTGTTCAATGGCTTCTCTGCACAGAATAAAATCAAAATATATTTTTCTTCATGGATTACAAGACGCTAAATTATCTGGTTCCTGCCAAATTCTCCAAATTCACCTTTAACTTCTTTCTCCTCTCTCATATCATTCTAACCATGCTGGCTGCCCTGATTCTCTGCCAAGCATATCCCTACCTCTCTGCCTATATTGCCCTTCCCCAGATAATAACACAGCTCACTCCCTTACTTCAATCAAGAATCTATTCTTATTTTACTTTCTAAGAGAGGTCTTTTTGACAACTCCCTCTAAGTTACTATCCCCATTATTCTTTATTCTTTACCCTATCTTATTTGTTTTCATAGCATTCATCATTCTCTGACCATGGATTATTTGCTTCTAATTATTTTCTTTACTTGGATACAATCTTCACAGAATCAAAACCTTTATTTTTTCCACTGTAATATTTCTATTACAATTCCTAAAATCTGGAACACTACAGGTAGTCAATAAATACCTCTTAAATCGATAAATTAAAAAATAAGTTATTCAGTAATGTTTTTTTAATTCTCTGTGGCAGATAGTAAAAGATGACCATCATCAATTTCTTCCCTCTCTTTATGTGTCTGCTCCTATTCACGTCAAATGGAGTTCAATCTCCATCCATTTAAATTTATGCTGACCTTAGTGACTTGTATGGACCAATGGAATGTGGTAGAAGTGAAGTTTTGAGACTTTCATTGGAAGGTCATAAGAAGATTTGGAGTTTCCATCCAAATATCTTAGAAAAAATTCTTTGACTCTCCACTGGGAAGCTCACCAAAATACTGAAGGCCAATTTGCCAAAAAAGGCCACATGTAGATTCTCCAGTTGGCAGACCAGTTGAGCTCCCAGCTGACAGCAAGAATCAACTGAGTAAGCCATATTGGGTTCACAGCTGAGTCAAACCTCCAGACAACTCCAGGTACAGCCACCATTTTATGACATTGCATGATGGATCCCAAGCAATAGCCTTTTAGCTGATTCTAGTCAACCCACAAAGTCATGAAAGATGAATTGTCTTAAGCTACTAAGTTTTGGGCAATAGATGTTGCAGCAATAGGTATCTAGATACACTTCAAATTATACTTTTTCTTCAACTCTATAAAACCTCCATGTTTTATAGTTGTTTTAGTGTACCTCAATCTATAAATTTCCTGACTCACTGATGTTCTTCAAGTATTCAGCTGATATCTATAAATGTAAACAACTTAATAGATCATGTACATTCTCTGTGCACCTTCCACAAATACCAATATTATAGTAGGACTTACAATATATGAATAAACTATACCTATTTTATATTCCTTATGCCTCAGGTGTGAGCAAGTTCATTGAATCACATGCCCAATTCCCCTACTTCAACTCTTCCATTTTATGTGCATCTTCTTTGCCTTTGATAAAATTGCAACCCCATCCTTCATCCTATTTGTATTTAAACTACATTCTTCAAAGACTCAGTCCAAGTCTTTAATAAATAACTATAAAATATTTTACCTTTGGTTTAGTAGCATCATCAATTTATCAATATTTATTTATTAAGTCTTAGCTATTTATAGATAAATTTACAAGGCTTTGTACACAGAAGAGAAGATGAATAAAGCTTGATTCTAAACTCAATGACTTTTTGATCCAAGTGTGGGAAGAGAATAAAGCTCATAAAATGCACTTAGAATGCAAAACATTATGTAATGTCAAGATGATCAACACAGGGAAGACTGTGGAGGAGGCAGATTGAGGGTGATGGGTACCTGCTGGCTTTGTGGGATGCCCCTTAGGCTGCAAAGGAACCCTTGGCGAAGCTCCCTCATGGGTTTCTAACATTATCAATTCAGTGCCTACATTGGAAACGAGAACTTGAGAACCTGGAACTTGCTTTTAAAAGCCACTTTTCTTGCCATCCACTCCATCCCTCTGGGCTGCTGTCTCTTGCCATAAATCTTAGCTCTGGGAACTCCAGGGCATCTGACTCACCGTGGAGTACCTCTTGGAAATCCATGCTGGCTCCTACCTCAATTAAGCTTTTTTAGAGTGACTACTCCATACTTCTATTATAACGAGAAAAAAAAATCTCACTGTGAAGGCCTAACTCTTGCTATATACAGTCAGAAAACCTGGTCACAGTTAAGTGACTCCCCAAGCTACTTTGGGTGATCATAATCACATCATTTTTCTAATTCCCAACAGTCTGGTTTATAGGACTTCGTTATCCTATTGTCGACCTTTTGACGATAATTAAAACATGTCAGCAGCACCAAAATTCTAGTGAGTTTTTCCAAAACTGATAGGAAAGTTTATACAGAAGGGTAATTCCCAATTTCTTACATTTCTTCCCCACAACCCAGCTCCTTCAAAACAACTTGTAATATCTCTTTTCAAATATCCCTTCTAAACCATATTTAATAATTTTTAGCTGTAAATATGTGTTATTGTAGTATAATAAGAAATATGTATATGGTCTGTGCCCCAGTATCTGCCACCAAGCTCCTAAAACCTTTGTAATTTTCTGGGTGATGGGGTACCAAGTGCATCTTTTCTTCTGATACACTGTCTTTGATCCCAGTTTCTGACACAAAGTGTCTTATCCTTTGGAATTTCCTAGGTGATTTGGGGTGTCTTTTGTTCTGATGAAGAGACTGTTATTGGGCACCTGGATGGGACTGGTCACCAAAAGGACCAAGCTATGATTAGAAGCTTAGAACATTCAGCTGCCTCATCCTCCAGAAAAAAATAGAGATGCTAGTGATTGAGTTAATAATTGATCATGCTTACATGATGAAGTATCCATAGAAATCCCTGAACACAAAAAAATCCTGAACATAAAAATCATGAAAGTGTGGAAAAGATTGAGGGTGGCATGCCCAAAGAGGGCACAGAAGCTTGCACTATCTCACTAGGTTCCTTGGTTCTCATGATCTTCATGTCCCATGTAAAATTCAGGAAGCATGGCTTGACCTCCCCATGTTAATTCTTGTTTTTTATTGCCACTTTGGCTCCTCACATTAGTTTCAATCATCTCCACACTGCTTTCAGCTTCATGCCAGTTCTTTCTGGTGGACCCAAAACACAGGTGTCTGGAGATGAAGGTGAAGAATCTTTCAGTGTCCCCTTCTAGCTCTGGCTATTGCTGGGGTCATGCCATACCACAAATTCTGCTGGTAGGTGAGGCAGGGACTTCAAGGCGATGGTATAGTCCTCCAGCTCAACTTTCTTATAGCCCAAAAACAGATGGGTAGACAGTACCTCATTGTTTTTGTGGCCCATCAATGAGTCCTGCATATCTTCCCTTTACCAGGGACATTAATTCATTTTCCTAGGTCCTGTAGTCAGGGACAACTTCATCTTTGTGAAGTTATTCTTGCCAATGATCTTGAGGAGCCAGTAGTTGCTAATATGGGTCTCCTCCTTAGCAGAGATGACTGAAAGGCCATTCAGCATGTTAGACTTACTGTTGGCTCTAGAGACAAGTTATCCCACGGACAGCTTAAAATTGGGAAAAGCTGGTAAGAAGCTAGGTCCATATTGCCTCAGAAGAAAACCAGATACAAAGTCTGTCTAATGAACTGATCACTACAGTCGTTTCAAAATACAATATTAGACAAAAAATGAGATAAACAAAACAAATCCTAATGAATTCAATTTTTAAAAAATGAAAAAAAAAAGAACTAGAGAAAAAAAGGGAAAACAAAGTAGACAAAATAGAAGAAAAGCCAAGGAAGGAACAAGCTAATTTTGATCAAGTCCTTCAGGGCAACAAAAGTTACCTTCTAGAGCAAAAACCTATGCCCAGCCAGGGACAACTAATATACGTGCTTGGAATTTCATAACAATTACAGTAAGAAATGGACCTATCATGCCTGAGACCAATTCACACAGTGGTTTTCTCACTTTTTGGTCCTAAGAATTCTTTATTCTTTAAAGCAAAAGAAGTAAATGCCAGATAACTTTTAGTTTATATGGATTATGGCAATTGATATTTGACCTACTAGAAATTAAAACCCATAGGATGATTTTTAAAATATTATCAATAAAAACTGGAAATGTGGTGTTTGTTCAGTGGAGAGGTGTGTCAGTTTGGGCTGAAAAAGTTTAAGAAAGTCTTTTGAAATAATTGGGCCACATGACAGGCCTTAAAGAATGGGTAAAATTTGATTAAGCAAAACAATTCAAAGGATATTTGAGGCAATGTTTCAAAAAGAGATAGATAGAGTGGTACATGTAAGATTTTGAAAGACACTTCTTCTTCTTGAAGCATGGAGTAGGGCTGGAGTGTAATAGAAAATGGGGATGGAAAGGTGACTTGAACTTTGATTATAGAGTAGTAATGTATTTCTCTCTCTAGAGTATGCTTATAAATTCCATTTGGCCAACTTTAGAGTCTGTATAAAATACTGGTTAAGTGCACCTATCCCAAAGCCAGACTGTGTAGGTTCAAACTCAAACTCTCCGACTTGGTAGCTATGTTACTTTGGGCATGTCACTTAACCTCTGTGTCTCAGCTCACTGTCTCTAAGAACAGGATAGCAGCAAGTGACCATGTAAGGTTGTTGTGGGATTTCATGTAATGTATCTATAGAAATGCCCAGAACATTGTGAGTACTTGATCATTAATACTGTGCAGTTAAGGGAAAACCTGCAATGAAATAGCCATTTTGCCCTCTACATCACACTCTTAAGTCTTCCTGAGTGTAGTAACAACTAAGACATTTTATATTTTCTTCAAACAATTTTCAGCATTGGTTTTGTTTATTGAGCCAATAATTTTGATAGCTAGACAATTCTACTCTACTTTTCATATTCGTTACAATAGAATACCTTAGACAGTAGCCATTTATGTTTAATTTTTCCATGGATGTTTAATGCTAAAATTCAAAAAGGTTCATGGTACACTAGGTATCATTCTATGTGCTTTACATATGATCTTCACAACAACTTCACAAGCTGCAAGTTTTGATCCAGTAACTTAAGGCTATGCAAGTACAAAGAATGGTCGGTGTTATTCAAAAAATACCAGCAGCAGAGACAGCAGTGGTCTAAACTCAAAGACATTTGTTTTCTAGCACCTAGTTTTTAGACTGGAGTCAGAAGAACTGAGCGATTCAACATCTTAATTTTAGGGATAAGTAAACCAAGATTCATGAACTACCTAATATCACGCAAGTCGAATGCTCTTTCCATTTTCCTGCTTTGCTGTGGAATATATTTGAGGACTTATTTACGAAGATGATTTTATCTGGAATATGGAAATAATAATACTTTACTGGGGTCAATGAAGCTTCCATTAAAAAGATTTGCCTCAAGGGATCCTAAAATCCTGCACAGCATCATGTCTCCTCTGTCTTCCTACTGGCTCCTTAATTTCCTTTCCTTCCCTCCCCTCCTCACATGTTTCCCACCTAAACTTCATCACCCCTTAACCAAAAGTCACTAGATTTTTAATGTTTCCTCCTGAAAACTCACACTCATATACATTTACTGGGAAATGATCTTTAAGAAAGATAATATGAACATATAATTTCTCAGGTATTTGGAAAACTCACGACAAAGATTACAATGCCTTGAAATTTGAGCTCTTTAGTTCAAAATCTCTTTCCAACTAATTTTAGAAAAGTGAGATTGTAGTCCTTAATGGGTGATTAGAATAACCCTTTAAATGCCTGTTTTTATTCTTCCTGACTTTTGTAAATATGCAACACTTCCTAAAGAAGTATCCAACAATTATCTTAGCAACTTTCCAAAAGTTGAACTGGAAAGCCTGGAAAGGGTCTGAGGAATTTATTCAGTCAACTCAGCCCCACCAAGATGTTCTTAGAGTCACTTTTACTAGATCATAGAGTCAACGACCTGACTGTGGAAGACGCCACTCTTAGCTTGTGTGATCTTCAACTGAGAATGTAAGACAAAGCCTTGCGTGAGAGTAATTTATGAGGAATGAGGAAGAGAGGGAATCAAACATGAAAGAAGGGTAGTCAATAAAAGATTTGTTAAGCTGGCTACCACAGAACCACTCGCTCACTCTCAATTCTGCAAGAGCTTTGGAGTAGGCTCATGAATTGCATTCAGAATCATCTTCCAGAGGATGAAAGGGGACTTCCAGGTTGTGCATGCTGAGTTCCAGGCAGGGTCATGCAAGCAGATTCTAGTATAAGCACAGCTCCAGGGCAGAAACAGAGAGGGCTACAGCATGGCCCCAGGGAGGTACATCTGCAAGAAGCTGATCAAAGCCTGTGAGTACCTGTTTCAGAGGCCAAAGTCAGAACTGATTGAGACCAAGAGGATTTGAAGAGGAGCATAAAAGTAGTGTGATACAGGATCTTAGAGATAATCCAGCTAAACCTGATATTTTATGGGTAAGGAAACTGCAGGCCAAAGAGCAGATTCCATGATAATTAGGGATGGCAACAGAGCTAGAATGGTGCTAATTGCTCCTAAGCCAGTAGTATATGTTGCCTCTTTTCTCCCAATTGGAAAAACAATAATTTTCACAAGCTTGGGATGTGTCTTTTTGAAATTACATTTATTAAATGAAATTTACAATTCCTTCAGAGATGCAAAAGTTTGTTATAAGTCTGTCATGCACAGAAGCCACAATCTGCACTGTGGTGCAAAGTGAAATGATGAGACCTCAGGCCCTTCTATGAAAATGACATCTAACAACTCAACATCCAAGTTAAGGGTATGGGTTCTGGAGACAGACTGCCTGGACTCAACGTCTAGCTCTACTATTTACTACACTGGGACCTAGGTCAAGTTAGTTTGCATCTATATGTTTCAGATTTCTCCTCTGTAAAAGGCAAAGGGCAGATCTGAGGATTAAATGTTACATATGAAGTGTGTGAGACTATGAATAGAAAGATTTCACAAATAAAGTTATAAAGAACTCCAAGCAACTAGACTAGGCCAAGACTAAAATTTCAACTGTTGCCAAATGCCCGTAAGGTTACAACTAATCATCTTGTAACTGTGTAGATAACCCACAATATGATTCTTACATATATTTTCTGTCTTCCTTACATCACTCCCCTTGAAGCGTTAACACTTGACTATGTTTTACTCTCCCATTTCTCTGATGTTTTCCTTCCTCTTTGACTTAGAACACCCTCTGATTTTTCTTTCTGGTCATTTAAATCCTATTCATTTAAATTTCCCCAAAGTGATTCATTTCTCACTAAATGACTACATCCCATGGGCTGGCCTAGAACAGGAGCATAGCAGATGCATGTGCACTGAATGAGCTGAGTGATGAATCACTCCTTGAGCACGGTACTGTTTCCTAGCTCTGGATAACCCTGGTTAAGCCAGTAGGGGAGCAGGAACAAACCATCCTTTCCACAAACATTCACTGATCTACAATCATAAGCACCGAGAGAGGCTCTGGGAAAACAGCAGTGAGCAAAGTAGATTTGCTCTCTGATCTTAAGGCATTTATAATAGACTAGTAGAGCAGACAATCAACAGCTGTAGTAAAATAAATCTAAGTTTACCATTGTGATAAGTGCAAAGAAGGAGAGAACACAGTGTTGTAATTGCAGAATACTGAGAACTGGAAGTAGATTTGACTTCTTCAGAAAAGTCAATGTATGTGAGAGCTGAACTATAACTGCAAAGTGACAAGATGTGTGTTCTGGGAGGAATCAGAAAGAGAGAATGGCTCAGGGAGAGGAACAGCGTAATTAGAAGACCTTGTAAGTTGAGAGAGTTTCTCCTGAGGATCAGCTACAAGAATCCCAGTAACATCGTGAGTGGGTGCACGAAATGCAAAGGAAATATGATATGCTTCGTAAGGCCTTGAAATTATTTGAACAGCAATTTCAAGAGCACTTTTGTAATACAATATATCCACCAAGTCCACTATTATGTGCAAAACATTAGTATTTCATTTCAGTGTGCTATGTTCATCCATGGACAGATCATGAATATTCGTTGAATTGGCATCATTTGGGTGGAGCACCTCCCAAAAGTTGGAGTATATCCCAAATCATAATGAGTATAGTTTTAAAGTACTAATCATTCCTGCTCATAAGAACTTCTTCAATTTATAAATTCATATATATATATTAAGGTTTCTAGTTTCTACCTTAAGCATGAGTGTGTGCATATATATAGATAAATATAAAGAGAGAGAATATATAGAATGTATATATAAATATATATATATATTCATGTATATTCATGCTTGAGGTGGAAACTGGAAACTTTAGGATTTGAAGGGCATTTTATTTTTTTAAAGTACATATGGAGATATCCTATTTAAGAACTCATTTAATAAAATTTTTACAGAAATCTGGCATACCCACTACAATTTTAAAAACCAAGACTTACAGATGGGTACACATCTAGTTAATGACAAAAGTGGAGTGAAAACCTAGAACTCAGGGCTCCTCAACCATCATTCATTCCACTGCCCAAGAAAGCTGTGGAGCTTGCTGATCCCCGAC
This sequence comes from Gorilla gorilla gorilla, assembly GCF_029281585.2. Classification (NCBI taxonomy): domain Eukaryota; kingdom Metazoa; phylum Chordata; class Mammalia; order Primates; family Hominidae; genus Gorilla; species Gorilla gorilla. Next base: position 73,686,117 of record NC_073241.2, read on the forward strand.
AGCCTAAACGGCAGTCCAGAAATTTTGCAGTCACTTGACTGGAACCACCGGAGGAACCTCAGTTCTGAGCACCTAATTTCCTTTTCATGTGTTTCCCAAGGCAACAAATCTCATCCGCATGCACAGACGTGTTAGCGTGAGCATGTGTGTGAATGCATGCAATCACACACATATACACGCACACCAGAATAAGATATCTGTACAGCCAGCATACCCAAGGCTGCAGCCTAGATAAAGAGATAGTTTTATAAAAAATATCTTCACTAATGTGATCAAAACCTTTCTCTGCCTCCTAAGAAAGCATAACAGAATCCATATGAGTCAGTGACATTGTAACAGGAATAACCTTGAATCCATTCTAATATATTTTAGGAGTAAATTACAAAACATGAAGCCTCTTATTACTGGCAAATTTCCTGTGGCACACTCATGACATGTAACAGCACACTGATCTGTCCTACAAGCTCAGTTGAGAACGTCTGTGTTAAAAACTGCTTCTCACTTTTCCTTTTCCTCTCCTCCTCCTCCTCGTCCTCAATTTCCTTGCTTTCTTTTCTCTCATGTGCCGCCTCTACATAAAATTATATCATTTAGATTATGTCCTGATTATCATGGGAAAAATCAATAGAGCCAAGTGTTCACTTCTTAAATGCATACTTAAATGCCTAAAATGCTTACTTATTAGTGATGAACATACCTGTACCAGCTAGGACTGAGAGGGGCAAGCCACATGAAGCCTTGATAAAATGTGAACCTTCGCTGATCCAATAGAGCATGCATATGCACACACACAGAAACTGACACCAGCTAAAAGAAACACTCATCTACCCATCTTTCTAGTGAGGGAGCCCGTTTGAGAAACCCTTTTCAAGCATTTCAAGCATTGACAAGGTGAGGCAGGGGGCAGGCAGTCAGGAGAAGGTTATTTTGAGGGTTGGTTTAATTTATGGGGTTTATTTGTATCCTCTAACGTTCAGCAGGAAACCTTGTAAATGATGTTTGCATGCACTAAACTGTGATAACTGAACTGATGAGTTAAAGACTTGACTGAACATTTAATGTTGCTTATTAAATAATTATGACGAGGTTTGATGAATGGCTCTGAATCCGTGAACTTCCAACTGAGATTTTCAGCATGAGTTTCATTAGACAGACGTGGATGGAGCCTGCTGCAACCCAGCTGCAAATGAGCTTACAAAACATTTGAACTGGAAACCTTCAGATGTGAATAATTCAACTGTCTTGGTCTATCTTTCTTGGTCCCTAAACGAGTATTTCATTTTCATTTGATGATGAAGTGGAGGCAAATTATCCTATGTCTATGGGGCTTTCTGAAGCATCATTGCAAGATATCTCCATATGTACTTAATGAAAAATTAATCTGTATTCTTTGTAAAAGGAAAAAAAACTATTCAACTTAAAAACAAAAGTCTTATTCTGAGATGTTAATTAGCCCTCTTCCAGAATACTCGAGTGATGTGTGCACAATACAGGTGAGAGATGAAAAACACTACAATTTATTGAAGCCTGTGAACTTGTTCAGTATCTGAGACAGATTCATTTGTTATAATGACATGTGTCATCCACTTTTGAAATATCTCCATGTACTGATATAAAGGCTCATTAGACCATCCAGCAATATAATTTCAAAAAAGAAAGTATTGCAAATTTGGGATTTTTGTCCTATATCTTAACTCCCTTAAGTAGCTGTGTCTATTCTTGATAGAAGATTTGATTTAGCTATCTACTGACAATTCATATTTGTGTTTTCTTTGTTGATAGTTTTTTTATAAAGACAAGCTGAAAATCAACCCATCAATCAAAAAGAAAGTAGTCAGTAGTGGGGTGAAAGAGATCAGATTTGAGAGAGGTGGGCTCCATTGAGAGCGGCAGTGGAAGGTGGTGGCTAAGGGCATAGAATTTATAACCTCACTAATTGTACCTAAATCCCAATTCTACCTCCACTAGCTGTACAACAAAGTACAAGTCTGGCAGCAAAGGTGTCCCTGAGTTCTAGTTTTGCTTTTCAAGTGGCTAAAACTCCATCTGGAAAAATCATTAAAATTCGTTGGCCTTGGTTGCCTCATCTGTGAAATGAAGCTATTGAATCCTGTGCATGCACATATTAAAATTTATTTGATGATTTAGCAAGTAGTTGTCCAAATAAAGTCTTTGTAATTACATAAGGATATTCAATTGGTCCATAAAAAGTGTAATTTTTAATAAAATTAATTTAAAATCTTTTAATGAAAGATCTCAATGTGAAGTTTTGTTTATAATGTGCTGGGGGTTGTTAGTGGCTTAGAAATGTCAGTGGACCTTTTCCTGAATTTCTGGCTCCTAAAAAAATGAAAAAGTATCTAAATTAATTTTTACATTAATCAAAAACAGTTTGGAAGCATTTAATAAATGACAGAGAAGCACTAAAGATCATAACTGACAATGCCTCCAGACATGATGACTATGATGTGATTCTGATGTTGTTAAAACATTTTTCCCTGGTACCCCTCCTGATGTAGAGTTTTTTCTCTTGCATTTATTGCCACTGATCTTAGAAAAGAAAGAAAATAAAGAAGAGAAAAGGTGTCAGACAGTGAATAGGAATGTACCACACCTTTGTACAGAAGTTTGATTTAGAGAATCTGAAGAAATAAACAGTAGATATGAATAACATTCAAATCGTGTCCTTGAGGTTATTTTATGCCCTTATTGAAATATTCTATCACCTTTTTTTAAATGTATTCTTGGTGACTATTTCAGTCAACTTAAATAAAGGACTTATATATAGATTCCATAAGTAAAATAATAAGTTTAAAAATTGGGACACATAAGTATTTCTAACCAGAGAGTAGTACAGCCTGTTTTCCACTCTGCCTTGAGGAAAGGCTGCTAACTCACTCCTTCCTCCACTGCACAGCAAGCCAGTAGTGTCACCTCGTTTATTAGCCTGTTTTCTGCTGTCTTCTAACACCCATTCGTATATTTCTTCCACTCTTTTTTAGTCTCTGGATTAGAGAGCAAATCCAGGAGCAATAATCTAGGAATTCAAATGTAACTGTTCTCACTATTCCATGAGCAAAGCTGTATTCTAGCAAGTCTTCCTAATCTACTTCTGCATTGCTCTTCATTGAAAAATTATTCTCCCTAACACCCTGCCCAGATACTTTATTTTTCTATCCTTTTTGGTTTCCTGGCATTCAACTCTAAGATTAAATGCTGGCTTTCCCTGAAATAACCCCTAGCCTTCTTTACATCTCTGTTTCCCAAAAACTATCTCCCCAGTTACAAATTTATGGTCATCATGACCTGTTTTATGTTTTGGAATTGGCCAGAAAACTTCATTTTAGTGGGAATGACTGATAAATAACTAAAGCAAGTAGATCTCTTTAAAAGAAAAGAAGGAGTGTGGAATGTTCAGTTAAACACTATCCGGAAGAACTGGTGAATTTTATAAACCATCTGAAAACTAGTTCTTTGTACTATTTAGAAAGCAATTAACAGATAATTAGAATAATTAAGAATTGAACATGCCTTTTTGGGGGAAGGGGAAGTGTTAACTATTCAACACACTACAGTACACATATTTTATTTAAAAATTGTACTGAATTATTATAATTATTTTTAAAATTTTAATAATAATGTATAAAACGTTATTCTGTTGTCACATAAATAACTACATAATAGCTTTGATTTTGCCTTTTGACTCATAAGGCTAATGAATGAATTTGCTGACCTCTCTTCTATACCTACCAAAGCCACTATCCATGCCTAAATATTGGTCCCAGGTATCGTTTTCTATTTTGTACTTATCAATCATTTTTATAAGTGTCTTGAATAATTCTTTGTTTTTAAAGAAAAGTTCTGACAGGAATTTATCTATCACACTATTTAATTACATTTTATTTTTCATAAAAGGAAAGGGACATACAGTAGAAATACCACAAAAAAGCGGTGTCTACACATGCAAATTAATTCAGAAGTTTGTTTAATGTGATCAAGCTACTAATCTGAATGGTATAATTAATATAACAGGTTGTTCTGAAACCCATGATAGTTTAAATTTAACAGGTTTCTCCCACCCCTACTACTCACTCCCCTCAAACAAAAACCACAAAAATAATAAATAAAATAAAGCAAGCATGCCTTTTAGTACCAAATATAAAATGTACATTTTTGGGTCCCAAAATTGACTTTGAAAAATGGTGTCTACTTTTTGTCTAATATCAAATCAAAAAGGGAGAATGAAAGTATCCAAAGTGGGTCAATATTGCATCAAAAGGGAACAAATTATGGAGTTGGCTTGGGCTAACATTACAGCAACAATAACAAAATTCTTGTTCAATGTTAATGTGTGACACCCACATCAACATAACAGCAAAAGGATCAAGAATGAGGCAGGGTAAGTCATGAGGTCACTGAGATTTCTTAAAGTCCTGAGTCAGACTTCAACTGCCTTTGTGGAAAGTAGAACAGTGATGCCTTTGAAGAAAGCAAGCCATCAATCTTGTAAAATACCAAGGCAATCGTTAGTAAAAACAAGTCAAACATCCATCCTCTTCTCCCACATTCCACTACCCCTAAATAAACTGAGCATATTGTATAAGAAAAAGTCACATACACCAAATAATTTCCCACGAAGTTTTTATCTGCAAGAAACATTGTCAGAAGTCGTTAGATGCAAAATGAGAAATGAAAATCATCAGTTAAAATAAATAAACCAAATGATGCCAGAATGTTGTTCCAAGAAAAATTGTGACATTTCAATTGCCACAAAAATTCTGACACACAATAGATAACAACAAGGAAGTTCCAAGTTTCATTTCTATCCAAGATTCTGGGGCAAGTGCTTTTAGTCTTTTAGGCAATCAATAAACAGATGGTTTAGCTAGCATTCAAATCCCATTTTTTCCCCATTTGCTCTATAAAACAAGACAGACTAAGGGAATAGTCATTCCAGTTTTACATAGTTGTCGTGTGCATGATGATCTGATGTGTATTTTTCTTGAAGATGTTTTGGAAGGGGAGAGGGGTGGTGTGTTTCTTTTTCCAAACAAAACCGTAACATTTAAAATTGTATTGTATCTCACAAAACGCCCCCTATCAGCAGAGAGTCACCCCAGATGCTAGGTCAGCAAGGTGAATTAGGGTCCACAGAATTGCTTTGACCACAACCATGGAAACAAAAGCTGCAGGACATGCCAAAATGCCTAACTCCAAGGCATGATCTCATAGTTTAATATGATGGGCAGGCAACATAAAACTTCAGTCATAGTTCACAAAGGGAAAATGTAATTTCTTTCTCCTTCAGTGGCAGTGATTTATAATATTTTGGCTTTGGATTTTCTTAGGTTCAGGCATTTTTTTTTTTACTGACTCCAGTTTGTGGACAAGATCCAGACTGGCAAGAGCTGCAGAGCCTGGAGATGGTGGGAAGGCAGCCCGGAGATCAGAGATCAAGAACAAAGAAGACTGAGGTCTAACCAAAAAAGAAATAAACTTTTGTCTTCCATCCGAGTCCAACTCTTTCATTTGGAATAATACAGCTTCCAGAGTTCCTGGGAACTAGACAAACCTCATGTTCCTTCCTTTGCCACAAGTTGAGCTAGCAAGGGCTGAATAGCCCTACTATGTTGAGCCAAGAATTAGGATTGATTCTTTTCTTGCTTAGCATTTTAACTTTGAAATCAACCCTGTGTTAAACAACATAGCCACTTGCAGTCTGTCCACAAAATCATCACATTGAACTCACTTCCAGGCAATAAGGAGTTTTCCCTTCCAGTTATCCCAAAATGTCTGTTATCACACACACAAAAAAAATGGCCATAGTCTAATTGGTGTAAAAGATGTATGAGTATGTATATGAATAAGTGTGGGGTCATTATATATGTGTAGACTGCATACATATTTTCCTTCAGAGTAATTTAACACATTCATTTTAACAAAGTATGAACACAAGGAACATTCCAATAAACAGATGTTTTCTTACATATATTTTTATCTCACTTCATCTATATATACATGGTGTTATAGAGTCAATTTCTTTTTGTTAATAAGCGCTGAATCATTAGAGGACAATTATAGTATCTTGCCATTCTGATTGAAAACATCTTTCCAAATAAAATGTGTTACAATAGCTATTACAAGAGTTAGGTTTTAGTTGAGATAATGTATACATCATTTAAAAATTTTAAGGATGGCCAGGCATGGTAGCTCATGCCTATAATCTCAGCACTTTGGGGGACCAAAGAGGGTGGATCACCTGAGGTCAGGAGTTCAAGACCAGCCTGGCCAACATGGTGAAACCCTGTCTCTACTGAAAATATAAAAATTAGCTGGGTGTGGTTGTGCACGCCTGTAATTCCAGCTACTTAGGAGGCTGAGGCAGGAGAATCAGTTGAACCTGGGAGCCAAGATCATACCACTGCACCCTTGTCTGGAAGACAGAGTAAGACTCTGTCTCAAAAAAAAAAAAAAAAAAATTAAGGATAAACCATACAGCCATTTCCCCTAGATATTGTAGTTGTACTACTGCCTGGCTCTGAGATGATCTACATGATCTCTTAAGGTCTCTTAGCCTCCTTGAAGTTAATTCTATGGTGATACTATAAACCTAATGCAATTCAGTTGAGTCTTAGAAGGCCTTCCGTGTGTGTCTAGCCTGAATAGGGGCTTTGGTAAGTGAGTTCCAGAAGAAAAACAAGGCCAGGGATTTGCCTTTGGCAAACGCACAATTGTTGTATTAAGAGAAGCAAGATCTATTATTTACACACAAGATTCAGCGAGACAGTGGGAAGAAGAGCACAGGAAAAGTATGATAGAAGAGTACACGAGGTTCCAAAATGAATATAAAGACAATAAATAGAATAATAAAAGGCCCCAAATGGAAAGACATGTTTGGGCAGGAAATCTCACAGATCTTTGAAACAGGAAGGATGATGGGGTCAAGTAACACAAGTGAGAACCATGAAACTTAATTTCCTTAACCCCTACTGCCCAAACCCCACTAAATGGGGCACCATGACTCCTGATCTCTCTGCACACATTGCTATTAGAGCACACTACCTCTTCTGAGTTAGGCAGAGAAGTGTAGGAGGAATACTCTGCTAATGGAAATGACAGGGTTAAGTACATTTTAAATAGAATTTAAACCATGAGACAAAATTGATGCATCTCCTTTTATTGCTCAAAAGCCAATAGAATCCCTTGATCTATTCCATTCCATTTATTTCTGTCTTGCTGAGCTAAAGGACAGAGAAGACCTTCCTTACTCCAATAAGTGAATAGCCCTGCCTCTCTCATTGCTGCTGTGTCTTTGCTGACCTATATTTCTTGCATATGGATGGATTACCACTAGTGGGTTCAACAGATGCTATAATATCATTATGCAAATGCAGGTTCACTGCCACTCGGGGATCCTATAGACTGATCACTTCATTATCAGCCTTATCAAAAAATACAAGAGAATTGTGTCCCATGCTCAGTGGAATGAGAACATGATTTAAATGAAGTAGTTTACTGCCTGGCTCCTCTATTGGAGTAGGAGATGAGCACAGCTGACCTCAAAAGCTGGGATATCAACAGTCATAGCTCAGTAGAGGGACTGCCTGAGCTACCTTTCTGGGCTCTCCCTCCTCCCCTCTGCTCTGCCCTCTTCTTTCCTCCAAATAAGGACCTACGTGAAGACACTTTACAGCATTTAATTTGTTCACCTGCTGTCATATATCCTTGAAGAGGGTCTGCCTAGGAATAGAAACAGTTTAGCCCTGTGCATAGAGAGACAGGTTGTTTAGTGAAAATCTCTCAAACCTTAGGATCAGGAAACCTGGATTCTACACACTGGGTTCACAGTATGACCTTGAGGATTTTACGTGATTCTTTTTTTAAATTTGTTTTTCAAGTCACTCGACCTATTTAGAGCTCTTGTCTATAAAATAAAGGAGTTAGTAAAGACTATCTGTAGAGCTTCTTTTAGCAGTAACATTTTATTGTTACCTAAAATTTTAATTTGATATATTTTTCCAAGCCTTATTCTATGAAAATAAAATGTGGCTATTGATACTTAGTCCGATTAGCAATTATCACAGTTTCCTATTAAAATGGTGCATTTAAAATTATACTAATTCATGTAGTAGATTGTGAAATATAATGTGACATTAGTATTACTAACAAGACTAACTTAGACTAGAACTGGATCCCGAGTTCAGGTCCTGACACTGCCACCATGTGCTGGGCCACCTGACCCAGGTGATCAGCTCTGCCTTTATACCTAACCCAGAATGGACCTTCACATATTATCTTCCTGGAAAGTTCCAACGCAAATAAAACCTGGCATTCAATTTTCACTTTTTCTGGCAAATGTACCCTCCAGATCGTTATAACCCTCTGTTTAGATTTACTATAGCATCTCTCCTATTGTAATTTAGCTACTTGTTTTTGCATTTTTCTCTATTTCTGACTGTCGACTTCTTGAAATGGAGTCTGTCTTTTAAAATTTTTACATCTACTGCTGTCACCATGGTACACTATACCTGGCACATAATAGGGTTCTGTAAATGCTTGATTAACACAAGTCAGGAGATTCAGGAAGAGCTGATAACAAAGTCTTGTGAAAAGGTGGTATGAAAGAGAATGCCCCAGACTCAATGCCTGGGTCAGGTGGACATATTTTCCCATGGCCCCAAAGAAGAAGTGCCAGAAAAATAGCTCCCAAAGACCTACAGTGCCTGTTGGAGGAGAAACTGACTCATCAACCTACAAAAGCTGTACCAAGCAGGTCTCGAGTTAATGTCAATGTTGCTGAGAGCCCTTCTCTAACTTCCAACTACATTGTCTCTGGGATTACTCCAAGCATGAGGGTCTGCCAACAGAAAGTAGAACAATTTTGGCTAGATTATGGAACAGAGTCTAGAGTCTACACCTAGCCTTTCATCTTGTGAAAGCTGTGCCTCTGAGACAATTCCACTGGCCTCTAACTCCCTGGACAAGTGAAGAGTAGTACTCACTGCCTTTAGGCTAGGAAGGCATCAGAAAGCCCAACTGTTAACTCTGGAACAAAGGTTTCACCCATCTAAATGGTAGGTTAATGACAGCTTTGCAATTATAATCCTAAAACTCATCATCTCTACCCAGATTTTTTTTTTTTTTCAGAAAAAGCAGAAGCCCTAGCATTACTGGTGAATAAGTGAAAAAATGGTTAAGTAGACACAAGGTTCAGCATCTTCATTATTTAGCTGAGTATATCATAAAATGTTTAAATTTGAAGAGAAACTTAGAATTATCATATGTTACCATTCATTTGACAAAGAAAACCGAGGATGAGAAATGTTGGCATCTCTTCCTTGATTCCCTAATTAATCAGTGGTCACAGTTCTTCTTGCTTCTAATCTATCGTTATTCCCATAACATCAACTATGGGATCTGTTCTTTCGCATGAATCCTTGGCTTCAACTACTGATGGCAAAGCTTCTATAGTTGACTGAGATCCTCTTAAAGTCTAGTCACATTCTCTTGGGACATCACTTACAAGGGTTCAGGGCATCCCTTCGTTGTGTAAATAATTATTGCATTACAATTGTTTGCCAGGCATTCTGGTCAAGCTATAGTGATATTCACAGGTCAATATTCTACATTTCCTATTTTATAGATACTTAGGATTTTACATAAATATATAAAATATTAATCATTACCCTTTTTTCCTCGCCCTGTCATCCCCTGTATCAGCTAGCTATCCAATGACTAGCAAAAGATACATTGATCACTATGATGGGATCTTATGATTTAAAAAATGATGCTCAATTACAAACGGCCAACTCCCAAGAGACATTATTTTAGGGGAAGAGGGATACTAAACCTTAATCGGCTTCAAAGTTCTAAGGAAATCAAAATTGGTTGGGTAGATTTTGCAACTAGAATGGCACATTTTAGAAAGTGAGAGGGACCTATTTCCTCTGTTCTCATGAAAGTAGCAGCATGTTGGACATATCTTCTGAAGTTGGGGATTAGTTGAGCATAGAGACCAGCACTCCCTCTCTTCTGAAGTTTTCAGAGAGTGTGAAGCCATGGGAGCACCTTGTGTCAGTGGAGCCTGAAGGAACTGTAGTGGTGTGTTAGGAAGGACAGGATGAAGAGGGCAGGATATCCCAATACCAGTTGCCTATGGGTCTTAGGGAGATTTAAAGATGAACGTCCTGGCTCTTACAACCCCAAGGGAAGGTACTAAGAGGTTAGTCAAAGGACTGGAGGTAAAGGAACCATTGACCTAATATAGACAAAAGGAAGATCCAGCTACTACCTCCGGGTGTTCTCCTTGCTAGGGAGACAGAATAAAGTTGAATATTTCCTGAATAAACCCCCAAACTGCCATAATTCTTCATTTTTCCTCTTGCTGTCAAAGTCCACATATGCCGAAAGAAAAAGGCCCTGTGAGGATTAGAAGTGGGAATGAGAAGAGAGAGAAAGATAAAGGAAGAATGGATAAAGGCCAAAGTAAGTTTAAAATTATAAATTGGTTATTACTAACCAAATTAAACTGAAATTTTGCTGAATTAAATTGAATTCACAAGAACAGAAAAAGTAATCTGATATAAGTAAACTGATGTTTCATAGCTCAAAGAAGAACTGTAGTCAAGATAACAAAACCAGTGTTTTCTTTGCACATGTCTGAATGGCAACAATTTATGCCTATTACAGGGAAAACGGAGGCTAAGCCTGAAACATAAGCAAATCATATCAATTCGGAGAGCTTTATAACAGAGTAAAGAAAATGCCTTGGGAGGGGGATTACCAATGACCCATGGGAAGAGTGGAAGGAAGATTAGGAAAGCTCTTCTTTGAACCAATTCTTGAAGACATAATAGTGGTTCACCTTCCATAATCTTTGAGACAACTCCTGAAGACATAATAGGAGTTCACCTTCCATAACAGGTAGTCAGGAGGAAATTGGCAGGACTTGTTGTGTGGTTACAACCCTGCTGACCAAGACAGAATCCGGTCTAGACAGGATAAAGTGAAAAAACTGGCAGGAACCAACAGATGGCAACAAATATGATTTCTGGTTGCCCTCATTACTCATTGGCATAAGACACTTCCACCAGCTCCATGACAATTTACAAATGTCACAGCAACCACTTGGAAGTTACTAATCCTTTCCAGGGCAAAGACATTGAATTATTACCCCTTTCCTAGAATGTTCTATTAACAAATAACCTGTCCCTCCATTGCACTAACCCACCTCTTAATTTGCATGTAATTGAAAGTGGGTTTATGCAAGTCTAAATACAGTCACCAAGAGCCTATATATTGTGGACTCTGAGTGCACAGCCTATGAGTTAGCCCAGCTTCTCAAGGAGCAGTATCATTCAACAAAAGATTGCTATCTTATACCACTTTCTTGCTCTTGAATTGTTTCATGGGTGAAGCCAAAAACCCTCCCAGGCTAAACCCCAATTTTGGGGCTCCCCTGTCTTGCAATAGTAAGTTTTTATTTTCCAGGAAGTAAATGGTATATTTTAGGATACACATACACTCTATATGGCTACAGTGGATAAAGCCAGAAAGATCAGGTCATCAGCCTCTAAAGGATAGAAGAGCAAGCTCAGGAGCTGAGGGCTAACTTATGAAATGTGGGGTCACTGAGTGTCTGATCAAGCCATGTGTCGGCAGGCTATGCTGTCACCCCTTTGCATGCAAATCAAGGGCTCATCACACAGAAAACAGTGAATGAATGTTCCAGGGAAAACAATCATTAACACTTCCTGAGTGGTTTCTGTGTGCCCAGCAAGCCTCCCCACACTCCACATATACGATTTCACCTAATCTCACCATCCTAGGAGGAAACTACTAGTACTACATCCATGTGCAAATAAGAAAACTGAGGAAAAGAAAGGTGAAGTAACTTAAAATTACAGTTGATAAAGAACAGAGGCTGGATTAGACCCAGGCAGGATGACTGCAGAGCCCACATTCATAACTATTAATAGCCCTTGGATGGATAAATGATGAATGGATTAATGATTAATGAATGAGTAGATGGATATTAGAAAAGAGCCTTCTGGTGGCCTTCAAATTGCCCTTCATCGAAGATTAAAAAAATCTTTCGCCAAGCTCATTTCCCTGGAATATTTTGTGAAATGTGTTGAGTTAGTAGTCAACATGAAATTTCTTTAAAACTAAATGCCATATGGTTATATTTTCAGTTATTTCCACTCTGGGTGTGAGTTGCAGTGCATCCTCAAGCAGATTCCTTCCTCCAAAGATGTCCCAAGACCAATATTTCCTAAAGTGTGGCTCCTGAGGAGCTTATTTAAAATGCAAATTTCTGGCCTCGGCTGGGCAGGTGGCTCACACCTGTAATCCCAGCACTTTGGGAGGCTGAGGCAGGTGGATCACGAGGTCAGGAGATGGAGACCATCCTGGCCAACATGGTGAAACCCCGTCTCTACTAAAAATACAAAAGATTAGCCAGGCGTGGTGGTGTGTGCCTGTAATCCCAGCTACTCGGGAGGCTGAGGCAGGAAAATCACTTGACCCGGGAGGTAGAGACTGCAGTGAGCTGAGATCGTGCCACTGCCCTCCAGCCTGGCAACAGGGCGAGACTCCATTTCAAAAAAAAATGCAAATTTCTGGGACTCATCTCACAGCTCCTATGTTGGCAAAGGTGGGGCTCAGTCATGAAGTTTTAATAAACTCCCCCCAAAAATCTATACACATTAAAATCTGACCAAAAAGGATACCTAGTATCATAATCCAGTATGCATATTCATACAACTACTCATAACTGAAAGCAAGGTTTCATGAGATATTTATCTTTATAATATGTAATTTACTGTTTTATATTCTATTTTATTTTCATCTATTTTAAACCACAACTCAAAACTTGAAAAACACTTATCTAGGAAATGACACTGTATAGACCAAGTCACTTTGCAGCAGTTGCCTTCCCACTTCTGTGCCATCCCTTTAGGTCTGTTTTTTGCCACACCCCCTATTCCATACTGTTTCATCTCCCTTCTTCCATCAAAACTTACTTTTCCTTCTATTTCCCAGCTCTAGAATTGTTAAGTTCCTCTATGCTAACGTGAGCTAACCTGATCCAATAATCTGAGTTAAGGTGTTACCCATACCTATTTATAGGTAGGTAATGTTTACATACTAATCTAGAAAAACACATCACTGTCAGTTTTTTAGGTAGGATTTTATGCTCCTGGACTCCCCACACACACACACACACACACACACCCCCAACGGCACAGCCTATAAGCAGGACCTCTTGTGCCTCAGTGTGGGAGCACCTCTGTTTGGCCTTCCAACCTATCCTACTTATCCCATGCCCCAGCTTGGGCAAGCCGCTAATCTCCTTTCAGTCTAAGATCCTCATCTGTGTAGCAGGAAGATAATAAAGCCCTGACATAGCTGTTGTGAAGACTCAGTGAAATAAAATGCATGTAGGAGTGGCTGGCACAGTGATAGATACAACCATACTCTTCGAAGTAATGGATTTTCCTTTCTTGTTCTCATTCTTTCTCTTTCTTGCATCCTTTCACTTTCTCTCACCTTTATTTTCTCCCTGTTACCCTTCCAGCATGCAGATTTGATTTGTCAAGACACATCTCTTGTTCTGTGTTACTCCCAGGGACCCAGATGCCTCAGTGTCTTCTGCTATCCTCAGAACCTATGGCACTCCATTCTTGCCTTGGCTGGGAAAGGCAACACTTCATATTTTCATTCCCATTGATTGCCTCTGCGCTACCCAGCTATCTTGAAAAAAATCTGACAATATAACCCAAGATAAAATGTGAGGGACAATGTAGTACTAACCCTCCAAGGGAGTTTGTTTTTTCATAAGGAACTATTTCTCTAGGGAGATAAAGAGTGATCCCTTAAAGGCAAAATTTTAGGCTGCAGCAGGCCAATGGGTTATATTCAAGAAGCAGCAGCCAGGGGGTTGCTTACAAGCACCCCTCCACCATCTAGCCCAGGCTTGGCCCTGTAAGAAAACGTTGTGGTTTCTTATATTAATGAGCCAGCGTCATGGGGGTCAGCTTAGAGGGAAGGATGACAAATTGCTGTCCTCTTCTGATTTCATTTGTTGTCAAAAGCCCTTTGATCCGTGACTGTTTAGTCGAGACTGAATTGCATCAAACACAATAAGAGCTGGACAGACAGCCAACATCCCTGGGGAGCACATCAGGCCAGGCAGCCACCTGCCTTGCAAGCTGTTGGGGTGCTGGCAATTGCCTCCCCTCCCTTGGAAATATTTCCACCAACTGCCAGATCCATTGCTTCATATCCTAAACAGTACAGGCTCTAGAGTGTTGCTTCTGGGAAGTAATCAGGGGAAAAAGAGGAGCACACAGTAGGTGCCAGTGTTAGTTTTTATGGCTTATTAATTCGATCTATTTTCAAGTAATCAATGATAAACTGCTCTGTTGATGTTGCTAGCAGGAAGTAAAAGAAAAAAACATTCACTGAAAGAAGGTGTAGTAACTGCAGTTTTAGAATGTAAGGGGAAAAACTAAATTCATTCATGTAGACCAGCCCTGCAACCCCAGAGGAAGATGACTTATTGCAGAGGTGATTTTGCCAGCTTTACTACAAACATCTTGGCTATGTGTAGATTCTTGGAATGTGAAATAAAGACTCCAGTGAATAATGAATCAGTTTTATCCACATTTTTAGCCCAGGCTGACTTCTTTGCAAATAGGCAGTAAATTATCTGTTTTCCATGGCTCAAGATTTGTGATTACACAATGGCAATTCTGAAACTTTCTATCAATGTGATGGGAGTCCCTATTGGTGCTGTGCCTCTCCAGGGTGACTTCAGCTGCCTGCTTACCTAGAGACTCCCAGGCAGTTCCATTTCAATAGATACAGATGTCTACTGCTTAAATGCTTAATGACATAAGAGAAGGCCATATGAAGATGGAGGCAGAGATTGGAGTAGTATAGCTCTAAGCCAAGGAACTTTTGATGCTACCAGAAGTTATAACAGGCAAGAAAGAATTTACCCCCGGAGATTTCAGAAGGAGAGCTGCCCTGCTAACAACAAGATTTTGGACTTTTGGTTTCCAGGACTATGTAAGGAAAGGTATATGAGTGAGAAGCAGCTAGCATATCCCATCTGAAACATCTTGTCAAAATTAGTTTCCAATATGGCTTGGCATGGCACTGCTACTGATCCCTCCAACATCCCCAGGAGGAATGGTCTAGACTTGAAAACACTCAGTTGTGTTCCACACAGAATGTCCAGCAAAAGATTTAAAACTAGACTTCTGCCACCATGGCACATTTTATAGAGACAGAAACAAACAAACCAAAATTATTGGCAAAAATAAAGCTTCCAAGAATACCCATCACAAAACAGAGCTTCTTTTAGAAGCCAAAGCAGGCATTCAACAGGAGCTAAAGTTTTTCCGTTTTTAATCTAAGCCCAAGCCACTGGGACTCCCTAAACCTCAGCCCCAAATCCTCCAAAGAAAAAGACAGTAATTCTCCTATTTGAAAAAATATATATATAAATATATTTTTAAAGAAAAAATTGAGGAATAGGTAACACAGACCATACTAAATGGATAGGGAAGGGCTTTTGGCTGAGTGGAAACAGATGCAATGATACAGAGCAGAGGACAGTACTCATGGCAGCCTATGGGACCTAGCACCCTGGGCATTGTCCAGGTGGGGCTTGATGGAACACTCTGGGTCACTGCAAGATGTGGAGGGAGGAGGCCTCAGACACAGTTGGCGACTGTGGAGACTAACACTGATCCAGTTTGTTTCCGGGGAACTTGTCGACTTTTCTCTTTTCTCCTGGGACAAATCCACTGTAACCAATGACTCATCCTTTGCTGGGGTTAACTTTTTTGAGGAGCCTATCCCTTCTGGAATAGTGACACAGTGTCTTGGTCAACAGCATCCCTCTTGGTCCCCCATCCAGGACAGGGTGGATCATCATCTCTCTAGCAAGGGAAGTTCCCAACATTGCATTCTCTTTTGGATTGAAGTCTCTGATTGGAGATCGCGTACTCTTTTCTAAACTTGGGTCTAAATTGATGTTCTAGCCCCACTGTGGAGCCTGAACCTTAAAATTCCTGTACTCCTCTCACACCAGATCACTCCCTCTGTCCTCCAGGTAGATGTAGTACACCTGGAAATGGACATATCTCTTCTTTACACACTCTGGGCCTGGGGCTTAGAGTCCTCAAAAGACAAAATATCTGGGTCAGGGGTTCTTCAGAGGTGCAGCCATGGCCTTCTGTTCCTCCCTTTAATTGGAGTTTTGATTCTCCAAGATGGTCTTTCAGACATGATTCCCCTAGATCTTGCCCTCCCAAAATTCTTAGTGATATAGGAAATAGGTACTGGACCTTCCAGACTATTCGCTTTTCTATGTTGAGTTTGATAACTCCCAATGCCACTGGCCCTCAGGTTTTCTCTTAATTTGCATTTGCAAGCAGTAGACTTGCATCTTGATGGTTTTCCTGTACAATTGGTCTGGTTTTCCTTCAAAGCTCAGGAAGGTATAAGGAGCTGGGGCATCCTGCTCACCAGCAAGTAATTCTAAGGCTTTTTTAGAATTCAGTTCATAGTCCTGCTTCAATTGTTTGGAAATGACCTCTCCTGCTTTTATTTATCTAACCACATCGGAATATCCATTCTCTTTTTGACTCATATATCCAGGAGCATCTGTATGGTAAGTTTAAGATAATAAAGAAGCCATTAGCCTCCTTCAAACCTCATTGCAGGGTATCTCAAAAGAGAGCCCAGTGGGCAATACAAGGAAAGACAGCCTTTGTGAAAAACCCAACGCAGGAAGATGAACAGAACAATCTCTCACCAGACAAGCACCTCTAGTAGGAGGCTGAAATAGCAAGTGATGAAATTCCCAGGTGTAAGAATGTTGGAAAAGAAGAGGCCAACACTCTGAAGATGAGCTCTCTGAGGCTGTACACAACAGAAAGGGAAGCAAGTCAGACTGAGTCAGCATTATGATGGTCTGTGCTGTATTGAAGTAGAGAGATCAGTAGTGGATGATGGGAGCAAGTGACCAGTAGGGTCCCTGGATAAGCCAAGTCTGATGAGGGATTTCCTGAGAGGTTATGGGGTCAGGTGAGGACATTCTTCCCTTGACTGCATTGACCTTGAAAGAATGAGGGTCTGGGATTCAGTTATCACTCTCATCTCTTTACACAAACTGGAGACCATCATTATTCATGAATAATATGACTTTCTAGCTTGAATGTGAGACTGTTTCATTCTTCCTATTCTTTCACAGAAGGTAAAAATATTTGCTATTGTTAATTACTCAAAAGTCTCAGAAAGAAGGGCTTTCTGCTTATGAGCTTCCAAAAATTTTCCAATCAGTGCTGAGGACAGGTACAGAATTGCTGATCTTAGGCGCATATATGCTCCATCAGACATAAGTCTGTTCCCTGAGATCACAGCCGTTTTGAACATCTAATCAGAGGCTTTCAGAGTCTCAGGCTGGCTCTTAAGAATCATTCCTAAGACACAGCATTGGCCCAGAAACATCAGATAAGAGAAGTAATGAGTTATCATTGTCTGACTCTGTTCCTCTAGACATATTTTACATTTTATACTCACTCAATAATCATTCCAGGGACAGAGAATCACAGGGTTTGGGATTCTATCCTCTACCCTGGAGTCTTCTATCACTCCCAGGTAAATTGATTTATGAATTTTGGATAGAAAACCTCTGTCCTCACCCTGTTCTCCGGAAGGAAAATGTTCTAATCTTTCCCAACAGGGTCCACCTCAGATGTCTGCTGCAGTAATACAATTGATTGAGTTAAGTGGGAAAAGGAATAAGAAAAACACCAGCCCATCTACACTAGCGGGTTGGATCTAGGATTCCCTCGCCTTATTTATTTCTGTGTTTTTTCACAAATGGATTTATCCAGAGGGAGTGCAGAAAAAGAAGGAAGAGCCCCATATCACACAGGAAGAAAAGGATAGATAAAATGACCCATTAGGTTGCACTTGAGCTCATCCATGGAACTCCATGGCTGTTCAGAAAACAGAGATCTGTCTCCATTATCAAAAAGGCCTGTGATATGATTTGCCTGTGTCCCCACCCAAGTCTCATCTCTAATTGTAATCCCCAGGTGTCAAGAGAGAGACCTCCAATCCCCAAGCATCCAGGGAGGGAAGCAGTTGGCTCAATGGGGGGCAGGGATTCCTTCATGCTACTCTCATGATAGTGAGGGAGTTCTCATGAGATCTGAAGGTTTAAAGGCGACACTTTTCCCTGCACTCTGTCTCTTCTGACACCTTGTGAAGACATGCCTTTCTTCCCCGTCACCTTCTGCCATTACTAAAAGTTTCCTGAGGCCACCTCAGCCATGCAGAACTCTGAGTCAACTAAACCTCTTTTCTTTATAAATTACCCAGTCTCAGATAGTATCTTTATAGCAGCATGAGAACAGACTGATAGAATTGGTATCAGCAGAGTGGGGTACTGCTGTAAATATAAACTGAAAATGTGGAAGCTGCTTTGGAACTGGGTAACAGGCAAAGGTTGGAACAGTTTGGAGGGCTCAAAGGAAGACACGAAGATGTGGGAAAGTTTGAAACTTCCTAGAGACTTGTTGAATGGTTTACACCAAAAGGCTGATAGTGATATTGACAATGAAGTCCAGGCTGAGGTGGTCTCAGATGGACATGAGTAACTCATGGGGAACTGGAGTAAAGGTTACTCTTACTGTGCTTTAGCAGAGACTGGTGCCATTTTGCCTCTGCCCTAGAGATCTGTGGAACTTTAAACTTGAGAGATGATTTAGGGTATCTGACTGAAGACATTTCTAAGCAGCAAAGTGTTCAAGAAGTGACCTGGCTTTTTCTGAAGGTGATCCGTCATATGTGTTCACAAAGAGATGGTCTGAAATTGGAACTTATGTTTAAAAGGGAAGCAGGGCATAAAATTTGGGAAAATTTGCAACTTGACCATGTGGTGGAAAAGAAAAACCTATTTTCTGAGGAGGAATTCAAGCCAACTACCGAAATTTGCATAAGTAATGAGGAGCCAAATGTCAATCCCCAAGACAATGGGAAAAATGTCTCCAGGGCATGTCAGAGATCTTCATGGCAGCCCATCCCATCACAGACCTGGAGACCTGGGAAGGAAAAATGGTTTCGTGGACTGGCCCCAGGGCCCTAATGCTCTGTACAGCCTCAGACCTTGGTGCATTGCATCCCAGCTGCTCCAGCTCCAGCTAAAAGAGGCCAATGTACAGCTCAGGCTGTGGCTTCAGTGGGTGCACACCCCAAGCCTTGGCATCTTCCATGTGGTGTTGGGTCTATGTGTGCGCAGAAGACAAGAGTTGAGGTTTAGGGACCTTTGCCTAGATTTCAGAGGATGTCTAGAAACACCTAGATATCCAGACAGAAGTCTGCTGCCAGGGTGGAGCCCTCATGGAGAACATCTACCAGGGCAACGGAGAGGGGAAATGTGGTGTTGGAGCCCCCACACAGAGTCTCCAATGGGGCACTGCCTAGGGCTACCATCCTCCAGACCCCAGAACAGTAGCTCCACCAACAGCTTGCACTGTGTGCTTAGAAAAGCTGCAGGCACTCAATGCCAGCCCATGAAAGCAGCCACAGGGACTGTACCCTGCAGAGCCACAGGGGCACAGCTCCCCAAGGCTGTGGGAGTCCACCCCTTGCATCAGCATGCCCTGGATGTGAGACATGGAGTCAAAGGAGATTTGAGAGCTGTAAGATTTAATGACTGCCTGACTAGGTTTCAGACTTGCACGGAGCCTGTGGCCCCTTTGTTTTGGCCAATTTCTCCCATCTGAAACTGAAACATTTACCCAATGCCTGGCCCCCATTGTATCTTGGAAGTAACTAACTTGTTTTTTATTTTACAGGCTCATAGATGGAAGGCACTTGCCTTGTCTCAGATAAAACTTTGGACTTGGACTTTCTGGTTAATGCTGGAATGAGTTCAGACTCTGGAGGAGTGTTGGGAAGGCATGATTGATTTAGAAATGTGAAAAGAACATGAGATTTGGGAAGGGCCAGTGGTGGAATGATATGGTTTAGCTCTGTGTCTCCACCCAGACCTCATTTCAAATTGTAATAGCCACATGTTGAGGGAGGGACCTGTAATCTCCACATGTAAATAAAAGGAGGTGATTGGATCATGGGGGCAGTTTCCCCCATGCTGTTCTCACGATAGTGAAGGAGTTCTCTCAAGAGATGATGGTTTAAAAGCGGCAGTTGCCCCTGTGCTTTCTCTCTCTCCTGCTGCCTTGTGAACACATGCCTTGCTTCCCTTTCACCTTCCACCATGATTATAAGTTTCCTGAGGCCTCCCCAGTCATGTGGAACTGTGACTCAATTAAACCTCTTTTCTTTATAAATTACCCAGTCTCAGGGAGTATCTTTATAGCAGTGCAAGTGCAGACTAATACAGTGTGGCTGCTTTGAGCAGCACTGAGCATTGGGCCCTGAGCACTGGGCCCTGAACCTGTGTATTTTGGCCTAGAGATTCAGGCTTGCATCAGAGAGCCATGGAACAGTCAACAATGGCTCTCAAGGATGGGGGAGGGGCCACAATGTGGAAGTTGAACCTCCCATCCCTGCCCCCACCATCCAGACCCCACAGCACAGACTAGATGGCTAAATCCCTCCATCCTTCTCTGGGCTTTGCTACTTTCCAACTCCAAATTCACGGTATGTCTTACATACAGTTTAGTGCAATTTTATATTATGCAAACACAAATCAGCCAGCTTTACCTTTTGTTATTCTCAGCTCGGATGTCACTAATTCTGCAGCCCTCCAAGTTTGAAGTTGGCCCATGGATTTTTGCTAACTCTCAGATCTTTAGGCTTTTCAGGATTTCCTGTGTCCTCAAACTCAGCTTTCCTACATAATCTGGTCTTGCATTGTATTACCCCAGGCATAGAACTCAGCTTCCCATTTCAAGTTTCTGTGAAGGAATCCACTTTCACAAAAAACAAGAGTGAGCAATGCAGCCTGATAAAGCCACTATAAGGGGGACAGAGTGGGAAATCGGTGATAGCACATCTCATGGGCAAACAATGTGATAATTTAAATTTAGTAATATTTGTATCTTTTGGGCTGCTCTGTCTCTGAGGCATCTCTAATCTCTCCTCTCTGCCCAGGTAGTGGCCCACCTTGCTGGTCCCTTTCTTCCAGGTCCCCATAACTTTATTCATAATTGTACAGAATAGTTCAGCTCTTCTAAGTTTCTACCCTAACTTACCCACCTAAACCCAGCTGTATTTGAAGCCTGAGTGAGGCCTTCACTTTTAGGGCAGCTAGAGTTCTAAGAAACAATACACTTGCTGTTTTTTAAATTACACCTCTGGTCACTTACCTGTGAAAGCTTTTCTGATTTTTACATTGTATTTCCTGAGTTTTTGCCAAAATTCCTACTGGTCTCTCAATAACTACTAAAAACAATTAGTAAGCTTTTACATATACACATATATACATACGTATAAATGTGTGTGCATGTGTGTGTGTGTGTGTGTCAGATATGTATACAGGTGACTCTTAAACAACATGTGTTAAATTGCATGGGTCCACAAATTTTCTTGCAGATTTTCTTCCATCTCTGCCATCCCTGAGACTGCAAGCTCAACCCCTCCTTTTCCTCCTCCTCCTCAATCTACTCAACATGAAGATGAGAAGGATAAAGACCTTTATGTTGATCTACTTCCACTTAATAGTAAATCTATTTTCTATTTCTTATGATTTTTTAAATAATATTTTCTTTTCTCTAGCTTACTTGATCATATGAATACTTCAGTATACAATCGATATAACATACAAAATATGTAGTAATTGAATATGTTATCAGTAAGGCTTCTGGTCAACAGTAGGCTATCAGTAGTTAAGCTTTTGGTGAGTCAAAATTATTTGTGGGGATTTTTAACTGCATGGGGGCAGGGTAGCCAGTGCTCCTAACTCTCATGTTGTCCAAGGCTCTACTTTATATATCTACAGATAATATTTGTCTTCCTATGTTCAGTGGGCATATAACAGAGTTGTAGTACTGACAGATTCATTATTAAGATTCTAAGTTGTGTAAATCAAGCACTGTATCATTCTCTTACTTTGATTTTTCTCATGTTTTCTCTACTAATGAATCAGCCTTGACAGAGAACATAGCAAACTAGTTTATGTAGAAAAAAATTATGCATCCACAACAAGAAGATACCTAAGATACCTAAAACAAAAGTGTTAGGGGGAAAAAAACTAGCCCATCAGAGAGAAAATATAATAACAACCTTAGCACAAGTAGGTGGATACCAATACAGGACTAGACAGGAAAATAAATGAAACAGAATAGAGTCCAGAATTGATGTAAATGCTCATGGGAATTTTGTCTTTGATACAGGAGGAGGTGTTTCAAATAACTGAGGAGAAAGCTGCAGTCAATATATTGTGTTGAGACAAATGGGTAGCTAGGAAGAAACAGATTTCCAGAATAATAGGATATGAGAAGCTGAGATGTTTGTTCAACAGCACCTGGATGTGGGCCTCACTGTTCTCTCCCAGGTGATAATATGGGTCTGCTGACAGAGAGCTTCTACAGCATAACTGGATGTTTCTATATATTTCAATAAATAAAAATGCCTAGTTGGGATGGATGTGTGTGTGTGTGTGTGTGCGTGTGTGTGTGTGTGTGCGCGTGTGTGTTGTATGTTGTTATATGCATTTCTCTGGAGGGATCATACACAGCAAGTCAAAAAGGGTTGTGACATGGCACTATCTAAGCATTCCAGATTCAGCATGCCCTGCCGTTGAGAGAAACAAATGTTTCACAGCTCCTGGACATCATTCAAGACTCTGAAAGCCAAGGGATGTGCCTGTGAGCAGCCCTGTGTCTCCTCCTGTCCCGGGTAGCTAACTCTCTTCTGAAAATACTGTGTGGGCTTCTCTGTTTATGTGCTATTTTTTCCCATTAATCTGTGGTCTACCTGAAAAGCTGCAGAATCCAGCTATAGAATAACTACATCAGGGCTCTCTTTCTTCCAAAAAAAAAGTATCAGCAAAATTAAAGATTTAAATACCAAAAAAGAAAATTATAAAAGCATAAGATGATTTTTTTCATACTAATGTCAGAGTTGAAAACTTCTGTAAGAATGGCTCAAAGCCATCAACAATACTGATTGACAAACTCAAATACATGAGTTTTAACAGACTCATTTGTAAAAATGTTGGCCATTTTGTGAATGCAAATTTTCCCCTGGGAGTGAGGGTGGGAGTTTCAGTGCTAGTCACTATTCTCCATTAACAGAGACTTGATGTGTATTTTTACTGGTGAGTTAATCCATGGCATATAAAGGGACCAGGACAGAAAACTTTCCAAAACTTGAGAAAGAGATAAAAACCTAGGTACAGGAGTCAGAGAACACCAAACAGATTCAACCCAAATAAGACCACCCCAATGCATCTACTAATTATTTTATTCCAATTATTCTGGCAACAGATTTCTCAATAGAAATCATACAAGTCAAGAGGAAGTGAGACAATAATTTCACAGTCTTGAAAGAAAAAAATTGCCATGCAACAACACTGTATCCAGTAATGCTATCCTTTAGATAAGAGAGAGAGTCTTTCCCAGATAAACAAAAGCTGAGAGAATTCACTGCCATCAGAATGATCTTACAAGAAATGCTAAAGGGAGTTCTTCAATCTGAAAATGAAAGAAAACAAAACACTGATATGCAACAAGAAAACATTTGAAGATATAAAATTCACTGATAAAATTAAATACACAGACAAACCCAGAATACTCTAATAACACTAATAACGTTATTCTCGTGTCCAATCCACTGGTAACTTTAATATAAACCTCAAAAGGCAACTTTATCCAAAATAATAGCTCCAGCAACCTATTGAAAGATGGCAATATTTTTATTAATTTATATTTTAACTTGAGAAAACATAAAGTCAAAATGTGGGGGTGATGAAATTAAAGTACTAAGCTTTTTTCTTTGTTTCTATTCCTTTTTTGCAATCTAAGATAAATTGTCATCTCCTTATAATAACTTGTTATACCTATATGATGTTTTTGGTAAGCCTCATGGAAACCACAATATGAGAACATATAATTATAATAACTATTATATTTTATAATTAACAAAAATGAAAAGCAACAATTTAGAACATACAACCACAAAACAAAATCACTCAATCACAAAAAAATACACTAAGAAAAGGAAAGAGGAGTTATGAAACAATCAGAACACCAGTAGCAAAATGGCAATAGCACGTCCTTAGTTATCAATAAAAACACTAAATATAAATGAACTCCATTTTCCAATCAAAAGGCATAGCGTGGCTGAACGAATAAAGGAACAAGAGCCAAATATATGCTGCCTTCAAGAAACCCACTTGACCTATAAAGACCTAGACAGACTGAAAGTAAAGAGATGAAAAAAGATATTTCATGCAAATGGAAACCAAAAGTGAACAGGAATAGCTATACTTACATCAGATAAAACAGACTTTAGACCAAAAACGTAAAAATAGGCAAAGTCATTAAATAATGATAAAGGGATCAATTTAGCAAGAGGATATAATAACTCTAAACATATACACACATAACACTGGAGCTCTAGAACATATAAAGCAAACATTAATAGATGTCAAGCGAGAGATAAACTGAAACACAAAAATAGTAGAGGACTTCAACACCCCATTCTCAGTGATGGACATATCATCCAGACAAAAACCAAGAAACATCAAACTTAAACTACACCTGAAGCCAAATAGGCCTAACTGATGATTCCTTGGGAGAATACCTGTTATTTTCATCAGCACATGGAACATTCTACAGAATAAACCATATATTAGGCCATAAAACATGTCTCAACAAATTCAAAAATCTCGAAATTCCATGAAAAATAATTTCTGACAAAATGAAATAAAACTAGACATCAATAACAAGAGAAAACTTGTAAAATACTCAATACATAAAAATAAGACAACATGTTCTTGAATGATCATTTGGTCAATGAAGAAATTATGAGGGAAAGAAAAATTTCTTGAAACAAATAAAATGGAAATACAACATACCAAACTCTGTGGGATACCACAAAAGCAGTACTAAAAGATAAATTTATAGCAATAGGTATCTATAACAAAAAACATATAGACTTCAAATACAAAAACTAATTATCTACCTCAAGAAACTAGAAAACAAGAACAAACAAAACCCAAAATAGTAGAAGGAAATAAGTAATGAATTAGAGCATAAATAAAGGGAATTAGGACAAAAATAAAATCAGTATATCAATGCAATATTTTTTTTTTTTGAGACAGAGTCTCACTCTATCACCCAAGCTGCAGTACAGTGGTTCAGTCTCAGCTCACTGCAACCTCTGACTCCCAGGTTCAAGCTATTTTCCTGCCTCAGCCTCCCAAGTAGCTGGGATTACAAGTACCTGCCACCACACCAAGCTAAATTTTGTATTTTTAGTAGAGAAGGGGTTTCACCATGTTCACCAGGCTGGCCTCAAACTCCTGACCTAAAGTGATCTGCCCACATTGGCCTCCCAAAGTGCTGGCATTACAGGTATGAGCCACCATGCCAGCAGAAATAAACATTTGTTTTTCTGAAAAGATAAATAAAATTGACAAACCTTTAGCTAGGCTAAGAAAAGAGAATACCCAAATACAGAAAATTAGACAAAAAAACTGTGACGTAACAACCGAAACCTCAGAAACACAAAAAATTTATTACAGACCTCTATGAGTAAATATATACTGACAAATTGGGAAACCTAGAAGAAACAAATACATTCCTAGACAAATACAATCTTCCAAGATTGAACCACAAATAAATAGAAAACCAGAACAATGTAAAATTTCTTCAATCAAAGGAAAGCCCAGGACCTGACAGCTTCACTGCTGAATTCCACCAGACATCTAAAGAAAAACTAACACCAATTCTACTCAAACTTTTCAGAAAAATAAAGAAAAGGCCATACCTCTTAACTTATTCTACAAAGCAAGCATTCCCTGATACCAAAACCAGACAAAGACACAATAAAAAAAGAAAACTATGGACAATATCTCTAATAAAGATAGATGCAAAAGTCCTCGATAAAATCCTAGCAAACAAAATTCAGCAACATAGTGAAAAAACCAAATCACTATAAGCAAGTGGGAATATCCCACTGGATACTCTCCACTTGGAATGAAAACATGGTTCACCATACGCAAAACAATCAATGTGATACACACATTAACAGAACCAAGAACAAAGCCCACGTGGTCATTTAAATAGATGCTGAAAGAGTATTTGATAAAATTCTATATCCCCGTATGATAAAAAACACTTAAACTGGACATAGAAGGAACATAATCTTAAATTAATAAAGGCCAAATATGACAAACTCATAGCAAACATCGGACTGAATGGGGAAAACTTAAAAACCTTTTCTCTAAAAAGTTAGAACAAGTCAAGGATGCCCACTTTCACCACTTTTATTCAACATAATACTGAAAGTTTTGGCCATAGAAATTAGGTAAGATAAAGAAATAAACGGCATTCAAATTGAAAAGGAAGAAGCCAAATTATCCTTGTTCACAGACAGTATGTTCTTATACTCAGAAAACCCTAAAACTCCACCAAAAAACAAAGTCAATAAAGTTGCAGGATACAAAATGCAAAAATTAGCATCATTTATATGTGCTAACAGCAAACAATCTGAAAAAGAAATTGAGAAAGCAAATCCCATTTACAATAGCTACAAAGACTATAAAAGACCTAAGATTCAATTTACCCAATGAAGAGGAAGATTTATACAAGGAAAGCTATAAGACAATGATGACAGGAATTGAAGAGAAGACCAAAATAATGGAAAGATATCTTATGTTCATGAGTGGAAGAATTAATATTGTCAAAATGGCAATACTACACAAACCAATTTACAGACTCAGTGCAATCTCTATCAAATTACCTACCAATGATATTCTTTACAGAATTAGAAAAAACAATCTTAAAAATAATATAGAACCACAAAAGAGCCCAAATAGCCAAAGCAATCCTGAGATAAAAGAAGAAACCTGGAGGCATCACACTACCTGACTTCAAGATAAACTACAAAGCTCTAGTAACCAGCTCAGCATGGTAACTGGCATAAAAACAGACACATAGGCCAATGAAGCAGAACAGAGAACCCAGATATAAATCCATGCAGCTATAGCTAACTCATTTTTAATGAAACTTTCAAGAACATACAATGAAGAAAGAACGGTTTCTTCAATAGATGATGGTGGGAAAACTGGATATGCAGAAGGAAGAAAATAAATCCCTATCTTTGAACATATGTACAAATTAAATCAAAATGGATTAAAGGCTTAAACCTAAGAGCTGAAATTACTAAACTACTAGAAGAAAGTATTGGGGAAATACTCCACAACTTTGATCTGGGCAAAGATTTTTGTGTATAAGACCTCAAAAACACAGGCAACCAAGGCAAAAATAGACAAATGGGATTACATCAAGCTAAAAAGCTTCTGCACAGCAAAAGAAACAATCAACAAAGTGAAGAGAAAACTCACAGGAAGGGAGAAAATATTTGCAAACTATTCATCTGACAAGGAATTAATAACAGAATATGTAAGGAGTTCAACCAACTAAGAAAAAAAATCTGATTTTAAACCTGCATAATAGATCTGAATATATATTTCTGAAAACATTTAAATGGCTAACAGATATGTAAAAAATGCTCAACATAACTTATCATCAGAGAAATGCAGATCAAAACCACAAAGGGATGTTATCTCACCCCAGTTAAAATGACTTTTATCAAAAAGACAGGAAATAACAAATGCCAGTGAGTGTGTAGAGAAAATGGAAACATTGTACATGGTTGGTGGAAATATAAAATAGTGCAGTCACTATCAAAAGCTGTATGGGGGTTTCTCAAGAAACTAAAAATTGAACTATCATATGATTCAGCAATTCTACTCCTAGGTATATAGACAAAAAAGGAAGTCAATATATTGAAGAGGTATCTGCATGCCCATGTTTATTGCAGCACTAGTCACAATAGCAAAAATGTGTAATCAACTTAATAGCAAAACTATGTAATCAACCTAAGTGCCCATCAATGAATGAATGGGTTAAGAAAATGTGATAAGATACATACACACACACACACACACACACACACACACACATACACAGAGACAATGGAGTATTAGCCTTTAAAAAAATAAAGTCCTGTCATTTGCAGTAATATTGTTGAAACTGGAGGATATTATGCTAAGTAAAGTAAGGCAAGCCCAGCCAGAAAGATAAATATCACGTAATCTCATGCATATGTGGAAGCTAAAAAAGTGGATCTCGTGAAGATAAAGAGTAAATTGGTGGTTACTAGGGCCCAGGAAGGATGGGGACGGAAGAGATGAAAAGGATGATAAATGGGTACAAACATACAGTCTGTGA
Source organism: Gorilla gorilla gorilla (assembly GCF_029281585.2). Taxonomy (NCBI): domain Eukaryota; kingdom Metazoa; phylum Chordata; class Mammalia; order Primates; family Hominidae; genus Gorilla; species Gorilla gorilla. The sequence goes on from NC_073241.2 coordinate 73,714,571, forward strand.
TATGGTTTGGCTCTGTGCCCCACCCAAATCTCATATTGAATTGTGATCCCAGATGTGGGAGGTGGGGCCTGGTGGGAGGTGATTGGATCACAGGGTGGTTTCTTACAGTTTAGCACCATCCCCCAAGTACTGTGTCATCATGGAGTTCTCACGAGACCTGGTTCCTTGAAAGTGTGTAGCACCTTCCCCTTTGCTCTCTCCCTTCCTCTGGCTCCAGCTATGTAGGACGTGCTGGCTTCCCCTTCGCCTACTGCCATAATTGTAAGTTTGCTGAGGCCTCCCCAGCTATGCTTCCTGTACAGCCTGTGAAACTCTGAGCCAATTAACCTTCTTTTCTTTATAAATTACCCAGTCTCAGGTAGTTATTTTTAGCAGTGTGAGAATGGACTAATAATGTTTGACAGAAGACATAAGACCTAATGTTTACAAATTAGTAGAGGGACTATAGTTTACAATACTCTATTGTATATTTTAAAATAGCTAGAAGACAATAATTTGAATATTTTTAGCATTAAAGAAAGAAAAATATTTAAGATGATAGATATCTCAATTACACTGATTTGATTTTTATAAATTATGTGAATGTATTTAATTATCACATGTATCCTGGAAATATGTACATATATTAATAAAAATAAAATTAAATCTAATATGTGATTGTTTATGCAGGTGTATATATATACACATATGCACTTACATTTTATATATTTATATATATATAAATGAAATAATTTAATAAATGGGTGATTACTATATTAACGAAGAAGAAAAGAAGAAAAACAATGGGGTATAAGCAACAATGAAAAGCCATGATCTGAGAAGTTTCTCAAAACTCATTAATATACAACGCCACAAACTCAAGAGGTACTACAAACCCCAAGAAGAATAATAAAGGAAATAACACTTGACCCATCATAGGAAAATTGCTGAAACCCAAAAACAGAAAGAGTTTTGAAAGCACCCAGAGTACCTGAAAAGGAGCAGTAAAAACTTACAGCTAGCTTCAAGCCAGAAACAATAATGACTGAGTTACATTGTTGAAGTGCAGGAAGAAAATAACTGCCTAACTGTAATTCTGTGTTCAGTGACAATTTCCTTAACACAAAGGGGGACAATGACATTTTTAAATGATAAGGCAGTGAAGCTAATGCAAAAAAGTGAGCTCTGTCTATATATACTTCTCTATACATGCACTATATATTGTAAAAATTTAATAAAATAAGATCCTATGTATACATGGGTCTGCCTCTGAGCTCTTTTCTCTTGCATTAGACTGTTCATTTATTCTTGCATCATTGTCATTATTTTCAATTCCAGAGAAGTGTAATATATCAAATTACCGGAGAGAACATATAACCCTATTTTTATGCTTTATGCTTCTTATCAAATGTTTACTCGTGTATTTCTGAGTTTTAGTTCTGCCATATAAAATCTAAAATTAAGTTATTAAATTTCTCAAAATATCAAATGAGATTTTATTGGTATTGAATTGAATTTGTAAAATAATTGAAGAATATTTATACCTTTATAATATTGTCATGCCATCTAAGAACATGGACTGCTTCTCTGTTTACCCAACTAAACATCTATTTTTATACAGTTGCATTTTCTCTTGAAGTTCCAGATGACCTTATTTAAATTTTTAAGAAACTGATTGCTTTGTGAATGGTTTTGACTGCTGCTATTAAAGAAAAGTGCTATATATATATATTTTTTTTTTCACACGGAGTCTTGCTCTGTCACCCAGGCTGGATTGCAACAGTGCAATCTCGGCTCACTGCAACCTCCGCCTCCCGGGTTCAAGCGATTCTTCTGCATCAGACTCCTGAGTAGCTGGGATTACAGGCGCAGGCCACCACACCCAGCTAATTTTTGTACTTTTAGTAGAGACGGGGTTTCACCATGTTGGTCAGGCTGGTCTCGAATTCCTGACCTCGTGATCCGCCTGCTTTGGCCTCCCAAAGTGCTGGGACTACAGGCGTGAGCCACCGTGCCTGGCTGCTATTTGTTTTTATCATCTATTTTATTAAGCTTATTGATTCAGCATGTGGGTATATATGTAGACAATTATGCTGTATACAAAAATTGAGACAAAAAGAAAGCAAAAAAAAAATAAAAGAAATTAAATGAAAAACCTATCTTCTTTGCAATATTCACACATCCCATTTATTTGCCTTATTCTATTATATTGGTTGAGATCTCTTCTAAATGTGAAATAATAGAGTGATAGCAGACACGTTTTTATTTCTCTTCTGAATTTTCAACAATAAGTATGATATTTGATGTAAGGTTATTTGTTGTTAAATTGTACCAAATAAATACAGCATTCAATCTCAGAAACTATTAAAAAAAATACCCAAGAACTTAAAAGTATAAGAAAAGAAATAAAATCAACAGCATAAGTTAATAAAAACAAACAAAACTAATGTAATCAAAAAATCCAAAGTTGGTTATTTAAACCATTAGTAAAATGTGAACCACCGGGAAGAAGAATCATGAAAAATAAGATTTCGTATAGAAAATAGGACTTTATTATGAAAATCAAGGAAAGAACTATATTTGAATAAATCAAAAGTAATGAGAATAATTGATTCACAAATTTATATTTTTTTTCTGGAAAGAGGCATCAGCCAGGCCCAGAAAGTTCTGTGGGGTGTTGTTACCAAAACATGAAAGAACAAATATCCTGCTCTTTATTTTGCACTTTTTGTTAAACATTCACATATTTACTCAAATCCAATTATTTTCTCTCTCCCATTATTACACCTCTGCTCCATTCTCACTTTCTTTCTCTCTTATAAGATGTATATTGAAACTTTTCATTCTATCCTTCCTCCCTGCCTCTTAAAAATTTTTAACAATTTTTATTCAGTTCTATTTAATTCACTAATTCCTTCCAGTTGTACCATTCTGTTAAATATTTCTCCTAAATTTTATTTTAATAAATATGATATTAGTTTCTGATGCCTGCAATCATTTCATTTTCATATATTCCTTTTTAAAGAAAATGTCTCTCTTGTTTTCAAAGATAATAACTACTTTTTTGGATGACATCATTTTTGATGTTTCTTTCCATATAAGTTCTGTATGTTGAATCTTTCATAATGTGTTCAGTAACTTTTATTTAGTACCACTATCTTTGTCCTCTTGTCTGTACAGCCCACAACAGGTTTTATATTTGTATTTTGCCCTTTCCTCCTCAACTGGTAGTGCTGTTCTGCATGCTTTTGGTATTTCTTTTTTGTTACTCTGTTTTTGTTTTGTCACTTCTCTCGTGTTTGTTTGCGTTTAGATGCATTTCTTTCTTCCTAGGCCACTGGCAAGAAGTGCTTCTCTGACCATACCCAAGACGGTTGTAAAATTTATTTGAACTGGAGTTCACTAACTAGCACTAAATCCAGCCCCTAACTCTGACATGCAGATTGTATTCTCTGCCATGATTTACACATGGTTTTAAAAGTCCTAAACCACTCTGCCTATATTTTCCTCCACTTTCTTCTTGGTACTAGATTTTGCTCTTACTATTTAGAGTTTTCTCTTCTAAATGGAACACACATTTTATCAGCATGTATCTTACACACACACACACAATTCTTATGTGTTGGGAGTTGGGTGGTAGGGAGATAATGCATGTGTATACCACTCTATCTTGACCAGGAGTTTGTTCCCTTTATTATTCTATCAACTTTCTGGTATTCATTCTATTTTTATTATAAAATTTTCAAATATGTGGAAAATTCAAAATAATCATCTTAAAAGCGAGATAATTTTAACATTTTGCCACATTTGCTTTATCTACATTTCCACATGTGTGTATCTAATTGATATTCAAATTTCCCTAATTGTCTCCAAAGTGTGATTATGACTTTTTTCTTTCTAAACCAATCTCTTTTTCCTTATCGAAATAAGTCAGTTGTTATATAAACAGTTCCACATTTTAGAGTTACCTGATTGTTTCCTCATTATATTGCTAACCTGTTATTATATGATCTGTATCTCTTTAAAACTGAATTTAGGTCTAAAGGCTTTGTAAAATTCAGATTAAACATTTTTGTCAAAAAAAAAAAAACCTCTAGAGGTGATGCTATGTACAACACGTTACCACATCAGGATGCACATATCAAATTGCCAATTATTAGCAATACTAAGTTTGATTATTTGGTTAAGAGAAAACCACCAGATCTCTTGATCCTAAAGGTATCATTTTCTTTTGCAACTTATAAATAAATGGTAGAGTGGGGCTCTAGCAGTTTGGAAATTTTCTGTTTCCCACAAACTTCCACCTAATCATTTTAGCATCCATTGGTGATTCTTGCCTAAATCAGTTATTTCTTTAAAGTTTGCTGAACGTTGATTTTCTAAATCTATTGTTTCTTCAACTATGTTAACTGGTACTCTTCTACAAAACAAAAATCCTTTATCAACTGTTATATATTGACTTTTTGTGTTTCCCGCAAAGATGTATATGTTGAACTCCTAGCCAGCAGTGTGATAGTATTTGGAAATGGGGCCTTTGGGAGATAATTAGGGTTAAGCGAGATCATGAGGATGCAGCTGTCATGATGGGATTAGTGCCCTAAAAAGAGGCAGCAGAGAAAACTCTTTCTCTCTCTTTCGTCTTTACAATCAATTATAGGTATTTTTTTTTTGTATGCAACTTTTTACATTCAAATTTGCCCATATTGGTCAATGAAAGCCTCTGCAAACTGGCATCTTATTTCTCTTGATATTCCTACCTTAGACTCTGGATGCATCATTGCTTTCTGGCACAAGAAGATGCTCCAAACTCAATTTACATATTCCCTATCTTAGATAGAGTACCAGCCATTTCTCCAAAGATCCATGATTCCTTTTAATGAGGAAACCAAGATCTGATTGCTAGATGTTTTCATTGCTAATTCTTTGTTGTAGGGATTGTTCTGAGTATCACTGGCCTCTTCCCACTGGATACCAGTAGGACCTTCCCAGTTATAAAAACTAGAAATATCTCCAGACATTGCCAAATATGTCTTGAGGGTCAAAATTACCCCAAGTTGAGAACCTGTGGCTTACAGGAATGAAAGCATTACATGAATACTCTTCTAAGCCTTGATTTGTTCCTTTTGATAATTCAGACTGAAGATGACTCCAAATAAGCACATATAGGTAATCTTCTTTATGTCTTAAGTCCTCATGGTACTCTATTTTGCAGCAGTATCAGAAAATCCATTTAAACACTCCCTACTTCTGGACAGAGAATAAATTTGTGTCTTTGTTCTTCATATGCATTGAGATATATCTTTAGGAAAGATTCCTAAGAATTAGATTTCTGATTAAAAAGCAAAGTACATGTGTAATTTTGTGTTATGTTATGAAATTTTCCTCCATAACATTTGTACTGTTTTTCATTTCATCCAGCAATGTGTGACAATGCCCGTTTCATAACAGTTTTGCCAACACATTTTATTTTCCGGGGAGTGGAGAATGGGCTGGAGGGTGGTGATATGGTTTGGCTCTGTGTCCCCACCCAAATCTCATCTTGCAGCTCCCATAATTCCCATGTGTTGTGGGAGGTTTCAGGTGGGAGATAATCAAATCATAGGGGTGGATCTTTCTCATGCTGTTATGATAGTGAATGAGTCTCATGAGATCTGATGGCTTTAAAAATGGGAGTTTTCCTGCACAAGCTCTCTCTTTTTGCCTACTGCCAAACACATAAGATGTGACTTGTTCCTCCTTGCCTTCTGCCATGATTGTGAGGCCTCCCCAGCAACGTGGAACTGTGAGTCCAATTAAACCTCTCTGTTTCGTAAATTGCCCAGTCTCTGGTATGTCTTTAGCAGCAGCATGAAAACAGACTAATACAGGTGGATAATAGGGGTTTTGCTAATTTAATAGATGAAAAGTAGTATTTCCAAGTAGTTTTCTGCATTTCTTTTTTAATATATCTAAGAGCCACTTCCCACACACACTCCCCCTACCCCCATTAACTCCATGTTTAAATCTTTTTCCTGTTTCTTTTTTCTGCTACATTTTCAGGTTTTGTCATCTCTATTTTTTAAGAACATTTTACATTTCAGTAGATATTCTTTAATATAATTTAGAATTATTTTTTGATTTGTTGTTTGTGTTTTGACTATGCTTATGGCAGTTTTTTCTCATTATTTTTTGTATTAAGATTTTTCCTTTATTGCTTCTGGGTTTTGAGTCATTGTGAGAAAAAAATTTTCCACAATTGAAGATTATAAAATAATTCCATTTTTATATTGCACTTGACATGGATCAGCTCTGTGTCCCCATTCAAATCTCTTCTTGAATTGTAATAATCCCCATGCGTCAAGAACAGGGCCAGGTGGAGATAACTGAATCAAGTGAATCATGGGGGTGGTTTTCCCCATACTGTTCTCATTACAGTGAGTAAGTCTCATGAGATCTGATGGTTTTATAAATGGGAGTTCCCTTGCACAAGGTTTTTGCCTGCTGCCATGTAAGACATGCCTTTGCTTCTGTTTTGCCTTCCCACATGATTGTGGGAAGCCTCCCCAGCCATGTGGAACTGTGAGTCCATTAAACCTCTTTCCTTTATAAATTACCCAGTCTTGGGTATGTCTTTATTAGCAGTGTGAGAACAGACTAATACACACTTGTATGTTCTTACTTTTTATATTTTTATCTAAGATCTATTTAAAATTTATTTGTGTATGGGTGCAAAGTAAGTAATAAAATGTTATGGCCATCGAATATTTTTTAAACTGTTTATCAAAAGCTCTATTTCTTCCATAGTAATTTGAAATGTCACCTTTATTATATACCAAATTTCCATATATCCATAAATTCATTTTTTTAGTCTTCTGTTCTATTCCATGAATGGATTTAGTTTTTCTTATCCTGATACCAAAGTGTTTTAAATAGAGATATTGATAATGTATATTTTTAACTTAAAATGAGTATCAATATTATCACTGCACCTATTCAAAATGTTGCTGGCTGGCCTTGCCTACTTGCTTTTCCTATAAACATCAGAATCAACAGGCCTAGCATCCAAAAAATAATCTATTATTCAACATGGAGCATCTATTTGTTCAGGTCTATTTTTGTCTCTTTTCAAGATATTTAAATATTTCCTCATACAGATATTATACATTTCTTACTAAATATCATACCTGGATATTTTATTGTTTTATTTGTATTATAAATGGGATATTTACTAATAGTTTGATAAACTAGACTTCATCAAAATTATTTTGATGTGTGTTTAAGATCATTTCAGGAAGATCAATACTAACCTAGATTTAGGGAAAAACCCATGGTTCTGTGATATGTAAAGGTCCAAACTAAAATCACGAATAAACATCCCATAATAAGTTAGATGAAGAGAGCTTATACTTCTATTTTACTAACAAACTAGTATAATATAGTTGAATAATATTCCTTATTGATATGTGGCCTGATTAATCTGAATATTAATAAAATCCAGTTTAATACTAATATAGTATGTTAATTTATGAAATAGTTTGAAATTAAACATTTTGCAAATAGATAATCATACAGATTTTTCAAAAGCATAAGGATATCAAAAAGCAAACTATTCAATCTCTTGTTATGTGAATGAAATTTTTTCTACTATTAAATGAGCCGACTGGCCAGGCATGGTGGCTCAAGCCTGTAATCCCAGCACTTTCAGAGGCTGAGGTGGGCAAATCACCTGAGGTCAGGAGTTCAAGACCAGCCTGGTCAACATGGCGAAGCCCCATCTCTACCAAAAATACAATAATTAGCCAGGCATGGTGGCAGGTACCTGTAATCCCAGCTACTCGGGAGGCTGAGGAAGGACAATCACTTGAACCCAGGAGGCGGAGGTTGCAGTGAGCTAAGATAGCACCGTTGCACTCCAGCCTGGGCAACAAGAGTGAAACTCTGTCTCAAATAAATAAATAAATAAATAAATAAATAAATAAGCTGACTGAAAAAAGCGAACAAAATGAAATTAATAACTTTGGATTGTCAAAAAAACACTGTTTAGAAAATGAAAAGACATGCCACAGATTAGGAAAGAAAGTCTGCAAAACATATATCTTATAAAGGACTTGTACCCATAATATATAGTTTCCATAATTTAATGTATAAAGCAAAAATCTCATTTAAAAAATAGACAAAATATTTAAATAGACTCGACCAAAAAATATATTAGATGGATGGAAAAAAAAAACGTGAAAAATGTTCAACATCATTACTCATTAGAGGAACACAAATGGAAACCACAGTGTCATACCACTACACACCTGTTAGAATGCCTCAAATCACAGGAGGTCAAAGGGCCTCACCTAACTCCAAAAGGGCAGGGAGGTATGATCCTAGCCTATGCTCAAAAGGAATGCAGCAAATATTTAGCTAACAGCACAGATGACTATCTCACAAGGTCTTCAGGGCTCTACATGGTCCTTCCTCTAACAATTACTCACACCTAATTGTAAAACATCTCCCTCTTGCTCCCCGTCCTTCGTCTTCTCAGCCTTTTTTAAAAATCCTTCATACTTTCCATGTTGCTTTCAACCACTGGACTTTCTCACATAAGTGATCCTCTCCCTCGAGTTTTCTTATCTCTCTTGACCTAGTCCAGTTCTACCGATCTGAAAACACAGTTGACTCTTAATTCATAGGTTAAATGCCCTTCCTCCTTCAGAATGGCTGGAAATTTAATACGGATTGTAAAAGTATGTGATTAACATCTCTTTATCTACTAGCCCATAAAGCTCTGAGGGAATGAAGACTACCCTTAATTTTACTTTCACTTATCTCTTTAGTACCTAGTACAACTGTGTCACCTTTTAGGTATTCACTCAACATTGTTGAATCAGTGTGTGAATGAAATAATAAGTAAAAAAAACATGAAAATCCAGAAAATTGAAGACGGGCCGCAGAATCATTAAGGACTTTTTTTTATTTTTATTTATTATTATTATTTTTTTTTCGAGACGCGGTCTTGCTCTATCGTCCAAGCTGGAGTGCAGTGGCGTGATCTCAGCTCACTACAACCTCTGCCTTCCAGGCTCAAGCAATTCTCATGCATCAGGCTCCTGAGTAGCTGGGACTACAGACTCACACCACCAGGCCAGGCTAATTTTTGTATTATTAGTAGAAACGGGATTTTGCCATTTTGGCCAGGCTGGTATCGGACTCCTCACCTCAAGTGATTCACCCACCACCTTGGCCTCCCAAAGTGCTGGGATTATAGGCATGAGCCACCGAGCTTGGCCATTAATCACCTATAACTGAAAAACACGCTGACCTCTCCCAGAGGCTTTTACTTCAAAGCTTGGATGGAGTGTAAAGAAACGGCATTTTTATCACTGAAGTAAGGTAATGCTGATTATTGATAAAAGCCAAGAGATAATTTAAAATATATTAAAATATATTCAGATATCAAATGAATGTATTATTTCATTACATATTGCCTCTAAAATACAATGGTCTCTAGAATCATGGAATTATAGAATGTTAGAAGTTGAAGAGACTTAGAGGTTTTTTTAAACCAGTTGACTTATTTTACAGAAGAAGCAGCTGAGCAAGTTTCTAGTTTAGAGATGACACTGAGAACATTTCTTCTGATTTCTAGTCTAGTGATGCTGCTTATTCCTTTTCATTTTAACTTATAAGTCCTATTTTTATCCTCTTTTAATATATTCATAACTGTCTTTTTTCCAATAGGTATTTATTGGACACCTATGTTAACCAAAACTGACCTCATCACAATTTACATACCTTATCATCGGGCACATATGGAAAGCAAAATAATTATTCTTTTGTATGCTCATTTGTTTAAATCCTTAAATACTGAAGTTGTAAATATTTTAATATGTATTTCCTCTTTTTATAGCATTGACAAAATATTGACTAATAGATTTATTTCTTTACATTGTTTTAGAATCGTGGCTCCCAAAGGTGGCAGATCATGTCACCAGTTCCCAGATGTATCACTCCAATATTCTGAATTTTAAATGCAGATTTTGGGTATCCCCTGAGAATTCATATTTTTTAAAAATGCAAGCAATCTAAAAGCACAGCCAGGTTAGAAAATCACTGTCTTAGAGGATTACCAAATTTTGATAAACTTAAAAGCTAATCTTATGAAACATACCTAGCCCAATCTAAAATAGTGATAATAATACTTGATGGTAATATCATGTAATAGAATAAATGAATTACCTAAGGCTTTCTATTGAAGCACCCAATTATTCGCACATGCAAAATGTAGTAGAAGCTGGATTGGTTGAACTGATAAAATAATTTAGAATGTGAAATGTCTAAGTCCTATATTATTCAGATTTAGAGAGCACCCCCCCTGACATTTCTTTCCGCTGCTTCACAAATGCCATCATCTTTATGACTGTAGCCTTTTTACTTTTCCTTACTGCTATTGCCTTCCTGCAGACTTTATAGCAGCTTTGACAGTCCCCCTCTTGATTCATTTAACTCCCCCTCCTTCTCTCTGCTGTCTTTTTCCTCCATCTATTTTAAGTTACAAGGAAAGACAAGAAAATCACAGCCTAAAGGCTTTCAGAATTTAACGTTTTCACTCTATGGAATATATGAATCACCCACTTGCACATTCTGGGGTTTAGTTATTTGTTTCTTTCTCCGAAAGAAATTGTTTTTACAGATTGCAAAAACATGTATTTAGATATTGACTCTTTTTTGACACTCTCTCCCCTCTGAAATATCCCTTGCTCTCTGGTCATACTCAAACATGTTCACAATATGTGACCAGCAAAATAAAACAGAACATGACTAATATGGCACAAAATCTTCAGTAGACAGCATCTTTAAACTACGTAGTTATATGAATCTGGCCTTAGTTAGTAGAACCAATACAAGCCACTCACTAACAGTAGTTCAAGATTTCATTCCAGGCTAAGCTCTGGGAAAGAGGAACACTGGCATGGTTTAAGGCCAGTTGTACTTTTCCGTCTAGGTGCCAGCCAGGCCCCAGAGTGTATGATATCATGAAGGTTAAACACTCTTGTGTTATTAGGTATCGTTTCTTCTATGGAACCTGCTTTTTGGTCATCTTTATGAAAATCTGTTTCTCAGAAATATATTGGGGGTTAATATGAATCTAGCCTGAGATGTGTTCCACTAGTAAGGAGTCCTGACACTTGCAATCTAACCAGACCAGTAAGAGAACTGATGAAAAAATGGCAGGTAATGGAGATCTAAACCAGCTGCTGATACTTTGAGAAGAAACACATGCCTGGATGAGCTTTCCTCTGTTTTGCGTTTGCTGCTGCTTCTCATTGTCAGAATATTAAATCATCAAGGTTCAGGGAAGGGAACCAGGATGGCTGTATTTAGTCATTGCTACTGAGCCCTCAGACACAGCCCAGCCCAGTTGTGAGGTCTGGTACCAAAGCTGTATAGACATAAGCCATGGATATGTTCCCTATTCCTCTTCAACATTTTCTCTCTTAAATCTGCTTCTTGCCATGCTATGTGACTGGATAAAATTGAGAGTTAGGGACTTGAGATCCTAGGTCCTGACTTTCTCACTGTCTCTTCTCTCATTGAAATACAACAAAGAATAATCTTTACCAGAGAGAAAACGGTGAGTGTCAATGGCCATTGAACAGTGTATGTCATAAATCTAAAAATGAACAAGATTCAGAGTTGCAGGTCAGCACAGCCAAGAACTGACGGAAATAATAAAACAGAACAAAAGAATGAGTGAAGTTTTTAAGTAGCAGAAGATCCAGATAGACACAGGGAGCATCAGACAGAAATCTGAGAATTAACATGATCATAATATACACACATACAAACACAAACAGAGCCAAGCCAGGGCCAAAAACAATTTCCAAAATAATTCTGTCCATGAAGGCCTCAGATTTTGGAATCCCTAGGCATTCAAACCTCCACTGGTGGTGGTAAATTCTACACCAGGGTACTGTAGTTTTAAATAGACTTTAGTCTATTTCAATTTGCCTATGTCCTACATAGCTATAGTAGGACATAGACATACTAAAACATAGACACACGATTGGTCTTTTGAGAAACAAAAGAATCTGGCTGTCTAGAAAACATGCCAGATCTAGGTAGGGTCACATACCTCCATGGAATCTGAAGCTCAAAAGGGTGTCTCTGTTTTCAGAGCATTAACCTAGATTTAAAACAGAAGTGGGAATAATGCAGACAGGATGTGCATCTGAGATCATGAGCTTCTTTTCATTGGCTTGTCCTCTCCACTATTACTACTATTGATACCACTACTGGCAGTACTACTCCTCTGAATGTCACTAAAATAACCCAGATGCTGTCAGGGTAACTGTTTTCATGAATAAGATCCACTACTTTAGATATAGACCTTATTGACCCACCCAAGCTCCATTTTATTGTTGTGCATTGACACCCACATCTCTACATTTATCAGTCTTCCCACTTCACTCATAAAGTGGTCTTCTCCAAGAACTGGAATTCTGATCTATCATAAGGTTAAACTTCTCAATTAAGGTCCTCTGTATAGACATCTTCACTGCAAACAAGAGGTAGAATTTCAAAATTGCAGAAACCAAATAGAAAGTCAAGACTGGAGAAAGAAACATCCTTTAAAATCATTTCAGTCAGACCCAGTCCACTGCTGGACTCTCTCTTAAACATTGTTTATTTTTCACCTGACATTCTCTTTTATAGAAGTCATTTAAGTAACCAAAGATAGTCTCTTCTTATTCCGACTGAACAGTTATATTTTCTACCATTCACGTTGCTAGTGGTAGCAATGATACTGAGTAGCACAGACCCAAGCAAAATTGCACCTCCTTTGTTTTAGATTATAAGTCTAATTCAATGATTAGCTACTTGGATGATAGAATAGGAAGGGGAGAATAAGAATAGGGAGTTGAAATGACAATGATAATTTAGATCATCTGAGCTTAAAATTTAGATATTCTGAGTTCAGCATTATGCTTAGCATCTATATAGTATTTAGGAATTCCAAGACAGTCTTATATTTACTATAAGAGTTGACCTACACACCAAGCCATTATGATAGATAAGACAAGGTGATAGTTCACACTTGATTTTCTTATGAAACAAAGTATTTCCATGTAATTGCTTAAAGCTGAAGCTACTCTTATCCCATCTTCCTGGAGCCTAAACCACTAACATAGGTGTATTTCCTTCAAAGACGTCACTCCCACACATCTATCCTTCACTCCAGTTATTAAACAACGAGATACAGAATTTGGCCACAAAAAAACACAAGGCACATTTTGACACTTGGATATCTGAAAAGACAAAATTAACAATGCATTAATGCCATGTAAATCTCACCCCTCTCCTCTTTCGTTTCAAAATATCATTTTTATTTGGATCACAATTCACTTAAAAATAAGGTCCTTCCTGTCTTTAACATAATGGAATCAGCTTGCTTCCTTATCCTCTTTCTCTTTCCCTTGTACCCTTGGTCAGTGTATATGTATACGTGTCCTTGTGAATGAAGGAGAAGGGACAGATTTCCCACTTCCACCTCTAGGATTCTGGCTTTGAGATTCAGACGCCTTAGGAGTGCATGTCTGCATCTGCCTTGGAGGCTGTGTCTATTTGGACATGAAAGCATCATGACCTACTTATATGTAGGCCCCACCAGGTGGATCCTCAGATTCACTCCTCTGGTGTTCTGGCTCTCTTGTATCTCTCCAATGTGCCAGATGTTTCTTAAATTGCTCTCTCACTCAGTAAATTTGAAATCAGTGGGGCTTGGTGGTAAAGGGAGAGGGCTGTTGTTTCTTAATTTTGTTTCCTTCCTTTGAACACTCCTGCCACATCTGTGCACTGACAAAACTATCTCAAGTCCCTCCCTCTGTGGCAAATTTTGGTTTGGGGTTCTAAAGTTTCATTAGCCCAAGCAATGTCTCCTGGAAGCTATTTCATTTTTCATAGCTGCAGGCAGCAGAAGCTAACACTCTCAAAAAATGGAAAAAAGCGAGAATCTTATTGTGGTTTTATAAGTGTCTCTTTGATGCCCCTTTGCAGGTGCGTATATAAGGCTGCTGAGCTTCAAGAAAAGTTCCATGCTCAATTCCTGTCTGTGGTTTCCTGTAAGCTGCCCCTTCATCTTCCTGGGAACTTATTAACTTTAGCAGTTATTACAGAGAAGACTCAGTAGCCCACAGAAACCTTCAGAGTAATCAAAATCCCACCAGTTATTTTATGGAAGCATTCTTTGTTGTCCAACTTAATGGAAGAAGTGTACAATATAGTGGAAACAGTATTTCAGGAAAACTGAATGTGATTCTAAGCCATTCCACTAACCAGCTGCATGATACTGAGAAAATTATTTAACATCTCTGGACCCAGTTTTTTCATCTTAAAAAAAAATAAAGAGTTGAGTCTATAATCTCTATGCTTTCTTCCAAGTTTACCAACTTATATCTTTTATTAATCTAATTAACATTTATTGCCTGCTCTTTTCTACCACACTTTATGCTGGATGACTCTAGAGAAGTAATGATATATAAAATGCAGTATCCAACCTCAAAACATATAGTTTAATTGGTGTAAAAACTGTATGAACCAATAAATAAGTGTAATTCATAATGTTGAGTATTATAAGCAAGATTCCTGGTAAGGTAAGGTAGTTGAGGAATTCCTAATTCAGATTGTGGGGAGAAAGTGAATAATGAACATTGGATTTTATTTACTTTTCCATTTCTCAATTGTTCCAGAAAGAGTAAATTACAATCATATTGCATATATATATATATAAAATACAGTTGTTAGTGGTAATTGTTACAGGGTTATTGAAATTATGTACTGGTGCTAGATGTTATAATGAACACTTGGCATGTGTTACTGCTTTTAAAATTAAAATAATTATGAGGTAGGTACCATGTTTGGTACTTAACTCTAGCCGCTGAAACAAACGTTCTAAATGTTAGTAGTGTAGATTTGGAAGCTTTCTGCCAATTGATAACTCAAGGTTCCGCTGATTGCATCTTTGTCATCTCAGATGCATAACCTCCAGGTTCTTGCAGAGAAGACAGAGAATCAAGTCTCATTCCTCTCAATGCTCTTAGTCCCACTTCCCATTTCATAAATACTGACCTGGTTGTAGCTCTATGAATAGGCATATTATTTCATTTATCCTCTCTTTACACATACTACATGTTTAATCTGAAAGTGATTTTTCCTTCTTCCCTCTTAGCAAATTCCTATTCTTTCTCTTGCAAATAATTTTTTAACTATTGTATACATTTCTAGGACTGTAGGAAATTTGGTTCTTCTTGTGTGATGCTAAGTGGCAAAAGCCAGACTCACAGTCAGGCCAACATACACGTATTATCCTCTTCCCAAATGTACACTGTTTTCATTTGACTGAATGTGTCAAAAATCACACTCATCTTTCACTATACCTTTCCTTTTATGATCCTTACTATTTGTTGATAGCATGATTTTTCTTTCCCTGACATATGGGCCTGACTCCTTATGCCTTGAAACTGACTTTTTAATGATACTGATGGTGTTCTATCTGCAACATAGCTCATGTTTATACTTTCTCCTCTTTCCCACGGCCATGGCCATTGGCATGGTTCAGGTCCCTGTCACCTCTTTCTCTGATGATTGTAGGAGCTTCATAACCTCTAGCCACTTCCCTTTTCAATGTGTTTTACTTCTGCTTCCAGACAGTTACATTTCTTTTTTAGTTTTTATCTCCATAATGCCTTCCATAGTGACTTACAAAGAGAAAATGCTTAATAAATTACTTTGCCATTGACAATTACAATGATAAAGATTTATTAAATAATCAAAATAACTATCAGAGCATACTTATAAAGCCTACAAATTATAGAGGAATAAATGAATGTGATTACCACAAATGAACTTGCAATGTTTTTAGAAATCCAAAGATTTTAGAAGTAACATTAAGAGAACAAGTATAGATAAGTTTCAGTTGTGTGTGAATGTGTATATCTCTTATGTGCCTAAGCAAGTATGCACACACACACACAGATGAAAAAATCCATCTTGTAATAATAAAACTACTCTATATTCAGCCCTCTTTTTCAAACAATGCAAAATTTCTTAGTGAGGTTTATTTCATAAGTCTATCTAAAACCATATTTTAGAAGGTAAATACAAAGGAAATATATAAGAAGGGCTCTGATCAGAAAAAGCAAAAGGAAGGACTCTATTTTTCTGCCTAAACTATATGCATATTTTTACCAGTGACTCGATTCTCAACCAATCAATGAACATTAAGCCCAGAACTGCATGAGACATTCTAGGGTAAAGAATAAAGTAAATTATATTTTTAAAAAGCCTTTAAAAATTAATATTCACACCTTCATGTGAAAAGAACTTTCAAACCATGGTGTGAAACCAGAGGTTTTAAAAAAAAGATACTAAGACATTCAACTAAATAAAAATGTAAAACTTTTTTTTTTAAAGCATGATATAAGTTAAAGACAAGTAACAAAATGGAAACTAATAAGAGCAACATAAATAAAAAAGACTAATATCATTAATATACAAACAGTTGTCATAAATCAATAAGAATGCTCCAGGAGAAAAATGAGCAAAGAATATAAATAGGCAGTTCACAGAATAATAATTATAAATGACTTTTAAATGCATGAAAAAACATTCAATTTTACTAGTCATGAAGGAAAAACAAATTAAAACAAGATATAATTTTTCACCTGTGAAATTGGCAAAGATCTAAAACAGATACTGTTCACTTTTGGCAGGAGTTTAGATAAACAGGCTCTCTCGCATACAGCCACTGAAAGAATTTATTCCACTTTTTCGGAAGGCAATTTCTCTTTATAGCTTAAAAGTATTAAGAGTTTACATAAAGTTGGTTTACTAAATTGAATAAGAATTTAATAATTATTAAAGAAATGATTTGACAAATTTTAAAAGATATGTGTATAAGGATTTGCACTGTGCCATTATTTACAATAGCAAACAATTAGAGATAATCTTAATGTTCAATAATAGGAAATTGATTAATACATAACTATAAAAATGACTTGGATCTACATCTTTTGGCAAAGGAAGATGCTCATGATGTACTAATGAAATGGAAAAACAGACTGGATAATAATATGTGAAGTATTTATTTTTAGGAAATTTAAATATAAATAAATTTCTGGAAAGATTTACACAAAATATAAGGGAGTTGAAGCCTGAATGAGTCATTTACTTGTGATTTTCTCTGCTCTTACCAATATTTGAATTTTTCAGCATAAATACAGACCATATACAAAGTATATATAATTCATGCTATAGTTTTGACATAATAGGGTCTTTTTTTTTTTTTCGAGAGGGAGTCTCACTCTGTTACCCAGGCTGGAGTGCAATGGCGCAATCTCGGCTCACTGCAGCCTCCGCCTCATGGGTTCAAGCAATTCTCCTGCCTCAGCCTCATGAGTAGCTGGGATTGTAGGCACCCACCACCATGCCTGGCTAATTTTTGTATTTTTGTAGAGATGGGGTTTCATCATGTTGGCCAGGCTGATCTTGAACTTCTGACCTCAGGTGATCCCCTTGCCTCGGCCTCCCAAAGTGCTGGGATTACAGGCATGAGCCACCACACCCAGCCTACAGTCTTAAATTTAGAAGGAATCATTGAAATAATCTAATCTATTCCAACCTAGAGACCAGTTTAAGGATTCCCTACACGAATGTTTCTAACTGATGACAAAGTGTTTGTCTTGAATATTGTAGATGAAGTGAAGGTCACTATTCTATGTCCTATTTTCGAATCTTTAATTTGTTTTTAATACTTTCTACTTATTAGCCCTAGTTCTGTGCTCTGGAACAGTGGAGGAGAAACCTACTTACTTCTTTCTGTGACAGTCTATCAACTCTTTGGAAGAAACAATTGTCTCCCATCCTGGTCTTGTCTTCACAAAGTTATCAACCCCCAAGGCTTCATCTATGGCTCTTTTAGCCTGAAGATCCTCTCTCATCAAGGACAAACTCCTTCAGATACCTCGCCTAAGAGGCTTGACACCCACCGTTAGAAACTGCGGACCAAGTCAGAATAAGAGAAAAGGTAAATGAAAAAAAAAAAAAAACTTAAGAAAAGGAAAACATCTGTGAGCGAGAATGATAAACTCAGGCTTCACAGAAAAGACAGGACTTGCTGTAGATCTGTGAATTTTTGATAACCAAAGAAGTAGGAGGGAAATCTAAGCACTATAAAGTGAGAGAAAGTTTCCCCTTAATGGTTTACTTTTCAATTCAAAAAAGGAATAGAGGGGAATTTAAATTTGCCTTTCTTCACATTCATTCTTATATTCTTTTCACTCCCTTTCTGCCTTCTTGCAATCTTTGCTGCTTTGGGAAATGCCAAAAAAATAAATAAATGAATAAACAAACCATTGTTTTGTGGCCATTATTTAAGGTGTTAACAATGTTACTTTTTTCAATATTTTTATTGGTGTTAGTCCCTAAACTATTTCCTTTATATAGGTTTCAAATTCTCAGTTAGTCTACAAGCAGCTTAAAGCCAATGACACATCTTTAATTTCTTCATCAGCTCTTCCCATGCCCTTTACCACATAAGAATTCATACCATGCCTAAAATATTGTTTCAGCTTAAGTAAATGTTGTTGTTTATTATTATATGGTGATTAGTCTTTCTGAGATAGCATCACACTTTTACCCTATGCCATACATAAAGGCCTACATCCTATCCTAATTGTCATACTAGGAGAAGGAATCAGGTCGCAGTGTTGTCATTGCTGAAGTCCGTCCATGTTCCTTTCAGTTGTATACAAACTCTTGTACAGCTTCTTCTTCCTCCCTACTGTGGCTTTCATGAAATTCTCAGTGGGAGATAATAGGGATCATTCTCTCCCAATGGATAGGTATAGCTCTTAAGGCAAGAGCAAGGGAAATGCTGGAGGCCACTGAGCCTCCAATGTAAGAGTTGCTGCCAGTCGGACTCACATTAGCTTCTCTCATTCTTTCTCCTATAAGACCTTTTCCCTTCTTCTGACACACTGGAGGTTCTACAGAATAATCCCTCACTTCAAAATTGTGAACTTATGATTCTCAAATCCAGGGATCTGCTCTGGCTGATCCAAGGGCCCAGATGATTTTCCTTTTCCCTTCATGATCATCCCAACTGAAGAGAATGACAGAGCAGCAGGAGGAGATTATCATACTTGGCTGATGTGGCTCCTTCACACTAGAAGAGGTAAAGGGAACAGCTGGTGCCTCTGAAGAGGTTTGAAGATGGGTTTTCATTGCTTGTTGCCATCGGGAGTGACCAAGGAATGATGACTGACTCATGACCCTCCATCTGGGGCCTCGGAGCCCAGCACCTGATTTGATTACCACATTGCATTTATCTTGCCAAGATATGTCAAGGGGACAGCTTTTGGAAAAAAAATATGTATTAAGCAAAAACTGTACACCCAATATACCTCATCTTTACACTCAATACCCTTCCCTTAGTCATTTTCCTCACTACTCAACTTTGTATCTAGTCCTATTCCTGTGTCCTAAAATAAATATTTATAATAAGATATTTGCATATCCAGTGAGAAAGGCTTTCTTATCAAAAGAGGTTTTAGAATAAACTAAGTGGTAACTATGATTGCAAACTAGGTAGGCTGTTGACATATTGAGTTAGGAGACCTTCTAAGATCCCACCACATAAACAAAATTTTCTTATTCAGTATGACCCTGAATGATTTCACAAACCAGAACTACCCATGGCCTGAATCCATTACCTACCCACACCTTATTTTTAATGTATTTAGGAAATATAAATTGAAGCTAAATTGATATTTTTAATAAAAATTTAATTTGAAAAATTGGCATTATGAATGCAGTGCTGAAAAACAATTTATATTCCTAGTTGCTACTCAGACAACTACTTCCACTCAATACCACTGGAATGAGACAGGTAGGCAACATCAATCTTCTCCCCTGGAACTAGTAGACATTAACTAACCTCTAGAGGCAGAAAGGGGCTCCAAAATTTGCTAATAGAAGGGTAAAGCTTAACTGAGATAGAAAGCTGGCTAGATCCTAAGCCTTCAGCAAAGAAGATGGGGGCAATGATACAGAGGGAAATTTTCGTTGTGGGATGGAAGATCAGAAATGATGAATGGTCAAAGAACTTTTGCCAAAATGGCCTAGACCCTAAACACATTATTTTCTCTATTTTTCTCCATAGTAAATTTACGCACTTGATTAGTGTCTCATCAACAATATCATATCACAATTCACCAGTGGGTTACTACAGAGGTTGTCTGATATGATATCTCAGGAAATAGTGATGTAATACTGAGTTTCTATGACTCCCTTTTATTAATGACTGACTTCTCATCTCATGGTTTGTATATTGAGCATCATGGGTATTGTTAACTGTCCCTGGAACCTGATTTTCACACGGAGTCAGAATATGTGCTCTCTGAGAAGGTTAATCACACAAACGCTCTTTGACTTCTTTCTCATGAATGCCACATCCTCCTCAGAACCAAGCCCACGACTGACTGACAAGCCCAATGGAGAAAGAGCAGAAAACAGGAAAACATGTATTACACATTGCCCTGCATTCATCAGACTGCCCTTCAGAAAGGGGAAATAACAAAGAGTGAATGGTGGGAAGTCATTTTATCTGCTAGAAAAATATGCCCTGTTCCCTACTCAAAAAACAAGTGGTTGTGAAGCAACCGCATTATTTAAAGCTACAAGGCAAACAGGAAGAGGCAAACCAAACAGGCAGACCCTGAGAACTTCCCGCAAGTGCTCCCCTCAGCTGGGCTGGTTTGCAGTCTGATGGGCATGCTGACAGGCTCCAGTGGTTGCTGTGAACCCAGAGCATTCTTGACGAGAAAGGAAAGAGGAAAAGAAAGTGCCAGTTCCTCTTTAGCAAGCTATTTGGGAAACATTTGCTAATTCAAAGGAATAATAATGATTTCTAGAACCAACAACCATTAGTGTAAGCATTAACATCTGAGAAAGAAACCCAATGCTAAAATGCAAGCTTGAAGAGTAAGGACTTGCCCAAGAATAGGAGGTAGAAGAAAGTTGTCTACAAAACCCAGAAGAATGGTGGTACTTAAAATTAATTGACAACACAAGTGACTATACTGGCCAAAGAATGATCATTGGAACTTTAAAAGTTTACAGGTTGGGCTCAATGAGTCCCCAGTTTTGAAATATTTGATATGAGCAGACAGATATTCCAGGAACTGTGTGGGATGACACTCTTGGCCTCAGCTCCCCATTTTAGCCACATTTGAAATACCTAGAACTATATCTCAAGATAGCCTCTGAGCTAAGTTGTTATTTTGTTGCTTCACAACTCAACCTCAGTTCTGAGAAGAGAAGTAGGTAAATGTTGTGGCCACGAAGCAATTCAGGTATTATTCTTAATCCTTACCATGGTCTAAGAGTTAAGCGTCAATGTCATCATCTTACAAACGAGGGTACTGACACTAGGATAATTGTCCCACCATCAGAGAATCAGTTACAGCAAAGTCCATCTGATGATATACCCCCTCTTTCTTCTGTACCATGGGATAAAACACATTTAGGGGACAGTAGAGAGATGATGCCCCTAAATCATTTCTCATGGCAAAGAAACAGAATTTTCTCTGGGCCACAGTGAGCAGTCACAGGGGACAAGTCCTACCCTTGGACATAATGAGAAGTTTGAGTCCGCAGCACTCACAGAGCCTAGAGATTCACCAAGAGGTGGAAGCCAAAGACCCTTACTTTCCAGAGATGGATTACATAGAAAAATGTGCCACTTGGCTGACAGTGATATTAGTGTATGTTTTCCCATTTCTCTCACTCCTCTGACAAGATGTAGTGTCACTGAGAACCAAATTAACACACCGGGAGGCTTTGTCATTAAAGAAATACAAGCTCGCTTTGATTATTGCTGGCAAGAGAGCAGAGTGTGTGGTGCAAACAGCAATCCTATTCTCAGAACTAATATTCTTGCAGACAGCACAGCTCTGTCTCAGTGTATCTTGAATTGGAAGACGGGGTGTAATTTTTCCAATCTAGAGGGACAAAATGATTTCCAAGCTAGGTACTTAAAGGTATAGGCAGCCATAGATCGCAATGAACACAGCTGTCAATGTTGCCATAATCATAAAAAAAGGGAGAGACAGAAAAAAACATGAGCAAGGAGGGAGAAAATCACAAGAAGTGTTTCTAGCTATGTATGTATGAACTGAATATGCTATTTGTAAGATTAAGCTAGAAAGACACTTAAGTAGAGGGTAAAAATAAAATGTACTTACATGAAAGAAATTATCAAATATAATCAGGCAATTTACTGGAAAAGCTTTAAGAGTCTTAATTTCATTGTTGTAAATGTTGTTGTTTGCCTTTGCATTCAAATTAAGGTGTTACCATTTTCGTGTTTTTTTTTTTAAATTTACTTATATTTGCTGTTTGCTGTTTTGCTGTTTGACTGGAATCTGTTGATTATGGAGAAACTGGTCCTAGACCGGGAATCAAATACCCAGCGTGTTTATTTTCCTCATTCATTACCGTTTAATAGATTATTCTTTGGAGCCTCAGTTTTATCACCTGAAATTTGGAAGAATAATGTCTGTATTGACAACTCTACAGAAGATTGTGTATATCAAATGAGAAAATTAATCAGAGAGCACACTGGGCATGGATTGCCTGGTCTTCCCAAGGCTGGTAGTGTCTCAATATGCACCACACTATTGAAATCACATTGATACCTGGAGAAAAAGGAAGATCAGTGTGCGATAAAGCGGAAATGTAAAAGGGCTGTCCATTCCCTCAGAAATGGATGGTATGTTTTGTTTTGCCACCTGAAATAGCAAAATCATTGAACTCTTCTGAAACCTAATTCACTGCTTACATCCCAAGACTGGAGGACACATCAGCTGTGCCTACATCACATAAAATAAAGATAAGCAGTTCACATAATTGTCTCAATTAATTGTCCTACAAATCAGTGTGATATTTAGTCTTTAAGGAAATAGGTAATTACACCCATCACAAAGCAGTTTGGATCTGAAAAATAATCTGAAAGGACGTAACCAAAAGCAAAGACTCAGAGGAAGCTTTATGTCCCTAAAATAAAACACTTCAGATTCGTGTGAGAGGAAAAAAAAAAAAGATCTCCCACACAGACGACCAAACAATGGGAAACGATGACTATGGAACAAGTTCTTTCCAGTTCTGGAAAGCATAATGGTAATAAGAGTTAACAATTAGTCAATCCCTGTCAACTAGTAGGAGGAGGTATGTAGGGAAGAAGTCAAGCCTAAAAGAATCAGGTCCCAGGACCAGGGTCAGGCAGAATGGGTGGAGAAACATCAACCACAGCAAAATGTAACAAACAGTTGATATTAGTGATATGATTCAGACTTTTAAAAAATAACTTGACAGTTATATTTTATTTTAATCTCCCCAAAACCCTGTGAAAGTGTCAGCCCAGGGCAAAAAACAAACAAACAAACAAACAAACAAAAAAACACCACACTGTAAGGAAAAAATGTTTTTAAAAGTTTAAGCAATTTTTCCACAGATCCCAGGGATATGACCGACCGAGAGAAACTTTCTTTAAAATGGTTCTTATAATCACAGTCTTCAGTTGAGCTCCATGGGAAAGGCTTAAATTTAAATTATTACATTGCTGCAAAAACATGAATAGCTGAGAAAGAACTTATGAAAATGATGCTACTGCAACTAACTGATTGATTATGGACTGTCATACGAAAATTTTAGCCATAAAAATGGATTTCTTGGACCATTTTAGCACACATCTATTACCAGATAAATGGTAGAAGTGGGACTCATTTCATATCAACATAGAAGGAACAAGTATTTAGGTAAACTGGCCAATAAATCCAGAATACTGGACAAGAAAACAGCTACAGAGGAATAGGTGTTTCTCTAGCAATATACAACAACTACACATCTTGAGCGCAAGAGCAGCATTCCTTGAACAATATTCCCCTTAATATGCTTATTTCCAACTCATATAATGGATTTGAAATCTAAATAAAAGTGTGTAAAACTAGAACTTTATTCCTTTATAATTGAAATTAACCCAAACCTCAATTCTCATTTCCAATAATTATGGAAAACTGAGCAACTTGAGTAGAACTAGTCTCTTTCAGTTTATAACACAGTATCAAAGGAATCAACTCTCTACCTTTACATTCTCTCTGAAATGAACCATCATTATTCCTTGGGAGTGTAAGATCTTCATTTTGGTGAAGTTCAATTGATCATTTTTTTATTTTATGTTTTGTTTGCTTGGTGTCATTGCTAAAAAGTTCTTGTCTACTTCAAGGTCATAAAGATGTTTGCTTCTTAAATATTTTTTTAAATGTGTTTGATTTTTTCAAGTATGTTTGGTTTTCAAAATATGTTTTATTTTTAATTTTAAAAACATAGTTTTATGTCTCAATCTATGATCCAGCTCTAATTAATTTTTGTGTGTGGTGTGAGATAGGGGTCCATGTTCACTTTTTCCTATAAGTTTATCCAACTGGACTTAGAGTCTCGGGAGGGGGAGCATGGCCAGGGGGCTAGTGATAAAAAAAAAAACAAAACTACACATTAGATACAATGTACACTACTCTGTTGACAGATCTACTAAAACCTCAGAGTTCACCGCTGTATAATTTATCTATGTAACAAACCACTTGTACCCAATTGACTATGGGTCAATTGATATGTGGGTTTGCATCCAGATTCTCCATTTTGTTTCTTTGTTTTATATATATATTGTTATACATAAAATATGTATATATATTTTGTTTCTTTGTTTTATATATATATATGAACATACATAGAGCGGGTTAAATATGAACATAAATTGAAATACATAAATGAAATATACAACAAAAGTGACAGCTAATTAGTAGTGTTGTTAAAATAAGAACATAGTTATCGTTTATATATATATATAAAACAAAGAAACAAAATATATATACATATTTTATGTATAACAAAAAATATATATATACAGATATATATAAGATATATATATCTGTTCTTACACAAATACCACATGTTCTTAATTACAGTAGCTTTGTAGTAAGATTTTAAATTAAGTGGTTTAAATACACTGTTATTCTTTCTTAATATGTGTTATGAGTTATTCTAGGTCTTTGCAATCCCGTATAAATTGTATAATCATCTTTTTATTTTGTAAAAAAAAAATTTAAAGATCTAGTAGAATTTTGTTGAATCTATAAATCCACTACAGGAAATATCTACAATATTGACTCTTCCAATCAATGAACATGGCATATCTCATCATTAGTTTAGCTCTTTAATTCATCTAAGGCATATCTTATAGTCTTCAGTGTAGACATCTTACTTCCCTTTTATTATACATAATCCTGACCATGTATTTATTCATTTATAAATATTTTATATGTGTACATATATATACATACACATATATAATTTTTTTCTAAATCTTATGAGAGAAATTTGCTGATATGATGCCCCTTTAGTGCTACGTTATTTAGAATGCATTTTCTAAAGTACAAAGAAATCAAAATATATTCAGAGTATACTTCCTAAATTACAAATAACTACAAAGTACAAATAATGACAAAGTTAAAATGATGAGTAATACCCTTTTATTCTCAACCTTTCACACATTATTTTAACATTTATTGATGATTCTTATCTAAGCACATTATTACCAGGATTTTTAAAAATACTTTCCCCAAAAGTTCTACTTATCATCTGTTGAAGGATTAGTTCCATATAAACTATTCCACCATTACCAGAACCAGAACACCCTATTACCATTTTAAACATCAATTCTCTTGGTCCAGAATGATTTGTGAAGAAACACATCAGACTGGACATCGTGGCTCACACCTGTAATCCCAGCACTTTAGGAGGTCAAAACAGGAGGAACTGCTTCAGCCTAGGAGATCAAGACTAGCCTCTGCAGCATGGCAAGACCCTATCTCTACAAAAAAATTCAAAAATTAGCCAGGTGTGGTGTCATGTACCAGTGGTCTCAGCTACTCAGGAGGCTGAGGTGGGAGGATCAGTTGAGCCCAGGCAGTTGACACCGTAGTAAGATAGTTCATGCCACTGCACTCTAGCCTTGGTGATAGAGTGATACCCTGGCATGAAAGAAAAAGAAAAAGAAAAAGGAAAGGAAAGAAAAAGAGAAAGAGAAAGAGAGAGAAAGAGAGAAAAAGAGAAAGACAGAAGGAAAGAAAAGGAAAGGAAGAGAAAGCAAAAGAGAAAGAGAGGGAGAGAGAGAAGGCAAGGCAAGGAAAGGAAAGGAAAGGGAAGGGAAGGAAAGGGAAAAGAAAACAAAGAATTAAATATGAACATACATAGAGCGGGTTAAATATGAACATAAATTGAAATACATAAATGAAATATACAACAAAAGTGACAGCTAATTAGTAGTGTTGTTAAAACAAGAACATAGTTATCGTTTACTATAATGTGTTTTTGCTATTATTATTTGTAATCACTCTGCATTGAGTACGCCCTATGTACCTGCTGCCATTTGGGTATATAAGGGTTTTAAATACGATTGCTATGATTTTATTTAATTCTTATAATAACCCAATAAGGTAAATGTTGCTGAAACCTTTTGACAAATGAAGACTCTGAGGGTTAGAGAATTAGCAATGTCTGGGGTCAAACATCTAAGTGGCAGAGTCAGTATATTAAACTCAGGTTTGATATAATGTAAGAGTATGAAAGTAATTCACAGCTTAGTTTATTGGAACATTCTCAATTTTCTTAAAACTTAAAGCTGGAAGAACCAGTGTTATATTACTAAGGTATCCAGTTAGCTGATTCCAGGTCACTAAACAGGTAGCTGCATTGGCATTCTGTCTGTGTGGACAGTTTGTTCAAAAAAGGGGCTGAGTGCTATTGTTATGAGAATAAGAAGCCAACAGGAAAGATATATCTGAAGGAAAGGACCAGAAAGGAGAAACATTTAAGTGATTAATGTAAATCAAATTCTTTCAAACAAACCCTTCTCTTGAAGGATTAATTTTTTTAGAACATAATACATCTTGTCTTCTCCATTGGGCTAGGTCATACATGCCAGGGGTTAAAAAGACTGTTTTCTGTCTCATCATTCCTTAGATATTTACTTCTATAATTAGTTCAAGACATTGATGCGAGCCTGACTCATTAAGATAATTGAAGAGGAAAAAATATATTTACACTAGATTTCCAAAGGACTTAGCCAATGCCTAATTTTATCAAGAACCAATTATATACTTATAGGGCTGGAAATACTGTAATTTATAGACCTCACCACTAAAAGGGTTTCAGTCCAATGGACCTGATACAGAAACATTAAATGCTTACTCATATTAAAGAACATAGGAAAATAAGTAACAGTTACCACCTGGAAGTATACAGTAAATTAAATGTGTTATACATGCAAGGAGAGCTAGAAATGAGGAGAAAGCAGGTGCAATGTGGCTTGGAAACATTTCACAGTAGATTTGGCACCACAGTATTGAATAGTTCATCAGCAGCAGTCATCATTATGTCTAAAACAGAAAAGATGAAGTGTAACCCACATATATTACAGAAAGTTGGGCTGCCATTTATCCCTTTTTCTGCTAGTCAAGAAAGCACACAACAAATTGTACAAAAGTACGATAGTTGTTTTTACAGAAGCAACCCTGAAATGCTCTATTGCATAAAAGAAATATCATCCATATACCTAAGCATTTAACTCTTTTCAGTGACAGTTGACTTATGACACACCTCATAGTTCCTCTACCTGCCACAACATTGGGGTTAAGAACAGCTGGCCTAATCACCTCTAACAATTCTTCTACTTTGAGCATTCCCTAAATCTTAGATCAAATGTTGATTAGAAGCTTGATTCTATGAACATGCCATGTAAAGTCATTTATATAGAGAATAGTTGAGACAGACTTCACTATTGCCTTTTAGAATTGAGCATTCATTAGCTCATGAAGGCATTTGAAAATTGAAGAATTTCTTGGTAGTAAAATGAAAACAGAAATTGGTATCAAGAGAGGAAACAGAAAGATTGCCAGAATCTTAGAAGTCCCTCCTTGTAGACAGGATCTCTTGGGTTAGGATCACAGCTCAGAGAAATGAAGGATACCAGACTAAGCTCAGCCACTTTGTCCAACATGGTAAACCACAAAAGAGTGATAACAATATGCCCCTAGATAAAAGAATCAGCTATGGTGTTCCCCATGAACAGTATGATAGTGACAGTGAGAGTTACATGGGATGGAACTGGTGAGGGAGAAGAATCATAAGGTATATAACCCCAGAAAGGCTATTTTCTGTTCAAGCTTCAACTACAGTTCTGCAACCATGAATATTAAATTCTTTATGACAAAGGCAACCATTACATTAAGGAAACAAGATGTACAAAGTGTAATTGGAAGTCAACGTACTTTTTTCTCTCCCATCCCCAGCCCCACCCTCACTCCATCACTCTCATCCAGTCTCTCTAAATCTGGGGGAAGCGGATTTACTGATTATTCTTATGTTATAAAAATTATACAACACAAAACAGTCTGCATAATTAAAATCCCCAATCTCATATTTAAAAAAAAAACTCAAAACTGGCTTTAAAATGAAAATTTTCCCTTCCATTTCAGAGTGCTGCACACATGAATCTTGAAGTTGAGGAAGCAGATGTGATCAGCTTCTTCAGCTTTGCAGTGGGTCTCCTCAAACCTCTTCTCACTTAGCTGAAGTGGAGAGACACCAATACCTATCTCGAAAAATTTACCCTCTAATCATCAACTCCCAAATCTTTTGTAATTTTTGCATGTGTGGGAGGATTAAGAATTATGCAATTAATTGGTTTTTGACAATTTAAAAATTTTGCATCCTCTGTCACCTAACTAATGTCTATTGAATATTTGTGTTGCACATACACTGTGTTAGTTCAATGTATCTAAGAGACAGGAGGCAGATATTCTCTTCAGGATGAGTGCCATAAAAGTGAAACAAAAATTTCACCAGAGAAGGAGATCATTGGTCACTGGGACTGTCTGGAAAGTTTTCAGAGAGGGCATGATATATGTGTTGTAACTTAAGAGAGATGGATTTCCAACAGGCAGAAGTGAGCGATAAATTTCTTCATATTTACTGAAAAAAGTATAACTATAATCAACTGGTCAAATTGTAAAGGTGCCAGATTAAAAAAAAAAATGTTTACTTGTACTATATGGAATGTATTTAATTTAGTACATTTTACTATATGTCTGTCTGATTCAATTGATCTATAAGTTGTTAAGAAGATAGCAACTGAATTGGGTATTTGCCTTTTTGGGCTACTCAGTATTGGAACTCACTCCCTTGGAGGACAGATATGTTTTCCCTAACTCCTGGCAGCTAGACAACAGGCACTTCATTGAAACTCAATCAATTGCATATTTTCCCTGGGACTTTAATTGGGAGCAAATAAAGCAAAGACACAGGAAGCAAATTGGAATGCCTCTGACTGTGGTGACGGCATGCATCTCCCAGCAACCATGTCAGTGGCGACTTCTAATACCCAGACCTAGTATTGTAGGTCAGATTCTTTTTGTAGCATCTTCTTAGATGTAATTCAGGCACACACACTAGCCTACTTCAGCTTCTGCTCATTTTCTGAGGCCAGTTCTTTACTCTTCCCAATTATTCTTGGAGTTATCCAGTATTCTTCCAATAAATTCCTTTTCTGCTTAATTTATTCAGGCTTTGTCTCTGTTGTTTGCGACCAAGGACCCTGACTAAAAAAATGTGTCTTTTTTTCTTGTTCTCTTTTATTGACATAATAAGCACTCAATCGTTGGCCTGAATGGAATTGAAATGTCCGTTGCCAGATTTTGAAAGGCTTTAAGTTTTAAGTTGACGATTTTGTCTTTTATGCAAAGGACTGGTGTGAAAAAATTTTTGTGAATGTCATTCTCAGTATTCTCCCTCTTAAAATCTCACCTATTTCCTTGGGTTCTAAGGTTACAGTTCACATTTCAACTTCTTCATAAATATTTTCATTTGGATACACTGCCAGCACTTCAAGCATATCATTTAACAATTAAAATTTTTAATTTATATCCCAAATCAGTTCCTTTTTTAAACTTCCTTATTTTTCTTAACTTTATAACAAGGTCCACAGCCTTGGATATCCCCACACACACCCACCCCCTCCCCGCCCCTCCCTACACACATACTTTGACTCCTTTTTCTCCTCGTGGCCTCTCACCAATTCCAACTAAATTATAGCTCAGGAACTTATTAATATCACTAAAATCCTAGGTTGGAAAGTCAGTCTCCTTGACTTTACAACTCTTATATTCTTCTGGCAATTATTCTTTCTAGGTTGCCCTAGGGGGATGTCCAGAAGTGATTAGGTAGAAGCAAAAGTAACTAAAGAGAAGGACTTAGGCTAATATTACACATCTATCAAGAAGGATTAGAACTGACCATGAAAAGAGACAACTTGAATTTCAAAGATGACCTGGAAAAAGAGATCTCAGTAGAGTTGTGGTAATGAATATGAGACAGTAAGTGTTTGTAAAAGGGTGGGATGAAAGTTGGGTCTGTAAAAGCAGACGGTTTCTTGAGAATATGAAGAGAAAGCAATAGCAGGAAGGGGCAATAGGTGTGGGAGAAAGCTGTACATATGTAGTTATTACAAAACATGACAATTAGAACCAAACAGCCTAGATTCACATCTCAGAGCCATTATATACCACCAGTTCCCCGACCTTAGGCATTCAAATATTACCTCTCCCTGCCTCCATTTCTTCGTCTCTAAAATGCAGCTAATAGTATCTGTCCCAGTGACGATTAAATGAGTCTGTACATCTAAAGCACTTCTGAGAGAGCCAGTAAATCAGTAAGACATCAGCAAGCATTAGTTCCAAAGGGTAATTTCCTTCTTTTCTCCACATTATGAAAGACAAAAGCTTATTTTAAGACATATGTTTTTAAATAAGAAGATAAGTTTTAAAATGGAAAAGAGAGAAGAAAATTTAGCAGAGGTAGATCTGTGAGACAGGGAGAGGACAATACATACCAGGATTTATAAGCTTGGCCTTTCACACAGAGATGACTCGTTGGGCAGGGAGGAAAGCAGCTCAGAGAATATTTCCATAATTCTTCAGTGAACAGGAGGATGTGATGAACAAGTTGTGCTGAGCAATCCACATGTTGTTCTGCACTGGGAGAGGGAGTAGGGGACTGTCTAGGGGCTGAACTGCAGAGAGAAGGATTTTTACAAACTTTGCTGGGATATGTAGTAACCACTTTGGTCTCATCCCAAGTAAGAGAGACTTTGCTGCTGATCTTACTCCTGGACCAGACATTTTTTCAGCATTTAGGTCCTCCCCAGTCCATAAATGCAATAGGCATGCCAACTCATCAGATCCAGAAAATGAGCTGCCATAACTTGACACTTGCCCCTTTTTGTCAAATGTATATACACACTGTGTAGTTAACAGAGGGAGAGGATAAGGGGTAAGTTTTAAATATACATTTACATGGCTTTACTTTCTAGAAAATGTCTCATATAATTTTTATTTAAAACCTACTGGGCTTTCCTCAGTGTGGTTTGGAAACACTTATGCATCCCTGATAGGTATGTATGTTGGAGAATTACATCACATTACACACAGATGTATCCTTTGTCTGCTCTGGGGCCGTCTGTGCTTTTATCCATCCCACCAAGGAACCATGCCAAGAAACTTCTGAGAAGCAGACAGGCCATGGGCCTTTAAAGGAGGAGTGCTGTTTCCTCTTGTTCATTCCTAGTGCACAAGTTAGACTCAAGTCTTCTGTGGGTCTTGGGACCAATTCAGTTCCCAATGTCAGTGTCTTAGCCACCACTCATTCTTCTGTAGAGAGGGGCTGCTGAAATGGTGGAAATCCGAAAACACTAAAAACAATGCCTTATGAGTGAGAAAACTTATAACCTCTTAGCAAGCTTTGGCATCTCTCTATCTCATTTCCTTCTAACAATAATCCAGCTGGTTGGGAGAGATTGATATCCTAAGCCCCATTTTATAAATAAATAACTGAGGCACAGAAACTCATAAGTAAATCCTCTCATGATTTCCATCATGCTTTATCACAATCCCTGTGAACTCAGTTTCTACTTCTACAATCAAAACACAACAGGAAAATTCACTACCTACTAAAATATCTTGATAACTATACAGGCAGGGATTGTAACTGAATAATCTCTGTATTCTCAGCATCTAACCCAATACCTGGCATGGGATACTCACTCGATGAGATGTCAAACATCTAAATATATCAAACTAAACCGAATGAAGTACTACATTATCTACTTCCTTGAGCTGTTCTTGTTATTCTCACCTTTGCTGAAATGAACAGACTCAATTTCACTGTATTATATAAACCCAAGGGCTACCAAGAGAAATATTGACCCAACAGTAATAATAGGTAACTTTATTTCAAAAACTTATTCATTCCCTGACTAAGTCTACAACTATTTCTCTAAGGATGGGTAAAATACACAGAATATATTCCCTTTACAGATTTCCCCAAGAATAGGAATCATGTCATCTACTTCTTTCTGTATCTCAACACATTGCACAAACTTCTGCAAATATTTAGGACAAAAGAAGTTTCAGGCAACTGTATCTGGGATTCTGAACACTATTCTCTTAATTACATAGAATTCAATCAAATCATAAAACTATAAATAATTTCTGGGCAAAGAAAATGAGCACGGTTTTGCACTGGGTTCTACATGAGATACAAGATCTTTATACAAAGTGTTTTCTCTCGGTGTGCTTACCTGTTAAATCATGTTAAAAAATAAAAGATGAAAAAATAAGTACAGGTATGGCTTAAAAAGATTATAGGAGTTCAGGAAAAAATATTCACATAGTACATTAGTCAGGTCTTCACTGAAAAGGTGAAGCTTGAGACTCATCAAAAAGGATGCTACATCAAGGCTATTGCCCTCAAGCTACATTCCTTATCAGCCATCTGCAGCCTGGAGGTGTACATCCCCTGATTAAGGTGATAAGCCTGGGCTTATATGATGGCAGATAGGATTGTTTTGCACAACATAGCTCCATCTTCAGATTTCTTACTTGGTGGTAAATTTCTGCTTTTGTTTGCATTTTTGTTTTGTGAAAATCCTCCATCAACATCACCATCTGAGTCCAATAATCAAGATATAAAAAGGAAATGATTTTAAATATATGAAGATTTAATTAAGAGCACCCAAGCCTGTCAAGGTGAAAGTGACCACAGAAAGTGATTAGGAGGGCCATAGTGACACAAACTCAAAAAAGCCTATCACATACTCACACAAAAACTACACAGACCCATGGCATCCAGACACACAAACTCACACACACAAACCAATGCATGCATATAAATACTCCAAAGCCAACCTGTTTGCCATTCTTGTGCGAGGTGGGAAACTGCAATTTCCCCTAAAAAGTTAATGTTTCTCATTAGAAAACCTCTTATTTCACTTCAACCTAGTTTCAGATTTTTGTCTCTAAGGTCACTAAGGGTCTCAGCTTAAAGTCATTTCTCCAGTTGTTTGTGGCATCTTTTTTTTTATTCTTCCCCCTCTTCCTATTAGCAGTCAATTAACTGTAAATTAGAAAACATTAAGTTACATTTGAATTATTTTGGACAAATGCAAACACACTATAGAGATTGACAATTCACCCATAATTATCACATTAAACATTTTTTTTGCAAATTTCAGAGCTACAAAAGTACTAATTAGGGAGATTTGATGTTTTTAGTGATCTCAGGTATTTAAGGGAACAACACATGCATATGAGGCTGTAGATACTCTAATTCTTTCTTGGTTCTCTCAGTTATAAAAGCTTAACCTTTATAATAAGTTCTCCTCTTAACCGTAAACTTGAGAAACAGAAGAAAATCCACTACTAGGAACATCCTTCACCACCACACAAGCTCAGTTTCCAGAGGCCAAAACAAAAGGCACATTATATATCTTCAGCTGCATGGCCCAAAGGTACCTGACTGGAACTGGGAGCCCCTCCAGCCCAGTCAGAAGGAAAATATTACCCTTCTATTTAACAAGGCAGTGCTGAAGGATTAATCATTAAATAAATAGCAACAAGCCAGGAGATTTACAGGAGGGACAGAACCCCACCCGGTGTTCTCAATTTTTCTGGGATTCAGGATGGAAATTATTACAAGAATAGTTTGGAAGGGGCTTCACTAACAATCACCTTCCAAGGCAAGGTGGAACAATGCATGCAACCTCAAGTAGGACCCAGACAAGAGGGAAGTTCATCACCCAAGCCCTCTGGGGAGCATAGGTTCCTTTTGTCTAACAGCTGGCATCCACGCACAGGATTGATCAAACCTGGAGAATGTGCAAAGCCTGGCCATGTGTTGCTGTGTGACTTTAAGCAAGTCATTTAACCTTTTTGGACTTTGTCTTTCTCAATTTGAAGTGGATATGCTACCCATATTATAAAGTACACCATAACTAGTCATACATAGGAAATAAAAATCTTGTCACTTGGGCTGTTTATGTCTCTTCAGGCCTCCCTCCTACAAGGACAGATCCAAATAAGTCCTGACTCTCTTTAGAAAAAATATTTCTGTAATCTGAGCCAGGAGACCAGAAGCATTTGTCTCAACAAAATGAGGCATATGCCTTCTCTTAGAAAGTAGATCACAATTCTAAGACTGCTTCATGAATGACCTCACCTTTGGGTTGTAACATGTTTGGTCTATTCTATGTGACTAGATGGTATTGAAAAGATATAGACATTTCATGAAATATGTTATCTCAAAAGTACATCCCTATTAAAAGAGATTGAACAAGAGTCTTTATCTGTGATTAGATTTATTCTGTCTCCTGTTATAATTTGTATGTATTAACTCAACAAAAAATATTTACCAGACATCTAAAGTGTGCTAAAACCAGTGTTTAATCTTCAATACAATGTAAGAAAATGAGGGGACACAATCTCTGTATATATGGCAATTCATAATACAGTCAGGATACAGTAAGAAGAGAAAAAGATAGCACAAATAAATTATGTAAATAAAAATATAAGCAGCATTTGGAAGGAGACCTGAGAGCTTCATTTCCACTGTAGCTGGGACAGACCTGTGATGTTGTTTTCCTGAGTCCAGGGTGACCTGGCAGGAAAGGGCAGTGATGATAGCTCCTGGGTGGTGGCACCCTGGTATTGTGCTAGGGGCCAAGCTGCCAAAGAGCATCACTTGGGGTGTCAAGCAGGTAGTAAAGTAGATTTAGACATGTACAGGGACTCATTTCCTCAAGAACGCATTGGAAGGTCAGGTGAGCCAAGCCACAGACTACGGCTTGATCTGCAATCCCAGGCTTCAATCCTGTGCTCCAGATCAGAGAAGGCCTGATGGAGAGTTATCACAAGGGGTCCTTGCTATGAAGTACCCATCAAGAGGACTTCTCACTGTTTTTGAAAGTTTCTGAGGTCTCCTTTGCACAATGTCAACTGTTTAATGTGTAACTAAATTGCCATATCATGGTGAAAGACAATATCTTTAATGGTACGCGGGTACAGCACAGCCCATAATGATATCATCCCTATAAGCATCAGAAAAAGAAAGGGGTAGGTGTTCTCTGTCACTGAGAAACTCTACTTCAGGTTTATGAAAGGGGCACTATAGTAGTCCCAAACCCTGTACAATCTACATCATGGCAGGGATGATAAATGATAATTCTCCAGGATTGGAGAAAAAAGAAAAAAGAAAGAGGACAGATTGTGCTGAAGGGTCTGATCTCAAAGGGCAGACCAATAAGAATCCACTTTAGTTGACTCTCCCTCCATGCTCAACCTCTATGCTTTGGACAAGAATAGCCTCATTTTTTCTATCCTCATGGACTTCGGTGTCTCCATGTCCTCCCTCTTTTGACTCTGCTTGTTGTGAGAGCAACGAATCTTCCTGAATGGGGTGGATGGTATGGGAAAGAAACCAAGCATTGTTGATTAGGGATTTTCATGATGATTAACAAAACAACAACAAAAATCAAACAAAGGCAATTCAAGGAAGTTGTTATGTGAATATTATTATATGAATGACAGAATGTGATTAAGTGTTCGATGAGAAGATAAATAATGTATGTTTATTGTGGCACTATTCACAATAGCAAGGGTTTGGAACCAACCCAAATGTCCATCAATGATAGAATAGATTAAGAAGATGTGGCACATATACACCATGGAATATTATGCAGCCATAAAAAAGGATGAGTTCGTGTCCTTTGTGGGGACATGGATGAAGCTGGAAACCATCATTCTCAGCAAACTATCACAAGGACAAAAAACCAGACATCACATGTTCTCACTTATAGGTGGGAATTGAACAATGAGAACACTTGGACACAGGAAGGGGAACATCACACACCGGGGCCTGTCATGGGGTGGGGGGAGGAGGGAGGGATAGCATTAGGAGATATACCTAATGTAAATGACGAGTTAATGGGTGCAGCACACCAACATGGTGCATATATACATATGTAACAAACCTGCACATTGTGCACATGTACCCTAGAACTTAAAGTATAAAAAAAATTACCAAAAAAAATAATAATAATGCGTGTTCATAGGTGTCCCAAAAATGCAATAGTAACATGATCTGGAATCAAAAGATAAAGTTCCATAGAGGAAAAGAGAGACAAAAATGCAGTTTTGAAGGATGAGAAAGAGTATAATAAATTGAGAGCATGACAGCATGTATGAGGACATTTCCAGTGAGGAGAACAGTTTTCCAGCTTAAGCAAAGCTGTAAAGGTGGAATGAGTTTCTTGTTTGTCGGAGAATAGTAGCCAAAATGATCTCCTTTCTTTCAGGGTATAATCTTTTGGGGTACAGTCTGATTTCTGGACTCCAGCCTTCTCACTCCTTTCCCTCTTGTCTTGTTCCCTCTCAGTCCTATATCCATGTCATGCTGGCAGGGAGGCTTCATAGAATACTTAAACCAGGATGGCCCTTTTATGCTTGTATGTAACAGTCATCATATACTCATCCAAGATTCACTTAAAATATCTGTCCTAAACCTTATGCTAAACCTTATGTCTGCCATTTCTACAGGCATATATCCCAAAAAGTGCCTAGCACAGAGTAAATTTTAAATTAATTAAATGATTATCAGATTCTTGAGAATGAGATCTGGCTTCAAGGAGTAACATTACTGATACAAGATGAAATAACATGGTTCAAGCTCTCCATTCAGGACCTAGTGTTGGTAAGAAAAGGCTTGCATAAAAGGAATGACAAGGTAATGTTATGAAGAGTTTAATAGACACATATGGTGCTATCAAAAGCATGAAAGGGGGCATCAACACTGCTGGGAGGGTCAGGGCAGGCTTCACAGAGGAGGTGAGCTCTTTGCTGAATCTTAAAGGATAGGGGGAGGGCTCACTCTTTAGCTAGCAGAGAGTAAAGCAGAGGATTTGAAATATGAGTAGTGTAGGGAGCAGTAGATTAAATTGGAGCTTAGAGATGCTTTGAATTTCAACCTTTGTTTTATCTATAGAGAGTCACAGCCAGAGCATATTGTCACAAGTTGAAGTCTAAATTGCTTTAGATCACAGGTTCCCAAAGGGTAAGGTCCATGTCTTTGGTGTATTCTCTCAGAACTTAATGCCTCCTGCACGGTGGGTGTTCAAATAAATATTTAATAATAATGAGCTGATTAATTGAGGGCACTCATGTTCCATATGCATGGGTAGAGACCTCTTTTCACTTTAATTACTATTGCTTTAATCATCATTAAATGCATTTCTTAGATAGCAATTTGGTTCATTGTTAAACGTTCTGGCTGCCTAAGTTTCTAGCCCTAAGGTAAATAGTAGTATCAGAGAATAACCCTGTTCTTACTTCTAGTAAATGATTTCGTGGCACTGTCTATATGAACCTGAAGCAGAATTCTAGAAAGACACTTATCAAGAGATTACACCTGGAAGAATGTTGGAGAGGACTCGCGATGTTGGGAAATAAAGAGAATTCCCTAGAAGGAACTGGGAATCCAGTGGGGATTTTCTCACATAGCAGAGGCAGAAATAAAATCAGAAAGAGGTCTTCCAACAAGTGTGGCAAAAAAATATATGGGTTCCTGACTTGATGATGCAATCCGGGGAGGAAACTACGAGTAGCCATAGCAACTGGTCAACTGGTGAGTGTGCTTCAGACCCAAGGGACCCAAAAGGGTGAAAAGTAGAAACACACCTGTATGTGTGAGCATCTCTGCCAGCCAGATCATCAATGATCAAACTACCCCAGGTTGTAAAAGGCCAATCTCACCTCAGCTGAATAAAGGCTAAAATGAATTCAAGACTCTTAGGCCAGGAGAAGTCTGGAGAGCAGTGAACTCCAATGTAGAGGAGGTAGCATCATTTCCCGCAGCAAAGCTATGCCCAATAATGGAGCAGAAGCAAAGAGAAGGTTAGAGTTGAGGAGGAGAAAAGGAGAACGGAGGTTAGAACACTTACAGCTTTTTCATATGCACAAGTGGAGAAAGCATTTATGAAAGCTTCTTGCTTGACCAATTTACTGCCCCAGGCCTAAGGGCCCAGCATGGAGCAGGCAATCACTGCAGATCAAATACAAGACTGGGGCTTTTGGGCAATCATCCTAGAGGATCCTAATAAGTGTTAAATATTGTTTCTCTTTTTCCATTCTTGCCACAGTAGAGCCTATTATGCATAAAACATCCAGAGTGATATTTTTTAAATACAATTCAGATTGTATCATTCTCCTGTGTAAAACTCCCCAATGGCTCCCCATAGTATAGCTCTATGATTACTGTAGTGCAGAGGTCTCAAACTCAAAAGTCTAGAGGGACTAGATTGTAAGTGTTAAAAACTCATTATTAGATTAGAGAGGCCTCTCAGAATGCAAGTATGTGTGAATTTAAAGAGCACTGTTGCCGCTTCCCCCTTTCATGTGTTGCCATGTGAAATTATGAACCCATCATTGCTAGAATTAATTTTTAAACACAACGTGGATATCTAAATTTTATGTGAAATTTAATTTTAAATGTTGGATCAAATTTATAAAATATAGTTCATGCTAAGCAAAATGTATCCGCATAAGTGTTCTGTCTACTAGCTTCCAACTGGGCTCCTCTGGGATAGGGATAAGGCCAGTCTAGAATTGGTGTCAGATAAAGTTATCTCATGATTGCTGACATAGGGGTTAAAATTGTACCAAACGCAATGAGTGTTATGAGAAGCAAATGGCCAGATCAAAGGGCTAAACTTATATCTGCGCAGTCTAAAGAGGGGCCTCAAAGACTGAGGATAAAAGATTAAGACAGGAGAGCTCACTAGAACCCGTGCTATGTAACCACAGCAGAGAGGTCCATAGAGCTATTGATGCCTCAGTAACTTTCTGAAGCAACAAGCCAAGCTTATAAGATTGCCTTACCATGTATGGTCTCTAACTAGACAATTTCATCTTCTGTATTTATGTATGAAGAGGCAACAGAATGCAGAAGGAGTAAGAACATACTGTTGGCTAAATGCTCAAAACACCATCCATCTCTTCAGAGGTCTGCGTGGGCTTGTGGTTCATAGAGAGCACAGCCTTACTGAGTGGGGTGCAAAAGTATACTTCTTGGTGATTATTCCCAAAAGTAACCTGTAGCATTGGGGAAATAAGACATGGGCTTAATTCAGTTGGAGATAATACACTAAAGAGTACCTGAAGCAAACCCCAGATCAGAGGCATTTCAATCAGCAAAGGGGAAGTTCAGAATCTCAGAGAGGAAGAGAGTGGGTAGGTGTTATCAAAAAAGGTTTTAGAGAGAAGGCAGGACATGAGATAAAGAACAGATTGATGAAGTTTTTATTACTTCATTAATTCAACAAATGTTTATAGAATGCTAGGCATGGTTTTAAACATTGGCATTGGGGATACAAGAGAAAAGAAAGCAATGACCCTGATGGAGCTTATTCTGGTTGACAAATAATTTCTGCTAGTTAGACAATGAAAGAGGGAAATAAGACTAGTGTGGTTAGGAGTTGGGCATCTCTTCAGAGGTGGCACCTGATCTATATCCTGATAGACAGAAAGGAGCCAGACAGATAAAGGTGTCAGGAGAAAGCATCTCAGGCAGAGACAATAAGAGGCATATGGTGGCAATGAGCCTAGTGTGTTCAAGAGAATAAGAGGTATATGGTGGTAATGAGTCTAGTGTGTTCAAGAGAATAAGAGGTATCTGGTGGCAATGAGCCTAGTGTGTTCAAGAAAGAGGCTGGATGGAGGTAGTGCCATGACATGAGAGATAGTTGGCAAGGGTCTTGCAGATTCTAGACACAGGGAAAGAATTTCAATTTTGTTGTATTTTTAATGTTCAGCCATTGGAGTGTTTTAGGCAGGAGAATAATATGATATGGACAGTACCTTTAAAGATCACAGTAGCCATTATGTGAAAAAGAGAATTTAAGGACAAAGAATAGAAGGGCATAGACCTTCTAGAAAGTGAATGCAGGCCGGGTGTAGAGGCTCACACCTATAATCCCAGCAGTTTGGGAGGCGAAGTCGGGCAGATCACAAGGTCAGGAGTTTGAGACCAGCCTGGCCAATATGGTGAAATCCCATCTCTACTAAAAATACAAAAAAAATTAGCCAGGCGTGGTGGTGCATGCCTGTAATCCCAGCTACTCGGGAGGCTGAGGCAGGAGAATTGTTTGAACCTGGGAACCTGGGAGGCAGAAACTGCAGTGAGCCGAGATTGCACCACTGCACTGCAGCCTGAGCAACAGAGCGAGACTCTGTCTCAAAAAAAAAAAAAAAAAAAAAGTGAATGTGATAGAGCAGGCAAGAGATTAAAGTGTCTCAAGTGGTGTTTAGCAGTGCTGAGTTGCTCCAAGTATTGAAGCTGAAGCTGATAAATAAGGACCATGAAATACAGTATTTTGAAAGTTGGAGGCAAATTAATCCAATTTTTAAAGAGAGCACTGAGATTCCTTACCAAAGGACTGATGTGACAGTAGAAGAATAATTTATTTTCTTAGTTGTTTATCACCTGTTTTTCTCTGTAAACTTCATGAGGAATTTGGTCTTACTCTTCAGGACCCCATCAACTTTACTACCATCACCACAAGACAAGTATCCTGAAGGCAAACACCATGCTAATTTCACTTTGAACACAGTTATTAGCATACAGTATGCTCAATAAGTGATTAATGAATGTAATGAGCATATAAGTGGAAGAACAATATATTCGATGAAATAAATAAGATTTAACGGAAAGATATTAGAAGAATAACAAGCAATGAAGTTGCTACAATAATGCAAATTTGAAATTAAGGGACTATACTAAGGAAAGAAGGAATGAAAGAGAAATGCAATCTGCATTTTTAAGGAAATCAATAGAATGTGGTAATAGTGGTGGCCTATTGATCATAAAGGATGAAATTGAGAAAGAAATTAAATATGATAGATTAGTATGTCACATCTATTTCACCCTCAACTCGCATCTCCTGTCCAGTGTGCTAACCTCATCTGCAAAGTTGGGAAAAATGAAAAACACATTTCCCAGGGACTCTTGTAGTTAGGATTCTTGATGTGATATAGGTTTGGACAATTTTATGCATATTCATGATATTTTATTTTTTTATTTATGTAGTTTGCTTGTTTGTTTGTTTTTGAGACAGAGTCTCACTCTGTCACCCAGGCTGGAATGCAGTGGCACCATCTCGGCTCACTGCAACCTCCGTCTCCCTGGCTCAAGCAATTCTCCTGCCTCAGTCTCCCAAGTAGCTGGGCTTATAGGTGTGCACCACCATACCCATCTAATTTTTGTATTTTTGTAGTACAGATGGGATTTCACCATGTTGGCCAGACTGGTCTTCAACTCCCGACCTCAAGTGATCAACCGGTCTGGGCCTCCCAAAGTACTGAGATTACAGGTGTGAACCCCCATTCCTAACCCATTTGCATGCTATTTAAAGGAAGAATTGAAGTGGAGACTGCACTACCTGCCACTGCTATTTTGCTGGCAAGCATGGCCATTGAGATGTTCGGGTTTTAACGGTAGCATTTAGCGGATGAGAGGGTCCAGTCAGGCCGGCGCGGTGGCTTACGCCTGTAATCCCAGCATTTTGGGAGGCCAAGGTGGGCAGATCGGGAGGTCAGGAGATCGAGATCATCCTGGCTAACACGGTGAAACCCTGTCTGTCCTAAAAATACAAAAACTTAGCCAGGCATGGTGGCAGGCGCCTGTGGTCCCAGCTACTCGGGAGGCAGAGGCTGAGGCAGAATGGCGTGAACCCGAGAGGTGGAGCTTGCAGGGAGCCAACATCGTGCCACTGCACTCCAGCCAGGGCGACAGAACTAGACTCCATCTCAAAAAAAAAAAAGAAAGAAAAAGAAATTCAGAAAGCAGGTTCCCGTTTTGCTGATGCAGATTATAGCAGGTTCATAGGACTGACAACAATAATGGCTTCTTAATTATAGCACTTTGCTGGTGTTGACCACTTTCTGTTTGGTAGCATTGGCTACCGTGAAGAATCTGCAGCTTCCTTGGTGGCAAGATACAGTATGGCAGACTTGGGAGTTATTTCTGAAAGTTTAACATACATTTTGTTTCTTCCACCCTCTGAGAGATTTTATAAGTTAATATTCTCATAATTG
Source organism: Gorilla gorilla gorilla (assembly GCF_029281585.2). Classification (NCBI taxonomy): domain Eukaryota; kingdom Metazoa; phylum Chordata; class Mammalia; order Primates; family Hominidae; genus Gorilla; species Gorilla gorilla. Next base: position 73,757,167 of record NC_073241.2, read on the forward strand.
GATCCTTATGGCTTAAATTAGCCAGAGTAGGTTCTGTTTTTTAGAATTGAACTGTGGGAGATAAATAACTATTTCTGGATTCGAACCTGAGGGACTGGAACAGTGATGGACACAAAAGAAAGAAAAAGTAAGGAAGATGAGAAGAGGATAGAGCCTGAAAGAGAAAGAGAAGACGTTTTCTTGCCTTATGGAGAAATTGAAATAGGCAGTATGACAAGAGGGAAGCAGAGCCAAAACAGGATTGAAAAACTTCAGTATATCCACAAAGCAACAAGCAAATATCAATAAACACACACCCTGGGACTTGAACACAGAAGCCCTGAGTAACCTGAATTATCAGGAAGCCTTTGGAAGCAGGCAGCACCCTGTTAGGAGGAGAGAGCTACCAACATGATTGCTGAAAACAGAAGGATTCCTTGGAAAGCAGTTCCATGACAGTTTAGATGAATTCAAATGGTCTGTGTACATGTTTTGGACATTGTCACAAACAGGAAACATGGGATTGAGCCATTGGATACAGTGCCTGCCTTGCTTGTCAGCCAGGGCCACAGGGGCCAGTGCCAGCGTAATGCAGCAGAAACGCACAGAAACACTTGGGTGCCAACAAAACACAGAGCATCCTGGAGGCTGCTCTTAGACAACAGCGGGACAAAAATGCCTTCCCCACAGAATTTGAATGGTCAAAGAAAATCCCATAGTGTGAGGTACTGGAAATTGTTTTCTTAATGGAACATCAGAATGATTTACATAGTAATGGAACTGTCTAAAGTGTAGCAATGTCCTGGGTTTCCAGACTGCTCTTGCCAACGTTAGACCAAAGATTATACAGGGAAGGGTATGATAGATGTGAAATAGAAGAAAGGGAGAAACGAACATGACTATGAATCCGTGGGTGTGTTTTGCAAGTGTTTATAATGTTTCATTTTATTTATTTGCTCATGTATTTGTTCTTTTGCTTTGTTTTTGCTCTGACCCATTCCACAAAACACTTAGGCAAGAGTTATTTGTGACATATTTAGTGCTTTTTACACTTTTATTTTTTGAAGTATGTGTTGGTAATCATTACCTTGATAATATATACAATCTGTTTCCTATCCTGCATCCTGTCGATGCTCCTTCTCTAGTGAATTTGTAAAGAACTTTTGATGAAAGCAAACAAAATATGCAATCATCAACATGCTTAACACTCACAGCCATCATTCTCATATGGAAAATTGTTTAAATCACCCATTCAGACATGTTCATTGTGGCAATCACACCACCTCCATAAATTGTGTTGTGAAAGAGAAAACACACACACTCTCCTGCTGATGTTCCTGCCTACAATAACTCAAAGGCAAAAGCTAAAGGCTACAATTTGCTGTCAGGCTGTCAGGTTCTGGACCCACTGGGCATGTCGATTTCAATTTTCCTTTCTGCAGATGCAATATCTGGCATCTTGGGGCTACAGAGACTTCTAAGTAGGAGATAACTACAATATTCTAAAAAGGAAGGGGAAAAAGAAGAGATTAACTCTCACAGCTTCCCAATGCATGTTAGCATAAAAACACAACAGTACTCTTTATAATTTTCATTTTAGAGGTTATAAAAGGCAGTTTAAACATGGCTTGTAAACTTCACCTGAATTATTCCACAGTGTGTATCTCAGTATTCTGCACCACGTGGGTCCTGTTCACCTATTATCACAGAAGTTTAGAGGTGGAAGGGACAATAAATGTTTGACAAGGTGTTAACAGTCCGTATCTCCATGTCTTCCATTCACGTGGCTCACCATCCACATATTCAGGAAGTACTTTTATCTTTCAAAACAGTTCGGTGATAAGAAAAGAAAATGCATCGTGTGAATGCACAAAGAAAAGTGCATTGTGATGTCACAATGGAGCAGCTTTGATTCTCTTTCCTCTGAACACTAGAGAGGCCATGTCAAAGCTAGACCCTGGGAGTCCAAGCACCTCTGCAAATCCACTTCTCACAAACATGATAATTATGATGGTAGGTAATGTTATCGGTCTATTTGTGTCCCTCCAAGCTTCATATATTGAAATTCAGCCCCAGGATCTCATAATGTGATATTATTTGGAAATAGGGCCATTGCAGATATAACTAGTTCAAAGGAAGTCATACAGAAGTAGGGCGGGTCCTAATCCAATACGACTGATGTCCTTATACAATTGGAAATGTGAACACAAACATGCACACACGGAGAATGCAGGTGAAGGTGAAGGCAAAGATCTATAAGCCAAGGAATGCCAAAGATTACCAGCAAACCGTCAAAAGCTAAGAGAGGGATGAAACAGATTCTCTGTCACAGCCTCAGAAGGAACCAACCCTGCTGGCACTTTGATGTTGGACTTCTGAATCCTAGAACTTTGAGGCAAGACATTCCTGTTGCTCATGCCATCCAGTGTGGCACTTTTGTTATAGCAGCCCTAATACAGACAAAGATACTAATTAAAACCATAAACCTCTAATAACATGAGCATATATCATAGAGCTCTTTCAAGATTATTTCCCCAAGTCAAGAAAGACATAGGGCAGAGATTTTTGTTTTAAATGAGCTGATGGAAGTGATGGGACTTACTCTCAGCTTACACTCAAAGGCAATAAAAAAAGCTGAGTCTAGAAATGTGTTTCAGAACTGACTTTCTGCAGATTCTGTGACAATAGTCCCTGGCCTATATTGGTGAAAAGAACCGGAAAGGAGAAGAAGACTATGACTCCTAGATAGTCTCTGTTCTCTCCTGTCTGTTTCACCAGGTTAGCAATGCATCTTCAACAATAAAATGTTGAAGGAGATGGGTGCTATAAACTCAGATCAGAGTGGGAGTGTGGGAGTAGAAATAACAATGACAATAATAACATCTTTGCTTCCATAAAGTTTTCCCATTATCTATCTCTTTGAACTTTACCTACAAATACATGAGATAGTAGCCCACTTATTATTATCCATTTTTGCAGAAAGGGAAGCTGAGACTCTAAGAAGTAAAATGAATTATTCAATCAGTTCAGGCCACAGCTCGGCCAATGATCTTTCTAGGAAACCATGCTTGAAGAAAATGCTTTCCATGGAGAATTTGTGTAAGAACGTAGTTACAAAAATAAAAAAGGAGCCATTAAACTTCATTAAATTCCTGAGGGTTCTGAATCCTTGCTGCTTGATTGATGCAAGCACATGTAAGAAGGTGGCCTGGGAAGGGATGGTGGAGTGAACGAACTGAGAGACCCCTGAGGAATACAAGGACTCCCTTCACTGTTTGAAAGGCAGTAGAATAGAGCTTCCAATGTGCCCTCTGGATCTAGTATACATGAATAAACTCAAGAGAGGGCCACACCAGGCCTGCTGGCATTGGTCTCCCCAAGCAGAGCTCCTGGGACTATGTGGCCACAGCCTCTGCACACAAGGCTCTAACCTACCATTTGATGGCAGCAGCCCAGGGTTAAACCTCTGCAAACAAGGGATTGATTGCATCACTGCAACCTCAAAAGGCAGAAAATCTTCCAGCTTCTCCAGTCTTCCTTAGAAATCCCTTATTGATTTGTCACCTGGGTATTTATATAGTCTTTCAAAAATCTTTCATATATTCAATGCATTTCCTCTCTAGAAATAAGAAGATAAGATTACTTCCCTAATTTTTGTGTTTCATAGAAAGGGGAAGCATTAGTACCTTCTTCCTTTGTGGGCTTGTCTGAGAACTCCATGAAATCAGGGATGCGAAGGGGATGGTGTAGAGTAGAATGTTTCTAATTTGTTCCCCGCTTCCATTCCCATTCATGCAGTAATCTAAGTCAAAATAATTACAAATAGCTCCTGACCTAAGTTGACTGCACTGAGAATAGAAAGAAGCAAAAAGAAAAGAGGCATTAAGGTGAATAGGTAGTTATGAAGTAGTCATTAGTGGAATGACTACTGATCTATCCTAAACTTGCCTCACTGTGTCTCATGATCTCAAAGTGATTCCTCTACTCCTCATATTCCACATGTCATGGACAAGACCTCCTTCTCCATTCCCTGAATGAGTTTCTGATTTATATCCGGTTTCTCCAAAGTCTTCCTCTTCAAACTCCCATTCAATCTCATAGTCACATAGTCTTTCTTTTCCATGGGTTCACTCACCAATTAAATTTTAAGCATTTTCTTTATGCAAGTTGCTGGCCAATTACCAGTGACACAAAGATGAACAAAGCACTGTTCATGTCCTCACAGAGTTAACTCTCTAGGGGCAGAATTGCAGTCGAGTGGGAAAGTGAGTTGGACTGAGCTCTGCTGACCAGAATGTAATGTGGGATATGGTAGAACAAGCAGAGCATGTGGGTTTTGCTCACAAGAGGGCCCCTGTGTTGATCAGAGTTCTTTGCAAACAGCATAAGTAAGTTCTGGCTTACTTAGACCCAAAGAGGGAGAGGTTGGATTATTTGAATGGCTGAAAGAAGCCTCAGGAGATCCAAAACAGGCCTCAGAAAACTAGGAGCAAAGTCTGTTTCTGGGATCCAAAAAGCAGGAATTATTAGAACAAGGTCCAATCATTCCTGGTTCCATGTGCCATTTCAAGACAAATACCAAAGAGAGGGCCCTGGCTGCTCAACCTCTGTCCTAGGCTGACTCCTTTTCCAAGAAAACCAACTCACCTTACAGATACCCTGTTCAGACTGCTTCTATTAGGGAATAGGCAGTTCCTCAAAAACAAAAACATCAAGGTGATGACACCAAATCAAGGTGGCTGTCAGGTAGAGCAAATAACAGATATCTATAATAACAGTGAGAATATAGAGGGAGGAGGCCGGGCATGGTGGCTTATGCCTGTAATTCCAGCACTTTGGGAGGCCAAGGGGGGTGGATGGCTTGAGTCCAGGAGTTTGAGACCAGCCTGGGCAGCATGATAAAACCTCATCTCTACTAAAAGCACAAAAGTTAACTGGGCATGGAGGTGCACTCCTGTAATGCCAGCTACTTGGGAGGCTGAGGCACAAGAATTGCTTGAACTGCAGAGGTGGAGGTTGCACTCTGAGATTGTGCCACTGCACTCCAGCCTGGGCAACAGAGCAAGACTCTGTCTCAAAAAAAAATTTTATATGTATATGTACATATATGTGTGTGTGTGTGTGTGTGTGTGTATAGAGAGAGAGACAGAGAGAGAGAGAGAAGATGGGGAAGGATCCTGGGAGGAAATGAACAAGAACAAAAATGTTAACAAAAAGCAAGAGTTAGTGGTGTGAGTATAAGAGAAAGACGAAGAAAAGGGAAGTCCTGAGGATAGTAAATAGAGATGCTTTGGGACGTGGCACCAAGGTGGGAAAGGAATAGGAGCCAGATTGTAGAAGGAACCCATGGAATGGCAAGGGTGTGGGAAAGATGACAAGAGGAAACACAGAAAAACGGAATACAAGACTCAGTGTGGCAACAGTGTAAAGGGGCACATCATGAGGCAGTGAGGTTCTAAGTGTAGAATGGTGCACAGTGCTTAGCACGTGATTAATGCTTAAAGAGCATTAATTTCATTATCAGTATAGTCACAGAAAGGGGAGGCATAAGCACCTTCTTCCTTTGTAGACTTGTCTGAGAACTCCATGAAATCACGGATGTGAAGGGGATGGTGTAGAGTAGAATGTTTCTAATTTGTTCCCCACTTCCGTTCCCAGTCATGCAGTAATCTAAGTCAAAATAATTACAAATAGCTCCTGACCTAAGTTGACTGCACTGAGAATAGAAAGAAGCAAAAAGAAAAGAGGCATTAAGGTAAACAGGTAGTTACGAAGTATAAAGAAAGAGTCTTAAAACCTTGCCAGATGTCTGATGTAAGAGATTAGGTAGATATTGGCATTATTCTTCAAGATGGGAAAGGTGGGTTTTGAGGGAAAGAGGAAGTGTTTGGTTTGGTGATGCCGAGCGTTAACTATGTCAACTATAGCTTCATGTTGGGTTTGGGTGGCAAAAGACATTCCACGGGTGGTGGAACTGCTGACACTGGCCTTCCCATGCCTTGACATTGTATATGTGACCCGAATGGCCAGAGCAGGAGTTTTTGTTCTGGGGAACTGAGTTTTGGACTGACGATGGGTACCAAGTCTTCTGACCTGCTCTGATATACACTAGCTTACTCTTTTCTTCAAATCCTTTATCCACACTATCCTTCCTAAGGCATGTTCTCTTTATTTAAATCCCTGTGAAAATCTCCCATCTGAGGATGTCCCTACTAAAGTATTTTCAAAAGGAAAGAGAGAGGAAGCAATTAAAACAGCAACAATGAACAAGCCCTCAAGGAATTTTTAATGCCTGGAAAGCATTTCCCCCTGAACACCTGGGGTTTCTGGGATAGATAGTTTCCAAGTCTCCTAAAACTAGTCAGAAGGACCTGAATCCTTCTGTGGCTTACAGAGTCCAGTCCAATCTCGGCACTCCACACACAATGAGGAATCATAAAGAATGGAGGAGTTGAAATGGAACTGTTACTGAGCCCAAAGAGTAATTTTTTTCTTACTTATGATGTATTTCAGATCTCACAACATCTGCTTGTTTAAATTTCAGCTGGGGAATTTGGGGGGATGTTAAAAGACTTCTGGATTTCTTATAATAGAAATGAATGTTTCCCTGTGCATTCTAACTTTTCTCCTGATGAATTTTATATCTCCTTAATCTCCTGATAAGCTTATGCCACATGCATTAATTACATGCTTTATTTGGAATAGAGTGCCCCCTAGGCTGGATGATTTCCCCGAAGGCACACAACGATTGCACAGGTTCGAAGGAGTTAGACACTGGTGCTCTTGACCCTTAGTGCAGTTTCCTTCCCATGCATCTCTTCCATGAGTTTGCTGGGATCCTTCCCTTCCCTAAGAGCAGGCACTCACCAGAGCATACACCATGTTAACAGGCAGTGCAATCAGTGAGGAGGCTCTTAACATCCACCTGCTCACTTGTCCAGAGAATATACTGAACAGCTCAGACAGCACTGATTACAAAGGTCAGTAGTCGACATGTGGCTAGAGAGCTTAGCGGAGCAATAATCAGGTGCAGGCTCTTTCATTCCTCTTAGAGTTTTTCAATTTGATAGGGTAACATGCTCAAGGATGTGAGGTGACCTCTGGGAGCACTGCAGCTTTGTGTTCATGATACTCATCTTTAAAAGTGTCTGCGACCCAGAGATATATCAAGTGATGAAATGAGAGAGGTTTTGCATCCTGCTCGTATGTGACAACCTGAACCTGGAGGACATAAGGCTAAGTGAAATAAGCCAGCCACCACGGAAGGACAAATACTACATGGTTCTCCTTATATGAGATATCTAAAATCAAACTCATAGAAACAGAGTTAAATGGTAGTTTCCAGGAATTAGAAGTAGGGAGAAATCGGAGTTGTTGCTCAATGGATATATAGTTTCCATATATAGTTTATAGAAGATGAAGAAGTTGTAGAGATCTGCTGTACAATATTGTGACTAAAGTTAACAATACTATACTGTGCACTTAAAATTTTGTCAAAGGAGTAGATCTTCTGTTAAATCATCTTACTACAATTTATGTGTGTGTGTATGTGTGTGTGTGTGTGTATGTGTGTGTGTGTGTGTACGTATATATATGAAGATACTAGGGACAAAGGTAAAGCAGTGTCAATCACTTACATTTATAAATAAACTTAGACCTAGGAAAATGAAGCCACTTGCCACAAGCCACAGAACTAATCAGTAGCAGGTTTGGTAGAAGAATGCAAACCTCTTAACTCCCAGTCCCGTAATGTTTCTACACATTGAATAGCATATAATTGCAAAGAATACACCAAAGTAACTGTGTTAATTTCTCACTAGTCACGTCAGCAGGAAAACTCAGGTTTAACAAATAACAAATTGGAAACAGCCCTCAAGGCACCACTCCAAAGCTGGTCTGCCAGTCTAGGAGCCTGTGATCCCAAGTTCTGAGTCAGAGCCATTCCAATGAGTCACATTGCAATGCTGGCCCCCTGGGCATCTCAGTGTATTTGTAGGAGCAATTCCAAATAAGCAGACAGACGGGCTCCATGCAGACCATAAGCCAGAAAGCCTGCTCCTGTATGCTTGTCTGGGGATGCTGAAAGTGGTTACCTCTCATGAGTGATATACATATATATATATATATTCCTTCTACTCACCTGTACCTGCTACAGAAGAAGTCGGGTTAGGTAATTGCCTATCCTAGAGAGACTTGAGCAGTAGGTATCTTGCTCCAAGATATCACCACTAGTGTCAATTCAAAGTTTCTAAAATTTTAAACTTAAAAAAGTATTTATTACTGTGATTCTTAAAAGCCCTTTTGTATTTTAAGAACCACCTTATTTACATTTAATAAAATGTAAAGAATAAAATGTTAATCTTTGGGGAAGGGAAATGAGATTAACTTAGGAGACCACTTGTTACTAGGAAACATGAGAAAGAAAAAGGGGAATATGGAAGTATCAGAATTCAAATTAATATGCTTCATCTGTCATTAACTTTTTCTGAGCACTTAATATATATCAGGCCTGAGCTAGGTGCTGGGAGGACAAAGATGAATAAGGTGCGGTCTCTGTTCTCAAGTTCAAGAGTCTCTTAGACAAGCAAAGTAAAGAAATGTGAATAATCGCAACACTATGCAATGAAGTGTTTTAATGGTGATATTAAAAGTGTTTTAATTATGAAAAAACAGATGAGGGCTACATGAAAATTTCCAAAAAATAGATTATATTTGTCGAGGAAGTGATGGTCAGGCTATTTATAAATAAGGAGAAGCTCATCATGAAACAAAGAAGGCATTTGAAGCTGAAGAAGCAATATGCACAAAGGCACAGAAACAAAATAGATACTTTACCCTCTGGAATAACAAGCAATTTGGAATAAATGTAATGGTGACATCACACACATCCATTTTTAGGGTGACTAGCCATTCCAGTTTGGCTTGGTCTAAGGTGAGTCCTGGGGCACGGGACTTTTAATGCTAAAACCATGAAAGTCCTGAGTAAACTGAAATGAGTTGGTCACCCCATAGATGGCCATGAGGAGAAAGATGTTTATGTTTGGGAAAAAGTAGCAAAGCAAATTGCATAGTAGAAACCATATTGAACCAGGAGTTAGAAGCCCTGAAGTTGAACTTGGCTTTGTCATTACAAGGAGCCTTCTTGGAATCACTTTTCTAAATGCTACTTGGGCAAGGAAGCTCTGGTATAATTTCAAGCTCAATAGCTCCATCATTCTAAATGTCTTGGGACATTTAGAGCAAAGAGCAAAGTGAGGTAGAATCACCTGCCTGAACAACAGATCATTCCATAGAACAGTAATTCGAAGAGTACATGTCTTTCATGCACAAGTTATCTGAAGCCTTCCCCAAAAGCAAAAAGAGCCTCAGGAGCTAGAAATCTGAGAGACTACCTACTGCTACGTGATAACCCATGGAAGCCATGAATATGAGTGTATTAATGCCCTATTCAAAATTAGCCACTTTCAGGCACAAGTCACTGGTTTGTGGCTAGGCATCAAAATGATTAAAAAACAATCAGTGTCTGTTTATCATTACTATATAGATATATTTTACATTGTAATGATCTGGAGCTGCCAATCTCAGTTGCACTGTGGCTTATCACAGACTTTCTTATTCATTCATTCAGTCAATGGATTATAATAATAATTCCTTAATTAGTAGAGGAAAAAAAGTATGTGATACTTGGAACTATCACTTCACTGAGGTGATTACATAATTTAGATGAGTACCTCTTAGAATTACTAAAGTAGACCAAAAACTAGAATTACTTTTGTAATTGTTCTAGAACAAAGCAAGAATTACCGAACATGCTTCAGACTTCCAACTGCACAGAACCTCTATTCATATAAACCCCAAAATTCCAAAAATAAATCATGCCTACACTACACCTTGACTGTCTATAAAACATGAAAACAGTGACCAAATTTAGTCCAAGGGAAAAAAAAAGTCAGCATGTGAGTGAGTTACATGAAGAGGCCTGGAGAAGAATCTTAAGGGCTCATAATTGGTTGGCTGACTACAGTTAGTGTCTCAGGGCCTTATCCAGACAATCTTCTTTTATGTGAATATCATGAATCCAAAACAAAATGTGAGCTCCCAAACTAAATTTTCTATTTTCTGGAATTTTAGTTTTCTCATCTACTTCCACAGTTGGGAGATCAGCCCAGCAAGCCTTGCAAAAGTTCTAAAAAACAATCAGTTCCATTTCCAACCCCAGTGATTGTTCTCTGCTTCGCAGCTTGTAGCCTCTGCCAGAAAATGAAGCAAACGTTCCTTCTCAAAGCAGGTGCAGCAGCCTGACAATAATCCAATAAAAAACCTATTAGCTGGGTCTCCATGACACTCCTGGTATCCATGGGACCCACAATATCTTTAATGTAGATAATAAATCCAGACCATTTCCTTCTGCAATTGCTCCCAATATGGCTCCACTCCTAGGACTGTTCCACTAACCTTTTGTTGCTACATTTTCTCATGAATGCTGAATCACTCTCTAATCTTTGCCGTGAAACACGTGCAGTCCCACTCAGTGAAATGGATCAATCTGCTTGTGTTAGCCAATTGCAATTGCCTACTGAGCCACATCCGTAGATTGCAAACAGCAGGCCTAATACTGACCAAGTTGTAAATTATCAGTCATGGGTTGGTGGTTAAGTGATGATGGGTAAAGAGGGAACACAAGAGGTGATTTGAGACCGCTGGAGGCACTGCATATATCTCTGAGTAACTCTGCATACGTAAGCTCTAATGCAACAATTTGACCTGCATATGTCAGGTCAAAATGTTAAATAAAAATTCAAGGAAAAGGTGTTCCAACTCATCTCACATGTCGATTTTACCTTAATATTCCTGTTATCATATCTCATCTCAATTCAGAAATCTTCTATGGCAGGCTATACTAAAAGACCAAACCTCTCTTTCACCTGGGATTTAAGAATTTCATCACTAGGTACCCTCCATACATCCATCTCCATCTCTTTTTGTTCCCACATTAACATTCTATTTAAAGAAGCAAAATGGATCACTATTAAATGTGCATGATGGTCATTGTCTTATCACTTCATTTGCTATACTATAATCTCCATAAAGCAGGCACCAAAGTTTGTCACATTTACCCTATATCCACAGCACCTAGCATCTAGTATATACATAATATTTCTTGCAACTATAAATTAATTTGTACATATGCTTCTTGCTCTAAAATTAATGCTCTTTCCCTCCTCTGTATTTTCTTAATTTTCAAGGCCCTGCTTAAATCCTAAATCCTCCTGACAGATTTTCCTAGGCCATTCCTGACTATATTGCCCTATTTTCATCAAAGACCAATTATGTAATAGAACCCATGTCTCTTTAATTCTTGACTTGGAAAATGTTAGAACTTTCAAAATACTTAAAGTTCATCTTGACCGACACTCCACTTTTTATAAATAAGAAGTCTGCAGCCAAAGAAAATACATCACTTGTCCAAGTTTACATAATACATCACAACCAAGACTAGAACGAGACATGGGGTTTTGCACAACCCCAGCTCTGTCATAACTTGGTCTTGTCTGCACCAGGAGACTGTCATTCATTCCTTGAAAGCTTGTTAAGTGTCTGTCAATTCCTCCACAGGCACAGAAGAGATTCCGTCCTGACGTTTGATAAATATTGTTTATTGGCATATTTGTTCCCTGATTTAAAATTGTGAAGTCTAAAGAACAATGTAAAATCAATGCTGAATAATTTTTAAGCGTTAAATTTTGTCTTTGTTTCATGTTTAATGAAAAATTAAAGTCACTTTAGATCTGCGGTGATTTGTCTTAAACCAACAAAAACATCTGGGTAGCTATTAAATGTCTTACAAGCTGTAACAAATCAACAGCCACTCAGAATCAATAGTTCTCCTGGGAAACTGTTTCTATTCATCAGTGCTTTCTACAAAATGTGACTGAAGTATTATAATAAGAACCTGGAAAAATAGTAAGGTATGGAAAAAGGGGTGTCATTTCATGAGATGAAAAGGAAATCTTCAAAAACATTTACTGACCATATCATCTAACCATCTGCTTCTGGAGAAATATATCATAAAAGACATGTGAGCTTCTGCCCTCCTCAGTACATGTTGTTTCAAAAAAATAAATAAATAAAAAAGCCAAATTATAAGACTGTTTGCCAAGGTCCTAAACCCAGCTACATGTCAAACTGGTTAGGTAAGTAATCTTACAATTGTCTGAGCATTCATGAATATTATGTTTCTGATAAACACAGAAAAGACTGTAGTAGTGCCTATTGGCAATTCATCACTCTCCATTTCCTATCTTTCCCAGAAACACAGGGAAATTTCATTTTCAAACTTCCCTTGCAGTTATCTGTGGTCATTTGACTGAAATCTAAACCAATGGAATGGGAATAGAGATATCTGTGCCACCTACATCTTCACACCTGGTCAATGAAAACTGCCTACATGTTCTCCCACCTTTCAACTGATGGCAACACTAGAACTGTCTTAGCAGCCTACAGGTGGAAAATGTTAGAGTTGCCATTGATCTGAGCCCCAGAATTTCTGTGTAGAAAAGAGCTACCCTAAGCTCTTTTCTTTTAAGCTGGTGTCAACCTAAGCACCAGCCCTAGACAGTTATTATTCAACCCACTGAAATTTTAGGGACTATTTTTTACTGCAACTTAACATATTGTAACCAACAACAACAACAAAAAATTTCCATGTTACAAGACTGTTGTAAAGTCCAAATTTTTCTTTTAAAATTATATAAATATAATATAAATTGAGATGGGGGTAATTTGTTAATTGCATATATATTGTCCTTTCCCCCTAATTTTGCATGATTTTTACAGGAAAAAAGAAATACCCACACATTTCTGTATTCACATTACTATAAAATTAATATAATTTTACCAGTATAAAATTACTAGTAATAAAATATTACTATATTCCTGATAAATAGGAATATGATATCTTTTAATCTAAAAGCTTTCAGGTAATGCAAATAAAATTCCTTCAGTCTTTTTTTAATGACAAAGCCACATTAGGAATAAATCAGATTCGAAGCAAAAATTACATAAACAATATCTCCAGTCTTTATTCCATTTGGATAGTGTAAATCTTGGCCAAAAGAAAGAACCAGAACTTGAAGATGTAATCAAAGACTTTCATCCAGGAGTATCAGGGAATTGTGACCCGTCTCTATAGCCTCCAGACCTTGACAAAGAAGACAGAATTGCTTCTCAGTTCCTCAGAGCAGAACTGTGCATGAAATGAGACCCATCAATAATTTTCTGGTATGTACTCTTACTTGGAAATGGGTGACACATTCCAGAATCAAGCCCTTCCTTATTTCCAGAAGATCATAATTTAGTAGGCAACATAATAATAACACTTTTATGGTAACTCGTAGCTCAAAGAATATTCTCAAAGTTTCCTTTCCGTCAATAGCATTACCACCAGGTTTTCACATTTTAATATGAATCTTGACATAGAAACCAGTTGTTTCTGGCTTCACACTATCTCTGAGTTTTGTTATTTATGTTCCATTTCAATATCCAACATCCTACATAAACTTTAAACTCCATATCTGAATTCCTGAAAAATACTCCTAATTACTCTTAGCTCAAACACCGTCTCTTTAGTTCCTGTGCCATAGCAGATGCCTTAAAATATTGGTGCATCATATAAAATAAAAATAGGTATCTTCTACTGAATACTAAGTGCTACACTCTATGCTAAATACGCTACATTTATTATCTTATTTTATTCCTGCAATCACTACATAGTAGATCTCATTTTTCTCCCCATATAATGCTTGAGGACACTGATGCTTAGAGAGGTTAAGTAACTTGTCTTTACTTGCAATCTTTAGTGGTAGGGATAAAATTCCCTACCTGGCTTGTCTGACTTAAGAACTTGAAATTTTTATCATTATATTCTATTGCCTTTAGAATAATAATAATAATAATAATAATAATAATAATAAAATGTCCCTTAAACCATTTGTTGGTTTTTAAGTACAAACCCCTCTCTCAATTCAATCCTTTTCTATCTCAGAGAATTCAAAATGGTCCTCTATGTTGAAACATATTCTCACTTTCTGGTGAAATTCAAACTTGTTCATAACATCTCCCACAGCTATTACTCTATCATCTTTTTGGCTATACTAAGTAGTCATTTCAACTTAACTTTTTTCTGTGTGTATGTATATGAGGTATTTTATATATATAATAATATACAATGTTAAATATATTTTATATAATATATTATATATTATATAATATATATTATATTATATATTATATAATATAATATAATATATATTATATTATATATTATATTATATAATATATTATATATTATATAATATATATTATATTATATATTATATTATATATTATATAATATATATTATATTATATATTATATAATATATATTATATTATATAATATATAATATATAATTATAAGATATATTAAAATCTTATAATTATATATATGTTTTATACATAAAAAATATAATAATGTTATATATTAATTATATATTATATTAGATATATTATATTATATATTATATTAATATAGTATATATAATATATAATATATTAATATATTATGTAATTATATTATATATACTATATTAATATATTATATATTCATATATATTAATAATATATGAATATATATATTCATATATATTCATATATTATTATATGAATAAATATATATGAATATATATGAACAACATATATATTCATATATATTAATATATTATATATTGTATATTATATATTATATATTATAATATATAATATATTATATATACTATATTAATATATAATTATATATATTTATATATAACATATTAATATAGTATATAATTATATTATATATATTAATATATTTTGTAATTATATTATATATACTATATTAATATATTACATTCATATATATTCATATATATTCATATATTATTATATGAATATATATGAATATATATGAATAACATATATATTCATAACATATTAATATATTTATATATTATATATTATATATAATTATATTATATTATATTATAATTAATATGTTATATAGTATATTAATTGATATATTATATATAATATATTATACAATATTATATAATTAATATATTACATATGATATATCATATATTATATAATTATACTATATATTATATAATATTATATAATTATAATTAGCATATTATATATATTATATAATATTATACACAATACATATTTCTATTCCCTTATATCCCTTTGATCACTCTGTGATCTTGTTCTCCAAAAAGCCTTTCTCCTCTGTCTTGGCAACTTCCTTTTCTTTCTACTTATAGTTCAGATACACACATATGTACTTACCCACAAGAGTCTGCAAATATTTATTTAATGCTTATCACCTGTGAGGCAGGGTCTCTTCTAGGTTTCAGGAAAACAGCTCTGAGCAAAGCAGAAAAAGTTCCTACCCTTAAGGAGTTTCCATTCTGGTAGCAGAGACTGACAATTTGTGAACATGCAAATGAGAAATGAAAAATGAAAAGTGCTATGAAGAACATAAAACAGGATAAGCCAATAGAAAATGTCATGGGCAAGGAGGGGATTATTCTAGCCTGGGTGATTAGGAATGGACTATCTGAAGCTGTACCATTTGCACTAAGGCCTAAATAATGAAAGAGCCAGCCATGCAGAGGCTTGAAAGAAAGATTTCAGGCAGAGAGAACAGCTGTGCCCCAGGGTGAGAATAAGTTTCTTATGGCCCCACTATAGCCAGCAGGTGAATGTGGCTGAGGGTAGTGGGCAAAGGGGAAAAAATGAGGTTGGAGGTGTGGCCGGACATAGAATATCTGGAGCGTAAAAGTCAAGGTAAAGATCCTGGCTGGGTCCTCGGTGAGGTGGCAAGCTATATGAGTTGGTGAGCCAGGTTTTCCATTTTTTAAGAGTACACTCTGGCTGTTGTATGGAGAATAGACTGTTGATGCAACAACAGTGGAAGGCAGGAGACAAGTAGTCTATGCAGTGGTCCAGGGGAGACATTTTTATTATGTGGTCTACAGTTATGTTTATGAAGATGGAAATGATAGTGTGTGTTTGGAACATATGTCCTTCACTCTTCTTTTTTTACTTCCAAATTATATTAAGTTTAAATCTATATATGTTACAAACTCTATTGAAGTTTTGAATCTTCTTCCAGGCTTTTCCTTCTAATCCTCAGCGATTACCTCAGTGTATAATTGCCCAATGTAGTGAGTGTTGATGTACATATTAGGTTGGTGCAAAAGTAATTGAGGTTTTTGTCATTAAAAAGTGATAGCAAAAATGGTAATTACTTTTGCACCAACCTAATACATTACCACAGTAGGCCTTCAACAATATCTGACATGTAAATGCATACATGAATTCTAATTTTTATGATTTTCTAGTTTCACATGTGCTCAAGTTGCTGTAGGCTTATCCCCTGATATAGTTTGGAAGTGTCCCCACCCCAATCTCATGTTGAAACATAATCCTCAATATTGGAGGTGGGGCCTGGTGGGAGGTGATTGGATCATGGTGTAAATTTCTCATGAATGGTCTAGCACCATCCTTTTGGTGCTGTTCCCAGGACAGCAAGTGAATTCTTGCAAGATATGGTTGTTTAAAAGTGTGTGGCACCTCCTGCTCTCTTTCTTGCTCCTGCTTTGGCCATGTGATGTGTCTGCTCCTGCTTCACCTTCTGCTATGAGTAAAAGCTTTCTGAGGCCTCCCCAATGACAAGCTGATGCCAGCACTGTTTCCTGTACAGCCTGTAGAACCACGAACCTATTAAACTTCTTTTCTTTGTAAATTACCCAGTCTCCAGTATTTCTTTACAGCAGTGCAAGAATGGCCTAATCCATCACCCTAGTAGACCTGTAATCCCTTCTAAGGATAGAACTTGTCCTTTTTCTTTTTTTTCCTTTTTGTTGTAGCAGGGGGTTCTTTACAGGACTAGGTATATTGCTTGACATATATATATTTTACATTTTGAATTTTTTTAAGTAATTCATAATGAAAAAGTAGCACTGATGTGTCCACTACTCAATTCAGCAAATATGGATTGACTATTATAGACTCCTCCACAAGCAAAAGGCTAAGTATGATGTGTTAAATTTGTTTTAAATGTGGCAGAATAGCAGTGTACTTTGCAGAAGCAGAAAATTCAGACTTTCTAAAGGTACAGTTTTTCTGAAGAATTTAATGATAAGCTTGGCTAAATATGCCGAGGCTATGTTATGAAGGTCTTCAAAAAATATTGGCCTTCATCCTTCAGGCAATGCAGAGAGCTTTTCTGAATAGGCAAATCACCTGAGCAAAGTGTTAACTTGGAGGAAGCGTTCAGGATTCACTGACTATGGAAGACTTTGAAACCAGATAGGGCAGAAAGAAACTATTTCAAAATAATCATCTGCATGTAAGGAAGAATTAAAGGTAACTGATATTTTTAATGCCTACATATGCTTATGAAAGTGTCAGGTATTGCTGAAGACTTTATAGACATAATCTCATGTTAATTCTTGAAAAAAAATAGAAAGCAAATCATTATTTCAATGGTACTGGCAGAGAATTTGAATCTCAGAGAGCTTATGTCGTATCTAAAATCATAGAAGTCAGATCAAAATGGTACTAATTAATATTAGTAATAATTCAAAGTCATGTGTAGGAATTGATGTTTAAATATGAGGGTACAAGAGAAGCAGCTCAACATCATTGCAAGCTTTTAATCCTGTGGCACTAGAAAATGGGAGTTGCCATTTATGGATGAGAGACGAAGCTAATAAAAGAGAGTCTATTCTCTATTTATTTACTTTGTACCTTAGGTTAATTTTCTGGATAACTACCGTTCTAATAATATGCCTTCTCAGCAAACTCAATTTTACCATATTTGTCTCTAAATTATCTTTGTAAATATCCTGTGCATCTTCCCAAAACAATTTTCCACCACTGAGTGTAAAAGATCATTGTATTTTTTTTTTCTAGTTAAATATTTGTGGAGAGTTTGGCTAGCAAACCTAAGTTACAGCATTTTAGTATATATAATTTAGTACAGGGAACAAAAAGAATTAGAGGCACTGCACAGAGTTTGTAAGATTATTGTTGCTGTTTCCATTGTTTGGCAGAGTGTTTGCAAGTTTAGAGACTAAATTGTACTTCATTTTTGTTCCTTATCATTTTTTAAAACTTTTTGTGTACATTTAAGTTCATAGCATATAAAGGCTTAATTCTCACATTGTTGGTTTTGGAAAATCATCAATTTATAAATGCAATATCCTTTTCTTCTCAATAAGGGTCATTTTACAAATGGAAAATGTCAAAATTCTTATGGTACAGTTGAAAACAGAAGCACTCCTCATGGTATCTCAGATATGCAGTTAAGAATGGGAACACATTCTTGATATTTTATTCCCATCCACCCACCCCCTAATGTACCTTTCTTTCTTGAGCTCATGGCCAAGGAAGAAAACGAATGTTTCTAGTTTTTCCCTGTTATGTCCAACTGTGGTTAAATGTCCCTGAAGCACGTACAGTGGTTTCTTTGTGTCTATGTTTTCTTATCTATGACCACATTTTGCCCTTACAATAGCCCCAGCAGATAAGTAGGCAAGTATTACTATCCCCATTGTGCACACAGATGTTCCAAGTTCAAGAATGCTGCCTAAAATCACAAAACTGGATATTGGCAAATCAGGTCTCTAGACATCCTGCCCATCCATCTTCTTTCTCCTAAACAGCAGCCTATGAGGCTGGACTAACATTTTTCTAGATTAAAGTGATACACATTAACTACAGCTGTTTTTCCAAATATGTGGGTGGGTTAGTCAACAGCTGTTCTTAACCCTAAAGAGAAGCAAAAGCACAACCGCAGAGAATGACAACAGGAAGCATCTTTCAGGCAATTTACAACTTGAGGCCAGGCCTCCATCTGTTGTAATAAATAGAAGAGAGGATTGGGTAATTACCTATTATGTTGATCCCTGTAGATAGCCACTTTTCCTAAACCCCTCAAATCACTTTGTCTTTAGAAGCATTTCCTTCCTTCTCTTACCCTCGTATTTTCTGACTAATTGTATGGTAAATACTTTGAGGGCAGGGACAGGATCTTCTACGTCCCATATAACTAGACTGCTTGGCTTAGTTGGTGCTAACAAGCACCAGGGTGTCACACGGGGTTTCAGAGGTGGGGCGGGGCACGGGGATCCCATCTCAGTGCTGTATTGGAATCTGCCCAGGATTCTTGTTTATAAGCACAACTGGCCAAGTGCAGACTTTCCGTGATATCTCTCCCTGACTTCTTAACAGTCAAAATTCAACCTGTTCTTCAAGATTCAATTAATTCCGCCTTCTCCATGAAGATTTACCCAAATATGCAAGTTGATTTCCCCCCTAATAGAATCCCTCAAGCTATTGATGACTCCTTTATAGCCCCAAGTCATACCCTGCCTTTCACTGTTAATTATGTCTCCTCAATTAAAATAAAAGTTCAGGGACTGTGCATTTTATTTCTTGTAGTTCTGCCCCACTCACTTCCCTTCTCACCCACTTCTACCCTCCTCACCCACTTCTACCCTCAACTAGTATGAGTATGTGGCACAGAATTGAGGTCATATGAAAAATGACAATGTGAATGATTTTTATAAATATGTTGGGACTTACCCATCCAAGCAAAACCTGTTCCCTTCAAAGCAGTTTTCTTAGAAAGCTCAGCATATTGCAGCCTTTGATGTTCTCTCCTCTCTCAAGTAGGTTCATCTTTTAGAGGGTAGGTAGCTGATGCTCACTTTATTCTATATTAAATAATCTGACCTCTCCTGTGCTTGCTCTTCACCAATAGACTGGGCACATTTCTGCAGCTGAAAATTGTTTCCAACTTGAAGCACTCTAGTTGAGATTAAAAAGATAAGGCAAATGAAATATTAGAGAACGGCTCAAATATGTATTTAACCAATTGTTGCGTGTCTTTACATTCTTCATGCTCTATGCAGAACAGATCTTTCCTCTTTAGAGCCCCCATAGCATTGGGAACTCCAACAGAGCACACCCCTGATATATGCAGTGGTGGGCTGCTGCCCTGACTCTTGCTGCCCCACCAGACCATGAGATCTGGTGGAGCAGTAAACAGGCATTGCTCTTCTGTCTTTGCCTCAAGCCCTCACATAGTGTCTTAATTAACACATTCAAGAATCAACCCATTAACTGTTTAAAAAAAAACTTTTTCTCTTTGCATTGCTAAAGAAATTCAGGGAAGACACTAAACAGTGTGGATTTGAGAAGCCAAGTAAGATTTCATGGCTTACCACAGACCAGATGTACACTTTAATATAGTAAAACATAGGTAGGTAGAGGAAGAAGGAGGGGAGAAACATGAAGCAAAAATATTGATGCTTTGTCTATTATATATCAACAAGAAAATTGAGGCATATTTCATCATCACTACCCTACATAGGTTCAGTGATTCTATGAATATTGTTCAATCAAGAAATTGCCTCCATTTGGTAAGAGTTTCAAGTTACGGATTACCATGGCTTTGAAAGAAAGCAGAGTGGCTTTGGGAAATCAGTTAAATTTTCTAGGCCTTGGTTTCCTCATCTTTAAAATGAAAATAGTGGTGTTTGTCCTGTCTCCCTAGCATGAAGATAAAGATTATATGAGATAGTATATGTAAAATACTAGGAAAAGTACTAGGGCAAGTATAAGGAATTATCATCTAATTTAGTTGCTGACAGGGGAAGAGAACATAGTTATCTGAAGATGGATATGGTATCCAGATATGGTATCCACGCTGAGTCACTTGCTTTCAACTCTCTTTTACCCAGGGCCAGAGCTTCTTTATGAGAAAGCACCAGGCAGGTGTAATCAGGCTTCACAAAAGATGGTTCTCCTCCCCTTCCTTTCTCTTTCACCTTCCAGGATTTTGGATCCAAGGAATGCTTGACAAAATGAACTTGAAATTATTTCCTTGCAACTACATTGTCTCTCTTTAATGTTGTAAGAAATATATTTTAATCGCCATTGTTTTTCAATCTCTCATACAGAAAGAGGAGATGTTTCATAAAATTTGATGAATGAGTAAAGTTGCTAACCAACAAAGACTTGAGATTTATTCATTAATTAATTTAGTAATTTATACCAAGGATATATCCAGGTCATTTAGAAAATGGCTCCTCTTTCTTGTGATTTAGATCCACTAGTTAATTGGTTTCTCTGCCTGGCTGATTGTCAGTCAAGACGCCTACGTTGCTTATAACTAGCACGTCCATAAACAGAGCAAAGTTATTAATTTAATCTGCTTCAGTTGGTAGGCAATGTGGGGGAACCAGCCTGTGTGTACATAGTTCTCTTGGGTTTGTTTACTGGATTACCACTTCGGAAACAGCCAGACTGTGTCTGTCTATACAACACCTACACCACTGAGCTGTTAGCTTGTGTACCCAAACAATTCATTGACTCAGTGGCAAGTGTCAATTGCTTGGCTGAATTTCTGGTTGTTTAATGAAATTGAATAGTTGATTAATTGCAATTGGTTAATCTAATAATGCTCCGGAGATCAACTCTTTTTTAAAGAAAAAATATGTATTTATTTACTTGAAAACACTAATATTAGTTTTAATCACCTTCACACAATTACATTTTTTTTTTATTTTTGAGACAGAGTCTCATTCTGTCACCAGGCCATAGTGCAGTAGCACGATTTTGGCTCACTGCAACCACTGCCTCCCAGGTTCAAGCGACTCTCCTGCCTCAGCCTCCTGAGCTGGGACTACAGGCACATGCCACCATGCCCAGCTAATTTTAGTATTTTTAGTAGTGACGGGGTTTCACCATGTTGGCCAGGATGGTCTCGATCTCTTGACCTTGTGATCCACACCCGCCTCGGCCTCTCAAAGTGCTGGGATTACAGGCATGAGCCACCGTGCCCAGCCACACAATTAAATTCTTTATTCCAGCCTAGGCAAATATAAAGAATTGGTTTAGGAGCCAAGAGATCTGTATTCTTTCTAGTCCCGCCTCTCCTATTGCCTAATTGCTTGACCTTGGGAAATAAACCTTACACTTCACCTTCTCTCCCCACCACTATGCCCTACATTACTTCTCACTCCCAGCCTCAATGGTATCACTTGTAAATGAAAAGCTTAAACCAGTAGCTCTCAAGTTTGTGTTTTATGAACTTCTGATGCCATGACTATACTGGACTTCCTCATTACAGAATCCTTGTTTATGTAGGCTTCAAATATCTAAGTGCTTGTGACTCATTCTTATTATGTATATATTATATCTCAGAGAAATTGCAAGGCTTCTAAATAGGGTTGACACTTGGGTGTCATTTTGGGCTATGGGTAGAAGTTAAACTGGTGAAGAAGTAGAGAACAAAGGGGAAAGTTTAAACACAACTACATTTACGAGATAGAAGAGTCATAGTCATAATGCTTCCAAAGAAGTAGATGTTTCTCAATTTACCCTGAGAAGAGATGTGGCAATAGTTAGAATGGGATAATAGGTGGTGGCTATGGCGTGGTGGCTCTCACAGTTATTTAATCAATGATAGTTCTATTATTTCCCAACACTTGTTTTAAATGATGACAAAGGCTCCAGAAATGGAGCTTATATTCCTAAGCCTAAACCTTCCTGGTGGCTCTAGGACATGGAATTGGTGCCAATGTGCCATGTGGTTGAATGGGAAAAGAGGCTTGTGTTACAGCAGGAGTACCAGTTGTGGTACTGGACTTGTGGTACCTGGAGTACAAGGAAGCTGTCACAGCAACCCAGGAGAGAACGAGGGCCTAAACTGAAGGCAATGAGGTGAGTATGGAAAAGAAATTATTTTACTTGGCATGGACATTACCTGAGAAACCATGCATACAAGCCTCCACCCCTGTTTTCACAGAGCAGACCTGTTCTCCTGGGCTAATTTGGGAGTGTGGTAAGTTAGGGTATATTTTACTGTATTTGTTTTTTAAACTAACAGTTACAAAACATGTCAGAAGTACACACGAATTAACAAACTCCTGCAGGCTGGGCTGAAGTTTTACTGGAGACTATAGGAGGTCTGTTGGCATGACAACCAAAGGGAAGCTTCTTCAGGGCCCCACAGTGGATTCTGCAGTGGCCTAGGTCCATGATAAAACTGCCTTCCTTCCCTGCAGGAGCCCATCTCACAGCTGTGTGTTCCAACAGCAGGCTTATACCCCTGGCTTTTTCAACAACATGGCCTAAGGCACAGCCTTATAGGCTTTCTAGAAGAAAAACTTCTTTGGGAGCCCTTTCCTGCTCACTTACCAGCCCTGTGATTGTAAGTGAACCCTGGAAACTTTCAACATCTCAGCTTCTTCATTTGTAATATAGGTGAATAAAACATTCACTTTATATAATAAAGATTAAATCCCCAAACAAAACAGAAATCCCCCACAGCTACTCTACAGAGTTGGAAAGCAAGGTTATCCTGTGGATCCAGGGAAATAAAATTGCATGTGAAAAACCCTTGTAAGCTATAAAACACTATACACGCACTCACATATGTCATTGTTAAGTGAGTACCTTATGCTATCTAAGTACCTATTGTTGTACAACAAACTACTCCAACATTTAGATGTTTAAACCAACAAAGGTTTAGCCTTTCTCTCAATTCTGTGGGTGAACAATCTGAGTGGTGTTATTTTTGTCCTGTCTCCCTAGGATGAAGATAAAGATTATATGAGATAATATATGCAAAATACTGTGAAAACTACTAGGGCAAGTATAAGGAATTATCATCTAATTTAGCTGGCTAGAGATACCCAATGGCTCATCCAGAAATTTGTTCCAGCTAACAGCAGTTGTGCCTCTTTCATGAGACTTATCATCCTTTGGTGGACTAGACTAGACTCATTTGGAACATGGAGACCTAAGAGTTTCAAGACTGAAAGCAAATGATTAGGACATTTCCCTAAGGTCTAACCCCAGAAGCCATATAGCTTTGCTGTGCTGTATTCTTTCGGTCAAAGAAAATCACAAGGTCAGGCCAGGTTCAAGGGAAAGGGAAAATATGCTCCACTTTGTGATGGCAGATTTGGAAATAATCACATACAAATAAAATAAAAATTAAAACATGGTCAAGAATTTCCTCTCTGGACAAGACCAGACATACAACTCAGGAGGAGTCAAGATCTAGGCCTCGCATTTTATTTTAAGATCTTATTTCAGCTTGGTGCAGTGGCTCACGCCTGTAATCCAAGCACTTTGGGAGGTCGAGGTGGGTGGATCACCTGAGGTCAGGAGTTCGAGACCAGCCTGGCCAACATGGTGAAACCCTGTCTCTATTAAAAATACAAAAAATTAGTTAGGCATGGTGGTGGGCACCTGTAATCCCAGCTACTCAGGAAGCTGAGGCAGAAGAATTGCTTGAACCCAGGAGGTGGAGTTTGCAGTGAGTCTAGATCGTGCCACTGCAGTCCAGCCTGGGCAACAGAGTGAGACTCTGCCTCAAAAACGCAACAAAACAAAAACTTATTTTGTCTTCTGATTCTCATAACTACAAACACCTGGACTACAAGCCCTCTCCACCACTCCTTCCAGAAATCCCAAAGTCCTAGATTAGCATTCTTTATGCCTTACCCAGGAATATTTTTTAATGTAAGTTAAATAAAAAAGAACACATAATACAATGGTCTTGTTTCCATTTTTGACACTACTAAAAACTAATATGAGAACTAGTCAAAGGCATCAAACTTCCCCAAGACTGAAGTTTCACACCGAAAATTAAGACAATAATGCCTACAGAAGAATTTTTACATAAAGTGGTGAAAATAAACTTCTCCTTCTGCTTGCCATTCCCAGAAGGATCCTTGATATGCCCATATGACAAGTGCCAAACTGATTTTCCACACTCTACCTGGGGTATTAGCATGGCATCTGCCCCTAAACCTACTCCCTCCATCCATTGAAAGGTTCCATTACTCTTTGCCATCCCACCACCTTCCCCTGAATGCACATAGTTGATCAAGTGCTCTAGACTAAATTTAAACATCTTTTTAAGCCCTTTCAGCCCTAACCTCCCACACTTCAAAATATCAGGAAAATGATACCTGTGTGAATTTTCTGGTTCTTTTTCTTCTAGCCTCCTAGCTTTCTTGCCTGTGTTTCCTATCCCTGGCTAATCTAATACACTAATCTAAATGAGGAAGTCCCAAGGAGAAAATAGCTTTAGGAAGCTAACCTCCTTCAATGGCATTTGTCTGTTTATTAGCAGCCTTTGAAGCTTTCCATTAAAGAGTGATAGGTACAGAGATGGGAGCATCATTGCAAGTAGGATGGAATATAGTATAGAGGACAACATTTTGACTTATATTCTTCGAGCACAAAGATAAATATTTACTCAAGAAAAGCATCTTGTATAAGCAGAATAATTTTTTTTGTAAAAGCTAAAAAATTTTACTCTTAACATTGATGTCAGTCAACCCCCATTATAATGAAAACTCAGCTAACCAAAGATTTCCACGCATCAGGTAAAGGGCCACTCAGTTCACTTGGTGCTACACAATTTAAGCCTGATCCCGGGATCCCTTGCCATGGACTTGGTCCCTAGTAGCTCTCCAGATAAGAAGCTGAATATTCTAAGAGCCAGCCAGCCTTATCTGCAGAGAGATTTTAGGCTGGGATTTAGGGGGTATCAAACAGGCCCCTTCACCTAAGATTTCTTCCCCCAGCTACATGCCTCAAAGCCTGCAACCCTACCAGTTAAGATTCATTCCCTTGAGTTTTAAAATCTTCAGTTTTTCTACTGACATGCTAATCTTCAGAGGGTACAGATGAAACCTGAGGTTATTTCTGGTCTACACCATTAACAGGCCATGTTCTAGCCAAATCCTCAGCTAAGAGCAGGGCTCTATAGCAAAAATTTGTAACTCAGGGACTTTTGGACATTTAATAAGCTGATGATAAATTTCCAGGGACATAGGAACCCTGAAAATACATGTGAAGTTTCAGTTTTAACACCAGACTCCTCCTTCCTATCTCTGGGGACTGATAGGAGATTAAACTCACACATGCATTTTTCTACAGACAAGATGTCAGGTTTTATCCTAGTCAGATCCTTGATATAAAAAGATTTATAATGCTAAAAAATAAAACACAGGAGAGGATGCGGGATATGAAGTAGTTCAGAAGTGGCTGGTGGAGTAGAGGTGAAGAGAAAATCTGAACAGCAAGGCAGAGAGCCTTGAGACCAACTGTCCTGTGATCACAACCTGGCCACAGATTCAGGCTGGCTTGTAAACAGACTCCTGCTCATCAGGGGTCCAGACCCTGTTCAGACCACTGTGAAAGCTCCTCTAACTTACTCCCCAAACCTTCACCCCGGATATACTCCTGATCTTGGAATACATTACCACAGCACTTTACAGTAACTGGTTCCCCACAGTTTGGAATCCCTCAAGAAAGAGATGGACTTGGCAGGAAACAGATCCACTTGGGCAGGAAAACAACTCATTTCTCACCTCTCCCTTTCTCCCTCTATCTTGAGGATCTGGATTAGAGCAGACCTTTTCTTGCTGCTGCAGAAATAAGGAGGAGTAGGGGGCTGGTTCAGGCCTGTGGGAATTCATAAACACAGGTCTGACAGCGCAGGTCTCTTGCAAGCCTGCAGTCAAGGTACTGGCTAGAGTTACAGTCATCTCAAGACTCCACTGGAGAAATATCTGCTTCTAGGTTCACTGCCATGAGCATGAGCAGATTCGATTCCTTTTGGAAAGTTGAACTGAAAGCCTCAGTGTCTCACCAGCTCGTGGTTGAAAGCTGCCCTCAGTTCTTCTCCATGTGGGCCTCTGCAGCTTGGTCCATCATAGCAAGCACATTAGAAGAGCCAGAGAGATGCAGCAAACCATCATGGCACATGTATACCTATGTAACAAACCTGCACATTCTACACACGTATCCCAGAACTTAAAGTAAAATTAAAACAATAAAAAGAAGAGCCAGAGAGACAGCAAACAAGGGGCAAATCAGAGTAGCTATAACCTCATCTCAGAAATGGCTTCCCATCCCACTTGCTACATTCATGAGAGGAGAGGACTAGAAAGGCATGAATATCTGGAGGCGGGAATCGCAATCACTATAAGCCAGCAGCAGCTGCTTATCACAACGATTAATAAAGATCATAGGATCTTAAAACAAAAATTTTAAAAAGTTCATAGAATCTTCAGTCTAAGACAATTTTTGGAGATTATCTGATTTCCATACTGAAAGATAGGAGAACTGAGGTCGTGTAAAGTTAAATGTGTTTTCCCAGATTACAGAGCATCAGGTGGTGACAATTAGTAGGGACTCATACTTCTGAGTCTTAGTCTAGTGTTCTCTGCAACAGCTGCCTTAGTGTCCTCATCTGTAAAATGGGATTAATAATTTCTGGGCTACCTTCAATCTCTCACAGAGATCTGTGAGAAACCAAAGCAACCAAAGAAGAATGCTTTAAAAAATAAAATACTAGCTAAAGTTGCTAAAGTTATATTTTTGTTATTATTCTAATAAATGATAATGATGCAAATTTGTGACAAGAGATTTCTTTTTACTCATCTTTTTCCTTCCCTTGGTGGTCTTCTTACTAGCTTTTGAGACACATGCACCTCATGTTGAGGGAGCCTACAGAAACAGGCATCCTGTCTCTTTTCCACTCACTTGATTTCAGTGCCATTAATGAAGCATTTCCGTTCCCAATACATATGTATCAGAGCCTACCAATCTTGAGTTCCACCTCAAGAAGTTCTTTTCCCCCTTTAATGAAAATGCCTGTTCAACATTAAAAAATGAGGCTTCCTTCCCAAATAGCCCCAATGTTTTCACAAGAACCTGAACCCTTTCATCACTTAGAACTACCATTTGTTAAGAATCCTCTTTGTGCTAGACACTTTTTAAAGCACTTTATAGGGATCATCTTTGGTTTTCAAACAAGCACACTCAAGTGTACAGATGAGATAAATGAGACTAGAAGAGGTTAAGTTCTTTGGCCAACTTCATAATCAAGAGCAGAACTGGGAATCAGCCCAAGCCGTGTCTAACTCCAAAACCCAAGCTTGTGTATTTTCCCATATCATCATGAATTTCCAGATTCTTGATTATATTCCTCAGCAGATCCTATGTCTCTTGGAAGGAAAATTATGTTTCCCTTGTCTGTAATCTAAGTGCCTGGCATAGTGTCGGAGTCAGTGTCAGTTCAATAATATTAGCATGCACTGCACTTTCAGGCTTATTTGCCATTTTACCATCCTTTCTAACATTCTTAAGGGCAACATCTTGCCTTCTATTCCCCTCGACAGCAAGGACAAATTCTCCAATGGATTTCAGAGATGTTGTTTATTTCTCCTAACCTTATCTGTCATGTCCTGAGTAGCTGGCAGTGACCTTACAGGGCAAAATCATGAGTTCAGTGACGGGATGTAGAAAAGATTATTTTGCCAGAGATTTAAACACCTGATGTCAGCCCACAAATGCCTTCCAGTGGATGGCTCCATATTGCCTTATTACAGAAGAAAGGAAGAATGTTATTCTTTGCATGAAAAAGATAGTAACTCATACCAAGGGCTTTCCTTTAATTTGTCCTAAATAATCTCCTTTACACTTCAGAGAAGTCAACCTGTTACTTTATATTTCTTGCTAGAAACCAGTTTATCCACGCATGTAAAGACAAGGGGAAAAAAGGCAGAAATTTCTGTATTGCATTCACATTTCTTCTTGTCATATTTTAATCCAAAATATTTATTTTTCCAGTAGTCTGACTGAATACCTTCTTAGCATCCTCAGGCTATCCACATTTTAATCTTATCTCTGCCTAAAACATTGGCCTAGTTCAAGTGTATATACAATTAAAGTTTTCTTTATAACGCTTTCTATCACAAGCACAAAATAATAATCAGGTATCATTCTGTCCATTCACGTTGCCAGCAAAAGTCTTCTTGATGGTTTTATGAATTTCTCTCACATTCATTCACCTTTTCTCTCCTTCTTGGCTTCTCATGCTAGTTCCCTTCCTTCCTGAAGTAATTGAGAACAGGAATCTCCCATCATGTTAGTTCCTCATTCTTTTTGCCAAATGTTCTTTATTTCACTTATTTATTGGATTCATGCATGTCCCCAGAGTTTACAATAATCTAGAGAGTTGGTGAATTCCAATTTAGTATTTCCTTTATCACTAAATTCATTTCTGTATTACTCTTCAAGCCTTAACAGTACACACCAGTGCCAGAAAATACAACATGTATCTCAGCAGAGGTGCAAACAGGATATTCGTCAAAATATCTTACTCTTTATCCAGGAGCTATAAAAGACAAAAAAAATTCTGGTTAATTTAATGTCAGCTGCCTAGCTCCAGCTGTGCTGTCTACAGTTACAATAACAACCATCATCTGTACAGTATAAGCCTAGTCAAAGATTTACCGAATGTACACAAAGTTGTGATAGAACCTCAATTCTCTTTGTGTAAACTTTTAAGAGTATTTAGTGATTTAGGGTTAACATATGAAAAGTGGTTTTATATTAATCAATATTTAAAAATCCTCACTCATTGAAAATGACCCAAATAGATGGAAAATAGAAGTCAGAGCACACAAACTGTAAGACCAGAGACAATCTGAAATCAAGGTCAGAATCTGACACAATAGAGGTAGTAGCCTCTGGGTCCCTCCAGCATGCCTTGAGCTTTTGCTTTGAAGCAGCTCTGTCTTTCCTTAGCAGCCCAATCTCCCACCTCATTTCACAAATGAGGATCTTTCCCACCCCATCACCCAAACAAGGCACCTTTATGTCTGTGTCCAACAGCAGCAGACTCTTAAGGTGGTGAAGCAGGATTTGAGGCTTGACCCAGTGCTGAACTAGTGTGTCCTGATAACACATATCATAATGTTTCTCCCCTGAGCCAGATTCTCCCAGCTGGACTTTTGATCAAAGAGCATGTTCAAGCAGTTGCTGAGCATCTTACATACAAAGCATGCCTAAATATACAAAGCTTTTGAAAATTGCAAGAATGTGAAGGAAATAAAATTGTAAAAACTTGAAATCTGGGGAAAAAAATGACAAAGAGCAAATTTGTTAATTTTCGTATGTGTTAGAAATAAAGACACTTGGTTCATTTTGGAATGTAAAATTGATAATGTACTATTTCAAATACATATAAAATTCTCAATTTTGGTTTATTGAACAACAGAATGGCCCCTCAGATAGCTTTAGGAAAATGAAATTATTTTTAAAAGGGAATGGAGAATACTGAGTCTAGGAAATAAAGATGGCCAAAAATTCTTTGGGTAATTTTATAATTTCATGTTTTATTTCTAGACCTTCATGTCTCCATAAACAACATTATGTCGGATCCCAGATAATCCCATTTAACTAGACATAAAACAATTTCTGCAAAGAGTCTTTCTTTGTACTTAGTATCTAAATTTTATATTTTGGGATGGGTGCAGGGGGTAAATTGGTACTGATTCATACCTCAAATAAGTGAAGATTTCAGAAAAAAAAAGCACTTGACAAATGATACTGAATTCTGATCTCAGTTTTACCCCTTATCAACCGCATGATTTTTTAAGTCTTTCAAGCTCTCTAAGTGGCAGTTTCTTGTCTGGAAAGTGGACTAGTAGTATCTTTCATACATACTTTACAAAGTTTCCATGAGACTCAACTAAGTTGATATATGGGAATCTTTTTTAATAAATACAGAATCTACTATTTAAATTATTTGTCTTCAGGTACCATCATTAAAATTGTGATTATTTCTTCATGCTGTTCATAGTAATCAGTGAAGACAAATTCTCTTAAATTCAATGAGCTTTGAGCATCCTATGTGGCCAGTCAATACTAGCTGACATGATTTCATTTTAAGCCAAAATCGGGGAGGAGGCTTTTAATCAGGACCCCCAATAACTATCAGGGCTACAGTACTAGCAGAGTTTCAGCACAGCAGATAACAGATTTTTTAAAGAAACAATATCATAGTACTTGGCAAGAAGGACAGTTTTATGTCTTCTTTTCAGTTTTTACATCTTTCATTTCTTTTTTTTTTTTTTTTTTTTTTTTTTGCCTTATTGCACTGGCTAGAACTATCAGCAAAGCTCTATACTTGCTATGTGTTCCATGCATTGAATCAAAACACGTATAGAAAATATCCTTATCTCTTCACTAGCATTTCTTTGCTTTTCCATGATATTTTTATAACTACAGAAAAAAACACCCTGAATTTGAGTTGGCTAAGGTTTCTATTTTATTAAGTTTGGGTTATGCTTTTTGGGAGGAATACTACAGAAATGACATTGTGATCTTTTTAATGCCTCATACTAGGAGGCACAAAAATGCAACTAGTGATGTCAATTTAAACCAAGATGGTGTCTGCCAGGTTTTTGTACTGAAAAGTTACTATATTTATATTTGTGATTAATAAATATCTTAAATTTTAAGATTATGGAAAAATCTTGTTAATCCTCAAAGTTTAACCCTCAAAGCTTTATTATCCATTGGCCTCAATATATTATTATAATAATTGTTGTCAAACAGGAGTTTCCTGTTTTTTTTCTACATTTAATCATTGGTGTTCTACTGTAAGGAAAGGTTTTATAATTTTATTTATCATTTGCTTATTTGTATGACAATATGACACATCGATTTTTATTTTATTCAATTGACAATAATTATGTATTATCATTATTAATTTTGGGCTTAAATTGTCCCAGATTTGACCAGTGAGAGCTCCTTTAAACTGGAACCTATGGTCCTTTCTTGTGTTTTGTTTGATATGTCACCATCATTCTTTGAACATTTATTTATTTTCCTGCATGGCAAGATGTTTCAGGCTTATTTTACACTTTTCTTTTCCAGTCTTGGAATCTATCATTTTTCAAGGAATCCTGGTTCCCTTTAGTTAAGAATAATATTAGATACTAAAATCTGGTCTTAAGTACGGTTATTGTTCATTTTTGTTTAATTATTCACTTTTACCTAGTCCAAATATCTTAGTCTTTTGTTAAAATATTTGTTATACTTGCATTAAATATTGTTACTGACATCCCAATTTGTTCCCTTTTTTTTCTACTTCTTTCTTGCTTCCTTTGAACTCACCATATTTAAATTATTTCATATACCCTACTCTTACCTGGTTATTAATTATTTTATTTTTATTATGTTAGTGGTTATTCTAGAGATTGCCATACGCACCATTCCCTGATTAGTGTATAAGATAAAAAGACCTTGCAAAACTATAATGTACTCCTTCCCCCTCCTGTATTATGGTTTTCATGAATTTTCACTCCACAGATATTTCACACCTCATGAGATATTATTATAATAGTAACTATTTAGTTTGATTTTTCTACTTACTCTTTTCAGTGCTCGTTATAAGCATTTTTTTTTTCTGCCTGAAAATCTCCCTTTAGTTTTTCCTTTAGTAAAGGTCTGCTGGCCATAAGTTGTGTAAGGTTTCGTTTGACTAAAAAATTTTTTATTTCACATTTATTTTCGAAGAATTTTTTGGTGGGTATAGAATTCTAGGTTTAGAGTTGTTTTTTTTTTCAGATACAATTCAACAAGTTTTTAGAAATCTGTTTTCTGTTTTATCATTACTACTTTGACGGTCATCTGTGTTCAATCTTTGCCTATTTTGAGTATCTTTTACTTATCGTTAGTTTTCTGCAGTTTTATTGTGATAAACCGACATTAATTGTACCCCCATAAAATATATGGCAAAGACCTAACCCCCAGCACATCAGAATGTGACCTCATTTGTAAATATGATCTTTCCTGAATTAATGAAGTCAAAATGAGGCCATTATTTCCTATTCAATACATGGTGCTGGGATAACTGGCTAGCCATATGCAGACAATGGATACTATGTTGTTCCTTATGCCATATAAAAAAAAACTTAAATTGGATTAAAGAGTTAAATATATAACCCAAAACTATTAAAATCCTGGAAAATAACCTAGGAAATATCATTCTGGACATAGAAACTGACAAAGATTTCATGATGAAAATGCCAAAAGCAATTGCAACAAAAGCAAAAATTGACAAATGAGTTCTAATTAAACTAAAGAGCTTCTGCATAGCAAAAGAATCAACAGAGTAAACAGACAGCCTACAGAATATACTTGCAAACTATATATCTAATATCCAGAATCTATAAGGAACTTAAATTTACAACCAAAAAACAACTCCATTTAAAAGTGGCCAAAGCACATGAACAGTTTTCAAAAGAAGACATACATGCAGCCAACAAGCATATGAAAAAAATACTCAATATTACTAATCATTAGAGAAATGCTAATGAAAACTACAATGAAATATCATCTCACATCAGTTAGAATGGCTATTTTTAAAAAGTTAAGAAATAACAGATGCTGGCGTGGTTGCAGAGAAAAGGAAATGCTTCACAATGTTGGTGGGAGTGTAAATCAGTTTAACCATTAAAGAAAGCAGTGTGATGATCCCTCAAACAGTTAACAGAACTACCATTCAACCCAGCAATCCCATTACTGGGTATATATATACCCAAAGGAATATAAATTGTTCTACCGTAAAGACACACCCACACATATGTTAATCACAATGCTATTCACAGTAGCAAAGACATGGAATCAATGTAAATACCTACCAGTGATAGACTGGAAAAAGAAAATGTCGTACATATATACCATGCAATACTATGTAGCCATAAAAAGAATGAGATTGTGTCCTTTGAGGAACCTGATTGGAGCTAGAGGCCATTACCCTTAGCAAACTAACACAGGAACAGAAAGCCAGATACCACACGTTCTCATTTATAAGTAGGAGCTAAATAATGAGAACAAATGGACACAAAGGAGGGAACATAGACACTGGGGCCAACTTGAGGGAGGAGGGTAAGAGGAGGTAGAAGATCAGAAAAAAATAACTATCAGATACTAGGCTTAGTACCTGGGTGATGAAATAATCTGTACACCAAACCCCCATGACACAAATTTACCTATATAACAAACCCGCACATATAACGCTGAATCTAAAATTAAGTTTTTTTAAAAAGTGAGGTGATTAGGACAAGGGTG
This sequence comes from Gorilla gorilla gorilla, assembly GCF_029281585.2. Classification (NCBI taxonomy): domain Eukaryota; kingdom Metazoa; phylum Chordata; class Mammalia; order Primates; family Hominidae; genus Gorilla; species Gorilla gorilla. Next base: position 73,791,199 of record NC_073241.2, read on the forward strand.
ATTAGGACAGGCTGTGTCCTTATAAGGGGAAATTTGAACACAGAGACAGACACACACAAAGAAGATGATATAAAGACACACAGGGAGAATGCCATGTGAAGATGAAAGATTGGAGTGATGTACTACAAGTGAAGAAGCAGTTGAGGCTACTAGAAGCTAGGAAGGACGTATGGAAAAATTCTTTCCCCGGTGCCTACAGAGGGAGCATGACTCTGCCATCATCTTAATTTCACGTTGTTGGCCTTCAGAACTTTAAGACAAGAAATTTATAATGGTTAAAGCCACCCAGTTTGTGGTACTCTGTTACAGCAGCCCTAGGAAATTAACACACAAAGGTATAGATTTCTTTACGTCTTTCTTGCCTCTTACAAGGGCCAGGATCGCCAGTGTACCATCTATGTTAGGTAGTTATCTTACTTGGGGACTATAGCATTTTGGGATTTAGAACTTGATGTCTGGCAAATCTGGGGAAATTTTCAGACATTATCTCTTTACATATTCCCTCTATTCTATTCTCTCTTTTCTCTCATTCTAAGAAGCTGGTGTGATTTAGGCCTCTTCACCATGACCTGTATATCTCTCTTACTTTCTTCTGTGTTTTCCATTCTTTTTGGCTCTCTGTGTGCTTCAATCTGTGTATTTTCTAATACTCTATTTCCAATTAATTATCTAATCTGTTATGTCTGTTAAAATATAGCCATCTATTAAATTCTTAATTTTAGTTACTATAATTTTTAGTTCCAGATTTCCATACTATTCTACTTTATAGATTCCAGTTACCTGGCTAAACTAGAATTTTATTTTGAATATATTAATTATTATTATATTCAAGTCCATATCTTATCTATATCTTAAAATTCCAACTCGTGATTCACTTTCTGTTGTCTATTTTTCCTCTTGGTTTTCAGTCATTCAGTCTTGTTTCCTACCTTCCTGGAAACTTTTGATTGAATGCTGGATATTCTTACAAAAAAATTATAGTGACATGATATGATGTTCTCTTTCTTCAGGTAGACAGGTAGACTATTGGCATATAAGCTTGATGAAGTTGGGACTGGTCTATTTCAGCTTATCTTTTACTTCTTGAGTACAGCCCTTTCAGGTTTCCAATTATAAAGCCTGGGGTATTCATATGGGCTCCTCTCTCTTGATTGGCTCTGCATGCTAATCCTTGACTCTCTAGTACCAGGAGACTGCCAAAGTCTCTGAGAAATTTTTGGCCTCTGAGCAGCAGCTTTTTGCATTCTTTCTGAGAGTACTGCCTGCCACATGCATTGCTTTGGAGTAAACAATGTCTCTAGGAGAAATTGTGCAACAACCATTCAGGTTCACCTCTCTGTGGTTTCCTTTTCTTTGGGATCTTTCTTCCTCAAATGATGTCTGTCTTGATAGCTCTGAACTCCAAGTTTTGTCTCCCTACCCCTGGTGGGTCTGCCAAAGGCTCTAGGCTGCCACTTTCTGTTTGGCTTTGCTGCCATGATATGTGAATCAGTCAAGGACCTGAGGGGAAAAAGCAGCCATAAATGCCAAGCTGAGTTCAATGCAATTCACTTGTCTTCAGGATCTTGGACCTTAATGTCTGGTTGCTTTAGTTTCTTTCTAATGCTTTCAAATAACCACTTTGCTTCTCTCCCCCAAGCCCTACACCTAATTCATAAATTTCCTGGTGGAAGGTTTTAGCTAATACCAGCAATAATATCATAGCCAGAAACAGAAATGTTTCTTGTTTTTACTGAATTCTATAAAAATAGAGATGGTAATTTCTGCCTTGCTTACCCCACGGGAAGATCTAAAGTTAATTTAACCTGGAGAAAGGAAAATTAGTAAAAGAAGAAAATTAATAACTGATTTAGCAAGTTACTTGTCAAATCTTCCTTGAGTAATCAATTTGTAACAGGCATTGTTTAGTAAAAGAGAAAAAAATAAAAGGAAGGAAGCAAGGGAGGCAGGGAAAGAAGGAAGAGAGGGAAAGAGGAGGGAGAAAGGAGAACACCTCTGCTCCCATGAATCTTTTATTCTAGTACATTCAAATAGATTGTAGGTAAGCAAAAATTTAAAAGATAATGATAACTGCTATTGAGATAATTAAAATAAGGTAGAGACTGTAAAATGACTACTTTAGATTAAGAGGATAGGGAGTAGGAAAAGGCTTTCTGAGGGGATGATATTAAAGCTGAGATCCTAATGACAAGAAGACAGCAGCCATCTGAAGTTTAAGGGGAATAACATTTTAAATAAGAAGAATAGCTAATGCAAAGGTAAGCCCCAAGCCAAAAATGAGCAAGGTAAATCTAACTATCAATGTCAACAATTGCTGTGTGACACTTCTTATTTCTCTACTGCCTGATCCCCTCACCAGTCCCTGCTACTCAAGAAACCAACAAGGAGCTGACTGGCTAGGGAGACTGGAAAACGGAGTTTGTAGACTTTTAACGACAATTGTACAGAACAGAGTACAGATGGGTAAATATGGACCGAGAAACAACAAATTAAAAACCAGCACAGTCTACCCTTTTGTCTACTCATGCCTTTCTACACTTATTTAGGCTTCTAAACAGTGACAATAACAACGATGTATTTACCCCATATGAGATTCAACCATCTTTTATGCAAATGATACTCTCAACTTCTTTTCCCAAAGATGACACAATGTCTCGGAAATTGTTTCTATCTTCAGATGATGTTATTTTATTGGTAGTTAAGTCACAATCCCAAATTATTCTGTCACCTAAAGACTAAATTTTAAAAATAATCATAATCTGTGCCTCTTACATAAAACAGTGAGAAGGGAGAAGAAAAAACATTTAATATATACTTAACAAACAAGAGAAAATTGTATGTAACTGTAAGTAGATATGCAGCCGTTACAACTTCCATCTCTCACTCCCTATTCCATGTTTTTCTTACCCTGAACCATTACCATAATTTGTTAGAATTCCTTATTTGGGAGTAAACCAAGCTGTCATTTATGAAGGGGATAAATCTTATCTATATTTGATTGTTGATATATCCATTAAATTAGGGCATGGAAACACAGAGTATAGATGGGTGAATATGGACTGAGATACCCTCAGAAACCCGTGAGTTTCAGATTATTTTCCTCTGTTATACTATGGCGAAACAATTATTTTTCCTTTTGGTAGTCAGGATCAATCAACTTAACCAGAAAGTGGATTGATTCTTTCTCTACCTGTTGGTTTTGTGGCATAAGTACCAGTTGTCAGCCTTAACTTTCACTTTCATTAAATTATTGTTGTTTATCTGGTGAAGGCATGCCTCCAGTGAGAACCAAGACCTTCTAATCAGTATAGCCAAAAGGTAAGGGGCCAGACAGTAAAAGTTTTGCATCATATGCTACCTAAATATCAATCCCTCACTAATGATGTGCTGAGAAGGGTTCAGAGGAGGCATAGAGGAATGTATCAGGGAGAGAGACACTGACTGTTGAAAGCTATGTGATCTTTGTCCTTTGTAGTCCAGGTGTGATGGTAGAAGTCGTTGCCATTGGTATGTGCTCCCTAATTTCAGTTGGAATGATGGGATCCCAGAGAGGCAAGCTCCACATAGCAGCAGACAAGGTAGGCACAATCATAACAGGCAAGAAAAATAGAGTGGCATCCAGAGTATGGCACACAGAATTCAGATGGATCACTGGAGATTAGTAATTGATCATGCTTTCCTTAGAAATAGACACCATATTGTAGCAGTGCTTACCTACAGATGGTGCCTGACATACAATGGTTTGATTTAAACTTTTTACACATTGAGATGATACAAATGCTATACACATTCAGTAGAAACCATACTTCAAGTACCTACACAACCATTTGTTTTTCACTTTCAGTACAATATTCAATAAATTACATAACATATTCAACACTTTATTATAAAATAGGCCTTGTGTTAGGTGATTGTGCCAAACTGTAAGCTAATGTAAGTGTTCTGAGCACATTTGAGGTAGGCTATGCTAAGCTATTATGTTTGGTAGGTAAGGTGTATAAATGCTTTTTCAACTTATGATGGGTTTATTGGGACATAACCTCATCATAAGTTGAAGAGCATTTGTATATCTTTCAGTGTTTATAAGCATTTCTTGAATTTCAGTTATGAAGTCATTATTCTTAAAAAAAAAAAAAAAGTGAAAGGAAACCTGAGTGGAAAAAAATTAGGAAGGACAACTAAGTTTTAGTCATGACTACACTGTGGATTTTTTCATGACCATGGGCAAGAGACTTCTTTTGGGACCTCATCTTTTGTAATTATGAAGTGAGAATAACAAAATAATTTAAAAGATAGTAATAGCTGGTATTTACTGAACACCTACAATGCAGCAAGTACTGTTTTAAACACATCAGTCGTCTCATCCAATCCTCTTATGACATGTGTCCTATTATTAAACTCATCTTGCAGATGAGACAATTGAAACACAGAGACGTTAATAATCCATCCAAGCTTCAACAGTTTGTAAGTGTCAGTCCAAGGTCTTAAATCTACACACTTAATGCCACTAAGTCATGGATGAAGCCGCTTTAATCTCAGTTTCAATGTCTGCGGTTTTCTTTTAAGTCTCAAAATGGCCCAACCTGATCCCCAGAAATGACCAATTTTAGGGAAACAGAAACCAGCTTTCTGCAAGTGGGCTGATTGTGTAACTTAACTCAGGTGGACTAAATTGGCTGTAAATTCTTTTACCAGGCATCTATGCCCTACAGGCTTCTGGGCAGTAGAACAAAAATAACAAAGTGCATAATGATCACAACAGGGACAACTTGCCCAAACAAATCTATGTGTGCCAAAGCACAGGAGAGAGGAAAAGAAATAGTTTCCTATCTACACCACTGATCATTCTAGGAGACTACTTCATAAATGGTTGCCAAAGCAGAAAAGAGGGTGATGGTGGGTGGGAAAGCGGGGTTACAGGGCATCGCAGAATGGCATGGAATCATGGGAAGGCACTGGCCTAGATGTGGGACACTCACGCTCCAGTCCTGCCTCTGACTCTAAACTACTGCACAGCATTGAACATGTTATAATCTCCACTGGATATTAGTACTAAAGGAATCATCAGTTTGAAATTCCAGATTTTACAGATGAGAAAATGGAGGTCCAACAAAGTGCAGCCAAACCTCAGTTGAACTATTCAGAATCCCCAGACCTTCTTTCTGTCCACACTACGCCATTTTACCAGCCTAAGGCTATTCATTATTCTGACCATCGATTTTCTCATCTGTATAATGGGAATAACCTGACACACTCTAACCATCTGCTATAGGTGATTACACAAGACTAAATGAGGTAATATATGAGGTTGTTTTTAAAAGTGCATACCATTCAAATGCCACTGGCCTGAGGGGTTTGGAATGTAACATTTTTCTTCTCACTGGATAACCCATTTCTACAGACTGTAGCAAGAATGCCCTAAGGGTCTCCAGAAACAGACTTGGAGTTCAAAAGAAGATAAACATCATTTAAGGTCAACCAATGAGTTAGAACTAAGAGGAATAGAATGGAGGAATGGGAAATTTTAAGGAGATGGTGAAAAAGAAACTCATAAAATATAATTTGGCAAACCACAAAATTTTCTCTGCAGAGACAAATTGATCACTGTACTGCTTGCATCATTCAAGCTCACACCAGACACAGCACTTCAGGATGCACCAGGTGGGTGATCTGCCATAAGCATAGAAGCAAGCAAAGGTATCCTAAGTTGGGCTTTCTGTTTCTCAGCCCACAGGCTTTCTGCTAATGTGTCCTGTCTCCTCCTCAGCCTGGACACAATTGTCCTGCATGGCCTGGTCATCCCTGATGGCTTTAGTCAGCCAACTTTTAAATAATGGCGCATCTAGGCCCATGTGTTCTCATTTACTATGCAACTACTTTTTGCTTAGCTATCATCCAATGCTTATTATGAGCCCAAGCCCACACTGAGTGCTTTGTGTGTATTATCTTATTTAACTCCCCCAACAGCACAATGAAGTAAGTCATTGAATGCTTTTGAGATGCTAATGTAATCCTCATTTACCAAGCAAATATCCTGAGGGCCAGAGAGGAACCAGCAAGCCGAGGAGCCAAGTCTGAAACCAAGACAGTCTGAACCTAGGGTTTGTACTTTTAACACCCTGCAATTTTGTCATCTTGGTTGTTTCATTGTCTTGAGCTATAACTTCAACCCAGTTGCACCAGGGAATGAATCTCTTGAGTTACTTTCCAAACAATTTTTGTTTTTACAGATATTTAAGAAGCTCTCACATTGATGAAAAATTAACCTTATTCTATATAGCTTTAGAAGTTAAAATGAGACTCAATGGCTGAAAAAACCTAGCCCAACTTCAGCTTACTGTAAAAAAGACTTGTATTTTCATGGAAGTGGTCCAATGAATGGAAACAGCTATTTTGTGAGTGTGGCAAGCAGAAATTATTGTTTAAGAAGAGATTGTCAGAGACCACCTGTTAAGGATTGCTGCCATGCTGAGGGGGGATTTCCGTTTGGAAGCTCCTAAAGTCATGGCTACTCTGAAATCTTACAAGTCTATGACCAGCAGGTCTCAATAAAGAATAAGTAACATCTTGTCAAGCATGGCCTTCTGTGGTGATTTTACACCAAGGATAATCTGAACAATCTCCTAAAATGAGAGTCGAGAAACTAATTCTGTGTATTGAGAAAGGGAATACTTCTCCTGAGTTTGATCTATTTTAAAGCCATCATGCTATTCTCTGTCTGAAAACTTTTCTCTATTTCAGTTACCGAATTTAACTATTCCTTCTTCATGGCCATTTCAAGTCTCACCACCTCCACAAAGAGTTTCTCTGGGCCATCCCAGGCCTTGACACTACTCTCTTCTCAAACTCTTGCAACACCTTCTCTTCTCTGAAAATCAATATAGTACCATCCTACTTGCAGAAAAAGCACTGTAGGAGCTGTCAGGTTGCAGAAGAGTCAATGACCATTCAGAATGAGGATACTCAAGAAAAGACTTTGAAAGAAAAATGTGACCTGCAGCTAAATCCTAAAACATTGACTGTCAGCCCAGGAGGGTAAAAAATATGTCTGATCTTCTGATGGAAGCTTAGCAGTTAGCACAGTAGCTAGCACATTATAGAGGCTAAAAGCATTTATCAAAGGAAAAAGAGAGGAAGGAAAGGAAGAACATGTGGAGGAGGGGAGAGAGGAAGGGGAGAAAGGAAGCCAAAGTGGTCCAGGCATGTTTGTGTAATACTGAGGAGACCAAACTAGTGAGAACAATGTGTATCTGTGTTGAGCAGTGGCTATTGGGGAAAATGAGCAGTGTAGGCTCCAATTAAGAAGAGCCCAGAAAGTCTGGATGAGAACTTGAGGCTGGCTGTAGAGAGATTTATAACATTCTGAATAGCATCGATGATTTTTTTGGCTTCTTTATTAGACCGCAAGTCATGTGAGAACATGGTTCTCAGCCTATTCTTGATATCTTCAGCCGATTTAGCTATGTATAATACTTGATTGAAAAATAAATAAGCAAATGAATAAACCAGTCTCTGCCTAGTCATCCTAGAGATGAATCAATTTTTCACACCTTGCCAACATTCTGGTACTCGCCACAATGTTGGACACTCTCACACATAGAAGAGCCAAAGAAATGTGACCATTTCTTCAACTCGGACACTATGAAGTGACATTTAATGAACTTTCTTCTAAAGAGGGTATTTATCATTAAATCAATCTCACTTCTCCAGTGCTATTCAGAAACTCCCAGTCTGCACTGGCAGCCAATTTCCAATTCCCAGTCGTGCTCTTGAAACAGAACTGAACAGAAAGTTTACTGAGAGACTTTTAAATTGCCCCCAATCCCTGGAAAACACTTTATTGAAAGTGTTTCAGCCCCTTTTTTCCTGACTAGAATATCTTTAAATCAATTATAATTCATCCTTCAGAAGATGGTCATATTAAAATTGAGTTTTGTAGAAGAGTAGAAAGGAAGAGGACTTGGTCAGAGAGTTTTGACCTCAAATATTGTCTTTGCTACTTACTAATCCTGAAAAAGTTACCTTCTCTAGGTCTCAGTTTCTTAATCCGTAAAATTATACCAATGCCTACTACATTTTTGTACATTATAGTAACATTTTTGCACATCAGTTTTATATATATATACACATATAAATATATACGTATATAATATACATATAATGTATATAAAATATATACATGTATGTATATTTTTATGTAAATATTAACAAAATTCAATCTGATAATTTTTTTCCCTAGGGAAACAGACCTGCTTTTCACAGCAAAGACTCTTGTCCTAAAACTGTCTTATTCCATTCTTCCATTAAAACATAACTTTCTCTTTGACATCCTCTTAGGGCCCAGCATTTGACTAGTAAGGTACCTTTTCAGACTAATGTGTTAGTAGAACATTTCTTTGTGATGGAGTATTCCCATTTTTAACTAGAAAATTCTGGATATCTTACCCCGATAGATTTTAATCTTAATATTATTAAACATTATTAAATTGATAAATCTATGCTGATAGAAAGCCATTAAGAAATAAAGTTGGGGTTTAATTGCTTGGGGATAACTTTACATTTTTAAAATCTTCTTCTGCATAGGTGACTATGTGGTAGGTTAATCATGAGCTTGTAACTGAACCAAAGCCAACAAAATGCATTTCAGTAGAATAAACATAAGGCCCTATGTTTAGATTCAAAACATCTACTTGACAAATAGAGGATGGAGCTTATTTTAGAAATACTCACATGCAAAAATATGACAGTATTATTTGACTACAAGTTGGGGGTGTTTAAAAGGCTTACACAAAATTAGATCAGTCACATTTATACATCTGTCAAATCAGTATCATGAGACAATATAGCTGGTTCCACTGTGATGGCTGGACTATAGGTGGAACTCAAGATAACCTATTTTAAGATACCCTGCCAAAGGAAGACAATGAAAGGTCTAAATATCATGTCAAATGAGATTCACCTGAGGCAAATAGGCATCTCTCTCTCTCTCTCTCTCTCTCTCTACCCAGAAGACTAGAAGATTAAAAGAAAATACAAATAATTAAGAGACTGTTATAAGAAAGAGAAAAAAGCTGGGCATAGTGGCTCACACCTGTAATCCCAGCACTTTGGGAGGCCAAGGTGGGTGGATCACAAAATCAGGAGTTCAAGACCAGCCTGGCCAAGATGGTGAAACCCCGTCTCTACTAAAAATACAAAAATTAGCCGGGCGTGGTGGCAGGCACCTGTAATCCCAGCTACTCGGGAGACTGACGCAGAGAATTGCTTGAACCTGGGAGGCAGAGGTTGCAGTGAGCTGAGATCGAGCCAATACACTCCAACCTGGGCAACAGAGTGAGATTCTGCCTCAAGAAAAGAAAGAGAAAAAAGAGAGGTGACTCTAAAGGACAGAATTAAGACGACTTGTTAGGAACAGTGAACACATCTATTTTGCTGCATATAAGAAACGGCTTTCGAGTAAGTAGAGCTACACAAAAATGGAAGGGTCTATTTCACAAAGAAATAACTTACTGTTTTCTGCGACTTCAAAGCCTAGTGTAGTTCTTGACTCATGATAGAAGAAGGGAGGGAGGGGAAGAAGGGAGGAAGGGGAAGAAGGAAGACGGGAAGGAAGGAGGGAAGGGAGAATGGAGGGTAGAAGGAGGGAAGAAAGTGGGAGGGGAGAAGGGAGGAAGTTGCCCTCTCAACTCACAGCTAGAGCCAGCCCCTTTTCCCTAAATAGATCAGGATTTCTTATTAAAACCACATCACCTGCCCTTTCCCAGAAAGTTTCCTCAATCACCACCTGGTCCAAATTTGCTTTAAACGGACTCTTTCACAGTGAAATTCCACTTCGAACTTAACCTAACTCTGAAAGGCAGGGCATGACAAAAGTGTTCATTTTCCTAACTGGAAAAAAAAAAAAAAAATCTTGAAATTTCTCACATATATTTTGTATTCTTTTCTATTATAAATGTTAGACATAGTGCAGTTTCAGCATCTGCCAGCAAAATATATACGGATATATATATATATATATAAACCATTGTGGAATAAAATTTCATCAAAATAAGGGAAGATGGGTGAAGGACACATAACAATTTTTAATAGAACCATATTTTCTTAAACCTTAAATTCCAGTATTCAACATATCTTTGTTGAGTAAAATTTGTTTGTTCATGCTTAGAGATTTCATATAGTCTAGTCCTGAGTCTAATCAGAAATTCCTATTACATTTAAAAGAGTTTCATAGCATCGACTTGTTTTTTAAAATTTTAACGACAAAAAAAAAAAAAAAGCACGAAATGGCCATTCTGTAACAGTCACTTAATTCACCTTGGTAATATGCCTTAACTATGCATCATCCCTTTTGGTTGACTCTGATGGACCTGATTTCTGACATATCCTTTAGGATGATCTAAAGAACAACCTGAGAGTTGTAATCAGGAAATCTGGGTATTAGTACCAGATCCACTACTTCGTAAACGTGTGGCCTTGGGCAATTCCCATAGCTCTTCTGGGCCCCAATTTTCTCAGATGTAAAAGGAGATAAAATTATTACCCCATTTTACCTCTCTGGCTTATTGCAAAATTATCTGACATATCCTATATGAACACACTTTAGTAATCTGTGAAGACTTTTTTTTTTTTTTTTGAGATGGAGTTTCACTCTTGTAATCCAGGCTGGAGTGCAGTGGCACAATCTCAGCTCACTGTAACCTCTGCCTGCCTCCCGGGTTCGCGCCATTCTCCTGCCTCAGCCTTCTGTGTAGTTGGGATTACAGGTGCCCACCGCCATGCCTGGCTAATTTTTTGTATTTTTAGTAGAGATGGGGTTTTGCCACGTTGGCCAGGTTGGTCTTGAACTCCTGGCCTCAGGTGATCTGCCCGCCTCAGCCTCCCAAAGTGCTGGGATTACAGGCATGAGCCACCGCACCCTGCCTGCAAAGACTTTTAAATAGCATAGACATCCTTGTCCTTCACAAGTTTATGAGAAAACAAAAATATCCTTATCTCATTCTCAAGGAGCAATATCGGATTGGGTTCCTTCTCAAATTCACAAGATCTCTATCGACAAAACCATTGCTGTGCCTGGAGAGTGGCTAGGATCATCACAGAGAGGCGGCGATGCGACTGAGCTCCATTGATGGATATTTTGTTTTCTTGTGGAACTAAAGCAATAACAAAACCCGATTTACAATAACGTATTTCCTAAACTTCTGCTTTCTATATTTTTTGTCACTATGTATAGTTCAAAGCATAATTGAAGCCTATGTGGACTTTGTACACCCTGGAAATCTGAGAAGGACCTTGAATTAAAAGGCTACTTTTATTATACCTTATAAGTCTACTTTTATGATTATTTCATAATGGCGTAACGCATGGGGCTCATACCACTCTGAATTCTTATCAGAGTCCTACCACCAAAGATACTCACAGCCTAATCCCCAGAACCTTATGCATTCCATATGTGACCCTACATAGCAAATGGGAGTATGCAGGTATGGTTATGCTAAGGATCTTGACATAGGGATATTATCCAGAATCAGCTGAGTAATCATTGGGATCCTTACAAGAGGGAGACAGATGAGTCACAGGTGTAAAGGAAGTGTTGATGCTAGAAGTGGTGGTCAGAGCGATGCAGGGTCGTGAGTCAAGGAATGTGGACAGCCAAAAAGGCAAAGACACAGATTTTCCCTAGAGCCTCCAGAAGAAACAGCCAGCCCTGCTGACACCTTGATTTTAGCACACAGCACCTGATTTTTGACTCCTGGCCTTCAGAATTTAAATGAATGAATGAATGAATGAATTCATGTTGTTTTAAGCTGCTAAGTGTGTAGTAATTTGTTAAAACAGTAACTAGAAACTAATACACTAGATCTATAAAAATATCTCTCTAAAATAAAATAATTGTCACAAACATCTACATATCTAACATCAGTTCTGACATTCTATAGATAGTCTTACTCTTGGGAAAATCTAGTTTCTCGTATGGCAGTATAGTTAGATTTTATACAGATAATTAGGGCTCTGTTGCTTCTAGAAATAAGCTTGTTTCTCTGTTGTAAGTTGTTTGTATTTTGGTTTTAGTTCTTGTATTTATTTGCCTGAAGGAAAAAAAAAGGGTATGTGTATTTTTTTTCTGGAACAAAATAGGGATAAAAATAAATGAATAGATGCAATGAAAGGAGTACTGGCTGCAAATGGAGAGACTTGGTCTCTAGTCCTGCCTTTGCTAGTGGGTAGGCCACTTCACCTCTCTGTCTCTGTGTTTCTGTGTTTCTGTGCGTGTGTGTGTGCGTGTGTGTGTGTGTGTGTGTGTGTGTGAGTTTCCTGGTGCTACCATAACAAATTACCACAAACTGAGTGGCTTCAAACAACAGAAATTATCTCACAGTTCAGGAAGCCAGAAGTACAGGATTAAGGCGTGAGTAGCATTAGTTCCTTCTGGAACCTCAGAAGGGGAATTTATGCTTCCTCTTAGCTTCTGCTGGTTGCAGCAGTCCAGTTTGCAGCATTCTTCTGCTTGTAAGTGCATCACTCCAAATCCTTGACTGTCATCACATGGGACCTCTTCCCCGATTGTCTTTTCTGTGTCTCTGTTTTCTCTTCTTATAAAGACACTAAGCATTGGATTTAGGGCCCGCCTTAATCCAATATGACCCCTCTATCAGTCACGACTCTCCAGAGGAACAGATCCATTAGGATGTATATATCTACATACAGAAAGAGGTTTAAGGAATTGGCTCACTTGATTATGAGGGCTGACAAATCCCAAGATGTGCAGTGGGCAAGTCGAAGAACCAGGAGAGGTGATAATGTAGTTCTAGTCCAAAGGCCAAGAGGCTCCAGAGCCAGGAAAAGCCAATGTTTCAGTTTGAGTCCAAAGAAAGGGAAAAACTAGTGCTTCACCTGGAAGGCAGTCAGGCAAGAGGAACTCACCCTTTTTCCAGGGATGGTCAGCCTTTTTGTTCTAGTTCAGCCTTCAACTGAATAGATGAGGCCCATTCACATCAGGCAGGGCAATTTACTGTACTCAGTCTATTCATTTAAATGTTAAGCTCATCCAAAAACATCCTCACAGAAATACCCAGAATAATGTTCGACCAAATATCTGGGCACCCTGAAGCCCAAGGAAGTTGACACATAAAATTAATTATTACAACCTTATCTTAACTAATTTTATTGCAAGGATCCTACTTCCAAATAAGGTCACATCTGAGATTCCAGGTAAACATGAATTTTGGAGGGTGGGGCACTCTTCCACCCTCTATATCCTCTCCATTGCCTTTTCTGTGAAATGAGGGCGTGGACCTGCGGGATGGGAGCAGGTCCTCTATAGCAAGGGATTTCGGGTGCTGATAAGATTGAGAAATGCTGCTTTGAACAAAATCGGCCTGATTTCTTTATCACTGGCCCTTGCTGAGACTTTATTTCATAAAGAAGTACTGCGAATCTTCAAGAGGAAGATACTGCTCTGTTTTTTCAGGGCTTATTTGATTATAGAAACCCCTCTCTGGTTGTTTTTGGCATGCCTAGGAACATCTCTCAATACAGGGTTCCCTGGAACCCAGTTTCAGAAACACTGGACTAGATCAGTGATCTCCAAGTTCTCAATTTCCAATAATCTGTGGTTCTATAGATCATTAGTTCTCCAACTTCCTTTTAAAAAATAAAGTACTCTTAGGCTGGGCGCAGTGGCTCACGCCTGTAATCCCAACACTTTGGGAGGCCGAGGCGGGCAGATCACAAGGTCGGGAGATCGAGACCATCCTGGCTAACGCGGTGAAACCCTGTCTCTAATAAAAATACAAAAAAATTAGCCGGGCCTGGTGGCAGGCACCTGTAGTCCCAGCTACTCAGGAGGCTGAGGCAGGAGAATGATGTGAACCCGGGAGGCAGAGCTTGCAGTGAGCCGAGATCGCGCCACTGCACTCCAGCCTAGGCAACAGAGCGAGACTCTGTCTCAAAAAAATAAAAAATAATAATAATAATAATAATAAAGTACTCTTGAACTCCCAGTATTGGTTTAAATTATATTTATTAAAATGTTACTTAAATATGAAAAAACATAAAACTACCTATAAATCCCTTATGCTTCTGACTCTTATAGAACTATAAAAACCAAACAAATGTACAAACGAATTCAAAGAAAACCAATAAAATTAAAATTAACAACATTAATTTAATGTGATATCATTTTGTTGGAATTATATCATTGCTCACAATGTGCATGCTGTATGCTCTGTTCCAGTGCAGTTCAACAAATTTATTACAATGTGCCACAGGTGACTCGATCCTCACACCGTTTCTTTTTCTCTTCAAATTCCAGGAAGGCTTTGTTTGCACAGCTCTTAGGGATGCCGTTTGCCTTCTTATGGTGGGAGCACACAATTTATATATTTTTTATACCTCTGTATTTTTTTTCTTATTACTGGTAAGCATTAGATAGTTCTTTGTATTACTGCAATAATAAACACAAATAGAAAGAAAGCTATGAATATTGTGAGTAGGTAATTAAGTAGCCATCCAAACATCCAAAATATCCAGAATGTCTTTGCTTTAGATTCACATGATCATTAGACTAAAATAAGACACTTTAAAACAAGTATAAAAATAAGAGATAGTTGGCAAATCTCTTTAACGTTTAATTTTTTAGAGCCCATTTTAAAAGTGCCAACTACAGATGATTGTAGTTCTCCCACATGAACTTGAAATTCCTCTACAGAGGCTAGCTCATCTCTTTTCTTCCATTCTCTTCCCAGGAACCAAGGAGTTAATAATACTCATGAAGATGATGCTCCACCGTGGGTCCTAACCACTTGTCTCTATTTGGGAAATCACGGCCATGAATGTTTCCTTCATAAGACTCTATGTAGAAATTTGTGTAGTGTACTGTGGCTTCTGCAGACTCCCAGTTCAACCTCCAGTAAGAAAGGGACAAGTCTAACAATCTCGCTAAAATGACTCTCTTAGATTGCCCATAAAAAAAAATGTCATTAATTCGGACTTAACTGGGCTATGAAGAGGCCAGTAGGAATTAGAGAAGTCCTTTCTCTTCACTGTCTAGTAAACATAGCAATTCAAACCAGCTTAACAAAGTGTTAAGAAGCAGAGATCCTTTAATGGCCTGCTTTAATGAACAGGTAAGAACATTTTTAAAATAGCACAATGATTGTTTTCTTGCAAATTTGATTCTCTACTATTCTATTAAGCACTTTAATTATCTG
Organism: Gorilla gorilla gorilla; assembly: GCF_029281585.2. Taxonomy (NCBI): domain Eukaryota; kingdom Metazoa; phylum Chordata; class Mammalia; order Primates; family Hominidae; genus Gorilla; species Gorilla gorilla. The sequence goes on from NC_073241.2 coordinate 73,806,408, forward strand.
CAATCTTGTTTACCCCAGTAATTTGCTAAGAAAACCTTTTCCTTCCTAGCTAGAGTAGAAGCAACATTTAGCTCAGGCTGGTCCAAATAAGCAAGAGTTTCAAATTAGTAGCATCTGATTTAATTATATTTTACTAACAGCCAAGTCAGGAAAATGCATTAACCCACTTAGCCCACTAGGGGTTCCCTTTGTGTTCTGAAGTTAATCGCTGCCATTTACTTCCCTGCCTGTTGCCGCCTTCCTGGCTGCTTTCTCATTTACAATAGGGTGGGCAACATTTTGACAAACCTCACTCAACCTCTCCAGCATTCCCAGCTCAGCAGATGGTGGATGAATGGTGATTTGGCTGTCAGTCTGCATGATGAGATTAGAAGGTCACCAAAAAGCCACCCGGACCAAAATCATTATACCTTTTTGTTTGTGCAGCAAGTCCGGAAGGAGCTATCACATAGACATACTCACCATTAACACTACTTCTTGGGGACTTTTCGAGTTAGCTCATATTTTACATCCTCACAGTGTCACTTTTTCTCTGTTAGTCACACATTCCATGTACATTAGCATGTAGTGCTTGTTTCTATTAACTTAAATTTCTGAGAGGTATGCTGCATCTTTACAACGACGTGGCTTGGAGGACAGAAGTTCCTTTTTCTTGCATTTTTGTTCAGACCTCCCTCCTAAGCCTGTGGCACAATGATAAACCTGGGATCATAGAGTTGCTACCTTAGGATAGAGTAATTGTGAGGTAATACTTTTTAAGTGTTTTAAATAGTATCTAACTAAGAGTTAAGTGCCCAAGGGATGTTAGGGAATAAATAAGTGTAGATACTTCAGTCATTAACTTCTATTATCAGGACCTACGCTTTCTGATTATTCACTCACTCCACAAGCATGATTTGTCCTCCTACCTGGTGCCAGCCACTGTGCTACACAGGAGATGACGTAACAATGAAGACAAACGTCTCTCCTCTCAAGTGGCTTTCGGTTGGCAAAGCTAGGTCCAATAGCTGTAATAAAGTGAGCTCATTCAGTTCCCTACTCCCAATCTCAAAGAAATCGTTACAAAAAGGGGGTGGGCATTAATCAATACGATTTGTAGTATTATCCTGGAGAAAATTAGCACAGTTGGGAAAATTTATATTTAGGAGAAATTATTCCAACCAATCACCAGGAAGGCTTTTTTTTCCTGAACATAATATTAATAATCTGTACTAGGCCTAAAATAATGTTTATTTTATTCTCCTCTGGTTCTAAAAATACACAATGGCTTGAAAGCCAAAATCTAACTTGTAATTTTCACAGCTGAATCATATTCATTTCCTTCCAAATCGGATACTCCTGGGCACTGCCACCAAAACTCAACAGCAGCCCAACTCGAAGCCCAAAAGCTCCCCTGGGGAGGGGCTGGGGTGGTTGCATTCCATTTATAGCAAGATGAAAAAGAGCATCTCTAAAGTAGAGGATATTCAATCAATAGACAGAAAGATGGGGTAGAAGACCTTCAAAGCTCTTTCCAATCTCAGATCCCATTGAGAGGTGACAGCGTGCTGGCAGTCCTCAGAGCCCTCGCTTGCTGTTGGCACCTCCTCTGCCTGGGCTCCCACTTTGGCGGCATTTGAGGAGCCCTTCAGCCCACCACTGCACTGTGGGAGCCCCTTTCTAGGCTGGCCAAGGCTGGAGCCCATTCCCTCAGCTTGCAGGGAGGTGTGGAGGGAGAGGCGCTAGCGGGAACCGGGGCTGCGTGCCGCGCTTGCGGGCCAGCTGGAGTTCGGGTGGGCGTGGGCTTGGCGGGCCCCGCACTCGGAGTAGCCGGCCAGCCCTGCCGGCCCTGGGCAATGACGGACTTAGCACCCGGGCCAGTGGCTGCGGAGGGTGTACTGGGTCCCCCAGCAGTGCCAGGCCACCGGCTCTGCGCTCGATTTCTCACGGAGCCTTAGCCGCCTTCCCGCGGGACAGGGCTCGGGACCTGCAGCCTGCCATGCCTAAGCCTCCCACCCACTCCATGGGCTCCTGTGCGGCCCGAGCCTCCCCGACAAGCACCACCCCCTGCTCCACGGCGCCCAGTCCCATCGACCACCCAAGGGCTGAGGAATGCGAGCACACGGTACAGGACTGGCAGGCAGCTCCACCTGCAGCCCCGGTGCGGGATCCACTAGGTGAAGCCAGCTGGGCTCCTGAGTCTGGTGGGGAGGTGGAGAGTCTTTATGTCTAGCTCAGGGATTGTAAATACACCAATCAGCACCCTGTGTTTAGCTCAAGGTTTGTGAGTGCACCAATCGACACTCTGTATCTAGCTGCTCTGGTGGGGCCTTGGAGAACCTTTATGTCTAGCTCAGGGATTGTAAACACACCAATCGGCACTCTGTATCTAGCTCAAGGTTTGTAAACACACCAATCAGCACCCAGTGTTTAGCTCAAGGTTTGTGAATGCACCAACCGACACTCTGTATCTAGCTGCTCTGGTGGGGCCTTGGAGAACCTGTGTGTCCAAACTCTGTATCTAACTAATCTGATGGGGACATGGAGAACCTTTGTATCTAGCTCAGGGATTGTAAACGCACCAATCAGTGCCCTGTCAAAACAGGCCACTCGGCTGTACCAATCAGCAGGATGTGGGTGGGGCCAGATAAGAAAATAAAAGCAGGCTGCCCGAGCCAGCTTTGGCAACCCGCTTGGGTCCCCTTCCACACTGTGGAAGCTTTGTTCTTTCACTCTTTGCAGTAAATCTTGCTACTGCTCACTCTTTGGGTCCACGCTGCTTTTATGAGCTGTTAACACTCACCGCGAAGATCTGCAGCTTCACTCCTGAGCCAGCGACACCAGGAACCCACCAGAAGGAAGAAACTCCGAACACATCTGAACATCAGAAGGGACAGACTCCAGAAGCGCCACCTTAAGAGCTGTAACACTCACCGCGAGGGTCCGCGGCTTCATTCTTGAAGTCAGTGAGACCAAGAACCCACCAATTCCAGACACACCATTATGCTGGGAGACTTAATGAGTGGCTCGTGAAATGTGATAAACATCCTGGGCAGAATATGAGTGGAAGCCAGGTGTTCTAATCTCCAGCTGATGAGTTTGAAAAGCAGATTGTGGTGGGCCTGGTCTACAGCTCAAGGAATAAAATAGTGCTAGCTTTTCATTAAGGAAAATAGCTTATAGGACAAAGAAATAGCAGGGTAGCAAACCATTTTATGTGAACCCACAAAGCATTCGCTAAGCCCCAGTTTGGGAGAGGCAGATAGATATACACAAAGGTTGTAGAGGCAGTCACAGCTGGAAAGCTAATAAGTTTTTGAGAGATGATTTGGCCCTTAGATGACACCACTCCCTTCTCATTAGGGGGCACTTGAGAGGGAGAGGCAGCAACAGCCTTCCCTGACCTTCCCTGCAGGCCCTGAGCAAAAGCTGAATAAAGGCCTGGAGTAATTTTAGAGCTGATGGGATGATGGCCTTTCTGTGGCTAGAATGTTCACTCTAGGAAATTTTGAAAATAAGGCACAGTGGCATGGTAATCTAAGAGTCTATTTATAAACAAGGATTCTAAATTTTGATGAACCAAAGAATAGGCATAGATTCAAAATACATACTTGTCACCATTAAGAACATTCTTCTCCAAAAGAACAGAATTTCTCAAGCCAATCTCTGACTGGGACAGGAACCAAGGAATATACTGCTTAGGGGTGTGGTTTTTAAAGATTCATGAACTCTCATAGGGAAATCTATATTAAAAATTAAGAGCATAAAACTTGGAGTCAAAACCGAGTTAGATTCTAGTTTTATTCCATATTAGCTACACAACCTTATGTTAGTTATTTAATCTCTTCGAGGCCTCATTTTCTCATTTTTATAATGAAATATCATGACCTTGGATAGGTCAGTAGAAGTTTTGGGGTTACAACCAAAGAGTCAGAAATTTTAAATGCGAGGGGTCCCTGGGTTTGTTCCTCTACTCTCCATCTTCATGAGACCAGAAGACTAGGGTGTCAAAAAAAAAACTGTACCCCAAGCTCGGCTAAGAAGCTGGGCAGGCAGAGAAAGGAGCACAGTCCAACTCTCAGAGTTGAAAAGAAGGTTCAACTTCTGAAAGATCTTTGATAATTTAATCGCTGGAAACATATGAGTGAGTTCTTTTTCCTCATTTATTTGCTCATTTATTATCCCTTACAAGTCCAAGGGCTATACTGGCCATTATAAGGCAGACCCACTTTGCTTCAAGCTAGGACACTTTGCTCCAATGTGGGGAACTATCTTGGACCACAAATAGGAGGAAAATTTAAGTCATCTGAATTCTGAATTATTCAGAACCATAAAGCTGAACTTGCCATCCAAGCCACCAGAGGAATAAATTTTTCAGTATACCTCAGCTTTGTGAGTTTGTACATTTGAGAAGTTTTGTGAGTTTGTGAGTTTGTCCTCATTTTCTGCATTCATACCAAACTTTACAGAGATTAGCATCTTTTTAGTGACACTAAAGACAAGATTCATCCCATTCATTGAATCTCTTTTTGAATCAAATGTATAATGAGCCTATGCTTATAATTATCAATCCCAGTGAACCCCACTTCATTTCTCTGTGACTGTCCCAAGACACACCTTCAGCCCTGGATTCTCCATTGTACCAGTGTCATTTTTTCAACTGTGTATTAGGCATTTGAGGATAACCTGCTGCCCCCTAAAGCTAATATATTTAACATTAAATTTATATTTTCTCCAAAGCACTTCATTTTATGAAATAGCCACTAAATGAATACTTGTTGGCTAAACCCGTAAAACTCCTGTTCATCTTGATATTAACATCCATTGCTCCATTATTCCCTCCGTTTACAAGCCTTGAACACATTCCTGTCTTTGACTCCGCCCTTTCCATGAACCCTCAAGTTCAATTAATCACCAGTTTGTTCAAATATTTCTTTGACACACATTCACCCTTGTCAATACCCAGATTCAAGGATCTTACTATTTTATCACCTGTATTAAATTCTTTATTCTCACTTTCTCCCTAATTCTAATCTATCTTTTTAATTAATCGATAGTTACCAACCATGGCTTTGACTCAGGACTTACCATTTCTTCAGTAGTGAAATGTGCCAGGCAGTGTTTTAAGATCCTAAAGCTGTAGGTTTTAATCTGTGTTGCAAAGATCCATGGGAGTCCCATAGAGGGAGGAAGCTAAGGGGAACTTCAAGGCTCTTTTGTCTCCTCTTCCACCAGAGATGATCGTTCTTTTCCTCTATTTTACATATAGGAATCTACATAAATTGCTTTCAAATTGTCTTTCTTGGCAAAAACGAGTTTGAGAATCATTGGTACGTGTGTAAAAGGCAAACCTCCTTAGCCTGCTATTTACAACTTTCCCAATCTAGCCCCACACATCTTTACAAATTAGTTCATTTTATGTCTCTTCATGTTGAGTTTTCTCAGTGGTTTTTTCCAATAGATCTTAGGTGCTCTCACCCTCCCCACTCATTGTCTCCTACCTAAATGCTGCCCATCTGTGGTAGTCAATGGTTCTATTATTCATCAAATATGTCTGCTTCTCTATTCTTCTGGTACAAGAGAGGATTACATTTCCTAGGATCTTGTGTATAGTTCTGGCCAGTGACTTTTGAGTGAAAGTGGTTTGTATCCCTTACAGAGAAGAAAATTAATTGTCAGTTGCAGACCCTCCGATGGTCTATCTTTCTCTCTGGTGCTTCATATCTACACTCCAGATAATGGTCGCACTATTAGACTCAGTCTAGACTGAGCCTGAGACTGAGCAGAGACTTCAAGTAGATAGAGTGAGTAAGAGCCAAACGTCTGTGCTTAAAAGTCACTAAGATTTTGAGATTTTGTTGTGTTACTGTAATCTTTCCTAAGCAATACACAATCCTTCTTTAAGAATGGGCTAAAATTCTTCTCAAGGCAACTCTTTAAAAAAAAAAATCATTTTATTATGTACACCAAACCTGCTACTACCACCAAGGAAAAATATCTCTCACGAATCATATCTGTGGCATATCAAGTAGTCATTCTATAGAATGCCAAAACACTTATTACTTATGCTCATGGCGTTTAAATCAATAGTCTGTCCCGTATTGTTAAGTAATAGATGTATGTGCATACCTGTTTTTCATATAAACCACAAACTTCACCTTGATTATTCCCTACTGTGTATCAGAGTGGAGGGAGTATAACACAGTGTGCTTCTCTCCCAGTCCCACCTTGGAGCAAATATATTTATTAATATTCCACATGAAATTTAGTTAAATTACTATCAGAAGGTTGTCAAAAGAAAGATTACCTCATGGCCAGGCACAGTGGCTCACACCTGTGATCCCAACACTTTGGGAGACAAAGGTGGGTGAATCACGAGGTCAGGAGTTAGAGACCAGCCTGGCCAACATGGTGAAACCCTGTCTCTACTAAAAATACAAAACATTAGCCGGGCATAGTGGCAGGCACCTGTAATCCCAGCTACTAGGGAGGCTGAGGGAGGAGAATCGCTTGAACCTGGGAGGCAGAGGTTGCAGTGAGCTGAGATCGTGCCACTGCACTCCAGCCTGGGTGACAGAGTGAGACTCCATCTCAAAAAAAAAAAAAAGATTACCTCATTAAAATATAGGATAAAAAAATGTACAGCCTAAAATTAAATATGTGTGTGATGGGTGAGAAAACCAAGTGCCCCAAAGGCTATGTGTAGATATTTCTCATTCATCATTGGCCTCCTCATCCTCCCCTATCTGTAACTTCCTTGAATCAAGAAGAAAACAAAGAGTTTTGAAGGTCCACTAAATTGTAGAGCCAAGGATGAGGACCTCAGCTTGACATATCTTGCACTTCTGTTGTCTGTGAAGTTCAAGACTGTATCAACTTTAAGTTCCTTCTCATATATAGCCCTGAGTATCCAGCCCAAGGATGCTAAATATGCATTCATTTCTGGGTTGATGGGATTTTTTCAATTCCCCTCAAAGGACTGAATCACTTCCATGGGCATATCAAGTTGAAACAGAAAGTTGGTGACTGCCCTGAATTACTAAAAAGAACTGATAGTAGATAATACTTATTTTGTACTCACAGTGTGCCAGGTATTGCTCTAAGCATTTTGCATGTCTTAATTTAATATAGCATGGTGGTTAGTGTGGGGACCTGGGTCAGACTGCCAGAACTTGAATCCTTGCTCTTTAATTATGGCCTATGTGACCTTGGGCAGTCAACCTCTCTGTGCCGTAGTTTTTTTCGTTTGTAAAGTGAGGTGGTTGGTCACAGTGGTTCATGCTTGTAAATCCCAGCACTGTGGAAGGCTGACATAAGAGGACTGCTTGAAGCTAGGAGTTTGATACCAGCCTGGGCAGTACAGCAAGACCCCATCTCTTAAAAAAATTAAGTCAAAATGAAGTAATTATCATGATAGTACCTACTACACAGGGTTGTTGTGAGACTTAAAGGAAGTAACATATTCACAGATCTTAAAACAGTGTAGAGCCAGGCATGGTGGCCCATGCCTATAATCAGAGCTACTCAGGAGGCTGAGGTGGGAGGATCACTTGAGGCCAGGAGTTTGAGCCCAGCCTGGGCAATATAGCAAGACTCTCTCTCTAAGACAACATGAAAAGTCAGTCCAGCACAGTGTCCAAGCTCTGCATGTGCTGCCTGGTTTTCTTTTAGGGAGCCAGTCAGAATACATACTCAGGACCTATAGAACATTGCAGATGGGAGACACTAAAACAAATATCTTCACTCTTAGTGTCATGTCAGGGGAGGCCTATGAGAAATCAGTCATTGTCTTCCAGAGGGATGAGGAAATTTGTTCCTGACAGAGGTTTCTGCCATCTGGCTGTGTTGCTGCTGCTGTTTTGCATTAGAGAGATTTTTCCCCACCCAAGAGATAACCACAATATACTTTGCACTTCAGAGCCTTTCATCCCAGACATTTATGGGATGTGATAACAACTCTCCTAGCATTTTTTTCCCACCAAAGTAGGACAGGCCATCAATGGATTGAGCTTTATGGGAATAGGAATGTTCCAATGCAGTTGAATAAGACAAGAACCAGGTCTAATATAATTCTTCAGAGGAAGAGAGGATGCGCATTTGGCCTGCAGTAATTGGTTTTAGAGCATAAACAATTGCCAAGATGAAAAAGATGAACAGTTTGGCAAATCTCAGCTCTGGAATCCTGAGCAGAGATACTCCCAGGTTGCTGTGTCATCCAGTGCCATAGCCACAGCCTGTCAGCGTTTCACTCCCCAGAACATCTAGAGGAGGTAAATCAGAAGTGAGCAGCCTGGTGCTTGGACAGGTGGGTTGAAGATTTGGCTCAGTCAAATGTGAGGATGGCAGCCCTCCAAAGGCTGGCCTGGAGTAGGAAAGAGGAAGAGAAAGCCATCTCCCCTTCTTTCAAAGGGCCTGGCTTGGAAGCTTGCTTCTTTTTCTGCAGCGGCTGCCAGGAAGGCGTGTGAGGAGTTCTCTAAATGGTGAATGGTAGTCCTATTTGCCAACTATGGGCAATTTGCGTAGAAAAGAACAGAAAATAGTTGTTTGACATAATATTTGTATTGGTAGTTTAACTATAATTGTAGAAATATTAGAATATATAGAAAAAAACCATATTATTGGCTTATAACTTCACTGATTCAAATACCATTCCTTGTTAACTTTCCCCAAAATCATATTTGTACATATTTCACACATGAATATAGTGTGATTTATTTAACCTCTCCTCTTCCCGTGCTTAATTAGGTTGTCTCTAATTTCTGAAAATCACAAAAGGCAGAGATAAATATACTTGACCATACATTTTTATTGTCATTTCTACCAATTTACTTTGCATAGATTCCTGGTAGAAAAATTTCTGAGTCAAACGGTATAAGCAAATTGTGATATAAAGTATATATGTGTGTGTGTGTGTGTATATATATATATGGAAATATATATGTGTGTGCATATATAACCATATTTGCTTTTCAGGAAGGGATTGTATACTTTCATAGCCATACATGAAAGAGTCTAGCTCGTCCAAGCCTCCTAGCCTTAAAGACAGATGATAGACAGATGATAGATAGATAGATAGATAGATAGATAGATAGATAGATAGATAGATAATTTGCCTTCATATATAAAAAAAATTGAATTAAATTAAGAAGCAGCTGAAAATTCACCCACATGGAACAATATCATACATTGTAAAACGTCCTGAAGGTTTAAACGGGGTAGGAAATAAATGAAATTGAAAGGCTTCAAGAAGCAGCTAGTCTTAAGTTGAACATAAATGTGTGGTAAATATTTAATCAGGTAGATTTAAAATAAAAACCTATGTATACATGGGGAAAGGGGAAAGACTGAACAAAGAGAAGAAGCCAGAATAAGCAAGAAATATTTGGTGGATGGTTTTACCAATGAATGTTTATTTCCACATCTGTTCATTCAAATAATATTTACTTGGTATGTATTAGCTACCTGGCAGTGTGCTAGGTGCTGAAACTCCAAGGATGAATAACAAACACAGCTTTGGTCTCCTAATGAAATAGTCTCCTAACTGGCATCCCTGCCTCCAAGCTCAATCTACCACTATCCATCACTAGCACTGCCATCAAAGCATCTTCCAAACTATAAACCTGTTTACATTACACCCAGATTTTAATCCCCAGATCATTTTTACAGGATTGGGAAACTTCAGTGGCTTAGCAATGCTTTGGGATAAAATCCAAAGACCTTAATGGGGTTTTCGTGGCTTTTCTCCCTCTGGAGGCTTCCTACCTCCTCACATCTAGCCTCTCTTCCTCTCTTCCCAAAAATAATAAGGTTCTTTCAGTTCCTTGAACTGGTCAAATGTGAACTCTTCACACAATGTCTAGACTCCTGGAATTCACAAATGCTGTTTCCTCTTATGAAACATCTCCGCCTCTGAGCCCATGTTCCTGCTTCACCATTTTTCACCTAGCTAACTCCTGTTCATCTTCTAGCAGTCAGATTTGGGAAGACTTCCCTTGGCCGTGAGTCTGGGTTAAGTTTTCCTGCTACTTATGCTCAAAGCATTTCTTACTTCTCCTAGCATAACTCTCATCACATTTTATTTGCATAGCTTCTTTTATCATAGCACCCTCAAGACTGTAGTCTCTATAAATACAAAAACTGTGTCCTTCATGTTCACCTCCAAGTTCCTAACATTGCGCCTTGCACATAGTATTTTCTCAATAATTATTTATTGAAATATTTTGAAATAAAGTTAGTTGTAGGGGACTGACCTGCAACTAACCACCTGTTCTATCAACTCAGAGGCCAAATGTTCACAACACTGAATTACGGAGTCAAACATAACCAGCAAAGGTTCTGAACAGAACAGAACCCAGGCTCAGGAACTAAAGCATAGCATGCCAATATAATATCAACTTAGAGCAGTTCAGTTACCTCTCTTCTCTAATGCCTCTCTCCCAAGGCCATGGTAACGAGCTAATAAAACCAAATATGTAGGGCCCTGAATAAGGCATCCATTAAACTCTCACATTTACTAAGTATTCATTCCTTTCCCTTCTCTCAGCTCTTCATCTTACTCCCAAAGAAACTTGGACAAGTCACTTCTTCCGGGGCTTTCATGTTTTTTGCTGTAAAAGTAAAGGATTGGAAAAAACAGTTATTGCCTAAACTGGTCAAACTCAGCATCATTAAGACAGCTTTGGCTGAAAACCTCCAAGGGTGGACCTGGAAGCCAGTTTCTTTATAAAGATCCCCCAGGTGATCCTGCGGCACCCAGCCCAACTTAGAACTGCCATCCAGTGTGTTGGAAACACTAGCCTTTTCCAGCTCTAACAGGCAATGGTTTCATTTTTCTCTCTGCTTCTCACATGGAAAGTGTTTATTCAATAAATCAGAATATGACTCACTTGGCTGGCATTTTTTGTTCCACCAGATGAAAACTATGCCATAATTAGCAGTGAAGGTCTACTGTATGTGTATGTGTATGTGCATGTGGGTATATGTGAGAGTGTGTGTGTGTGTTTGTGTGTGTGTGTGTCTGTGTGTGTGTTGGTGGACTGGGGTGGAGAAGTGTAAAAAAAGTCGTGCATCCCTCAATCACTTCCATTCCTGACTGGCAGAAGTAGACCTCCCAATAATGACATTACAGCACAGTGAAGCAGTGAGCTGCTTCCAGAAGGCTGCCCTTAAATAGAGACAAAGTGAAGATGTCCTTTATTCTTCTGCTGTTATTACATCAATATCAATCACGTTTGCATGTTGGCCAATGGCCACTGTCCTTTTAAGTAAACACCAGAATACGTGGTCATTGTGGGCTCTAAGAATGGGTTGGTAGAAACAAAATCAAGACCAGTCCAGAGCTTTGCCATTAGTTTAACAGACAGTATGACTAGAATCAAAGCCCATTAAAAAAACACTAATTCGATGTCCACTTGATATAACAATAGAAAATGCAAAAGCTGAATGGATCATGCAAGAGATTCAAAGCCCATGGAAAAATTTGAACTCAAAGCCTGCAGAATTATATGGCATATGTTTTCAGTAATCCATAAACATTTCTTGAGCCCCTTCTCTGAACCAGATGTTGTATTATAAATTGGGAATACAAATCTATTAAGACCTGGTCTATCTCTTTAAAGAAATTTCAGTCTATTGATATGGAATTTGAAAGAATGCTAATTAAGGACCCACTGTGTGCAAGCTGTATTACACATGATATTTTATTCAAACTCCTTAACACTTCTACATTGTATCAATATTCCACTGACATTCAGACAGTCTGAACAACTTACTCAATATTCAGAGATAATATTAGAGAAACTGGACTACTTCTTTATTAAGAATATAGATGGAACTGTTCAGAAATATTATATATTGTACAGAAAAGATTTGCAAACATTGCCTTCTAGTAAATAACCATGGCTCAAGCACTAATTAAAGGAATACTCTAATTAAGAATCATCAATCCTAATAAGTTTCTCTGTGACAGCCCAGAAACTTAATGGTTACTGGAGTTTTAAGATGAAAGATTCTGATTCTTCAAATGCCATTGTCATTTGGGTGTTAACCCTAGAATGAGTCCTTGCCAGCCACACAAATCTGTTCTTCTGTCTTCCCAAGCCAGAATAAGCAGAACTTTCCCCTTATTTACATCCACATTTTGGCTAAAGCAACAGTCCAGACTCCAAAGAGTCATATGGAATGCTAACTGGGCACTGGTGGTCAAAGTATCATGCCAAAAAGGCTGAAGTTCTGGAGGCAAAATTCACCCAGTGGCTCCCAGAACAAAAATCCATATATTTTCTTTTTTCCTTTACCAACAAAAAAAACCATCTCAAAACTAACAGTCTATCTAGGCTAATAATTGGACAACCAGGTATTCACTACTCCCCCCTACTCTTTTTAAAAATCTCATTACTGTAACTGGAAAGAGGTAGAAATAATCTTTGTGTCTGATTGAAAACAGGTTTCCTGATTCTCTTGGGCTTCCACATTTAACAGCTCATTCCACAGAAACAATCTTCCTTCTGCTTGGCCTAGAAAGTTTCTGACTTTATTGGTGCATTTTAACACACAGACTGTCCCCCTTGAATGTGACCTGTCATCATTGAACTTTGAGTATACAAATCCCAATCACTGTCTCCTTCCAAATTAACTGAACACATCTCTCTGTTTTGACTCGAGTTAGATGGTTGCTACTAAACTTGAAAAGGTTGCGTCTCACTTCCTGGCATCGTTGGACAGGTTGCAAATCATAACCACACTAATTAGCACATGGATTTCTGGATTTTAAGTATGCCAGGCAAAGGGAGATGTAAAGGAGGGGAGAGGAGAAAGAGGAAAGGGTGACTCAGGGGAGAAAATGGAAGGGAGGGAACATGGGCAAAAGGAATTTGACTTTATTTTGTCCTCCAAAGCAGATACTTGCTGGAGGATTAACTTCAGGAAAAAATCCTTCAGTATTAGCCTTACTTATTTGTTACACAGAAATAAACATTCCTATTCTTTCTTACTAGATCCTCTTCTCTTCTTATTTTGAATCATGGTAATACAACAGGTTTCAGAAGGTACTGAATTCAATTATTTCTGGCCTTGCTGTCAAGTGCGGTCAAGTCAATTGCAATCTCATCAATTACATAAATGAACTAGACAAAATGGGTCTTTGGAAAGTTTCTGAGCTAAGCTTTGCTTTCATAGCAAGAAATACCAAACCATCTTTTAAAAGTATACATATATGTGTGCATATACATACACATACATATACATATGTATACATGTATATACATATATAGATGGTCCCCAAATTGCAATGGTTAGACTTAGAATTTTTTGGCTTTATGATGAGTTTATCAGGACATAATCCCATTGTAAGTCGAAGAGCATCTGCATGTATATGTATGAAATGCTTCCAGGCCTTCTTCAAATAAAAGAAAATTTTTTAGAGAAAAAAAATATCCTCTAGGAATACCCTCCACCCATCCCAACGGCAGTTATTTCAAATGGAGACTTACTTAATTGTGTCACCTACCTACCTCTTCCTTCTCTGGAATCTCAGGCTATTGCATTGGCATTCTCTAATTAGGAATATATTTGAGATATATCGGAAGAAGCAGACTGTGTGTCTTGATTTTAAACTTTGTCTCTTTTGCTCTCTCTGTATTCCCCCACGTCCCCCCTTCTCCAGTCCTTCAAATAGCCATGTCCTAAATGAACCTTCCAGCCCAGTCTGATGTTAAAAGAGAAATGTTTATCTTGGAGTGTAGAGATAATTGACAATTAGAAAAGAGGACGCTTTTAGCTCTTGCTCAGGGCACTGTGCTCCTGAACAAAATGCTCTTTTCTTTGAAGCAGAGTGGATTGCTGAGTGACTCAGGCAGGAATATGTGCATGTTTATATTTAGGGCCTACAAGAGTCAAGGAGCTTTCTGGGACAGATTTCCCAACCAGCTGGTCCCAGATAATACCAATAACTCATAAAAGACAAGATCAAATGATCCCAGGCCCTCCTGGTGAGAATTTCTGACTTTAATCCCTGATGTGTTGGTTTAGGGGAACTGATTTTTGGAGTGAAACCCAGCTCTGCCCCTAGTTTTTATTTTTTTCTGTGCACCAGAAAAGGAGGCTATGGAAAGAAGTGGCTTTTCCCCAACTCTAATCTGAAAAGTTAGGTTTTTTTTTTTTGGAAATTTATAACTGGTTTTATGTTTCTAATTATCATTGTATTTTTTTCTCAAATGTGCCTCACTTTATTAGAAATTCATGTTTATTTTATACACTATTAAAAATAATTTTTCCATTCTATCCTCAAAATCCACAACAATTACCCCCGCAATAAGGGTAACTATTCTAACGTGTTTAATAAGGTTTTGTTGTTGTTGTTGTTGTTGTTTTAATGTGTTCTTAAGATTAGGTATATTTTATATAAATGTATATTTCTAAATTTCTATGGAAGTTATGACATTGTACATCTATTCTGTTTCTTGCTTTTGTTCTCACTATTTTTTAAAGATCCCTTCATCACACTTAGTGCACATCTAATCTACTGCTTCTATCTGAATGCTACAGTGTCTGTCTACTCCATCTTACCTCTCCAATGTTCTGTGTTGCCCCCCTGCTATGGTTTAAGTGTATCCCCTGAAAAACATGTGTTATAAACTTAATCCCCAATGCAACAGTGTTGGGAGGTGGGGCCTAATGAGAGCTGATTAAGTCACGAGGGTGGAGTGAATGAATTAACGTCATTATCTCAGAAGTGGATTTGTTATAAAATGGGTAGCTCAGCTCCCTTTTTATTCTCTCCCTCTTCTCCCCTGCCAGCAACCCCCTCTCTGTCACCCTCCCTTGCCCTTCTACCTTATGCCATGAGATGATTCAGTAAGCAGACCCTCACCAGATACCAGCCCCTCGATCTTGAACTTCCAAGCCTCCTGAACCATAAGCCAATACATTTCTGTTTATTATAAAATACTCAGTCTCAGGTATTCTGTTATAGCACAAAACAATCGAAGACAGCCCCTAAGTCCAAGAGTAACTAAATAAACCTTCCAAAAGAAAACTAAAGGCAGAGGATTTGCCCTATCCAGTACTAATACACACTACAGAGTCATAATAATAAAAACAGTGCATTTAATGGTCAAGAATAGAAAAAATATAGCAATATAGAGCCAAGGGACAAATTACTGCATATACAGAGATTTACTATAACACGTAAGGAGAGTATCATAAACAATGGGGAAAGGAGGATGGTTTGATAGGTAGTGGTGGGAAACCTGGTTCACTATGTATGTAGAAATAACTAGAACTCTAATGTTACATTCAAAGATGGGTCATAGATGAATTAAAAGCCCACCTGTGAAAAGTAAAACTATAAAGTTATTAAAAGAAAATATAAGTACATATTTCACTTATTTTATTATTAATAATATTTAAGTAATATTATTACTTAAAAGTGTTTACCTGGGAACAGGAAAACACTTTTAAAATAAAACTTCACAATGCAAATGTAAGACAAGAAAAATTTGATTTATAATTAAGTAAGAATTCCTGTTCAATAAAAACCACAGATATAAAAAGTTATTTTCTCTCTTTCCACCTGGATAGTGAACAGAAAATTGTTTCATATGGCTCCTTTTCACTTGACCTGCTCCAAATTCCAAAGAATACTCATTCATTCTTTCTGGTCAAAATTAATGAACAAATCAGTTTTCATTCTATCTAAACCCTGCATGGTTTTATAAATATTGAATGGAAAGACATCACTTTTTTTTTCAATCTACCCCAAGCTAGTATCCCCCAAAAGGAAAAGAGAATCTTACAAGTGCTTCCTGATGTATTAAGCAAAACTGTGTTCATAGAGATATTTTGCTCTTCTGAAAGCATCAAATCATACAAACATTTATTCTCTCTCTCTCCCAGATCTGACACCAAGCGTACATAGAATTCCTTACATAGTTCCTCTAAGAGAATTCTGAGTTTGCAGAACTAACAGGTTGGGGTGAGTAGCAGGGATGAGATGTCTGAATTCAAAACAAGTTCCGTCCTCACTTTCAAAACAAGGACCCAGAAAAATGACTATTTGTTATTTAAGGTAGCAAATTCTTTCCAAGCTTTCTTAGTAACACTGACAGAATTAAAACTCCTTCGATCATAAGCATGAAAGCTAGAAAGGAATTAACAAGTTCAGCTATCCTCCACTGTGATAAGGGTACTGCGATAGAGTGTGCTGACATGACCACCCAATGTTACAGAGCTAGTTAACTGAGCCAGGCCTATGACTCAAAGAGTTGATTCTTGGCCCTGTTCCTAGATTTCCCAATTGTATTAGCAGAGGTGCCTCAAAGTGCCACAGTGCTCACACAAGGTTGCTGTCAGATATTTTAAATTTTCTAGGAAAACAGTAATAGTTGACATTTGGCAGACACCACACCAACTACTAGCTCAAGATAGTTCACAGTTTTAAAATTAGATTGCATTACATTTGTTTTGATGATGTACTATCTTTATGAAGCTGGGTTTTCATCTTTCCATGCAATGAAAAGTAAGTACAGCAAAGAAATCAATGTGAAACAAGATGTAGAGATGATGGTGTCCAATCTGGTTCAAAGATTTGAGAGTGTATGTAGAGCCCAGCAAGCACACATATCCCCATTAGCAGGTAATTGTACTTATTTAAGAATGAAAGTAAAATATGATTTCTCTCCATAAATATATATTAGCATTTCAAATGGCTTCTAAGTTGTTAGGACAAATACTTATTCATTTGGATTTTAATACTTAAGATACTGAATACTTAATACTTCTCCTTTTTTAAAATAAACATAAGGTTTAAGTATTTCTTTTGGCTTAGGCTCTCCATGAAAAAAATTCTAGGACATACAGGGTACCAAGAGCCAAAAAAAAAAAAAAAAATACTGAGAACTTTTGCCCCATTCCTTAGATAGTCACTCAGAAGGGTAACCTATTTCACAGTCACAAAGGCGTCCCTTTAGGGACTTTGAGACTTGGAGTGGAGACTGTGAAAACCTCCATCTCCACTTTAGGAAAGCAACTTCTTATTTACTAGTTTTCTGCTTTACACATTTCCACAGACTTTCATTTGGAGAAAGGGTTGAGGAGCTGGGGACAAATGGATTGAATCCACTGGCATGGTAGACTGAGACTGGATTGGGATAAGGAGATGAAGAAATTCTTTGTATTAACAATGATAGGCGGCCAGGCGTGGTGGCTTACGCCTGTAATCCCAGCACTTTGGGAGGCTGAGGTGGGCAGATTACCTGAGGTCGGGAGTTAGAGACCAGCCTGGCCAACATGGTGAAACCCCATCTCCACTAAAAATACAAAAAAAAAAAAAAAATTAGCTAGGTGTGGTGGCATGCACCTGTAGTCACAGCTACTCAGGAGGCTGAGGCAGGAGAATTGCTTGAACCCAGGAGTCAGAGGTTGCAGTGAGCTGAGATCATGCCACTGCACTCCAGCCTGGCAATAGAGCGAGACTCTGTCTCAATAAATAAATAAATACATAATAATAATAGCAATTTATAGTAGCTCAAATGAAAACCTTCTTAACTCTAGCCTCAGCTTCCAAATTAGTCTAAATTTCAAGGTACTTTTAGTTTTTTCTAAATACTAATGATTCAGATTTAAACCACTATCCGTTTCTGACCCTGGTTTGATATGTTATTCATGTCTATTGCCAGTATCCACACACACCAAATCACCTAGACTTGTAACTTAGAATCATTTTTGCCTATTCCTTCTGTCTTACTCTTCACATTCACTTCAGGCATTAAATTGTGTACATTGGCCAGGTGCGGTGGCTCACGCCTGTAATCCCAACACTTTGGGAGGCTGAGGCGGGTGGATTACGAGGTCAAGAGATCGAGACCATCCTGGCTAACATGGTGAAACCCCTACTCCACTAAAAATACAAAAATTAGCCGGGCGTGGTTGCAGGTGCCTGTAGTCCCAGCTACTCAGGAGGCTGAGGCAGGAGAATCACTTGAACCTTGGAGGCAGAGGTTGCAGTGAGCCGAGATTGCACCACTGCACTCCAGCCTGGCAATAGAGTAAGACACTGTCTCAAAAAAAAAACTGTGTACATTTGACCAAACAGTGTGTCTCACACCTGCCCTCTCTTTTCCATGGTGGTATAGCTAGTTGAAGTGAGTAAGGCAGGATGTGGTCCTGATTTCACTGAGTTAAATGATGGTTTTTCTGATGGGTATGTAGGTAGATATAGGAGTAGAATAAAGAAGGAAGATATTGATATTATCTGCATGAAAGTGATATTTGAGGTAGCAAAAAAGAAAGTCAAGAAGAGAACTCAGGAGAATATGCTTAGGAGCATGAGAAAGAGGCACTTTATCAAAAGAGTCAGGAAATCAGTCACAGAGACTGATATCAGGGGGCTGGGAGAGACCTCAGCCGACATCCAGGCTCTTGACACCATCGTGAGAAGGAATGCAAGGATGAGTCAGAAAATAGTGAAAGTATGGCGATTTATTGCAAAACAAATACACTCAAGAAAGTACATATTCAAGAATGGGGAGTGAGGGTGTACTCAAGAGAGTATCCCGCAGTGGAGTTTAGGACTGCTACCTTTATGTGTTTCTTTAACCAAGGAGCTGAATATTTATGAAAATCCCTGGAAAAAGGTAGAGGTTTCTCGGAACATGGTGCTACCCACTTTTACACCAAATATGTGTGGTCTCAGAACTCTCATGTCACTGGTCGGTGTGTGATTTGTATGTTAATGGGCATATAATGAGGTCCCAGGTGAAACCTAGGTAGAATCCACGGCCATGTTGGGTCCAGTCAGTCTTAGCCAACTTGGTCCACACCCTGTTTTTCAGAGTCTTATCAGCCCATAGCCTCTAGTCATGTTAAACTATTGCCTAGAATTTTTATTCTCCTGTGACCACCCTGTATTATTCCTGTCTCAAGAGAACCATTGTATAATTCAGGAACAATCACCAATGGATGAAAGAGGGCCGGAAGGAAAGGAGTGACTATCCAGGCTCAGACTGTGTTCACATATGATGTTGGCCAAGGAGAAAAGGAAAAGATATAGAGAACAGTTTCTGGTCTTTAAAAAAATCTATCGTCCAGTTGAGACCAGGACATAGGACAACAGTGAGGAATGCAGGAGCAATGTTATTTCAAAGCCAAAATAAATCTATTCACTGGAACCCACCAAAGGAAAAAAAAAAAAAAGGAGGACTTTAAGGTTTCTCTTTTCATTACATATCTTTAAGACCTACTACTTAAACTCCTTCAAAGCAATTTACTAGGTATTTAAGATATATTTGAATGACAATGAGCTCCAAGGAAATTTAGCACTCATTTACATAATCAAGTAATCTTTTTGTGTTACTCGAAGGAACACAACTTAGAAAGAGTTCCAAGGTGTATGGAGTCACGGAGTGTTAACGCTCACCAAGACTGCAGAACTTGCCATTTAGACATTGCAAACAGACAATTTATAAGCTACTTCTAGCCCTCAGGCATTTTTTTTTTTTTTGGCTCAAACACTGTTTGTTTTATTTTGTACGTCTCATCAACAATTAAAAATAAAGAGATTTTACATAAAAATATCTATTTCTAAGTTCTCTGAAACAATCCCTGTTGTGGATTCCCTGTTGTGGAGCAGCATTCCAGAGTATCTGCCATCAGCTAAACCGACTCACAGGTGCCCCCTAGAAGAAAGCACCAAAGGCCCGGCTGCTTTAAGTATTCTGCTTTTTGTAGGCCCACAGCTGGGCAAATCTGCACATTTTACAGGCGAGGAACATCCTGGAAACCAGAGTGACAAGAGACTTGCTCAAAACTGATGGCTTACTAGAGGCCAAAATGGCCCCAACTTAATAATCTCTCAAACCAGATCTCCTGATTTATTGAACTAGGTCATTCTACAATGTGGTTCACCAAAGAGAAAGAAAAACAATTCTATCCCAGGTCTGTTGCTTATCTTTGAGTGACCTTTGGTAAGTCTGCCCAATTTTCCTCATCAACAAAGTTTTAGCATTGCCATGCGCCCTAATGACTTCATAGTGTTGCAGTTATAATAGAATATTATTTTCAAAAATACTCTCTAGAAAAAAAGGAAAACATAGTAATTTGTAGAAAAGCGAAGTTCGCCAGAAGCCCTACCTAATTTTAGGTTCTAGACCTAGTTCCTCCACCAGCTGGTTGTATGACCTTTCACATGTTTCTTAAACTCTGGCTTTCAAATGCAAATATTTTATTTTCCACGATCTTTGCGAGATTAATCTCATTCGTCACCTTGTAAAATGTTTTTCTTGAACTAAAATCTTTATGACTTGGGCCAAACCCAATGTGAATTAAACTAATAGAGAATAAAAATGGACTATTGGGTCAGGTCTACTTTATGCCCTGTCAGAAGCACACTGAAATATTGATAATGCATAGCCATTTGAAACCTGGATGCCTCCCAGCTTGGCACAAAGAGCAGAGATACAGAGCGGAGCTCAGAGAGGAAAAGTAGAGATATAAATGACTGGAGAAGTGCTTCCAGGGAGCTGAGTCAGCCGAAACAGAGCCTCCTGCTGAGCTCAATGGATCTTTTCTCAGTTGCTTGTAGTGTTGGCTGGAGGCTGCTTGGCAATGCCTGCTGGGAAGACAATTTTTAGTCCATCGATTCATTGAAGCTGGGCAGTCTGCCCCAGCACTTAGGCACTCAGACAAAAATGCCCTTAATCACTGGCAAACCCAGAGATGTAGCAGGAGCCAGTGGCTCCATCAGCACCTCAGGTCTGACCAAAAGAGAAGGGTGGTCTAGAAAGCTCAAGGCGTCAGTCTCAGAATTCACAGGATCTATGGCTTGACTTTTAAAGCCAAAACTCTAAATAATCCCTGATCTTGAGGACAGAAACATTGTAACTCAAGAGCACTGCACTCTTTCCTTTGCCCTCAGTGAAACCAAGAGCAGCTAAGAAGCAGGTTTTTTGGGCTTTACTCACACTGTCCCCTCTGCCAATCTTCCTGATCAACTTAACCCAGGGTGTGCCTCCTCCGGGAAGTTTTCCCTGACCTCCCTCTTTATGTTAGAATCAGGTCCCTGCCCTGACCTTCTTCAGAACCTCCTTTGTTCACCACTATTATATCACCATCACTGCATACTTGTCTGTCTTTTTTTTCTCCATCTCCTCAATAAGATTGATCTCTTCAGACTGAAGACCCTTCTTAACTATTCATCTCTAGCATCTAACATAGTGCTTGGCATATGAAACACCATTGAATTCTTAAACGTTTATGGAGGAAAAGAGGGAGGGAAGGAAGGGAAAAGGAAGGAAAGAAAGACTTAGGAGGGTAGGCTGAAGGGACTACTGTAATGAAAGTGAAAGCTGAGGGAGTAAAATGGGACACCTAAGTGGGCTATCAAGGTCCCCAAAAACTGTGCTAACAGCAGACGCAGGTGTCTGAATAGTCAATACAGTCAGTTAAAGGAAAAAAATAATCCTGGAACTGAGAAACAAAAGGAGGATCAGGTGATATCACTAATGTATAAGTAATTTGAAAATTTAAAGTGTCCATAAATACAAGGGATTATTACAATTTCCATGTATTATTGTATTATTACAATATGTATTATTACAATCACTATGAAGGAATTAGGACCACTTTCTCTCATCCATTCATGGTTTCTTTCCCTGTCCCAAACCTGAGACTGTATAACTCAAATAGGAAAAAATTGAAGAGAATTATCTGTTCCCTGTTTATGAACATGTCTTTATCTTGTAAGTAAAATATCTTCATGAACTGAAAATTCCTGAAACACAGAAATTATATCACATTTAAAAAATAATGATGATGATGCGTTAGACAGACCATTGATGGTCCTCAAAACATACACTCATGTTGGACTCTTAGGAGAACTTCTGACAGGCCAATCAGCTAGGGCAACCCCAATTTAGATGATCAAACTAAAAATCATTGAGATTAAGTGACTTGATCAAGATTGAGCTTGGTAAGCATCTCGAAGGATCTAAGAACAAAGTAAACGTCCAAAAATATTTACAGAAATGGAGTACCAAAAAGGATCTAAAAGATAAACAAGTCCAACTTCCTACATAGCACAGGAAACCCTTCCGACAAAGGGACACACCTAACAACTAACAAGTCATTTAAACATTCTTTATTTTCCAGAAACAAAACATTTTTCCATTATCCATTCATCTTAGAGGCAGTTTACTTATTGTAAAAAGAGGATAATAATTAGCACATATTTCTTGGTTTATTTTAAGGATGAAAATACATGATGTGTATGAACTACTTAGCAATGGCAATTACCAGCACATAATGGGTATTCAATAAGTGTTAGCTCTTAAAATTTTTATTAGTCTCTTCTTGTGTTTTCTGTGTTTTGTTTTGTTTTGTTTTACAGAGCCTCTCCAACCTCTCACATCTTTTTGCTTCAGACTCCATCAGTGTTTCAGGTGAATAGGGTGAAATCTGTTTATGATTCTCTAAATTATCCTTGGTGGAGTAGAAATTGTTGGTCTTAATTTTTCTGTGTATCATAGAGACTTAGAGATGTGATGAATTGACAGCAGCTGAGTCAAAGACAAAGCCTTCTGGGAAAGAAAGATTTTTTTCTTCAGGACTTGAAAGGAGCCTATTTGGCAACTTGCCATCTCAACAGCATGACTGTGTGGCATCCAGCATCCTACAAATGTAGATGGAATTCCCATAAAACAAAGTTTTACAGTAACAACTAGCTCATTGCTTAGGAAGCTCTGATTCAAAGAATACTACATAAAGTGTCTTGTTTATGTTAACAAACTTCTTAAGTGAGAAACACCCAGATTGTAGGCAAGACCACTCACTGAAATGTAGAAAGAAATTACTGGAATTTCAACTTATATAGTAATGTAATCTTTTCCATTTGAATTTTTATCTTTATATAGAGTTTTTGTTGTTTGTTTGTTGTTGTTTGAGTTTGGGTCTCACTATGTTGCCCAGATTGGTTTCAAACTCTTGAGCTCAAGTGATTCTTCTGCCTCAGCTTCCCAAAGTGCTAGGATTACAGGTGTGTACCACCACACCCAGCTTTTATATAGATTTCTAATGCATATATCATTGAAGTTGCACATGAGTATGGTTTATGAATAAATGTGCATATATTTGAGATCTATGATCACAATTTTTACAGCTACGGTATGTGATCAACGTTTTCAAATCATTGGTTTATATTAATCCTAAGACTAGAAAGTGTTTAAAGCAGTAGCTAAGTAACAATCTTCACCATTATACATGAGAAAAATAGAAAATATATACCCACTTATAAATTAATGTTGTTATTTTCCTCATTCCCTAATTTGATTTTGCTAAAATTAATTTGATTTTGCTAAAATTAATTCAGTTTCCTAGGTCTCTACTCTGTCTTTATAAAAGCAAATTCATATTTACTATGATCAGTGTAAAGAGAGTGGGTGGAATATGCTACCAGCATTCAAAAGAAACATTCCTAAGGGCTAATGGAAAACCACAAATCTGACTGGAGGTCTTGACATCCTTTATAGCAGTAGACCAAATGTTAGCTACATCCGCCAACACTTTCGAAAGTTTTTATGGAACAAACAGAGACAAATACCAAATGCCAGGTAACCAAGTTACAACACCTCACTTCCTTTAGGCAGCGCTCTCAGAAGCATGGTTCAATTCTCATTTTCAAGTTTGAGTTAACTCTAGACCCACGCCCTGCCCTCCAAAACTGTAGAAAAAAATATTGCAAAAGATGTCTTCTTCATGTTCCTCAAGGTAGTTAATCTCACCCAGAGAGTGGCAAGTACTTGGAATCTTCCCAATATTTTTTTCTCCTCCAGAGTTTTAGTGATGAAAGGTGTTGGGAGAATATAGAATGCTAAGCCCTACAAATCTTGCTGGAGAGATCTCCTAGAGAAATCAGAATCTTTCAAGATTGTTTTAGAGAAATATGCTACCACTCTGATTCCTTTCTAACAATTCCCCTGTGACCCAGCTGGCCTGACAAACTAAATCATGATACTCTGCAAAACATACCCTTTCACACATGAATGCCCCAGGCAATGTTTCCTAACCATTCATGAGTCATAAAACCTATGGCAGAAATCATTCTACATGTTCACCAAAACATTTCATTTTTCCCTGTGGGCACCAGGAAAACTATTTTTTTTTAACTTTTTCTAATCTATATGAGGCTATGTGATGGGTTCCGCCCAGTAAAAGGTGGGCAAAATTGATATCAGCCACTTCCAGGCCATGCCCTTAAAGTGTCCTACAGAATCATCCCCACTCTATGTCTGTTATCATTAGCTGTCTGGATGCAGAGTATCAAAAAAATGACTTTATTTATTTATTTGTGTATCGAGACAAAGTATCACTTTGTCACCCAGGCTGGAATGCTGTAGCGTGATCATGGCTCACTGCAGCCTTGACCTCCCGGGCTCAAGCTATCCTCCCACCTCAGCCTCCAAATAGCTGACACCACGGGTGCATGCCACCACTCCAGGCTAATTTTTGTATTTTTTGTGGAGAGGAGGTTTCACCACATTGCCTAAGCTGGTCTTGAGCTCCTGGGCTCGAGTGATCTGCCTGTCTTGGCTTCCCAAAGTGCTGGATTACAGGCATGAGCCTCCATGCCCAGCCCAAATGAAGAACTTGGAGTCCATGGTGAAAGGCAGGACCTTCTCAACTCAACTGAGCTGATCATGAGTGAAAAGCACATCTTTAAGCCACAGAAATTTTGGGAGTTGTTTGTTGTAGCAGCTAGAAAGGTTAATACAAACTTCTTTGAACAAATGATGAAAGACATGTTTGCTCATAACAGAACAATGCAAATTTGTCCATACATACAAAAGCTGGTGTGCAGATTCCAGAAGCCCATCTGTGAACCTCATGACATTTTTTTTACGAGGAGAAATCCTATAACCAGTGTCAACACAAAGGTCCCATCTATCTCCAGCAGTGCTTTGAAATTCTTCCACTACCACATCCTTTATTTTGAATATTTTTTATTTTAGGGGTATAATCACAGTATAGTGATTGATTTGGTAGTTTCCCTCTTATTAGACCCTAAATAATTTGAAATCCATGTTACCTTTTGTTCCACAATTTTCAGAAGAAACATGGACAGGTGAGTGAAGCATAGTAGGCAGTGGTCCTAGGTGCCCGTGGAGTCCAGTAATGCAGAAACTCTTTCCTTTCCCTGGAAGAAACTGACTGAGCTGTTAGTATTGCATTGGCTCTTCAGGACTGAGGGTAGCTATGAACTATGAATTTTAACCAATGAGATTTTCTAACTTCAACCATACCAATAAAACATCATTTTCAATATAGTTCCTTTATCTATCCCTCTTTTATGTTTCCAGACATGAATGGTTTTTAGGAAGTTGTAGCTGATATGGAGAAACAACTAAAAAGCCCCCAAGCTCTTACCACTCCTATTACAACCACACTCTAACATTGATCCTAGCTGTAGCCGTACTCACCCTTTACACCACTCTCCCTTCCCCCCAATTCACCCAGCTTGTATTACCACTAATGTTTGTGTTGCCATTTCTCTTGTTCCCCTGGCACCTCCAGTTAATAATGGCACCCGGTAGTAAAAGTACTATTACTAGCAATGGCATGCATTTGGCACAGTTTTAAAAGAGAATTGTAGGATGCGGTCTTGAAATTTTCCGAATGTATAATTTTATTTAAATGATTTGTAGAAATGAATCTATGTTTACTTCTATATATGCTAGTTTATGAATAATTTAATTATTTACCGGTAATCTGAGTGGCTTTCTTAACCCGCAAACGCAATGGGGCACTACAGACAACCTGACAGTTAGAACTCAGTCGTCATGGCTAGGAGCCCAGGCTTTTCCAGAGTTCCCCTGCCTCAAGTCATTCTTGGAATCACTAAAGAGGCTTATCCATGTCGAGAATCCGCCAGCCAGATCAAGATCATCCACAGCCTTCAGGCCCCAGTGGCTCCCCAGAGCGGCCTCTCTGAGTTGGATGAGGCTCTGGCGCCTGATGCTGCCGGAGGACATGTGGGAATGTGCCCAGCCCCAGTGCTTCTGGACCTAGTACAGACCTCCTGCACCTTCCAGCCAAAAACCCATGTGGCAACTCCTCTAACGAAAGATCACCCTTTTTACTTTATAGCACTTCTGAAGATAGGGGTGGGGAAGCAGTAGATCGCAAAGCAAGAGGCATGAACGCTAAAGTGCAGTGACTTTTAGTGACAAAACTCGCAACTCATACACACACCCCACCCCATTTCCCAGAGGGGCGGGTCGCAAGAAACCCCAGCCTCGGCTACCACACTGGATCCAGAATGTTCATTCCCTGAGACTTTTTCTCAGGAGATTCTTCAACCCCTGTGTCTACTCATTCATGCAAATGAACACTTAAGAGAGGAGTGTCACTTACCTCTTTTCTCATTACCGGACTCCATGAATGCAGCTAAGGTACCTTGTTAAGTACTTCATTTTACACTTATGTAATAACAAACAGTAGACACGAATTGTTTGTACAATAATGAAAACTTCTTCAAGCTTCCCACAAAAATGAATTTTATGTTTTTATTGGCCTTCATATTGTTATTCTCAGGAATACGTGTATGTGGCTATGCTAAAGCATATCACTTAGGCCCCATGTGCTGAAGAAGAAATCATCCAAGTGGAGAAGTGGAAAAATAAGTCAGAAAAGAAAATTATTCTTCCAAGTTTGTTCATTGTTATGAATATATTGTTTATTCTTCTCTCTTAATAAATAGAAAATTTGCTTTATATACATCATTATGGTATTCTAACCACCACCAATTTACCTTGCCCATATAAATAGCCAATTTATAAATTGATACTACTGATACTGCTGGTTTTATTTTTTAATTTCTGAAGAAAAAAGATTTAAACAGGGTATAAAAGTGTCAATGACAAGGCAACTTATGTTAGAATTTCATTCACCTTAAACAAATTAGTAAGCACAGAATATCAAGAGTTTAGATCATTTTGAATACTACAAAATATAGGTTTTGGATTTTGTAATCTTATTTAAATTTATAGTTGAAGAACAGTTAATTGTGCCAGAGTATTTATTAATCAACCAGTGGAATAGAATACATTATAAAAGACCTTATGGGTTTTGATTAGTTTCCAAAAGACTTGAAAAAAACGAGGAGAAATTTGTCCACTCCTTAGGTTTTTAAAAATCTAGTTAATATTTACATTGTCATGAAATTTATATTTGCATAATACTCCATAAGTTTTAAAATACTGTCAAATGCATTGTCTCATTTGATTTTTCAACATCTCCGTGAGAAAGTAAAGCCGAATTAATGCTTGGTTTTAAGACAAGGGAAAAGAGGTATAGGTAAGAGGCAAGAGTCTTGTTGAAATCAACACAAACAGAAAATTAAAATCTAAGAATTCGTTCTACAAAATGTCAGTCAAGGTCTTTATATTAATCACCTTCTCTAAGTCAGATAAGCTAAACTTGGAATCTGGGTCCAGCTTCCTGGGTAACCTGTGGTAAGTTAGTTATCTTTCCTAAGTCTCAGCCTCCTCATCCATAAAACAAGAACATTTCTCAAAACCTCATTAAGGTTTTTTTGTGAAGATTTGCATAAGAATGTATACGCAAAATTGCCAGATCTTGTGTAAGTGCTTAATAAATATTCATTTTTTCCTTCTCCCCTTTGTTATTTCAAGAAATTCAGTCACACTGTCATAGTCCCCTTGAATATGAATCTCTAAAAATTATTCAATATTCATCTGGAACTAGGAAAAGATTAAGTTGGAAAATCATATTGAGTAGGAAATTCAGTGGGGTAGGATTGTCTGCTGAATACTCCTGACATTTCTCTGAACCCTGTTCTGCCCAACTCCATGGGACAGCTAGCTTTATATGCAGATTTCCCCAGGAGCAGCCTCTCTTCAAAAATTCACCTCCTTCCATCCACCTGGTCATTGACGCCTCATCCTAGTTGACTTGATTGAAAATAGCCTGTGGCTTATCAGTATAGAAAGGAAATTCTTTGGCTTTGAGCTGGACCCTACACAGCTAGACAGCATTATTTTGGCACTCTAATTACCAACATTGGGAGCCTTCTGGATATTTCGAAATGCTGTATGGTCAAAGAAGTCAAAGAATCAGTGTACTGCAGGATAAAGCACTGGCCAAGGCACAGGAGACCTGGGTCAGAGCCTTAATCATCCTCTAAGTGTTGACTCAATAAAGCATTTTCACCTCTCTGAACCTTCTGTTCTTCATGTATAAAACAAAGAGGGTAAAGACATATTGAATCCCTCTTTCTAATACTGTGAGTTTATGATGCGAAGGGGATTTGCAGTTTTTGGTCTAAGAGTGCTGAAGAACAGAATCATACAAAATCCAAGAGCAAAAACGACTTGGGTAATTGAAGGAGGTAAAAGGGATAATGACATTTGTTATTTGTCAAGGTGTGAAGCAGAGTCTGAAAGACTTGTCAACAAGCCAACAAGACCATTGGAAGAAGTCCTAGATGAGACTGGTAGACTTGGGATAAGGAGTGAGGCAGAGAGCATGGGAGAGGAAGGCGGAGGCAAGCAAACCTTTAAAGAAACTTGAGAGCTGCTTGAAGAAACCAAACCAGGCAAAGGACCAGAAGGCCCCTTCTGCAGAAAAATGTGCTTTGGCCACAACAAAAGGGTTTTTGCTGGCCTGCTTATCCTAAGTCCTTCCTTCCTACCAACCATCTTGCCAGTGTTGCCAAATTGTTCATCCTAATTAAGAATTTCCTGATGTGTCTGGGGGATCTTACGCAAGGTTTCCCAAATGAGGTTTAACTTGACAGCATTTTAAGAGATGGGTAGAAACTCAACCAAGGTGAAGCTGTTGTACTTAAAACAACAGGAGAAACAGCATCAACTTTATGGATGTCATTCTGAGTGCATTGCATATATTGCATATAATCCTGTTGCATATAATACTGTTGTTCTGGGTGTATTGCATATATTGTATATAATCCTCACATCACTACCAAGATGTGATTATTATCTCCATCTTACAGATGAGGAGAAAGAGGCTCAGAGAAATTAAATAATTTGTCCATAGTTACTCAGCTAGGAAAAAGCCTACACCGAGTCCATTACATGATTGCTCTTTTTCCACCACAACTCTCAATACATGCAAAGCCACAGAGTTGCAAAGGAATAAGATTTCTTTGGAAAGCATTGTCTATGCTTTCTCTGTATGAACAGGAGAAGAGGTGTGGCTAGGTGGGATGGTGATATTTGCTAGAAGACCACTGAAGATTTGAAGGGGTAGTGGAAGACAGGCAAGTTGACACCTAAGAAGTCTGGTGGTTTGTATCACAAGAATCTCTGTGACTGCCTCATGCTTCATTAGATTTTTTATTTTTTTGACAGTGTCTTACTCTGTCACCTAGGCTGGAGTGCACTCTGTCACCCAGGCTGGAGTGTAATCTCGGCTCACTGTAACCTCCACCTCCCGGGTTCAACCGGGTTCAAGTGATTCTCCTGCTTCAGCCTCCCTAGTAGCTGGGACTACAGGTGCACACCACCACACCAGGCTAATTTTTGTATTTTTAGTAGAGGCAGGGTTTCACCATGTTGGCCAGGCTTGTCTCAAACTCCTGGCCTCAAATGATCCACCCACTTCAGCCTCCCAAAGTGCTGGAATTACAGGCATGAGCTACCATGCCTGACCCTCATTAGATATTTACATAATATTATCAAAATCATTCTTTTTTATTAGTAACTGTATCTAGAACAGGATCAGGACCTCCAAGCTACCTGTTATCTGTGATTAAACCACTTTGGCACCTGCCATTAAGATATTAGGTCCAGAGGTCTAAAGATGTCAGGCCCATTCTCCAATGTAAAGGGGTAAGGAATGCAGTTGCAGACACGTTTGCTCGTCTTACCAGTCAGACTGCAGCCAATAGATTATTCCTTTTAAAGAAATATTCCTTAGTGGAGACCTCATTGGGAAGCCCTCATACCTGGATGCACTCAAGAGAGTCTTCCTTTCTCTGCTGGAGCCTTAGACTCATGTTTCTTTCATGTTTTATAGGCCATACCTTCACTTTCTGAACCAAGATAAGCCTGCTGTAATTTTCATTTTTTTCACTGTGCTCTGTACAAGAAAATCGGAAGCTTGTGTATAAAAAATAAAATAACAATAATAATAATTATGGGACCAGCTCCACATGACAGCAGCAATAACAGCTTTCAAAATCCTTTGAGTGTAAAAGTCTTATTTGTTTTATGAGCCAACACATGGAGCTAGTCTTAAAAATAAAAAAAATGAAAGGTTTCTTGCAGCTCAGATTTCATAGGAAAAAAAATTGTATCTTTAATTAAGATTTATGGGCCTCGGTAGGGCCCAGTGAGAGGAGAGAAATGGCTCAAGAGTGTAAAAAGTAACAGTTAAAAATGGGGAAATATGATTCAGGACCTTTAATTCCTCCTGTCTCTTTTGCAGGGCTTCCAGTGGCCCCAGGCAAAAACAGGCACTTATTGTCTTTAAAACAGCATTATTCTTGGCATAAAATGTTTATGAATCAAGATGAAACTTGTAAGGAATAATAATGCCAATCTTACTTGAAAGGCTTCTTTTGCTAGAAACAATATTTAGTTTAATGGGAAAAAAATTCTTAAGAGAGAAAAAATATGCATATTACTTTCTATATAAGGGAAGATGCCAAAAAGTCGACATCTTGCCTGGTGTTGGTTTAACACCTTTCAGTTTTCTTAGTGTTATGTGCTTGATCTCACTGGATCTTCTCAAGAACTTTGAGAAGTAATAGAGCAGATGCTAGGACCTCTACTTTGAAAATGAAGATTCTTTTTCATGATATAAGGTTATAATTGCACAGTCTGGAAATGGACATAAATAGAAGTTTGATTCTAAATCCAGCACTCCCTCCACTATACCATAGTGATATTCCTCTGAGTATATACATGCAGGTTATTTCTATAACATGTATGCATTTTTAAAGTTTCATAAGAAACATTTCTTTAAAAGCATTGAAATACAAAATACTATGCATTTCAACACTATAAATATTCAAACTGAACAATAAAGATACTTTGTGCACATTTAAAGTGATTATAAATAAAATATTTTAGATTTGATATAGAAACTGGAATGCACCAAGAGTCCACCTACATCCCTCCTCAACTGCATTTGAGAATCACAAAAATTGAGAGCAAATCATTTCAAAAATACCTGTGGCCACAGTCGTCCCTTCTATTACATAGACAATTAATTATGCCATCTTATGTTTGTCATTTTATCAAAAAATTATTCTATCTCTTCTTTCTCTACAAAAAGTATAAATTACTTTAGGAAAGGATTGTGTTGTCATCTGTTATTTTTATTCTAGCTAAAGTTGGAAATGCTGTTAGTATTTAATTTGTCAATTAAGTAGGACTTGCTTTAATTTTTAATTACTTCCTTAATGCTTCAAGGCATGCCCTCTTGATCTTGTGCCTCAATAGTAATACATAAGCCATTCCTTTCATGATTGCATCTCTTTAATTATTCATAGCTGCTGAGAGGTCCTAACCCACCTTCTCAAATTCAAGTTTCAGTCTGGTTCTAGCTCTACCACCCTCAGGACCAGCCTGCCCCTTCCAATGGGGGAAATTTCTGTGGGTGTCTACATACAGTTCTGGGATTTTGACAACCTTCATTTTGTTCCAAAGACTCACAAATGTGATAATCACTCTTCCAATAACCTCAACCTTCCAGAAAGAGAAGCGAACCCAAAGAGTAGATGAAAAGGCTTTCCAAAGGACATTCAATGTATTCATTTTGCACCAAAGCAGGCCTTATGTCCTCACCACTCTCTCAATGAATCATTTTTATGACTTCATAAAATATCCTTATGAAGATAATTCCATAGTCAATGTCTCTAGCCCCAAGACCGTTCCAA
The DNA here is from genome assembly GCF_029281585.2 of Gorilla gorilla gorilla. Lineage (NCBI taxonomy): Eukaryota > Metazoa > Chordata > Mammalia > Primates > Hominidae > Gorilla > Gorilla gorilla. The sequence goes on from NC_073241.2 coordinate 73,838,299, forward strand.
AAGACCAGCCCTAAAGCTACTGCTACCTGTATATCTGACCAGCACTTCAAACTCATTCTATTTAAAATTACATTCATGATTATGGTTCCTAAACTCTCCTTCCTTATATTGTCCATCAGTACTTGCTTGACTCATTCTCTTTTCCCCCAGAATACCTACACTTCTGTAAATATCCCTTCTACTTTCAATGATCAGCTTCAATTTCATCTCCTCAATTTAGACTCATGATCCCTTTATCTAAAAAGTGGCCCCAGCTTCTTTCAAACTTCTAAAACATATTGTAATTCTAAATGTTACCCAAGTATCTTTCCAACCTCTAAAACATATTGTAATTCTAAATGTTACCCAAGTATCTTTCCAACTTCTAAAATATGTTGTAATTCCAATTGTTACCCAAGTATCTAAACCAGTGATTTGTGCAAAGTCAACATGAATACCTTTTGTGATATATTTTGCTTCCATTTTGCAAATGATAAAGGAGCTTAAGGAGAGCTGTTTCCAAAGTGAGTTTTGCAAGATGAGATCTAGTGAGACACACACACACACACACACACACACACACACTATTTGATTTCCATTTAAATTTAACTTAAACTTGGAAAATTAACTTTATTCATATTTAATAAACAAATGGCCTTCACTAAACCTTGTGTGAAAAGGTCTCATGTCCCATGTAATACATAAGAATCCTCAGAAAAAAATTTATTTCTCAAAGAAAAAAGTGAAAGTGGAAGCCTCATTCTTTGCTTTGCTTTCCAAGTAAGGCTGTGTATTACAGTTCATTTCTGTCTTATTAAGAATATTTGTGGGTCATGTTGTCTATTGTTGACTACATTACCTCCACAATAAGGTAAACCAGCTTAAAATATTCCCTCATTGAATAACACATGAGTTAAAGTTAAAAATAATAATGTAAACACAAATGAATAGCCAGAAAATGGTACAACTGAAATAGTTGTGAGTAGTATAAGCTCTTCATCAAGAACATTATATGGCAAAAACAATGGATTCTGCAATGAGACCTATTGCGGGATAGACTTTTAACCTCATCTTAGCATAGGTGAAGCCTTAGATTATAGCTATTGGTAGTTATGAAGCCATCAATATGTAGGGAGACATTTTATAATATTGTATATTGTATCTTGCATCATTTAAAAATTATATTTTGGTTATGTTTCTATTGTTCATTATCTGTACTGTAGAGTCTTTATAATGTATAAATAAATAAATATTTATACGGTGTTTTTTGTTTTGTTTGTTTCTTTTTCCAATAGGGATAGACAATGACATAATTCAGAGGCCACTGCCCTGGAGGCTTGATTTCCCCACCACAGGCTCTGGACATTCATTGGTGGAGTGGTGCTATTGCTGATGATAGTGCCATATCCCTGGTGGCCAAGAGACACAGGCTGACGATGTAACACAATGCTGCCCATTGGGCTTCAGCACTTTTTCAGCACCACTGCTGCTACCTGTACAGGTTTCAGTCAGAAACATCTCATAGAAAATCCACCAGGCCTCAAATGCTGCAGAATTTTACAAGTACAACACGTTTAGCTCACGTTCATTTTTTTTTCCCCATATGATCCTAGAGCAGCAAGCTCAGAAAGCCTCAAGAAAGCCTAGAACCGGATATTCTCTCCAGTGATTAGTCCTGTCCTGCATAATGTCAATAATTCATGATCTCTCCCCAGCAGCACTGCTTCCTTAGCTCTGATCTATTTTTTCTCTTGGGACCTTGTATGTCCTGCCCCTTCCCCAGGCTATGCTCAGGCCACCCTAGACCATCAGACATATTTTAATAACTATGAACTCAAAGGAAAGCTGTAAGACTCCCAATTCCTTTGCCAAGAGTCTTAGCTGCTTTTTCATAATTTCATGAATTAAAAAGTGTGAGGAAGATGCTGCCTTCTATGCCAGTATTTAAGACACAAATGAAAGTGGGAAGCTTAGAGGAAGCCAGATTCTTACCCTCTCCATCAATATCCCCTAAACCCCAAAGTCTTTCAAGGAATGGGACAGTTACATGGCTCTTCTCATTTTCTCCATGATAAGTTCCATTGAGGGCAAGGAAAACCAGCATAGTGTGGATGTTTGGGGCACAAGCTTGGGGTCAAATGGTCTGGGATCCTCACAATCCTATCGCTGATCTGCTGTGTTGATTTGGGGCAATTGACAGAGCCTTTCTGGCCTCAAATTCCTCCTCTCTGAAATGCAGAGGAAACTGAGGCACTGAGAATTCACTGAGCTAATTCTTATAAGATACTTTGAACAGAGTTATCTTTCACATAAAATCACCTAATAAATGTTAGCATTAGTAATTATTATTGTTACTATTTTTAATTTTCTATTTTCATGGTTTCTATCAAACACCATGTATTGTTCTCCATATTTATTTGTTTAACGGATAAATTAAGAAATACCTGAAAGAATGAGTGAATGAATGAATTGTATGTGCTGCAATTATTAAAACAGCTTCTAACTTACATGTGTTCTCCACAGGGCCTCACCATGTGACAAGTATTTTTTTTCTTCTCAATAATTAAGAAATGAATACAACAAAAAAGAATACCTGCCAAGCAGCCAACTTATATATTTTTCTTGATTAGCCTCAGATTTCCATGACTTTAACCAAGAAAAATAACAACTGATAATACAAATCTGAAAAAGGGCATTTTCCCTTCTCTCCTATGCAATTTTTAGATGTTTTTGTTGCCCGTCTTCCCTCTGGAGTTGCCTGTATTCCTCCAACATGTTCTTATTCATCAAAAAACTTCCAGGAAAATCTACAGAAAAGACCTTTTAGATCTGAACAGCCCATCACCATTTGGGGAATCTCCTTTAGACCTGAACAGACTGTACCATGTGGCCTAAACCTAAAAAGATGTAATAACCAGGAAACCTTTGGGCTTAAACAGAGGCCCAGAGATCCACAAGTACCAAGCTGAGAGTAACTGAAAAGGTGAGGACATTGCAAAGTATAGGAATATTAATCACAGCAGAAGAAATGGCTAAGAGGATATGACCAAGATATTCAACATTGCAATATGCTCCTTGAAAATTGGTTATTTCTTTTCTTGAAAATGTATTCACTCCACAGGATGTGAGATCACACAATGAACTTAGGGAAGGTATTTTTCAAATGCATATAGGAGAAATATGAAATTCATAAACAGCCTCTGGAAAGTATATCTGAAGCCAGGAAGTGATTCAGGATATATTCCTATATGGAATACTTAATCAGGTCTTATATCACTAATACTATATGCTATTCAGTCCATAGTAAAGATACTCCGGTAACCTAAAGCACACACTCTTGAAGGCCCCAATGATGAATTCTGATTCTCCATGTGTCATGACCACATCTTTCTAGATGCATGTGCTGCTGGTAGACCCACAATCCCTCCATCTTTGGTCAGGAGAGGAAGGTACCAAATGTCTCTTCTGTCTGGGTAACCAATGCCAGGAAAATGAGCGAGTGATGTTGTCCCTGCATGTCCAGTTTTCCCCTGAAGCAGTTTGGCCGCTGAAACCTCAGTGGAAATCAATAAGAATGAGTCAGTAATGCTACAATAACAAACACCTAAAAAATTTCAGTGTCTTAGGGCAACAAATATTTATTTATTGTTCATATTGCATATCCATGTTGACTGGGCTGAGGGCTTTGCTCCATTGCGTGGTCATTTCAGGGTCCAGGTTGATAGAGTAGTCACTACCTGGATGTTGGCAGTCATTGTAGCATTGGGAAAGAGTGCTCTGGTGGGTCTCATTGGTAATTAAATGCTTTAGCCTGGAAGTGACATACAATTTCTCTAACAACTCATTAGCTAGATTTTGTCACATGTTCCCATCCAACCATGAGGGAATAGCACATTTAATCAAAGCCAAGAGATTAAAATAGTAACAAACATCACTAAGGACTTTCTCAGCCAGAAAAGATGAACAAATGTCTTATTATAAACTTGAACTTAACACCAAGGGCATAAGAGTGGGAGGAGAATACAATCTAATCTTTGCCCTCAAAGACCTGGTAATCTTTTGGGAGAAACAGAACATCCAGAAGAACAATAAGAGTTTACTTTTAGTGAAGACCATTTACAGTCAGAAGGAATATTAAACCCCTAATTCTACAACAACAGGATAGAACATAATTTCCTCTTCAACATGACTGAAAATGTCAAATTATACTCTTCAGATCACTAATGATCTCATAATTCTAAGACGTTCAACTCTTAAATGCATTCAAATTGTTCTTTTCTAAAAATCATTACAATATTGGATCGCTTTCTCTTTAATTCTAATAAAATTAGCAAAATTACTTTCCATGCAGATATTATTTTACACACATGATAATGTATATAATTAATAAGAACTAGTGAATAAACAAAGACAAATGTAAAACAAAAGACTCTGAAAAGCGAGGCTTGACAATGGGATAACTTCACTCCCAGCACTGGTATTGTCCAAGATTCAAGTTTGTGCTTCTATATGACTGCTAAGTTTTATCTAATCCTAGATTTTTTGGATCACTTTCATAAAACCAAGAATACTCAGTCTGAAAACACTGAAATATAAGACAAATGTGTAGAAGAGAATGCATTTTACCTCAATTTCTATCAATGTGCCATTTTGAGGGTGGGGGAAGTAAGTTTTGCTCTCTAAGCTTTGTCACCTATAAATCACTCTCTGTAATGTTGGTTCATCTAATCATCATTGCTTCAGCAGCCTTCCAATGGCTTTAAATATATGCTTTTAATATTTTATAGCATTTCTATTTATTCCAAGAAATTTCACAAGCTACTCTATCCTTCCTGGAATAGACAATATTGGATCATATACAGGGCTCCTTTCTCAGCCTGTGTTTCAGTTTAGAGAAAAACTGCCATTGCAGTTCAAAGATACCAGAGAAGTTCTTGTGAGTGCAATAAAAACAGAACAAGTATGACATAAAATCATAGTGGTTACAACTAACAAACAGCCTCTTTCCACTTATTTGTAAAACACACACAATATATTTAGATTCCCTTGTGTTCATTCTCTTTTTCGCTCTAAATGCAATACCTTTTTAAGGGAGAAAATTTGCAATCACTAACTCTCTTTGCCACTTTCAAATGAAGGATAGAGTATCAGATCTGGAAGATTCCACAACTATAAAATGTCCTTTTTTTGCATGTGAATAAAAGATGCACTGCTTATCAGAATCATGCTATATGTTGTGAAATCTAGAAAACGTACCCAAAATATGTCCAGCATATTCTGACACTCAGGAAGCTTACACACATAGATTAACTTATAATTTAAAGAATAGATGGAGAAAATCAACAGTGAGATTATATAGTATAAACAACAACAAAAAAAGAAGTTCAGAAAAGATATAAGATTACCCTGAATGACTACTGAGGCATTCAAGGGGAAATTCTGAAAAAGGTGGGTTGTGACCTGTAAATCTTGAAACATGAGTTTTATGCCAATAGAAGAAGAAGTTAAGGAATGAAAGAAATATGGAACGCCCATAGAATAAGCAACATAAGTAAATGTTCTCAGTTAAGAACCAGTGGAGGGACTTCTTCCAAGCAGGATAGAGTAGCATGTGGAATTTCTCATAGAAGAACTAGAAATGGCTATAAAATATCAAAAGCATATATTTAAAGACATCAGAAAGCTGCTGAAGCAATATGATTTGATGAACCAATATTATAGAGTGAGAACTACAGAGAGATGAGCTGATTATCTGCCGCTGCCTTTCTCTAAGAGCACTGGCTGATTTTGGAAACAGATGAGGAGGAACATCCAGGCCAGGCTTTGCCTGTTGATAAGACCACTTCTGGGGCCTAGGTAGCCAGCAGATTTGGTGGCCTCATAGGATTGAAGGGTTATATTGAAGATTTTTTTTTCAATGTATAAAGTGTTTGCTTTTTGCCTCAAGATATATGCCAAAATCTGAAGCTACACGGGAGCAAAAGTTAAAGGAGAAGCAGACGCCTCTGCAAAGAGAGAAGAGCTTTTAATAGTATGGCAGTCCTAAGGACAGAAAGATTAGAGTCCAGAAAACACCACTTAGTTAAAAATTCTCCAGGGATACACCTTAGGAGCAGAATGATATGGGGCTGATTGAACTTTCCAAAAACTAGAACCCAGACTCAACTGAACTCAGTGCTTGGTTGAAATAAAGATGACCAGTCATCACTGAATTTGCCTGGCAGAGGAAAGAGTGAATCTTGGAAGAAATTATCTGGGGTAACCAACAAATTTTATACACTATCAGGCATTCAATTAAAAATTATTAGACATGATAAAAAGAATATATAGGTCACAAAACAAGCCTGAAAACATTTGAAAAGAATTGAAATAATATCAGGCATCTTCTCTGACCACAATGGAATGAAACTAGAAATCAACAACAAGAGGAATTTTAGAAACTATAAAACACATGGAAATTAAACAATATGCCCCTGAATGGCCAGTGAGTCAATGAAGAAATTAAGAAGAAAATTTTAAAATGTCTTGAAACAAATGATAATGGAAACTCAACATATCAAAACCTATGAAATGCAGCAAAAGTAGTACTAAGAGGGAAATTCGTAGCTATAAGTGCCTACATCAAAAAGAAGAAAAACAACAAATAAATAATCTAATAATGCATTTAACGAACTATAAAAACAGGAGCAAACTGAACCTAAAATGAGAAGAAAAGAAATAATAAAGATAAATTAAAAAATAAATAAATTTGAAATGAAGAAAACAATACAAAAGATCAATGATACAAAAAGGTGGTTTTCAAAAATATAAACAAGGTGGACAGATTGTTAGCCAGACTAATGAAGAAAAAAAGGGAGAAGACACAAATAAATAAAATCAGAGATGAAAAAGGAGACATTACAAGTGATACTGCAGAAATCTAAAGGATCATTAGTGGCTACTATGAGCAACTATATGTCAATAAATTGGAAAATCAAGAGGAAAAGAATAAATCTGTAGACCCATAAAACCTACCAAGATTGAACCATGATGAAATACAAAACCTGAGCAGTCTCCAATAACAACTAATGAGCTTAAAGCCGTAATAACAAGTCTCCCAGCAAAGAAAAGCCCAGGACACAATGGCATCACTGCTGAATTCTACCACATATTTAAAGAACTAATACCAATCCTACTCAAACCATTCCAGCAAATAGAGGAGGAGAGAATACTTCCAAACGCATTTTATGAGACCAATATTACCCAATTATACCAAAACCAGACACATAAACCAATGGAACAGAATAGAGAACCCAGAAACAAATTCACACACCTACAGTGAACTCATGTTCAACAAAGTTGCCAGGAACATATGCTGGGGAAAAGAGAGTGTATGTCTTCAATAAATGGGGCTGGGAAAACTGGATATCCATATGTAGAAGAATAAAACTAGACCCCTATCTCTTGGTACAAAAATGGAATCAAAATTCATTAAAAGCTTAAATCTAATATCTCAAACTATAAAACTACTAAAGAAAAACAGTGGAAAACCTCTCCAGGACATTGTTCTGGGGAAAAGTTTCTTGAGTAATTCTCCACAAGTACAGACAACCAAAAGAAAAATGGACAAATGGGATCACATCAAATTAAAAAAACTTCTGCACAGCAAAAGAAACAATCAGTGAAGTGAATTTTCTCCCACAGAATGGGAGAAAATATTTACAAACTATCCAAGTGACAGGAATTAATAACTAAAATATGTAATGAGCTCAAACAACTCTATAGGAAAAAATCTAACAATTCAATTTAAAAATGGGCAAAAGATTCGAATAGACATTTCTCAAAAGAAGACATACAAATGGCAAACAGACATATGAAAAAGTGCTCAACATCATCGATGATCAAAGAAACGCAAATCAAAACTACAATGAGATGCCATCACACCCCAAGTAAAATGGCTTTTATCCAAAACACAGGCAATAGCAAATGCTGGTGAGGATGTGGCGAAAAGGGAAGAAAAGGGAACCCCTGTACACTTGTACACTCTTTTTTTTTTAATACTTTAAGTTCTAGGATACATGTGCAGAATGTGCAGGTTTGTTACATAGGCATGACGTGCCATGATGGTTTGCTTGACCCATCAACCCATCATCTACATCAGGTATTTATCCTAATGCTATTCCCTTTGTACACTCTTGACGGAAATATAAATTAGTACAACCACTATAAATAACATTTTGGAGGTTCCTCAGCAAAACTAAAAATAGAGCTAGCACATGATCCAGCAATCCCACTGCTGGGTATATTCCCAAATGAAAGGAAATCAGTTTATTGAGGAGATACCTGCACTCCCATGTTTGTTTCAGTGCTGTCCACAATGACCAAGATTTGGAAGCAACCTAAGTCTCCATTAATGGATCACTGGATAAAGAAATGTGGTACTTACACACAATGGAGTACTATTCAGCCATAAAAAGGAATGCGATCATGTCATTTGCCACAACATGGATAGAACTGGACGTCATTACGTTACGTGAAATAAGCCAGGCACAGAAAGACAAACATCACATGTTCTCACTTATCTGTACTATCTAAAGATCAAAACAGTTGAACACCTGGAGATAGCAGAAGAATAGATACCAGAGGCTGGTAAGGGTAGTGATTTGGGGTGAGGGGGAGGTAGGAATGGTTAATGGGTACAAAAAAAAATAGAATGAATAAGACCTAGTATTTGATAACACAAAAGCGTGACTACAGTCAAAATAATTTAATTGTACATTTAAACATAACTAAAAGAGCACTGTTGGATTGTTTATAACACAAAGGATAAATGCTTGAGAGGATGGATACCCAATTTCCCATGATGTGATTATCATGCACTGCATGCCTCTATCAAAATATCACATGTGCCACATAAATATTTACATCTACATTGTACCCACAAAAATTAAAATTAAAAAAGGAATAGATAAATATAATTGAAAACAAAGAGAAAAACATACAATAATAATAAACTAGCAGATAATCTAGAGAATGCCTTTGGAAACAGCAAAAACTTTGATGTTAAAATAATAACTTTTTTATTTTTTGATGTTTTAAATAGTCAAAGATATAGTAAAATGGGTTAAAGGTAGAAAATCTCATGAGAACTTATTAGGAAAAAACAAAGAATCAATAGGAATTTTAGAACTCAAAAATAAATTACCTGAAAATAAGTACCAAAGAGTTAAAACACCAACAAAACAGCAGTAGGTTAGATGGAGATGGCTATAGATACAGATGATATAAATAGATATCATCCAAATTGAAGCACAGAAAATAAAAAGAATGAAACATACAGAAAAATGCATAAGAAGCATATAAACATATTAAGAACAAATGTAATTGGAGACTCAGAACAGGAGAAAGAAGAGGATGGACAAAACAATATTTAGAGGAGTCATCGACTGTACTTCTACAGACCAGCAGCAAACAAATAAAAATATTTTAAATGTAACATTTAAATTATATAATAGCATCAGAAACATCAAATACATAGGAATAAATCTAACAAAGCATGTATAAGACACAAACATTGAAAACTATATTATTGACATAAAAGAAAAACTAAAAAAATATACATATATACCATGACCATTAATTGGAATACTCAATATTGTAAAGATATTTATTCTTCAAAATTAATTAGAGATTCAACTCAATCTTAATATAAATCTCAACGTGTGTGTGTGTGTGTGTGTGTAAATTGACAAGCTTATTCTAACATTTATCTGGTCATGCAAAGGGCTGAGAATAGCTTAGCCAATCTTAAAGAAGTGTAAATCCTCTTCTTGGACTTGAGCTGAAGGATTTATACTTCCAGATGACAAAATTTGGTATAATGTCATAGTACTTGAAAAAGTATGCTATTGACAAAAGGGTGGCAAAACAGACAGATAGAAGAACAGAATGGAGAATCCAGAAACTGCCCTATATCTATAAGGTTATTTAATTTATGACAAGGATAACATTATAGCACCTTGGGAAAGAGATAGACATTTCAGTCAATAATGCTATGAACAAAAACTACACCAAAAAAATCAATTCCAGATGGACTTTGTACCTACATTTTGAAAGAAAAACCAGTAATTATTTCAGAGGGAATCATAGGGGAATCTTTATGATCTTGAAGTAAGCAAAGATTGCTTAAACATGATGCAAAAAGTACTTTTGAAAAACTACTGATAAATTGGTTTTTATTAAAGAACTTTGTTTATGAAAAGAGGACAATAAGAATTCAAAGGAAACCCAAGAAGAGTAAGAAGATATTGGCAATACTAGAGTCCAAAAAAAGACTCACACCTAGGCTGCTGGGCGGGGTGGCTTGTGCATGTAATCCCAGCTACTCAGGAGGCTGAGGCAAGGGGACAGCTTGAAGTCAGGAGTCTGAGACCAGCCTGGGTCAAATAGTAAGAACTTCATCTTAAAAAAAGAAAAAAAGAAAGAAATCTCATCTGCATCAGGAAGAAAGACAACATGAAAATAAGCAAAAATTTTGAAGAGAAGCTTCATTAAATCTAAATGCCCAAATGTCAAATTAACATATAAAAGGTGCTCAATCATTCGATATCAGAATAATGCAAATTAAAACCAAAATAAAACAAAACATAATGGCTAAAATGAATCAGTGCAGATAGTAATACCAGTTGCAGATTGATATGACTGAAACTCTCATAGCCTACTGATGGACGTGTGAGTTATTAATAGTAGCTTGAAAGAACTGTATTTGCTAGAGCTAAACCATGTAACCCAGTGTTTTCACACCAAAAAACATACTCATTGAAATGTGAACATTATGTTTATAAAAACACATGTACAATAATGTCCATATCAGTACTATTCATAATAACCAAAAATTGTAAACCACCAAAAAGTCAATGAGTATATAATGATATATGTATGATATATGTATATGAATGAGTATATATGATATATGTCCATTTAATAATAAACTATTCATATACAGCAATGAAAATGATTCAACTTATATGACACACATCTATATGGATGAATCTTATAACACGGAATGAAAGAAGAACAGATATTTTGTATAAATTTAAATATAAATTTATAAATATAAAATAAAACCACGATGCTATTTATACAGCTTTTAAAATCAAGCAAAATCAGCCAAAGTCATTTTATCCCATATTTGGCAAAGCAATCCAAAAGCTGAATCCATTTCTGCAGCTAGAGTAATCTCTGTGATGTTGGAAGATCATAGTCATCATTGGGCCATGACTGGTGACATGAGAGAACTTCTCTTGTGCTCATAATATTGTTATTTGAACTGGATGCTGGTGACAGGGGAATGTTTACTTTGTGATTTCTGTACCTTTCCATACGTATGATATTTTTCAACAAAATTTTACTTAAGGAACAAATATGAGATATGGCAAAGAAATTCACAAAAGGTAAATTGGGAAACGAGTTCAGAGAAAGAACTTTGTTTGTTAAAAAAAGTAAACACATCTTTTAAACGATTTGTTTTATTTTAACATAAGATATTATTACAACTTTGCTGCCTTAGCACGCGATCACCTAAAACAATCCAAATATTTGTAGATGTACAAATCAAGGTTTTTTCAATGCCAATTGAGCAAAAAAAGCAGTATTCTTAGTATTCATGTGTTCATTTCTCATGCCACACACACTGGGGTTCTCTCTTCCTGCTCAAAATGTCAACCACCATTGTGATATGTGTTACAGAAAAGATTCTCTCAACAAACATTTCTGTGTCAGGAATAAATGTTTGCAGTGGAAACATTTTTGCTTTTTAAAATTGAACACAGTTAACACTTCAACTCGGGGCCATGCATCTCACCAGCGTTGTGTTCTGTCACACACAGCTAAAACAATCATATCTTATGAAATTGCCATAAATGCTCATAGTCATATTGAAATTCCAACAAAATGATTATACTTCATAGAATGTCATGGTTATTATCTTTCTATTTTTTTTTCTTTTTTTTGAGACAGAGTCTTGCTCTGTCGCCCAGGCTGGAGTGCAGTGGTGCGATCTTGGCTCACTGCAACCTCTACCACCTGGGTCAAAAGATTCTCCTGCCTCAGCCTCCCAAGTAGCTGGAACTACAGGTGCCCACCACCACACCCAGCTAATTTTTTTTTTATTATTATTTTTAGTAGAGACAAGGTTTCACCGTGTTAGGCAGGATGGTCTCGAACTCCTGACCTTGTGATCCACCCGCCTCAGCCTCCCAAAGTTCTGGGATTACAGGCGTGAGCCACCATGCCCGGCCTCTACATTTATCTTTTAAACAGCATAGATGTCTAAAAGTGACTAAAGACTTCAAGGTGTTAGTGGAGATCAGAGCTGACCATACCTTTACCACCAAGCAGCCGTTGTGACCAATGATCATATAAACAATGGCTGCTCATCTTCTGGGCTTCCCGGAATTCTGCTTTATTGCTCTACAAACTCTCCCTCTCCCATTCTAATATCCCACCCAAGTTCTATGATCCTCTGTATTGTCAAGAAAAAAAGATAATCCACGGAAGCCATTATTGCGTTAGCAGTAATACTAACAAAATAAATTGAAGCTACAGTGAACTAATGCTTCAATGAAGTGAGCGCTGACTTTATTATAGAGGTCTAAGTTTTCTTGGCTTATGGGAAATAATACCTATATTCTGGGTCAAAGAATGTTCTTGTATGTAAGACAAATATGGTTTAAGTATTGCCCTCTTCCTGTAACATCCTTTAAAATCTAAATAGCCTTTAAAGAATACCAAAGTTCTGAATACTTAATATAGGTTTGATTATCAGATTACTTTCTTTTATAAAGAAGGACAGCCTAAGACCACAGGGCCAGAAAAATGAGAGATGAAGCACTTAGAAAGGGAAAAGAAACAGAAAAATGGAGGGATAAGTTGGAAACACAAACATTACCTCCTTCAAAATTATCCCAGGGACCAAAAAAGAAAAAAGAAACAGAAAAACACACATATTGCTGTTCTCTGCTTGTGGCTGCCCCTTGCACATAAGAAGCTCTCCCATGTGGCGTTCGGGTTGACATTAAAACTATAATAAACAGATACTGAATCCCATTCTAAACCAAACACTGACTGTTAGGCCCCAGGAGTTCAGAAAAGATGAGAAAAAGAGAGGTTTCTTCTGTCTCCATTGAAGCAGGAGTTTACAGCAGCCAAAGTCATTTTACCCAATATTTGGCAAAGCAATCCAAAGGCTGAATCCAATCCTGCAGCTAGGCTAATCTCAACTTTCATCACTGTCTGCAAACAGATTTGGGAGTTGCCAACTGCCTTGATTCCATTGGCCTGGAAAAAGTTTTGTAAGCTGAGTGTGAGGTTCTGTTTGTCACTTTTGTCCTTGGGCTAGTAGGTGGATAGATGACACCCAAAGGACACTATCTGAGAGGTGGCAAATGAACAGGTTTTTCCTTCATAAAAGAGGATTTGTGGGAAAGTAAATTTTCTATTGAAATACAAATAAAGGAGAAATAGCAACTCACTACCTGCCCTTAACACTTTTTAGTGAATCCCCAGTCTGAGACTTGGGCTAATTGGCACACTAAGGACAAAGTGACACGCCCAAGGTAAATATTAACTGGTGAAAGGGGAGAGAGAGAGTGTGAAAACCATCTTCAAAGAAAATCAGGGCTGTGTGAAAGAAAGCAAAAGCAGTCTTAGTCCTTCAATATTTGAGAAAAAAAAACAATGAGTAGGAGATAACATGAAAAAAAAAAAAGAAATCTATAAGAAGATTGTGAAGAATTCTGAGAACTGGTCCTTTAAGACTGGTGGAGATTTATTCAGGAGGGAAGCCCTGCCCCAGGGAAATGTTGCCAAGAGACTTGTTTTTAGGAGATCACCAGCCTAAATTTCCATGACTTTCTACTTGTAAATTCAAGTTTACTTCTGGCCCCTGCGGTTCCAGAAATGACAATACTCATTGAAATCAGGGTCTCATTGTGCTCATCAGGGTCTGACCTTACCTGAGCTTCCATCCTTGTTTTGTTTGTTCGTTTTGGTTTTTTTCTTTCTAGAGTAACTTTTGCTATCTTTCCCAGGTTCCACTTTCCAATGCTTTTTTCCACTTCCTAGTTTTGGTTTTGCAAGGCCCATTCTCTGTGAAGAATTTCTTTCCATGAGCTCAGATGGAAATGCACCAGAAATCAACACTGCTGGCCTCATGGTTTTCGTGCCAACAAGAATTCCATGAGATTATCTAGGGACCTGGTAGGCTAGAGTAGTGTGCCTGCCCATGGTGGCACCAGAATGCTTGAATAAGATGAAGAGTTCTACCACCTTCAGGATAAATCAAAAGGTCTAAGGAAGAAGACACCTTAATATAGCGACAGAGCTCTGTACCATACACAGCAGCCATGGACACTGGGTTTCCGGAAGAACTCACCTGGGACGCCTCTACCATCATACTGCTCAGGAAGCTCATTAGCATTTTAAGGAGACCTGGAAGCTTCAACCTCCCAGTTAAAATATAATTTTAACTGACAGCTTAAGGGCATCAAGGCATTTCCCTCCCTTTATTTACATGTAAAGCAGAAAGAAGCACAACAGTTACAAGTTCCAGTGCCCCTGGGAGAGGAAGGTGTGATTATCACAGGGTAATCTTACCCCTCCAGGTGCAGCTGCCAGGCTCAGCCAGCTGCTGCCCTCAGCTAACCAGCTGCTTAGAAGACTGTTGCCTTTGGGGTTTGGAGATATGTTCCAGGTTTGGGGACAATTTGGTGAGGCAGCAGGGTGGGAGGCAACTGCAATTAAAGAAAAGGGTCCGCACATAGTATGAGACCTCAAGTGAATCCCTCAGATTCTGTGAAGTGACAATGACAATGGTTCTTTTTCTTGCTGGAAGAGGTTGAGGAGAGAGGTTTCCCATGGAGAGCCTCTGAAAGGAAGTGAAGAAGGGGAAGCTGTGAGGTTCACACAAGGTAGGAAGGAGCAGGAACCCTCAGCTTTCCTTTGCTGAGTCTGAATGTCCATCCCTCTGCATGCATAGCTCTGCTGCCAGGCTACCTGCTAGTCTTAGGATGAAGAGATGATGCTGTTTGTTCCCCAGAATTTCATGGAGGAAACAGTTTCCATATACCCATGGGTCTGAAGTTGGCAAAATAAATTTCCTCATTATTTTAGCCTGAGTAGGGTTAAAAATCTTCACATAGAACTTTTCTATGAAACAAATGAAAAATGAAAAGCATGCAAACACCTTCATGAAAAAAATAGGTATTTTATGAAATAACCTAAAGTCCAGTTGCTATGGTCTGAATATTTGTGTCCTCACCAAAATTCATACATTGAAATTTACTTCTAAAGTGATGGTCTTAAGAAGTGGATGTTTGGGAGGTGACATTATTGCCCTTATAAAAGAGGCCTGAGAGAGTTTGTGTATGTCTTCTATCTTGTGAGGATGAAGCAAGAAAGTGCTATCTTTGAGATAAAGAGTGAGCCCTCATCAGACATGGGATCTGCTGGCACTTTGATCTTGAACATGTCAGCCTCTATAACTGTAAGCAATACACTTCTGTTGTTTATAAATTACCAAGTCTAAGGTATGTTGTTATAACAGCCTGAACAGACTGAGACACCAGTTATAGGTGTGACTGTTTCTACTCTCTTTGTTCATCTAACCTCTATCTGGGTGGAATGCTGAATGGCCTTGAGCTCTGCAAAAGCTCATTTTGCTTGGCACTGCCACTGACTACGGTGGGACTCTTGACTCTCCCAGAACCTCAACTATTGATATTATTGGTTCAGAATGTAAATTTTCCAAGGTCTCCTCTAGCCATGAACAGGATACACTTAAAATCTCCAGTCCCCTGGAAAAGAAAAGAAATATGTTATCTGCTTTATAAGGGTCTCCTTATGGCTTTGGAGCATCTTGAATTATTTTTTAAGTCACCACTTTTATACTTGAAGTCTCTTTGACTTTTGTGTTTGCAATCACTCCTCCAAAGCGACTTTCTCTGTCTGGGTGGCTTGTTGGTAACACAGTCCCTTGCTTGTCACTTGGCTTCCTCACCTAGTGTTCCGAGCCTATATCCAGGCCTAGGGTGACTGATAGTCATATGACTCAACAGCTTTTACAATCATCCTGCAGCCTGAGTGTCTCAATCTAAGCCCTCTATAAATGAAGAGATGCCTCGAAGTCCTTATTGTTGCAAGCAATATCTCTACTTACCCTTCTCTGGCACTCACTGAGAGATCTGGACACCAATAATTACAGAAATTGCTTTCTTTCTGTGGAGAACTGTGGCCACCTCAGTGGACCCTTTGCATTGAGGGGATTTGGGAAGGGAAGTGAAATGGGGCTATAGTAATCAGGGTTCAGTCGTGGAAGCACTACTACCATCAGTATCATGGAATAAAGAAATTAAAAGAATTAGACCTTACATAATTGAGAAAGTCATTGGGGAAGTAAACGTCAAAAAGGGGGAGTGGATGGATCAGAGAAAAGTGATTAGTCATGGTGTGATGGAATGAGCTGAAGCTTGCAGGAAGGACTTCATAGAGGATATGGGAATTCAGCTGAGTCTCAGGGAGCTATTAGGGTAAGGATAAAGGAAATAGAATGATTTGAGCTGCTTGTATTTGTTCTCAACCCTGGCAGTACATTAGAATCACCTGGGGAGCTTTTTAACTTCCTGCTACTCAGACTTCATCCCAAGTCAATTAAATTCAGTCTCAGGAGATGGGGCCTGGGCGTCAGCATTTTACAAAGCTCCCCCAGGTGATTCTAACCTGCAGGCAGTGTTGAGAATAACCACTAAGGTAGACAGAGCAAGATGAGCAAGACTCTCATTATTTTAATGTTATAATAACACTTAGCACCTGCGAGGTCTTTTCATGTTCTTGGCATTTAACTTGGCATTAATATACAAAACATATATTAATTACTTACCAAAAGAAAACCCCAGAAGGCCTTCCCTTGGCCTCAGCCTTAAGCAGGAGGATGAACACCTGGGGGCTCTATCTGTATATCTGCTGGCAAATGCTCACACCTGAGCCTCCTCGCCCACCCACACAGCAGGAGGAATGATAGCATGCACCAGTTAGCTCCCACAGCTCCCTGCCCAGACATCCACTGTAGGTGCTATGGAGGTACAGGGTAATGTATCTGTTTCACTTCAGTTTCTCCCAACAGATGGTGTAGCAGGCACGGTGACTTACTCCAAGTTGTATTCACAGCAGTAAGTACAGTGCCCAGTACATTTTGAGTCACTGAATAAATGAACAAATGAATGAAATAAATTCAGTCAAGGTTATCAACTCATTTCCAGTATTTCCTGCATCTTGGAGATGTTCTCACACATTACCTGGCCTCTTGGACTCTAGCTTTTACCTGGATAGCCAGATAATAACTTCTTGGCAGCTTATGTCTTTTCTGTCCTCAACGAACTTGATCTCTCTTCTGTGTTCACCTATGAGATGGAAAGGGATTCTCAGCCTTCCCAGTTCTTCTGGGTGCACCTTCTTACCTAATAGACCCTTATACCAAGCTGCCAAGTTAGAATCTAGGCAAGAGCTCCAGATCGGGCAGAGCCTCAAAGCTGCCACCTCTGCTCCTGATATGTAATTCATCTTTGACAGTTACATAGAATGTACTGAAAGTATACTTTATTCATAGAAAGGTACTTCAGTTTCCACTTTAAAACAGTTTGCCCCCAATATATACAGGATCAAGATGGTTAATATGAAAACCAAGGCATCCCCACCAGTAGCAGTTTTAGAAATGTCAGATGTGCCCTGTACAGGCTTTATTTTTTTTTTTTAATGAACTATTGAACAACATTTCTTCTGGGAAAATATGCCTTTGTCTTTCTCATGTCATCTGAATAATTAAATTTAGTAACTATTTCTGTCTGATCTTGTATTTTCTTTTGCTCTGGTATATTATTCTTGTCTCTTCCCAAAAGTGTAAGCTCTTGAAGGCAGGGACAATGTCTTTCACTAAAATATAAACTCCATGAGAACAAGGACTTTGTTCTGTTCATGTCAGGGTCTTCTTCTCAGGCTTGTCACAGGACTTAGAACACTTCCTGAAATGTGACAGGTGCTAGACAAACATTTGTTGTATAAACGTAGTAGCATAGGGATATATTCTTATTATTGAATGTATATAATTTTCCTGACTTGATAATTTAGATTGATTCATATTTCTTCTCAAAGCCAATTGACAAACTTCCAGCTTAGGTTAAATAAACCTTTGGGAAGGTTCTCCAACTTTTCCTTGTGTACTTTTTCTTAACAGCCCAGTATCTGGTATTTCTGGCTTTAAATCTGGCTACATAAACAAATTCCCTATATGAGGCTGACCTTACCCTATAAAGTATGACATTGAGTGAAAGATCACTACTCCAAAAAGACACTTGCTTTCTTGCAGCCCAGTGAGAGCATTATGTTCTTTTATTAGCTCAGCTCAGTTAAGTTTTGGAAATAAAATAATTAACACAGAAGCATGTATAACTAACAGGCCTATACTTAATTTTATAAAGTGTCTGCATTTAAAATAAATTAAAGAAAAAACAACTCCTTAGCCCCGAAGAAATTTTAAGAGATGGGACAAATAGTAGTGAAGAATTTCAGACATTTTTGGCTAGAGATGCTTTTTATTGGAAAAGGACTTCTATTATGAGGAAGGCCTTGTTTTGGTCCCAGCTGCATAATCAAAGGCAATTCCTTTTCCTAGATCTCAAACTTTTTATTGAAAAACAGCTGCCACTGAGCCACAGGAGCAGTTTTCAAATTTACAGTCTTTCTTTTCTTTTTGTGAAATGGGGTGGTACAGGGACAGCTATGGGGTTAACTATAAGGAGTCTTTAAATTCACATGTGCCAATTAGATGAATGCATAGCATCTCATACAAGCTATTTTAATATACATAGATTCTATTATGGTTAACTAAATACAAAATCGCCTTAGGAAAGTCTTGCCAAATTTAGAGTATTTGCCATTATTCATTTTCTTCTTTATGTGATGTTAACTGTACAGACACGCCCATATTTATCAATATTGAGAATTGCCAGTCTAAAATAAATCCCTCTAGGTCATTTCAGTTGTTTTTAGCCAGAAAATAGAATTTACTCTGGGTATATAGGGTTTTATGTTAGAAGTAGGTCCTTATCAAACTTTTAAAAGAGCTTGGAAGGCAAAGTTCATGAGAGTCAATGCTAAAGATTTCAGCCTAAACCCCTAAAGTTCAAAAGAACTTGCCAGAAAGTACCTTCAATCCCCAAGATTCTGTATGAAGCCCCCACCAACCAGCCCTGGTCTGCAGCAGTAAAGAGTGTTTCTCCAGAGATAACCAGAAAATTCCTGTGAATCTCACATTTACTCACAGACCTGGCTGCAACTGCCTTCAAAGAATAGTGACTTCCCCTTCTCTTTTGTCTTCCCAATCTTATGTAAGTGGTAAACACTAAACTAAAACTATATATGAAAAAGAATACTGAAACACAAACTTTGGCTTAGGCATTAGAGGAGGGTTGTACTGATGGGAAGTTTACAATAGCCAGCGGCATGGACTACCTCTTTTGTCAGCTCAGCATCTCCACACACCCATTTTACCCATTTTTAACCTTCAAATAGGATATTACCATCATTTTGACCTAACATGACACAACTATATCTCATACAACCAAAGACCTGCTTTTTTTCTACCCAATGTGTAGACACAAAGCCCTCTGTATTATTTTAACTTTTGGCAATGTCCTTCATTTCGAGGTGCACACCAAATTTTCTTTGGTGTACTATAAGTTAAGCCCTGAATTATAGGATCATTTATAATTAATGCATCTTTTATTACAAAATAGAAGATGGGGAGGTGGGAGGAAGAACTGACGGACATGCAAAGCACATAAAAGCAATGGAGAAAAACATGCATAATCAGAAAGTTCTCATTTTTGCAACTGATCATGTTGCCAGAGTTAGTTTAATAATTTCCTTCTTCTACCACATATTCTATGTTTCCTTTGCCCTCAGCAATTTAGTTGGTCATGAATCTTTACCTGGCAGGTTATTCCATGATGATAAGTACAAGAATGGTGGTATTTCAGATGCTATTGAAGGCCATAGAAAGCAAATACAAATCTAGGCTCTATCTATTGCAGTGAAGATAAATTATTGCCCTTTCTATGATGGAAAAGATTCAATCTAATCACAAAGTGACATATTTTTCTCCCAAGGAATGGAGCCATATACAGGTTTCATTGTTAGTCTTTTCTTTTCTTTGTCTTTTTTAACCTTTTAAGTTCAGGTGTACATGCGCTTGTTTGTTATATAGGTAAACTCGTGTCATGGAGGTGTGTTGTACAGATCATTTCATCACCCAGGTATTAAGCCAAGTATCCATTAGTTATTTGTCCTGATCCTCTCCCTCCTCACACCCTCCATCTTCCAGTAGGCCTCAGTGTTTTTTGTTCTCTATGTGTCCATGTGTTCTCATCATTAAGCTCCTGCTTATAAATGAGAACATGCGATATTTGGTGATCTGTTCTGTTAGTTTGCTAAGGATAATGGCCTCCAGCTTCATCCATGCTCCCACAAAGGACATACATGTCCTCATTCTTTTTATGGCTGTATAGTATTCCATGCTATTTATGTATCACATTTTCTTTATCCAGTTGTCCATTGATGGGCATTTAGGTTGATTTCACATCCTTGCTATTGTGAATAGTGCTGTAATGAATATACATATGCATATGTCTTTATAATAGAACAATTTGTATTCCTTTGTGCATATACCTAGTAGTGGGATTACTGGGCATTGTTGGTCTTTTCTACAAGCAAGTTTGGCATTCAGCTGCACCATGGCCAGATCAGCCTTAATGAAAGCCCATGTTGTCATGCTTGTGCAAAACCCCAACCCTGTCATCATGGGCCCACTATGGGCAAAAAACCATCGAGCTATGGCTGGAGTATCTGGGGAAGGAGGCTAACTGACATACATGGCACATGTCTTCTTCTCCACCTGAACTTTAAGAACCATGTCAGCTCTTTACTGAACATTTAAGTGGGACATATATATCCCTATATTTTCTACTTATTCTGTGAGATCTTTTCACAAATTTGTTCCCAGAATTTGTTATCACTAACGTGCTAATCTTGTTTTCTACTAAGTACGTGACCACCTAGCCTAATCATCCCTGTGTGCTCTTAGCCATCTTTTCTTCAGCAAAAATGAACAAAAAAGTTCAATGCTCAAAATTCTGCCCCCTTAGAGAATTTCTCTTCACCACTATCCTTCAATGCTGTCCTTAGTGGGGCCATTCTACTCAGCCATTCATTTTGGGGGTGATGCCACCATATTGGACAGAATTATCAGGAAAATGGGTCCATTTCTTCTTCTTTAGTCGATGGTAATAGAAATCTTCCCATACAGCCATGTGTTGGTTGAGTCAGCAATAATAAGTGCCATGGAAGTGTATATATATTATTAAATTTGGCAAGGATCCTTTGAAGCTCTTGCCATTAAGAAATGGAATCTATTTTTCAATCTCTTGAATCTGAGCTCTTCTTATTACCCTTGCTATTAAATAGAATTCGGCAGAGATAACTTTGAATTCTGAACATAGGCCTTAAGAATCCTTGCGGCTTCTACATTTATATTTCTTGGAACTCTGAATTGTCCATGTGAAAAAAGCCTGGGCTAGCCTTCTGCATGACAGTAGAAACATAATCCAGTCACCTCCATTGCCTCTGCTGATAGCCTGTCAACAGCCACACATGTGAGTGAGATCACCCTAAATATGCCAGCTGTAAACTGACCTTCCAGGTAACACCAGACATATGAGCAAGCTAGCAGAGATAAGTGAAGTTGTCACAGACCAGAAGAATGATCTAACTGATCGACAAATTGTGGAAATCATAATATAAATTAATGGTTGCATTTTAAGCCATTAAATTTGAAATGGCATGCTATTCAGTTTAGGTAACTGATATAGAGTCAGCCATGTGCTCATACACCTCAATTATGTATCCAAAAACCTTCTCAAGCCTAAACTTGTATATCCTACTTCCACGGAATGACAGAATGCTGTGTGTGCCCAGATTCAAGACTTTGTGGGTCATATGGTAACCAGTTAAAGATGAATAGTTCATGTCACATAGCAACTTTGTGTCCTATAATTAAGTATTCATCTCAATCAGGGCCCTGTAGAAATCAGAAGCTGCTTTCAAAAGAACTATAGCTAAGTGCAAAAAAACCAGCATAGCTTTGCTCCAAACCTGTATATATTTGAGTTATAATTCTTTTGTTGGAATCACACAGCCTTCCCTATCTTTCAACGATACTGTGAGCACTTTGGATCTGCTTGATCCTATATCTCAATAATCAGAAAACCTGGTGTCTGCCACAGAGCCTTATTTTTATCGGGACCCAACTCAAAACTGGCATCAAATAAAGGGGTCAGGATAGTGTGTGCTCATCTAGCATATGATGTTTCTAGGATCCAAAGAGGCCCCCCTGCCACACCATGTTGTGCTCCTTTCTTTCTTTTTTCTTTCTTTCTTTCTTTCTTTCTTTCTTTCTTTCTTTCTTTCTCTCTCTCTCTCTCTCTTTCTTTCTTTCTTTCTTTCTCTCTCTTTTTTTGAGATAGAGTCTCGCTCTGTCAACAGGCTGAAGTGCAGTGGTGCAATCTCGGCTCACTGCAACCTCCGCCTCCCGGGTTCAAGCGATTCTCCTGCCTCAGCATCCCGAGTAGCTGGAATTACACACCCAGCTAATTTTTGTGGATTTTTAGTAGCGATATGGCTTCACCATGTTGGCCAGGATGGTCTCCAACTCTTCACCTTGTGATCTGCCCGCCTCGGCCTCCCAAAGTGCTGGGATTACAGGCGTGAGCCAACACACCTGGCCCTGTGCTCCTTTCTTAAAGATAGTATGTACGAGATTCAGAAATTTAGTCTTCATCATGGCGGGGAAACTTGGCAGGGAAAGAGAGGGAAGGCTGTGTAATCCAGACCATTGGATGTCTGAAAACTTCCTCAAGATGGATGATACCTGAATTTTTACGGGTTTGATTTTTCTAACAACTTCTGGCATGCTTATTACTTCCAAGACATCTAGGGCATTGTCTATATCATGATCATCATTTCCAAGCAGCATGATGTAATTAATCTTACAGATTATCATCATGCCCTGTGTGATGGTGAGACAATCAAGATCCCTGGGAACTAAATCATGATAAAGAGTTAATACAGCCTGAAGTAAGTCAGTGAATGTATATTGCTATCCATGACAAGCAAAAGTAAACTGTAAAAATGTTTGCTAACAGGTACAGAATCAAAAAAAAAAAAATCACCAGAGCAATAGCTTAATACTAGGCATCAGGAATTTAGATGGTTTGTTCAAGTAAAAAAACAAACAAAAACAAATCAAAGCAAACAACAAAATACTAAATCTAAAACAGCAGCTATATTTAGAGCTACCACCCAAGTTCAGAAATATTTATTTTATTCTCTAAATTTCATCTGTCTTTTAGACAGGCCAAGTAGGCATATTTCAAATCTTTGATAATACTACTAATCTGAAATTTCCCCTAGTACATTATACTAATTTTGGTTTTCTGCTTTGTTAGGGATAAACTCTTACTTGGTCCTTCTTATCACTGTAGCTATCTTTTCACAGGTCAGGAAACCAGTAGGAAAATTCTGTCATTTCCCAAGTATGTCTATTCCAACTATTTATTCAGGAACTGGGAAAATAACTAATGGTGTTTTGGGGAATCACAAACACATTCTGAGATAGGACTTAAGCCAAAATGGCATTCATTGCTTAATTTTTGCTAGTTTCTACTCTAAATTTGTAGAATAAATTGGCATTTTGAATCCCCTAGAATTAGCATCAATTCAGATGTTAAGTAATCACTCAGAATTCTTGGTATTCCCCAAGGCAGAGAACCCTTTATTAATGACTACAAGTCAATTTGAGGAAAAGCAGGTAGAAGAGTCATGTTATAAACATTGGCAGTGGAGCAGAGTCCTTCTTCAAGATGCCACAGCTTTCCCTTTACTTAGGAATCTTGGCATCTGTGAAGCGAAGTCTAAGAATTGTGAGAGTCCATGATTTCTATTGTAGTTACTCAACTTCAACATTACATGCTTTACTCTCTGGTCTAACACCTATAGTCCATTTCCACACATAAGCCACTATACGTTGACAAAATATTTTGATTCTTCTTGTATGAGTGGAACTTTGGCCCTAACAAGAAGTTAAATTTTATCTTATTCTCCCAGGTTTTATCAGGATTTGAGTGTGATTATGGGTTTGGAAGCAAAGAACAGTGATGGGTGGGCCTTCAAGAGAATCATGATTCCTTTGCAAGGTCAATGCCTGAGTTGATATTTTTACAGGGTGGTCAGGCAGGAAAGGAAGCACCACAGCTTCTTCTGGCAACAGAGGCCTGGCAGGTTTGGGGTGTTCAAGGTATTTGGATTCATTGAAATCTGCCCAAGTTTCTCCTCTATATTTCCAACGTGCCAGTCTTTCTTGATTAATTCTGTATCTTTGATATAAGGGACTTAATAAGTCTGCACATTCATTTTGAATATAAATTTACCCACTCTCAGGATTATACTTTTAATTGATTTTTGGAAATATTTGCCCAATGGCTATGAGAAATATAAGACTCCTTCAACACAGTAACTGAAGTCATACTCTATAGTATTTAGAGCATTCCTTGAATAACTAATTTAAAACCGTGACATTGTCTTTCTTTTTCCAAGTTCTACATTATATTCAGAAATAGCCAACCCCACCCCACATTCCTGGTATTCTTTATTTCTATCATAAAGTTCAGTTACTGCTATTGCTACTTTGCCTTCCAAAGTCTTGCCTTCTACAGCTACATAACTCCAGGAAATCAGAAGTGGTAATGTAAATAGCTGTTTTGCTGCTGCATGCCATGCGTGTACTATCAGTGACCCATTTTGCACTGCTGTTGAAATTGTTAGTGCTTTCCACTATGATCACATCAAAGAATCAATTTGTCAGTTTCATCCCTAGCATTCTAATAGCCCCAAACCACTTACAGTTAAAAAACAAAAACAAACAAACAAACAAAAAACTATCTATGTTAAAGTTTGATTAAGCAATAGGAGTCACTCTATTTCAAGTATAAAGGACTTAAATCAGGGAATAGTAGCTTAACTACTGGAAGAACTTGGAAGCACAGGTTGGGGAAGTTGACACTAAAGATCTTACCTGAACTACCAAAGCAGAAAGTTTGGAGAGCTCTCTGGAACACTGTTTCTATTCTTAAAAAATCCTGAGAAGTTTGTATCTCTTTGCTGTCAGCAGTGAACCAAGTGATTCTCTAGGACTCACCAAGAAGTTACTGTGAGCCACTCTTCTGTTCATGAATCTGGCTGCAGTGACCTCCAAAGAATAGTGACTTCTCTTCCTTTTTCCTATTTCCAGATGACAGGCAAATGCCTCTCACTGACAGACTCAAACCTGACACCATATAGAGAAGAAGATTCTGAAAAAAGGAGTCTCTCACTTCCCCTTTACAACGCAGAAGACACCAAAGATGAAAGTGGTAATATCAAATTTGCTAAGGACACTCCAACACAATGATCTAGCACTTTTATGTGATAGACCCTTAAACCATGAATTAGAAAAGGATACTGTATCCTATAGTTTCCACTGACTTTGTTTCATCTGCCTAAACCTTACCCAGGCACTCCCATTGAAAGTGGGCATTTTTCTTGGCCACTCACCCTGAGAAACACTGAAAAAGAGAAACGCTGTGGGGGGAGAAAAAAAAGTTACTCAGTCATCCCAGGTGTGGTGACGATGATAGTATTTCAGTGAATCTTCATTGTTCAGCTCAAAATGGAAAGGCATCCACAGGCTTAAAACAGGAGCTAATATTTGGAACACGGTTAAGTCACATGAGCACCTACATTCAATTCAACTAGACTCAAGAGCATTTTCTGTTTATAAAAAGTTCACCTGGCATGGGATAGAAGCAAAAAGATTAGATTTCAGCCAACGTATTGCCAAGAATTACAATGAAATCAATTTTCTTTTTTTCATAATTTCTTACCTCCTAATCCATCTGACGTTAAGATGTCCGTTAATTCTTCTTCCTGAGAGAATATTTATCAGAGCATGTAAATAAACCAGAGAAGATTTTCACTTTAGAAATAGCAGAAGGTAAGAGGACTAAGGGGGAGACTGTTCACTTTCTAGAAAATATTTTGCTCGGTGTATACATATAACCTATTCAAGATAACATAAAATAAATATGAACAGCAGAAGACACTTAGATTTGGGCTTACCAAAAGTTTTCCTTGTCTGCAACAACTCCAATCAGTCAGTAGTGGCTGAGAGAGCTGTGTTGAGGAGCCCAATGCTAAGACCTAGCTCAGGTTGGGGTGGGGAGGTGAGGGGAAGAATGCTGTGATCACCATAAGCAAAAGAGCAAAGGTGATGGCACTGTGCACTTGACATCTTTTCATTCATGTCATGTAAACCTTGGCAACCAATAAGTCTAGCATATCTTACTAAATTCAGCCATACATTCTTTCCTAAATTATTATTTTTGTGTCACTTTCAAAAACCACCAAACAGGAAAGCAGGCCAAGTATTATTCTTCACGTTTTACAAAGGTGAACTCAGAAACTTAGAAATCTCAGATGGCTTGTTGAAATGATCTGACCCAGTAAGCTGGAAGTGGCAGAAGCCACACCAGAACACACCTCTCTGAGTCACACATCCGAGGGTTTTTCTCATAGTTCATGTAGTTTGAGAATAATTGGCATACCTCTTATGAGAAGCAGAGGGGAGGAATGACAGTGACTTTGAAAGTATTATAACCAGCTTCTCCACAAGCTAAGATCTGATTTTTAAAAAAAGAATTCTGTTTAGCATTAAGGAGAAAATGCTAGGGTAACATTTAACCATTCCTATGTCTGCCCTTTAAGGCCAACACATTGTTTCACGGGGACACATGTAACTGATGGCTGAATGTTTAACTTTGTGACTAAGAGCCTCAGCTAGCTGAGGAGAAGGGATTAATAGAGTGAAAGAGAAATAACAATGCTGACCTAATTCACAGGGATATAATTACCCAATTCACCATTGTAAAGTACTTTGAAAACAAGTGTGTTATAAATGCTAACTAACATTATTACCAAAACTAATTCTGTGTTACTATCTCATATCAAGATTCCCAGAGTATTCCTTGGACATGCCCTGCCCTGCCTACCCACTCCTGCAAGGTGGCATGTAAAAACTCTGACCAGCCGTGACACCTATTTTTCCCACACCTACTCCTCCTGTTCTTCTTGATTCACTTTTTCATCTTTCTTTATGGCTTCACTTCACTTCATACACAATCATGAAAGAATCTTTGCTTCAGTGATTGGCATTCCACAAAATGCCATTAAACCAGAACCAGTTTTCCTCTTGCTTTACGGCCAGCTTTCCCTAGTGGTCGTCCTATGTGAGCACAGTAGCCACTTCACATGCCAATAAGTGTTCAAAAAATGCCAATAAATGCATTGCGCCTCATAATTGTCCAGCCCTTTTATTTCTATAAGGCACTCTTCAAGCCCTTCTCTCATAAAAACTGTACAAGAAAGACCAGACAGGGATGGTCACTATGGACAGTTGAGTCAACTGATGCAATAAGAAGTTAAGTGGGCCGGGCGTGGTGACTCGCACCTGTAATCTCAGCACTTTGGGAGGCCAAGTGGGGGGGGGGGGGGTGGATCACAAGGTCAGGTGTTCGAGACCAGACTGGCCAACATAGTGAAACCCCATCTCTACTAAAAATACAAAAATTAGCCAGGTGTGGTGGCACACACCTGTAGTCCCAGCTACTCGGGAGGCTGAGGCAGGAGAATCTCTTGACCCAGGTGGTAGAGGTTGCAGTGAGCCGAGATTGTGCCATTGCACTCCAGCCTGGACAACAGAATGAGATTCTCAAAAACAAACAAACAAGTTAAGTGACTCAGTTCCCATTAAAATGAGCAAGGAGATTGAAATATTCAACTTCACAAGTACAGCAGGTTAGCGCAGTGTCTGATATGTCATAGGCTCTGAATAATACCTGCTGCATGAGTAAGTGAATGAGTGAACAAAATAACGAAGTAATGAAAGCATGTGTTGAAATTCAGTGCCGTGTGTTTTCCACTTAGCCACACTGATACCATTTTCTGTGTCAGAAAAAAATTCTAACCTGGTAAAATACTGCCCAGAGAAACAGTGCCAGGGTGAGGTGAGTCCTGCATCCACTTCTCCAGTAATCTTCTAAGACGGGTAGAGAAGATGCCAACAGAAAGCCCTGTTCCCGTGGAGTCCTTCATGGAAGAAGAATGGGATTAGACACCGACTGTTACTATCAAAGAGCATTTCTTGAGGGCCAATTATCATAACAGCTTACATTTGCAACTGCTTTGCCATTTGAAAAGCACTTTCCCATTCATTAGTCCATTTGATCCTTCTAATAATGCTGTGGGGAATGTGTCCTCATTATCCCACATTTTATCGATGAGGAAAATGAGCTAAAGGGAGGTAGGTAACTTGCTCAGGGTTTTATATCTCTCATAAACAGCAGATAAGTTCTGCAAACAAAACCTACCAGCTTCAAAATTAGTGTTCCTTCTGTTGCATTGTGTTGTCTTCCAAAACTCAGAAACTCGTCTCTAGGACCGTTTCCAGAGAAAAGTCAAATTCTCCATCACCACTGCCTACACCTTCTGAGCCCATGCCCTACCACCCAAGCTTCCCCAGGCTCCTGACCAGGGGCTCAATGGAGTTGTCAGCTGGTCATATGCAATGTATAAACTTGATCACATTCACTTCCAAAGCAAGTGTCTGTGATTAAGAGCTCATCTAGTAGAGTCCTTTCTCTTTAATAATCCATTTTTAGATGACAATATGTCCAGGTTTTACCTTCCAAAAGCCTATTGTCTGCCTAAATGCAAACAAATGACTAATGGAGAAATTTAGAGAATTTAGCAGGGAAAGCATTTTCGCTGCACAGAGGCCAGATTAAGACACAGTAGACTCCTATTTGTGAATTACTAACATAAGCATTGAATTTTCCAGGTGCTTTCAATAAGGATTTGTTTATTCACTCTTTCCTACAATGACTGCTTCCTTCTACTTACAGGCTTGCAAAATGCTGCAATGTGATGATGAATAAGAATGAATAATTTCTAAAATTATTCAGTAAGTCCTGAATTCCTGCTTTCAGTAACTTCAACTATTTCATATGGCTTTTACCTGAAACAAGGTAGGCTTCGCCCTTCCCACTGCAGGTAAGAAAGATTTGGAGCAACATTAATGCATGTTTCTTTGAAAGTGGTTACTTCATCTACTGGAGAACACCCTGGTTTTAAACTTTGCCAATATCTCTTTTTTGTTTGTGTTGTTCTGGTCTGTTGTGCTTTGTGTATAGAGAAATACTTACTGATTTAAAAGGACCAATAAGTCTTTTTTTTTTGTAACTCAAA
Source organism: Gorilla gorilla gorilla (assembly GCF_029281585.2). Taxonomy (NCBI): domain Eukaryota; kingdom Metazoa; phylum Chordata; class Mammalia; order Primates; family Hominidae; genus Gorilla; species Gorilla gorilla. The sequence continues at coordinate 73,867,759 of NC_073241.2, forward strand.
GTAACTCAGACAACCGCTAAATATCAGATTGAAGGTGTTAGATCCTCCCTCCCACCCTACTCTCAAGCTTACTGTCCATTTAGTCCATTTAGAGAGGAAGTTATATAGGGGTTAGGGGAGTAGAAATAACTCAGGTTTGAAAATCATCACTAAAAAAAGAGATTAGAGACTGGCTTCTAGCACATGGAAGTTACTGATAGCAAAGCTCATCACATTTTTGCTGGAAAGAAAACTGTGACTACTTAAGAGTTAGTACAACCTTTGACCCACCAAATGTGCACCAGCAGAAAAGAAGCAACAAATGCTGAGTAGTCTTCTAGTAAGGCAAATTATCTCACACCTGCTTTAGCTGTGGCCATAGAGAAAATGTTCAAAGAGGAGCCACCAAAAACAGCACACACAGGAATTTCTTCCAGAGGCATATTCAGGGTCTCATTCAGAACTTCCCAATTCCTGGTACAAGGATTCTTCATAAGGACTGCCGAGAGGGATTCCACAACTGCTGGAGAACTTTGTAGATGGGAGTTTTTATAGCTGTTATCCTGTCCCTGCTTTGTAAAGTATAGCGGGGGAATGAGATGTGGGGCAGAGAAGTGTGGGGGACAGAGGTGGGAGGACAGAAAACTTATCCTTGAGTTTATCGGTCACCAGACCAGAAGGAGTCGAATGGGGACCTCATGAAGAGAACTTGCATCACCTGGAAATCCTGAACACTGACCTGGATGCACTGAATAGATGTATCTTTAGATTTGTCTTCCATGGAATGGGAATGGGAATGGGGACAAGTGTTCTATGGAGGAGTGCATGGTTATTTGATGCCCCAAGTGCAAGCCCATTCAGAGACTGCTGCATGCTCACTATTACAATTTCGGTTTCTTTCTGTGTACATAGGGAGACTGTACTGTCCAGCCATCTTTGGAATTACATAGCGTCATGTTCTGAGTTCTGGCCACTGGAAGAGAATATGTGCACCACAGCCTGGACTGGCCCATTTCATGTCTCTTCTCCCCATTGAACATCCAGAAGAGAAGGATTTTAAAACACAAAGAGTGGCAAAAACTACAAGATGAAAGGAGTTTGGATCCTGAAAACATGAGGTGGAAGACAGGCTACTGAACACTGGTGAGACGAAATGGACGTCTATTGAATTAAGTCATTAAGATTTTAAGATGTCACTGTTTTGGAAGTTTGTTTCACCTAATAAAACTATGTTTTGAATCCTAGGGGAAGGACTTAAATCTTATTTCTCTCTGTGATTCTTGCAGCTCCCAGCACAGCTCCTGATTCATCTTGCAGAGTGTAGAAGATAAAAAAAAAAAATTTCAATAAAAATGCAAACCGATGAATTCAGACCAGGCCTACACAGCTATATCAAAATGTGGAAGGATAGAATTTGAATTCCCCTGATTAAATGAAACAGGGAGGATCCCTACTTGTTTCATGGGCTAAAGAAGGCTATTGCTCACTTCATATAGACCTTATGAGAACTGAATTATATAACACATACAAAATATTTAGCAAAATGCTTAGCACAAAATAAGCATTTAATAGTCGGTGGGTTGTTTCATTGTTAACTGTTAACGCTACACAAAATGGCTTTAGTGGATACAACAAACCATGTCTCTGAGAACAGAGAGGAAGTAGCTTTCTCAAAAGCACAATCTGCGTCTGATTCATGGTCTATGCCTCAAATGCTCAAGCACAGTCTTACACACATAGTGGTAGGGAGGAGTGAATTGCATTCTGTGGAAAGTGTGGAACGATAGGGAAGAGGAAAACTTATTTGAATAATATTAAGAAAAAAACAGAAGTAAAAATGTAGATAATGCCAGTAATTAATTCCATTGTGATGTATTATTTCTGACAGATATAGTGTTTGTGGTTTTGAATCTATGTTGAGAGAATGTTTATTCTCATACATACACATTCACTTTTTATTCATTGTCACAAACTTGGCATACAATGGCGAAATGTTATAATATTCCCTAAATGGAATCTACTTAGGAGCCAAGATATAATAAAATGCATGAAATGACTTTTGTACAAACACCAAATTATTTCAGGACAGTCCTAAGTAGAAATCCACTGATCACTTTCTACTTGCGTATATTAGGAAGACATGGAGCACAATAGAAGACTTCCTTCAGGCATTTAGCTGTAGTTAAGTAACAAGTATACAAATATTTATTTTTTTACAGTGTTTTTATGTGATTTATGTTAAAAGTATAATCCAGTTATAAAATGTAGAGAAAGAAACAAATCATACTAGCAATCTCTTGCAAATTCAGCCTCATACCTTCAGACTAAAACTAAAATGTAACACAACATATTTGAAAATGGATCTTGGCACCAATGCTATGTATTCTTAGGTGTGCATTCATTACCTATGGAATGAGATGGGATGCAATGAGACGAGATGCAATGGAACAGATCCAAATAGAAGTACATGTCACCAAATGGGATTAAATGCCACTGGTTTACACAGAAATTTCAGCTCTGCAATTCCCTTCCATGAGGCACACTGGGGACTTCCAACCCCAACTTCATTTTCCTCTCCTGGATGAATGAGTGACCTCTGGTGCCTTTGGGTGCTGAGGATGGATTGCCCAGGCAAGTTTCCAAACACTTCACATTATTTGAGGGGAAGATGCTATCACTTCTCAGTGGAAGCCTGTTATTAATGCAGGTGAATCATGGGAGGAGAGAGTTGTGGGTGGATCCTGTATTTCATAAGCAACCACAGCAGTAAGGCAGGGTGGAGGTTGGGGCAGGGATCCAGGACCAGCAAAACTGGGGAAGGTGCTGATGGAAGGATGATTCGGTTTTGGCTTATGGGAGGGTGTGTTGTCAAGAAGTCTGGGCTACAAGGCTAAGTGCCAGCATGGCAGGTTCTTTCCCTTGGCCTGACAAGGAGACAAGCACAGATTCAATCAGAACTTGCTCCAAGAATGTACTGAGAACATTGGTCCTACCCTCTGGGAACTGATCCTCAAGTTCAGGTTATCTTGCCTAGAGCTCCAGTCCTCCTATACTTCAGATCATAGACGGTCCTAGGAGCAGACAACCTGGAGACATTGGTATCTGATTAACCAGGTGAATACTGGCAGATACTACACACCGAGGCAACCCAAAGGATGCATTTCAGGATGTCAGCTGCAAAGCAGCCAGGAGGACTCAGCAGAATAGTCACAGTCATGGAGGGTTAGGAAAAGGAGCTCTATTGAGCAGAAAACACCAAAGAAGGAGTATGACTTGGGGAAATGTTCTCTTCCTTGTTCTATACTTCCTTTGGAAGCTGAGCACACCTTTGGTCATTCATTCATTTGTCATTCAACATTAATTAAGTGCTGGTTAGGTGTCTGCAATACTCTGGACATGGGGGAAATAATAAAATAATAATAAAACAAAAAATACACAGCTCTGTCCTAGCAGAGCTTACAGTCTACTGTTGGTAGGAAAACAGAAATAAAATGCTGAAATGTAAAGAAAAACATATGATTTGTCAGATGATGATTAGCTCAATAGAAAAAAAATAAGAGACAAGGCAGTAGAGTCAGAGAATTGCTATTTTACAAAAGGTAGTCAGGAAAAGCTGCTCTGAGAAAGGAACATCTGGGCAGAAATCAGAAGGAAGTGAGATATAGGTGACTGCATAGCTGGATAGAGAAGACTTCCAGGCAGAAGAAGCTGACACTAAGGGCCTGGGTGCATGCATCCTTAGCAGAGCAAAGAGACTGCAGTGAGGCCAGAAAGGAGAATTGTGAGAGACTGGGCTATGGGGGCTGGATCACGTATTGCCTAATGGACTATATCTGCTTGTTGGTTTGTTTGTTTGTTTGATTGATTGTTTGCTTGTTTGTGTCGGTGAGTAATATGAAAAGGTTTTGAGCAAAGGTGTGGCATGATATGATTTCCATTTTTAAATAAGCACTCTGGTGATGTGCTGAGAATATGCTCTAAGGGTGGGTTGTAGGCTGTTTGTAATACCTGAGGCTGGGTAACTTATAAAGAAGACAGGTTTATTTGGCTCACGGTTTTGCAAGCTGTACAAAAAGCATGGTGCCAGCATCTGCTTCTGATGAGGGCTTCAAGAAGCTTTCACTCATGGCAGAAAGGCAAGGGAAGCCAGCATCACACGGTAAGAGAGGGGAGGGAGGGTCCAGGCTCTTTTCAACAACCAGCTCTCATGGGAACTAATACAGTGAGAACTGGGTCATTACCATGAAGATGGCACCAAGCTGTTCATGAGAGATCTGCCCTCATGAACATCTCCCACTAGGCCCCCACTTCAACTTTAGGGGTCAAATTTCAACAGGAGATTTGGAGGAGACAAGCACCCGAACTATATCAAACTGTCAGGGTGGACACAGGTAAGCCTGTTAAGGTGTCGTGACAGAAACCCAGGGGTGGCAAGCATACCATGCAGTTGATGCTCTGTGTCACCTCCCAGGACCCCCACAGCAGTGCGGCTGCAGCCCCAAAGGATGACCCTCCACCAGCCTCCCGTCTCAAGCATGCTCAGTTCTGTGCTTCTCTGCCTGAGGAGTTTCCTCCAGAACTAGGGCGGTCTGTTCAGGCCACACACAGGGCAGTTTAAAATTAACAGCTACCAAACATTTAACACCCTGGGGCAACCTTCTACCAGGGAGAGCTGAGACTTGATGGATAAATGCCTCTTCCCATCCTTCAGCGGAACTGTTCTCAGGTTCATTCACACGGACCACGGTGGGGCTGAGCCCCAGCTGCACACAGCTCATTAATATACCTTACCGCCTTTTCTCCCTTTCTGGATTTCCTGCTTCCTGGGATGACCTTCCAAACCAATTACTGGCCCTTCACTTCTTACCTCGAAGTCTGTTTTCAAGGAGATCTAAGCGATGATGACAGGTGAAAGGTCACAGAGGCTTGAACAAGGGTGATAGCCCAGATGAAAAGTTGTCAAGTTATTTTGAAGCTGAATAAATAATACCCATGAATTGTAGAAACATAAAAAACAAAAGAGGAAAAGAATTATCTGTAATTCTACATTTAGAGGTAGACACTGTTAGCCTATTGATATATACTTTTTTCCTGGATGTTGATACTAGTTGGGTATGTTTTTACATGTGCATTTATATAATTTTTATGTTAAAAGAATCATATTAAGCATACTATATTGTAGGTGATTTTCAGTTAATATATTATAAACATCTTATTTTTTAATAAACTCAAATTCAATATACATCTAAATTCAAATACTCAAAGGTTCACTCTACTTAGCATATTCTACTCCACATAGCATAAATTTTAAACTAATTCCCCACTGTTGAATATTTAGTTTATTTTCAATTTCTCAATACTATTAACAACACTTCAATGAACACCCTTGTACAAACATCTTTGAACACTTGTCTGATTATTTCTTTAGGATAAATTCATAAAAATGAGACTTCTCTGTCAAAGCATATTTACAATTTTAAGTACTTTACATATTGCCAAACACTCTGCCACAAGCTTTTACTAATTTACATTCCTATGAGAGTGCGTGTTTCCCCTTAATCATGAGCAGCACTTTAATGTTCTTTTGAAGAGAGAGAGAGAAAGGGAGAGGGAAGGAAGAATTCTGGAGCCTACCACAATCCTTCTATATTTCTATTAGACTTAATTATTTGATTTTAATTTAATTTGATGTTTAATTTTTAGAACTAGCTGGTTTATTAGCATTTAATTAATTGAATAATTTCATGCTTATTAATGAAGATTCTAATAGATAAACTACTTTTTAAAGAATATCTTTTTTTCTTAGAAAATGAAATGGAAAAATATTACCAGAAATTGTGTGTCATCTCCTTGGAATCCATATTCCTGGTTCCCCGCTTCCTAATATAAAAGAAATAATATATTTCTCACGGGCACGAGGTAAACCAGGGTGGTTCCCGTTATTTTGCACAACAGTTTCGCAGAAAAGTACACTATGAAGTCCCACAAAAACAACACGCAAGCCCTTATCTCAAAAATATCAGACATTATTTTTATTTTTGCCAATTCACTTGAGAAAAAAAATGCCTAGTATTTCATGGTATTTTAATTCACATTTCTGTAATTACTAATGAAGGTAAAATATATAAAATATATATGTATGTAGATATATATCTATACAATGCGTGTGTATACACATACACACTTTATTTTACTGTTTTTATTCTTTGCTCTATGGTTTTTATTGGAGTACCTGTCTCTTTTCTTATTGACTTGAGAGAACTTTTCCATAAGGTTATTAACTCTTTTGTAATGGGAAAAAAAGAAAAATAAGCATAATATTCTAAAAATTATGAAACCAAATAAAATAGCTGTTTTGCAAATATTTATCCCAGATTATCATTTTCTTAATTTCCTTTCCTACAGACAATTTTAATGACTTATGGTTAAAGTGATTATCTTTCTAATCCCTAAAGGACCCTACCTTTGGTGTTTATATTGAGAAGGGACTTCTGTACTCTGAATGTTCTTCTGGTTGGCTTATTGATTTACTTTTTGGTATTTGAATTTCTCATCTGTTCGAAATTTGTTTTCATATACAATCTAATGTTCGGAGTTTTATTGGTATGTATTTTCCTAAATTGATAGTACCTATTCAATACCATGTACTGAATAATGACAACAGTAATAATATCTCACCTTTTTAAAAGCATTTACTATGTGCCAAGACATTGTTCTAAATGCATTTACACAAATTATCTGATTCCTGGATTCCAAAGGCTACCTTTACCATGGAGTAAATTATTTGATGTCTTGGGTCTATTTCTACTCCTGAATTTGATCTCTAAAGTAGGTGTTTCACCAGCGGCTCGAAAAGGCTTCCATCCTCTGAGCTCAATGGGGTGAGAGATCTATGCAGGAAGGAGGCAGTTTAAAACTCTTTGAGGCTAGTTTTCTCACTCTATTGTATATCTTTTATGTGTGTTCGTAATTGACAAGGTGGCATGTTTAATTTGTTTTAGTTTGGTTATTTTTTTTCTCCCTATAAAAGTGATACATATTTCCAAGGAAGACAAACAAAACCTTGAAAGCTAGAGGACAGCTATAATTCCACCACTTTTAAATTTTTGGAGGATCTTCATTACCTTTATTTCCTGGCATACTTAATGGGGCAAGAGGACTGTTTTTCACACTTGTAATTATACCATATGTGGAATTTTAATTTTTTGTAAAACATTCTAATATTATAATGCTGATATTTTTCAAAGTTAGCATGAAAGCTTTAAGATGAATACCATTCTTCTGATGGAGGTACTATAATTATTCATAATTCTAATGGACATTTTGATTATTACATTTTTGTGGCTATGTAATGCTGGAGAACATCTTTATGCATAAAGTTTTTCTGTATTTAAAATTATCTCCTTAGCATATGTTTTCTGAAGTGGATATGTAGGGCCAAAATCCATGGCTATCTGAAGGATACATGCTATAAAGTTGTTCTCCAAAATATTATACAAATGTACACTGTCTCCAACGAGTGACCTTGCATCACAAAGTTATGTCAATATTACATATGCTCATTTTTGCCTCAAATTATATCACGTGGGTTTTATTCCCCAGCTAGACTAGTTATAGGCTCTCTGGTCTTTGGTCACAAATCCCACCTCTGATTTCAGCCATTTATTTCACAAATTCAAAGAATCTATTCTAGCTATATAAAAGACAAATTCCTGGTGTGCAGCTGAAAGGAAAAGCCTGTCTCCATAAACACAATGGCTTCCAGCACAGGTCCGAGGGTGACTGGCACTAGAGGTCAGGTCAAGCTAGCATGGCTCCACGGTAGAGGACTCATATGCTGTTGGATCTTGGCAGCCATATTGGGAAAAGATTCCCTTCTAGAATTTAAGGAATAAGACTGGGAAAGGCAAGGCAAGGTTACAAAGCTGGGCTGCATTTCATGGAAAAGGATTATTTCTAGAAAGAAAACCAAAATCCTGGACAGGATAGCAGTACAGCACTCACAAAAACATGAAAATGATGTAGAGCCAACAGGGAAGAATAGCAACCTAACAGTGCCAGTACTGGAACAGGGTGGCAGGGCACTGCTCCTAAGTCTTCTGGCAACAAAGACTCTTACACTGGGTTCTGAGGGGACTTGACTTGAAATTCCATGCCAGTGCCATTAAGATACTTCATCTTTCCACCATATTTGCTTTGGGAGTGTACATGGGGCTGAGCCTACAGATGGGAATGTGAAAGTGAGCCCAGCTCTAAAAAACTAGGAGAGGCCGCTTTAGAGGAAAAAAAGGCAAGAGATTGCAGAACAGGGCCTGTTTTTGACTGAATATGAAACATTACACTCAAAATGCCCCCTAACAAGTTTTTACAAACTGGAAAGAATCCTCATTAGAGAATCTGAGCCAGATCCCCACCAACTACTCCAGGGGCCTTGGACACATTGCTTAAGAACTCTGACAAATTTCTTTTCCACTGGTGCAATCAGCTCACTGCAACCCTGAACTCTTGGGCTCAAGCAATTCCCCTCCTTCCTCAGCCTCCCAAGTAGCTGGAATTACAGGCATGTGCCATCAGGCTTGGCTATTTTTTTTTTAATTTATTTTTGTAGAGATAGGGTCTTTGTATGTTGCCCAGGCTGTTCTCAAATTCCTGGCTTCAAGTGATCCTCCTGCTTCAGCCTCCTGAAAAAGCTGGGATTATAGATGTGAGCTATTGTGCCCTGCCTGAATTTCTTCAAGTCTTGAATGGGAGCCCCATCCTAGGACACTTCTTTGACAGCAAGGTGAAAATAAATCATGATACAGTCACAAAATAGAATACAGCTACACAAAATGAATGGACTGTAGCCATATATCGAAATAGCAGAATAAAATAATATCAAAGTGATATAATAGCAAAACAATATTGAGGAACCAAAAATATTGAGTGGGAAAAAGTCTCAGGAGATTACATGTAGAATGATATTCTTTTTAAATGAAATTCAAAATCAAATAAAATGAAAAATGCATTCAAAGCAAAATACAATTTAAATACATATATATGTATAATATATATACATATATATATATAAATAAAACTATGTTTTAAAAGGAAGAAAATTATAACACAAAACCTAAGATAAATATTACCTTGGATGGGGGAGACCAAGTGAGGGAGGAAGGGCCGACATAGGGGTATGACATTCTCTGATACATTTAATCATATTCCAGTTCTCAGATTGGGTTGTAGGCATATGGTGGCCATAATAAATGAATTACTAAGTAAGTAAATAAGCCAAGAAATACTATTCTGCTATTTTTGTTTTTTCATTCAACAAGCTTTTTGGTTTTTGTTTTTTTTTTTCTGAGACAGAGTCTCACTTGGTCACCCAGGCTGGAGTGCAGTGGCACAATCTCGGCTCACTGGAACCTCTGCCTCACGGGTTCAAGTGATTCTCCTGCCTCAGCCTCCTGAGTTGCTGGAACTACAGGCACATGCCACCATGCCTGGCGAATTTTTGTATTTTAGTAGAGACAGGTTTTTGCCATGTTGGCCAGGCTGCTCTATGAACTCCTGACCTCAGGTCATCTGCCCGCCTCAGCCTCCCAAAGTGCTGGGATTACAGGCATGAACCACCGCGCCCGGCCTCAACAAGCTTTTAATAGGTATCTACTATGTGCCAGACATACAGCTGAAAACAAGACATAAGCCATCCTTTGTGGAACTGCCATGCTTATTTAGGAAACATAAACTAAAGGAATAACAAATAGATGTATTATAAAATGTCAGGTCGTGCTAACTCCTGTGATGCAAAAGGAAGCAAGACAATGGGCCAGAGAAGACATGGGGGCAATCTTAAATGGGGTGATGAGGGAAGGACTCACTGCAGAGGTGGCCTTTGAGCAGAGACCTGAGTGGAGGGAGGAAGTCAGCCATGTGCGTGTCTGAGAGAATTGTGTTCCAGGCAGAGAGAGCATCAAGGAAAAAGACTCTGGGCCAGAAACCCACTAAGCTTCTTTGAAGAATAGCGAGAAGGTCAGTGAGGGTGGAGTGAACAAAAATGATCGTAAGTAAGTAAGAGGTAACCGGGGCCAGCTGGAGAAGGGTCTGGTAGGCTGAGATGAGGACTTCAGGTTGTTTTCTAATCTATTGTTTCCTTTTCAATAGGAAGCCATTGGAGGGCCTTGAGCAGGCAACTAACAAAACTGCCTTACTTTTCAAAAGCACCTTTCCAGCTACTGTGTGCAAACAGACTGTTGAGGGTCAAAATCAAGCCAACCCAATCTCTTCACACACTGTTGTATGTAGCTCTCTTCCAATCCTGGCAGCCTATGGCCAGATCTCAAACTAAAATTGCTTTCAATATGTGTACGAAGAAATGTCTGTCTCTCTCTCTCTCTCTCTTTCTCTCTGTCCTTGCAAGAACTTTTATAAACATATGTATATGAATTTTATGTGTATGTTATAGCTTCAGATGATACACTAAAGATCTGGAAGCTGTTGAAAATGCATAAAACACTTAACCTACATATAAATGTGTCATGTACTTTGAGGGTTAAAAATTAATTACACTTTATTCTAAAAACAGAGGCATAGCACGTGAAAATATTTCACTAATTGAAGGTATGAGCTTGTGAAATGAATGCATGTTTATGAAAAACAATCTCATTTTATTTACTGGGAGCCTCTGCATGAGGCAAGTCCTCTTGGCCAATCAAATGCATCAACTTCGTGCATAGGCCGATAGACAAAAATACAACTTGTAGATAGGCCACTATGTTTTTGCTCCGTGGTAGACAAATCTATCTGGAAGCACGAAATGACACTAATCCCATACCTGTCATGGTATTCCCTGGGTTTTCTCTCATTGGGTGAAACATATTTTTTAATGATGGAGGGGTACACAAACACTTATGAAGAAGTTATTTCTGTGTTTGTAGATCATCCTTGGGAATCGCTATATCACAGTATTACACAAATCTACAAATTATTTCCAAGACTTAATTTGCCCAGGGTTATCTTCCTCAATGCTAGAAGTCTCGTGAGCAATTTAGGTCTTATATTACTTTGCAGCAAATATTCCCATTCATTTCAGAGATATTCCTCCCTTCTCAAATTTCCACTCACTCCTACTGATAATCTGCCAAACTCTCTACAGGGTTCCCAGTTTTGAGAACCCAGATAAAGGCCCTTTGCATACCTGCCACTCCCAAGGCCCAGCTAAAGTCCTATCAGTCCCAGGGGATCATTGGTCATCTTTCTCTACAAATGCCTGCAGAATTAGTCACCTGTGCTACTCAGTCTTGCATTTAGTTTTAGTGTTGTTGTTTCACTCTTGCATAAGGCCAAAAGTTTTGGCATAGTTTGATGCTAAATTGTCACTTTTTTTTTTACATTTTTATTTTATTTCACCAGGTTCTTAAGAAAGTGCTGAATGCACAGAAGATAATAAGGCATCTGTACTGGAATATGTAAAATTACTTAGATTAAGTGAGTAAACCTGTTTAGTCCTTTGGAAATTATAGAATCTATATGAACAACACAATGTCTTGTTAAAAATACTAATATTAACTGAAGCTAAATTCTGGACACACTGCTACTAATAATTAATTCTAATTAATAAATGTCAACAAAGTAGGCTGGAGTGCCAAGTGGGCAGTCTGTAACATCTTTGGAATTTAGCAGGCATGGACTCTGCATTGCCACATTGCCCTGAGTCCCTGGGACCCCTCCAGGAGACCTGGCCTCTGGGCTCTGCTGAGCCTGCTCTAGGGAGGACTGTTCTCTTATCTTCAGGCAGGATTTGGCTGAGCATGTCTTCTTTAGCTGTGAATGTTCATTATTTCTATTTGTACCTGAGCCTATATTTATGGATAATCTATTGAAGGAGGAATTATGGCTCAGGTGAGTGGGAATGACAGGGCTGTATTTAATGGCTACAGCAAATAACCTTCTAAGGGCCAAAAGAGTGTCATATCTCACGGTTATGATGTCTTCAAAAGGTGATATTTCTGGCTGTGTCATCATAGCTGTGAAAAGCATTTTCTCAGCATCTAAGAAAAATGGGAAGACCGTGGGGTGATGGAGGTGCACTCAAGACAGGCTGGTATTAATCACACGAGCTCAGCCTCAACTTTTGTCTACATTTAAAGAGAGAAATTTGGGGTTGGGGGAGGGGTGGGTAGAAAAGATACAGACTTTCCAGTTTTTGAGGTGGGTGCTTTAGAGATATGCGACAGAGGCCTTGTCTTAGGAAAATAGCTTAGGAGAGCTAATTTTCTGTGATGGTTCTCACTCCCCTTCTGCACAGCCCTGTTTTTCCAACTTCTGGTTCCAAGTCTATCACCTTATCCCACCTGCCAACCCTATGAAACCTCCTTATGTCTCCAACACACTTAAAATGTGAACTGAGTTTCTCCCAATATACTTGGAATCATACTGGATGTTATGAGGACACAGGAATTACATGACATAATTCTGACCTTTTGCCTCTGGTGAGACTTCCTCCAGAGACACAAATCACACAGAGGCACATACTTTACTTACACTGTAACCCTCACAAGACGATGCTCACTGCATAATGTCACGATGAATTTATGTTCCCTATTTTTGTGTATCGGGTTGACTCTGAGAGTTATAGCATAATACTGGGATTACTTAGGACTCCAGATTTGCCCTCCTGCCTCTACCAGTACAGCTACTAAAAATATGTTTTCTTTCTTTCCACCTTGCTACCTTCAAGACCTAACTCACATCATACCTCTCTCATGAATCTAGTCCATGTTACTATCTGCCTTTTTTTAAAACATTTTTGCTAATAGTGTCTTAGATTTGTCTATTCCCTAATTTTTGACCCATATTTTAGCACCATATTGGTTACACAAAGGTCTCTTGTTCACTGATTATTTCATGTAGTTTATCACTGAAAACATACAGAAGCAAGGAAATACTATAGAGTTCTTTGTACCTCATGGTGTTTAGCCCAAATTAGATTCAGTTAAACTTTCTTGGATTGTAAATTTTGATTTCCAGTTAATGTCCTAAGTTTCTATCTTTCTTAACCACACTCTGAATTAGCCATCTCATTATAGTAAACATTAATATATCAATATAGACAAAGAAGCTTTTATTCTCCCTATTTGCCACCAATAAGGAAACTGAGGCTCAGAATAATATTTTTTGTCCAAAGTCACATATGGTGGCACATAGGAAATTGTTCTTTCAGTGCACAGATTTTTCTCATGGAAAATATACAACGTTATAAGGGTATAAGAAAGTGAATGTGGATGACCTCATGTAGCTAATTTCTAGACTATAGTACCAATTTGCATGCATATCACAGAGAAAAGGTCTCAACCACAGGAAAGAGTAGGGCTTAGGACAGTGTCCAGCACACGGAAAGCATTCAAGAAATGTTTTACGGCTGGGCACGGTGGCTCACGCCTGTAATCCCAGCACTTTGGGAGGCCGAGGCGGGCGGATCACGAGACCACCCTGGTTGACCATCCTGGCCAACACGGTGAAACCCCGTCTCTACTAAAAATACAAAAAAAAAAAATTAGCCGGGCATGGTGGCAGGTGCCTGTAATCCCAGTTACTTGGGAGGCTGAGGCAGGAGAATCACTTGAACCCCAGAGGCAGAGGTTGCAGTGAGCCAAGATCGCACCATTGCACTCCAGCCTGGTCAGAAAGAGCGAAACTCCATCTCAAAAACAAACAAACAAACAAACAAACAATTTTCCATTATATGTTACTTATTATTATTATTATACATTTATTATATCAGAATCATCTGAGAAGCTTTTTTTTTCAAAATCCACAAACCTTTCCTTCAAGGGCATAATTGAATAAATCAAAAATAAAGAGAAAGACATAGAAATGTGCAAAAATACTTTGAATTGAATAAGTCTCCAGATGATTCAGATACATCTCCCTTTTCCTGCCCACCAGTGCCTCCGACACACATATAACCCCTACCATCAAATCAAGAACCCCAAAGAATATGGGTCAGTACAGTTGGCCCTTCATATCCACAGGTTTCACATCCAGCTGCAGATGGAAACTCACAGATACAGAGGTCCCACTGCACTATGCCATTGATTCTGGTGTCTGCTGGGGTTTCTGGAACCAGTCCCCTACAAATACAGAGGGCAAACCGTACTCAGTTCTTCAAGTAGAATTAATCAACAAGCATGATTTGATTCTTTGTTATTATTTTGTTAGTATGATGATAATAAAAATGACTGGTCTCTTTCCAGTATAAACAAGTTTCTTAGATATGGTTCTGTAATTTTTCTGGCTAGTAGCCACAGTAGTGGCATGACTACAGAGAGACTAGGGCATGCCATATAATAAAGAAGGAATGTTGACACAAAAGAACACAGCTACCTATGTCATCCACAAAATATGTGATGCAGAGGGCGCATGGAAAGTTCGATTGCTGCTTCTTTGGGAAGTGTGACAGAATACCTTGTGGTTCTGTTGCTGAGGAGAATTGTACTTATCCCAAGTAGAGGGCAGCAAAGTTTTGGGGGACAAGTCCCCTCATCACGCCTGTGTCTCTGCAAACAAAAGCTTAATAGGAATTAGGACCTCTGTTCCCCAGCTTCAAAAGAGAGTACCCTTTACCAAGCTACACAGACAACAACTGAAGAGTTTCCTCTTAAAAGCAATTTGCAACTTGCAAAAGTCATTGTTTAGCTCTTGGATTTCACCAAATCTAAACAAGTTGGAATAACTTGAGTAGAGAGCCTGCTGGAAAATATTACAGGCTATACTCCATGCATACATAAGCCTTAAATCAAAGGCAAGACAGGTAACTTGGTTGTTTGTTTACCAGGGTTTCCATGAGCACATAGGAACAATATCCCATTTATTGTGCAGCTTTCTTGTTTCAAGCTATGTTTAAATGTTTTTATTCATCTCAGCCCATATTTTTCTGTTAGAGTTTCTGTTTTTAACGAACATTTGGGTACTGAATACAGTGAAATTTTAGCTATTTATGAAAAAATGAGAGGAATGAAGAGTTCAAGACAGTTGAATCTTATACATAACTGGGCATTTAAACATCATTTATTTTTATTTTCGCCACCCTTTTATGAAAATCTTTATTCTTCCCTACCTTTCTAACCTGTTGGATAAGTATTTTTTAAGGATGCAGTCTGGTACAGCAAAGTCATCACAGTTTATTGGGTATGTAGATGTGTATTTCTGGAGAAAAGCACTCAGCTACCATGCTCTACATTCTTGTGTTTACTTTATATGGTTCTTTTCTCAGGCCATGATCTGTCGCTTTCACTAAGTAGCATATCTAACTAACTCATTCCCTCCTCTAACTCTACTCATATTTTCCGTGAAATCCAAGCCTAACCAGCTATCTGGGGGCTTTCAAGTGGCTTCTAAAAAGTCAAGTGTTCAAACTTTCATATAAATATTTGTGCAATCCATTTTGTTACCAAGAACAATTGTTTGCTTCTTTCTGTTTCTATGTTCTGTGTTCTGACAGTGAGATTAGAGACAGTAAAATTCCAGATAGGTAAGATGTAACCGACCTCTGTAAACTATCTTTCTTTTTCATGCACCTACTGACTTAGTTGAATTCTCACAATGACAATAAAGAAAGTAATCATCTAATAACAGCTACCATCCATGACACGTCTGCCAATGCCAGCTCTTCAACCTGAATGATTTCAATAGATAGTACTGCTCCTATGGGTAATACACTTTTAAGAGTGGGAACTGAAGTTCTTGGAAATGAAGATATTCATGGAAGATCACAAAGCTTGTTAGGGGCAGAAATGAGATTTGAACCCAAATGTGGCTGTGTCTAACGCCTGTGTTATTTCCATTGTACGATGCCACACATAGTAATTGAAAACATTTTAAACTGTGACAAGATTTGGGATTGTATTTTCCAGTTTCTTAGCCAAACCTCTTTTAAACATTATACTTTCAGAATATGCAGTAACTGTTGTATATGGATTTTATTTTTAGTTTATATATAATAACAGTACATATTGATGGAGTACCTGTGAAATCCTAACACATGTATACAATGTGTAATGATCAAATCAGGGTAATTGGGTTATCCATCACCTCAAACATTTGTCATTTCCTTATGTTGGAAAAATTTTATATGTATTTTTTATAACTGCCAAGTGAAGCTATTATTCTGAAGCTCCTGAAGAATAATTCTTTATATCAGAAATAGAAGAAATTCTTCATATCAGGAAATAGAACAGAGTAGCACAGGTTACTGAGGAAATTCTGGATTCCCCTCATGGATTTTGCCCTATGTGTGCGTGTTTTATTTATTTTTTATTGAATTATGAATAGGTAAATGTTGACATGGTTCAAAAAGAAAACAAAAAATTTGAGAAAATGTATAGAGTTAAAAGTCTCCTTCCCTTCCCTATTTTCTTTGGCCCCACATCCAACAACCTTCATAGGTCACTGACAAGCTTGGATATCTTTCCAGTATTTGTGTAGGTCGATGTAAGCATTGTGTTTTTGAAAGATAGCATAATATATATCCTTTGTTTACTTCACTAACAATATGCCTTGGAGGTTTTTCCATATCACTAAATAGAGAGGATCCTCATTCTTTTCTATCTGGTTTCAGTGTATTCTATTTTATGATGATACCATGATTTATTTGAACAGTCTCTCAATGCAACTTTGGGTTGTTTCCATTTGTTTGTTCCTCTAAACCAAGCCTAAATGAATTACTTCGAACAAAAGTAATTTTGGACTTATGCAAGCCATAGGATCAATTATCACAAACAAAACTCTGGGTCAGAAGGACATACATTTGTAATTTTGGATATTTTTCAATTGCCCTCCAAAAGAGTTGTGCCAATTTGCCATGAGTGACAGTGCCCATTGCCCCACAACATTGCAGTAAAATGGATCAAATGTTTTGATTTTTGCTTATCTGTCAAGTGAAATATAACATCTCAGTAAAATTTAAATTTGTACTTACTTCTCTTATTATGAGGGATACAAATAATCTGTTCATATATTTAAGATATTCACATTTCTATAACTGTGAACTGCCTATTCATTTGCTTTGCCCTTTTTCCTGTCAGGTTATTCGTCTAAGAGGCCACATATTTTTTTCTAACCTGTCATGTGCCTTTTGACTCTGCTGATGGTAGGGCTTTGTTTTGTCTTTATAGGAAGAAATCATTTTTTTTTAGCACAATCATAATTATTTATCCTCTCTGGATTCTGAGTTGTGGTTATATAGACTATTTTTCACCCATTGGACAGAGTTCTGGATTTGATGATGTCTAAGTTTGTAGCATAGTGTCAAGCACATTAGATAGGACTCAGCAGGCTAGAGTGTTAGGCCTACGTCCACACTTATCACTAGGCAAACTTTGTCAAATGATGTGACTCTGGTGGACACCCAGCTACAGAATCAACCATTATCCATCCTCTTGTTTTCTGAATAGTATAAGCAGTCAGCTCATGAGAGAAACAGAAATGGCTTCGAAACTAAATAGCCAAATTCATCCTAAATTGAGAATAAATGGTCCCAGGAAATTACATATTAGTAAACCTGGGATGCCAAAACAAGACTGGACGGTTTTACCAACAGAAATTTATTTTCTCACAGTTTTAGAGGCTGGTAAATCCAAGATCAGTGTGGTGGTGAATTGGATGTCTGATGAGGGCTCTCATCCTGACTTGCAGGCAGCCAGCTTCTCACTGTGTCCTCACGTGGCGGAAAGAGAGGGAAGAAGACATTTCTGCCTTTTCCTCTACGTAGAAGTCCACCAACCCTATCAGATTAGGGCTCCACCATTATGTTCTCGTGTAACCTCAATTACCTCCTGAATGCCCTATGCCCAGATATAGTCACAATAGGGATTAGGGCTTCAATGTGGGTATTGGAAGGGGGCGCTTAATTCCATCCATAGCAAACTGGATAAACAAATTAACCAACTTTGCAATGTAGAAGCAAATTCCTTCAAATATAGATCAAACATCAATACATGAATCTTTCAAAAGCATTAGAATGATCACATCAGAGCAGTAAAGCAAAAGTATCATGGTTAGAATCCTGAGGTTCTATCTTAACATTTATTTTGTTTTGGTTTAACTTCCTTTTTTACAATGAAGTACAGATGAGGGGAGTGGAGAGTGAAGAATGTGTTCCCCAGAAAAGCATCTTAAGAGAGTCTGAAGCTTGGATGTGAGCAGCCCAAATCAGGCCTGATGCTGTGCACCTGCTCAGCTTTGCACCAGGGAAAGCTGCTGGCTTATCACCACCTCAGGCTTTCTCCCATTCCACACCTTCCAGAAATCCCCGGCTCCAAAAACTCAGTTTTCAATTCATGTGGCAGGTAGAAGAGCCAGACTACAAGTACAGTAAAAATATCATGAGGATTTTCACTGGCAAAATGCAAATATAAAAAAGTAACAACATGCCCTTCATCCACTAATTTCATAATTCTTCTGAGACAAGCAATAAAGTTTTTTTTGCCTGGTTTTATTTCTCTTTCTTTATATACACACATAATGTTTCCCATTGTATTCTTTATGTTTACAGATAGTCTCTTTGCTCCATTACTTTCCTAAATCACATGGAAATCACTTGCAGTGTTTCTAGGGCTAAACGAGAGTAAAAACAGGAAAAAGCGGCAAATTGGACGCCAGGGATGGCCCTTAAGCAGGCTGTTCTCACACAGTAACACGCTCTCTCCTTCTGAGGCCTGGTTAAATCTTGACTGAGCTAATTGGATTATGCAGTGGTCAGTCTGTTAATGAAAGTGCTGCTCATGTATACAGCACTTTAACTTTCAGAGGATTGCAATATTTACAACCTAATTTTATCCTGATAGTAGCTTGAGTTAACTAACTAGGCTAAAACCTTTATCCTCATTTTCTAGATGACATAACTAAGGACCTGAGAAGTCTAGATTTATGGTGTCCAAGCTGAAAGTCTAGTTCATGTCTTGGGTATCCTGACTTAATTGATCATTTTGGCTTGTGCTACCTGAATTCAGCTTGAAGCTGGCTGAAATGACATGGTTGACCAAACCACCGCCAGTCAGAAACTCAGCCTCAGGCAACAGCTGCTGAAAGGAAAAAGGAGCCTTGGATCTATGTAGACAGCTACACTAGTCAAGTCTGATCAAATTTATTTATTCCCAGAATTATTGGATCAAGGTGGTTCAGACAACTTGTGTCTATACAGAGCAAAAAGATACTGAGGAACTAAATCAGTTACCTATAAATTTCTGACTTGAGGGTCCTAACTGCATTGAACCACTAACATTTGGTTAAGGATTGGCTTCCATTAATAGACATAGGCATTTTCTCCTTGGAAAAAGAAATGTTCTGTGAATAGTCTTTTAATTAAATAGCCACAATTGTACCATGAATGCCACTAGAGAAGGTAGAGTGAAGGAGTCATGCTAAAGTGGGATCTTAGGGGTGAAAAGTGGGATGATGGACATACACAATAAGTCAGAGAGGCAATAAAATAAAGTGACTGTAACAAGAAAACCATGAAGAAGGCATCAAACCCTACATGGGCTGTAACCATACTTGTAATGATCACTTAGTTGCTCCTTTCAACCATGAAATGTCAGGCATGGAATCATAGAATTTCGACCTTTAAAATTCCTGTATGGTTAATATTTTTCTCATGACATTTGTCACATCACATATATTTAAAGAATTTGAAAAGTACAAAGAAGAAAGGAACATTCATCCATATTCCTACCCATCATTAGACACCTTGGTGTCTTTAGGGTCCTATCCTCCACAAATCAGTTCCCTGATGCTGATACTGGTTCCTCCATGTGTCCCACAGCAGACTCACCCAGGACTGGACTTGAAAACCCAAAAGCTTTCCTCGCTGTCTGCCCTTATCTAACCACTGAAGCCTTGCGTTCTGTTCTTTCCCCTCCAGGCTTGGTTTCCAGATTTCCAAGAATACAGCCAGCTACTCTGGTAACCAATTTGTGCCAACATGTTGATTAATGGATACAAATATGCAAATCACACCAACCTTTCTTCTCTCCTGGGTGATCTGTATGTTTTAGCTGTGAGATGCCTTCTGGAGCTGTAAGGCTTGATGCAATGGAAATAGCCATTGTGGAACCCAACCGAGAACTCTTTGGTAGCACGTGCATATCACACTAAATAGGCAACCACTTGTTGCAACTAACACTGAGTCAGCTTCTTTTGCCAGATGATGAAAGCCATAGATAAAAGAACCCAGAAATCCAACCCAAACTAGTTACTGAAAGGGCCTGGATAAAACTTGGCTCCATAGATGCTCATGAGCTGGGAAATGGCAGGCAAACATGCGGCGAGTTATGGAAGTCATGCAACAGCCCTGGCTTTCTCTGAGATTCATTTTTTTTGCAGAAAGGATATAGTAACAGCTAAATTGGGTCAGATCTGCTGCAGTGGCTGGAATAAAATAACAAAGACAAAAGCTTGCTGTGCAAAGAATTATAGGACACATGAAACCCCATGAGACTATCTATGCTATTATTCACCAAGGCGAGCCTTAGATGTACCCGGAGAGACGTCTGCCTTCACCACAATTCTGGGTTTCAAGATAATGATGTTGGATGTTCCAGCCTCAGAACTGTGGTGAAAACTCCTAACATCATACCAGTGTCTTTGCATATCCCTGGCTATTGGGTTGGTGATAAAATAAAGGGAGCACTCTATATCTGCTCCAAACGGCTTTTGGCTGAGATTCTAACATTATAATAGCATTGGAAATTAACAATGTGCTAGAAATGTTTTGTCTATATTATGTAAACTTTATAACAACGATGAAGGCAGATATGTATTTACAGAAAGATAAATTGACTCCACAAATTTTTACATAATGGGCTTGTGGTCGTACTGTTAGCAAAGGGACAAAGCTAATATTGACATTTGGGTCTACATGGCCCTGAAGAACGTCTTTTTATTATTATGCCAAGTTATTTCTAAGATGCAAATGAGTCTGTGGAAATTCAAAAGATGCTTTTTTTTTTGAGACCGAGTCTCACTCTGTCGCCCAGGGTTGAGTGCAGTGGCATGATCTTGGCTGACTGCAACCTCTGCCTCCAGGATTCAAGCGATTCTCCTGCCTCAGCCTCCCAAGTAGCTGGGATTACAGGTGTCCACCACCATGCCCAACTACTGTTTTTGTAATTTTAGTAGAGACAAAGTTTCATCATGTTGGCCAGGCTGGTCTCGATCTCCTGACCTCAGATGATCCACCCACCTCAGCCTCCCAAAGTGCTGGGATTGCAGGCGTGAGCCACCACACCTGGCCAAAAATGCTTTTCTTTTAGTTAGTCTCCATAAAGGTTGTATGATACTCACCCAGAGATTAAAGGCAATACACAGATGGAATGGCAATTCATCATAACTTCCAATTATTTAATTCACCTTCAGATTTCCACCCGTCAACTTCCTTTATTCCTTAAAATACCTGTGAGCTTAAAACACAAAATGTAAATGGTAGAAGAGGTTCAGCACAAATCCATCTTCCCCATCACTTTCAAAGACTACTTAACCTCCACCTAAGACCTTCTGAGTTTGTTAAATGATAAATCCAAGTCAGCCAGGGGTCTCCAGAGGCCTTTTTGCCCTGTTCAGGACTACAGTTAGATGACTTCCAATTATTTCCCCCTTCCTAAGGATTCACAAAGATCAGTGTGTTACCTGAATGATGAGGCCAGATACTCTGAATTCAGATTTAGCATTTCCCAGTTTCACCCTTTCCCTCTCCATCTCAACGTTGTTTTTTCCAAGGAGTCTGTTACTTCCCTAGTAACCAGAGTAGAACAGGGCAGGTGCCACTCCCACTGTAGGGTACATGCAATGAGAGGAAGAAATTAACACCCTTACATATATACAGGGCAGTCCATTAATAGTCTAAGTTGAATTAATTAAGGCAATTACTAGTTTTCCCCTAAAAAGCAGAACACTTTAAACTCAGGGGGAAAAAACCAGAAAGTAGAAAAATATTATCTGAAGAAAGAGGCTATTTAAAAGCATGGAGCCTTGGAAAGTGCTGTAACTCCTGGCAGATCTTGGAGGGCTCAGGAGTGGGTCTCATGTTGCCTGAAAAAAAAAACAATTTAACCTGGTTTTGCCTGGAACACTGAAGATTAACTCATGATTTGCACATAGAATAATCATTAAGGAAAAAGTCTTCACCTATTGATGATCTTTGCTCTAGAACTAAAACTTTACTGTAGAACAAAAACTAAAATCGGTGTTCCCTATTTGCCAATTTTACACCCTTTGAGGTGTTAACCATAAATGTGTAAGCTTCAGATTTTCATTTCAGGTACAAACTAATATTTTAACAGGAAACCTCTGGTAACAATGTCATAACACAATAAAATCAGTCTATGGATAGTCATTTCACTTAATGAGGCACATAAGTTTGGCTAGGAAGGGCCATATAGTAATATAAATTCTTCTTAAGAACCAATCAAAAGTATGTAATGTGTATTGACTTTGGAATTCAAGCACAATGAAACCTTACTTACTCTGCATAATGTGGTCATTATTACTACACTATTAGTTTATTGAGCCACAGGAATATTAACATGATATCCTGTTGAAGAGCCTTGATTAGTTAGGAGTAGATCAGAGAGTGAAAGTAAGTGAAGAAAATTCTAACCTAACAGTTAGAAACTACAAGAGTGTTGATTTTTTATGTAAAATACAGGTAGATGATCCTGGACTGACATAGTACTCTGAGATACCATGCTCCTTTAGTGCATAGTCTCAATCTCTTGGTCCAAGTGGCAGCAACTGCATTCTAGGTACTGTGTTAGTATGGAGAAAAGAAATGTCAGGAAAGGCGTTTCCTGAAATTGTATATACCACTTTTACTATCATGACATTGGCCAGAATCATTCGGCCATGCCTTGGTGCAGAGGAGGCTGGAAGTGTAATCTTTATTCCCAGTATTCATAAAAAATGTGGAAATTCTATTATTTTGGGGGAAGAATGAGTGAATTGACATCAGGTTATTTACCACAAGCTCTATTAAGAATTAGGCAAAAACTGGAAGAGAAGCCATCAGAGCTCAATGTGTGCATGTGGATGGGTGAGAAGGTGTGTGTTTTGTTTGTATTTTTCATAGCATCTATAACAGACATCTCTTTGCTGATGGGTTTCTACTCAAGAGACAAGACATGCATGTGGGGAAAGATATCAAGAGATACAGGTGGGAAACCAGAAGAGCCAATGAGTGATAGAAATGGGATGTGCAGTGGTTCTTCAGAGGATACAGGTTTTACTATAGTCTTCAGTAGTAGGCTTCTGGGAGGAGTTGAGGGTTGAGGAAGGCCCCTGAAAATGCTGACATTCATAAGTAGGCAGAGAAGAGGAAGAAAAGACCAGGGAAGGGACATAGAATATTAAGCAATGGCATAAAAAGAAGAGTAAGTCTAATCCGGCTACAATATCCCTGCTGCACAGTGTTAAGACAAACATTTTTCATTTTTAGTTTCTGTCATTTCAAATATTTATTTAATACAAATATTTCTTTTCTTTTCTTTCTTTTTTTGTTTTTTAGATAGAATCTTGCTCTGTTACCAGGCTGGAGTGCAGTGGTGCAAGCTCATCTTATTACAACCTCCGCCTCCCGGGTTCAAGTGATTCTTCTGCCTCAGCCCCCTGAGTAGCTGGGACTACAGGCACACACAACCACACCCAGCTAATTTTTACATTTTTAATAGAGATGGAGTTTCACCATGTTGGCCAGGATGGTCTCAATCTCTTGACCTCTTGATCCTCCCGCCTCAGCCTCCCAAAGTGCTGGGATTACAGGCGTGAGCCACCATGCCTGGTTACAAATACTTCTTTAATGCCCAGTCTGCATCTAATACCTAAGAGTCATGCACCTAAGAGCCATGACTCCATTCAGAACCCTTTCCTTGAGAACCACATAAATTATTCAAATAAATATTTTAGGGAAATATATAAAATTATATAAGGCTTAGTGTACAGAATCAGGTGAAATAATGGTGGAAAAGAGCTGAGACATGTAGACCAAACAGAATCAAAATCAATAATTAATCTGAATTAACCAGGTAATAGAAAGGAGAGGATTATAGGGTTAAAAATAAAAGACAAAAACCTGATGAACTTAAATAATCATCTCCTCTTGTTTTTTGTCTATGAAGTGTCAGAGAAGGGTTTCTTCTTTTCTTCCTTCTTTTCTTTTTTTTCTTTCTCAGTGTAGACATTCCCATTAGACTAAGCTTGAGGAATGCCAGGACTACATCTGTCTTCATTGCTGCTCTACTTCCAGTGCCTAGCAAATTGAAAATGCAAAAATATTTGCTGAATCGAATTGAAATCTTAATCACAAATATGTACATGTATGCATTTAAGAATATTACTTGTGTAACACATATAAATGCAAACCCAAATATATATAATTAAAAATAGGCTCATAAACAAATTTGATTGCAGAACACCAAATTTTAAAATTTTTTGTACTTATTTAAACAATGACTGGAAGCAGCTCAGAAATGTTTGCCTGTATGCAGGTCAATGATAAGAACACAATAGTTATATTTTACTGGTAAAGTCATTTTAAACTTGTGAATCATGTACCTACATATGAGTGTTTAAGAAACTATTTAACCTTTTACAAAATATTGTCTTTGGGTTTATTAATTTATTGTATCTTTACTGTCTTTTTAATTAATTTCCGCTATTATTTAAAATATTTATTATTTCCTTTCTTCTGCTTGTATAGATTTATTTTGCTGTTCTTTTTCCTAACTTCTGTAAACTGATAATGAGATGATTGATTGATGTATTTTTTAGCTTCTACAATTTTCCATTATATATGTTAGGGCTACAAGTTTTATTCACATCATGACTTCAGCTGCATTACAAAAGTTTCATTATATTGTATTTCGGTTATCATTTAGTTATAATCTATCATCGTGATTTTTACTGTGATTTCTTCTTTGACTCATGAACTATTTAGAAGTACATTGCTTAATTCCAGATAGGGATTTTATGATTTTAATGGATTACCTCTTTGATACTAATTTATAGCTAACGCCATTTTTTAATTTTAATTTTTGTGGGTACATAGTAGGTACATTTAATATTATTTATTTATTCTTTTTTTTTTTTTTTTGTAAAAGCAGGGTCTCCCTATGTTGCCAAGGCTGGTCTTGAATTCCTGGGCTCAAGCGATCTTCTTATTTCAGCCTCCCAAAATGCTGGCATTACAGGTGTGAGCCACCATGCCCGGCCAGTTAATTTTATTTTGATCAGAGATCATTCTGTGACTTTTAAAATGTTTTAATCCTTTGAAATACGTTAAATCATGCTTTATAGTTCATGAGCCATGCACATCTTTTCAGTCTTTCCATTTGTCTATGCTTGGGGCTGGATATATTTTATTGCCCTAACTGCCAGTTTACCAGTCCTCTCTTTCATTGTATTTAATCTGCCAATAAACCCATTTATAAAACCCTTACTTTCTGTCACTGAGTTTTTTCTTCTAGAATTTCTATTTCTTTTCTTTTTAATAAGAGGTATGCATCTGGTTAACTTTTGCAACTTCTCTTTTTCTAAATATGTAAATAGCAGGTATTTTACAATCCATAACTGATAACTCCAAAATCTGGATAACATTTTACTGCTTTATTCTTCTTTCTTTTATTCATCTTTTTAAATGCTTAGTAACTTTTTAAGTTTTTTAATTTGACACAGAATAGATGTACATCTTTTCAGAGTATATGTGATAATTTAGTATATTCAAATATATGTCTTTATGCATATTATTCTCTTTTAGCTACTTTAAAATGTACAATAGATTGTTGTAAACTATAGTCACTCTACTGACCTATTGAACACTAGGTCTTTTTTCTTTTATCTAACTGTGTATTTGTACATATTAATAAACCTCTTTTCGTTCCTCTCCTATGAGTCCTAACCTTGGGGAACTCATAATGCCTAGTACTGTTGATTGAATGCTAGATATTACGTACAAAAATTACAGAAGTTCTGGTCAATGTCACATTCATCTGGAAAAAATGTATTTTTGATCTTTATGAGCAGTTTACCTTAATTTAGTCAGATATTGAACCGATTTGGAGCTGGACTTCTATCACTCTAAGGCCTATTCCATTTTGATCAGAGATCATTGTGTTTCTAGGTTACCCTTACCTTTAAGAGGAAGGCTTCAGGAATTTTAGATGAAAGCCTGGGAATACTTATCAGAACTCCTCTTTCTTGGTGGAGCCTGAACTATAAATTTTTTTTTCACATATTTTGTCTGCACAAAAACTCTGTTTAGATTTTTAGCCTGTTAGTGTGTTTTCTCTTTGACCTCTCAATCTCCTGTTTGGGAACCATCACACTCCTCACTAGGAAAACGGTATAAGAGTTTAATTATGTGTGTTTTTCTTCTCAGTGTCTTTGGTCCTTCAAGTCCTAGCTGCCTTGGAAGCCCTAAACTGCATTTTTTTTTTCTTCTCAATTTCTGATATTATCAGACTCTGCTCAGCTCTTCTACCTTTTTGCTTCTATTTTCTACTTGGTTTTTCAGACTCTTGCTCTATGTGAGTTTTCTGAATCAGCAAATGCTTTGAGGAAAGAAATGGTGAAGACTACCAGGTTTTCCTCAATGCATTTTCCTTTTTGAGAGAATCCTGGCACCTAACGTTTTGACTTCCTTGATTGTTCTCAAATGCCTTCGAAGAGATGTGCTTTATTCTAAGCAGGTGAGTAGGTACAATGCAAGTTACTCCATTGTAGCCAGAAACAGAAATCTATTTATTTCTCCATATAACTAAAAAACCTACTATAAGTTACCCTTAGTGTTAACCTCAAGTTCTGCTTAGCCAGCAAAGTCATGTAGAGTGATACAGAGAGCTGGGGAATTTCAATAACAGAGTAGAGGGAGATCACGGTAGAGAAGGATCTGGTTGGAGCTTGCAAATAATGTGGTAACTACTCCTGAGAAGGTGATCCAATCAGTTGTTGCCTCCTCTGGCCAGGACTCCTGTATGTCTTCAGCTGAACTGCTTCCCTTCTCTAGGTCTCTTTCCCCCCAAGGCCAGAGTCTCCTGAATGTTAGTGTGTATGGCCAGGTAGGACCCCATTTGTGTTTTCCTTCTCTGTGACTTTGGCCCTTCAAGTCCTAGCTGCCTTGAAAGCCCTATGGTGCATTTTTTTTCCTTCTCAGATTCTGATATTGTCAAACTCTGCTCAGCTTTTCTACCTTTTAGCTTCTACCTTCTACCTGCTGTTTCAGACGCTTGCTCCATGTGGGTTTTCTGAATCAGCAAATGCCTTAAGGAAAGAAATAGTGTAGAATATCAGGTTTCCCTCAGTGCATCTTCCTTTTTGAGAGAATCTTGCACTTTACATTTTGACTTCCTTGCAGTACCTCTTCAGAATCACAAGGGCTAAACAGATAAGTATCTGATCTAGGCACTATAGGGAAAGCTTGATGATAAATACAGAAAATAGTTTATGCAGATGTTTGTTTGTGGGGAGATATCAAATGTTAGGGATGAGTTGTGGCATGGAGAAATCTATGGCAAGGAAAATCCCTAGTAGTAGTTAGTATCCAATAAATACTTTGAAATCACTGAAGCAGAGTGCTTCTTTCCCTCCTTCACTTAAAATCCCCTGGGCAAGACAGAACACTTGTATTTATACTAGAGATACAATACTTCTGATTTTTTTTCCAAGCTAACAGATTTAGCTAACTAACTGAAAACTAGACCTTGAGTAAAAGCTACTGAGTAAATAAGAGAAACTGTTTTTACAATGTATGAGGACATTTTCAGCAGCATCTCTCATGCTGCCTCCTCAGTTCTCCTGCTGGTGTCTTCCCTCCCTCTTCACAATAGACAGACTGATTTCCACATAAACTTAAATCCCATTCAAACCAATCTGATTTAAGGAAAAATTTTAAGTAATCTTTTCATCTCCCTTTTAACCAATAGGGTGATACAAACAAACTGGTTTGTACAAGTCTTGTTGGAGCAGCCTAACATGATCTGGTGCTGAATATTTAATTTCCTGCCAGGATAGCCTATTTCTGTACTGATCATTGGACATGACTCACTGCCCTACAGTGGTTCCATTCTGACCAGTAGGATCCCTCCACTGAAGTTTCAGAAACAGAGATACCTTCTTGGACATCCCCTCTGTGGATTCGTAGAACTCCCCATTTGCTTTAATCTCTGTTATGACCATCATTTCCCATTGGTCTGATTTGCCTTGTATCCCCATTGCCAGATGTAGGTCCCTGCCTTAGTCTTGCAATCTCCTTCCTTCTCCCAGGGTCATGAGCAGGTCTTCCAGAGGCTGGTGGCAGGGTGTTGCCACCCTAGATTTACTCTCACAGTGTCCTGTCTACTTATTGGCACACCCACAACTTTATCTTTGACTCTTTATCTCCATTGTGTCTAAACTTAGTGTCGCCGGGGGAAGGCTTGCCCTGCTTATCTTGCTGACCCATGGCTTTCAGCCATGACTTTTACCCAAAGTCTGTCACACCTTCTTCACAGACACAGCATTAAGTTCCAACTCTTTTCACACCTGCTCTGGCACAACTAATAAATATATAAATCCTAAGATAAGGAATATAATTGCCTTCTATCAGCCTTGTGTTTTATTATGCTAGAGAAAAGGCGTAGTCACTACTTTCATTAAAGAGGCATTCTTATTGAAAGACTAGCATACACAAACAAGTCAACATTTTATCTTATGCATGAAGGTTTAAGAAAGTTAAGTTTTATTAGCTTGTTCATTTTATTTTTCCTTTCTGTTCTCAAACTTGAGAATATTGGTTAGAGGTAATTGCATTATAGATCACAATGCTGCAACCATATACAGGTTGCTGCAGTGGTTAAAGCATTAGATACAGATAGTAATACTATCTAAAAGTTGTTACATCACCATAAACAGAATTTTATTATTATCAATATTATTATTATTATTTTTGAGATGATAGCTCACTCTGCCACCCAGACTGGAGTGCAGTGGCACAGTCACAACTTAGAGCAGCCTATACCTCCCAGGCTCAAGCAATCTTCTCAGCCCAGCCTCCTGAGTAGCTAGGACCACAGGTGTGTACCACCATTCCTAGCTATTAAAAACAAATGTTTTGTAGAGATGGGGTCTCCCTATGTTGTCCAGGTCGGTCTCAAACTCCTGGGCTTAAATGATCCTGCTTCTTCGGCCTCCCGAAGTGCTGGGATTATAAGAGTGATCCACGGCACCTAGCCCACAAACAGAATTTTAAATGACTTGAAAAAATGATACAAAAAATAAATATAATCCAGGTGATGTGGAAACCACTCTCATTTGCTTGCCATCTTATGTGTCAGACACTGTGCTCTACTGTTTTATACACATCATCTCATTGTTTAGAGAGAAGGAACTGACGGTGGAGAAGTTGAGGAATAAAATGAAAATGAATATACACACACATATAATTTAATCGATTGAAAAAATGTCAGACAGGGATTGATGAAAATTATTTTTAGATACAAGTTTTTTCCCCAATTTTAAATAATGGATGATACAGAGTGATTAGAGACAATATTATGGGTTTCCACAATATTGTCCATAAGGAAATGTATTCATTTATAATACTATGGGAGATGTCCAGGTGTATATGACTTTCGTAAAATTGACTGAGGATCTGGATAAGCAAAGTTGTGAGTTATTGTACTCAATCATCATTTTTTATTGAATTCAGAGGGATCTTCAATCAACTTCTCTGCTGACCTGAAACTAAGGGATTTAAGCATCTATCTGGATTAAATGTATCTCCCAGGCTAGGATGGAATCTTACCTTTCATAGTATATTCCACAGTCCCTACCATTGTGTCCAGTGGCTTATAATATTAAGGTTGGATGTATCCCACATTTTCAATATGAATATATGACATTGTAATTATCAATTTTACTTTGCAAAAAGTGTGCCAACCATTTTCAGAAATACCTCATACATATTTCATACTTATGGCTTGTTTTTAACCTCTCAAAATATTGTTTCTTTTACTTTTACTTTTACTCTGAAACATTTTCTTACTTTCAATTATTACAAGACAAAAATTTAAGTAATTGGCTGAGAGAATATTGGTCTAAATGAAACATTCAACCCAATTTTGCTTTCTTTGGACCACCTTTTAAATGGAAAATGAACAACTGCAAAGTGTATGTCAAATTATTTTCTCAAAGAGATCCTGCCCAGATATCTCTCCTTTGAAGGCTCACTGAGATGGCCATTTGCTGAACCTCCTAGTTCCTAGTTTTCTTTTTCCTGGTGTGCATTGGTCTGCAGAAAGTGTAACCAAGACCTGGCATCTGAATACAATGGGAAGGACTCTGAAACTACAGCCCAATGTGCTAGTTTTAAATCTGGCTTTATTACCTGCATGCTTATCTTTCTGGTTCTCAGTTTTCTCTCATCAAGAAAATGAATTGTTTTGGTCCAAGTGATCTCTAACAAACTGCCAGCTCTTTAATTTGAAGTCTCAATGATTTGTTTAGTTTAGAAGGCTGAAATCAACAAGCCTATTCAATACATACTAAAGAGGCCATGTAAGGAGCATCCAGGTATCTCTTTGCTGGTTTCTGGCTAGGCAGTCGTGCAATAGAATGGCTATGTGAAGCAATGGATAAGAGGATGGGATCTGGAGTCAAATTACCGGGCTTTAAATCCCAGTTCCAACAACTACTGGGTGTAAAACTTTCTTCAATTTGTCTCAGTTTCCCAACTGGTTCAGTTCCATGGATCTTGTATTGAATCACTTGGAGCTGGGGTTGAACCAAATGACATTTTTAAAGATCTATCTAGTGTCAAGATCCACAGTACTATATTTGATAGGTGCACTGATGCAAATAACTATCAAGGAACAAAGAGTGACTCTGTGGATTTCAACTTCAGAGTTTGAAATGAACCCAACGTTCAGGAAGCAGAGCTCAAATTAATGTTTTCCCATGGCCATCCTCCTACCATTAAAAAACTGTCCTCTACCCAGATCTCTCTAATGCTCATATGATGTTCACCAAACTAAGAACCAACTCTATTTAGCAATAATAGGCTGACAAGTTCACATGTTTCTAAAATACTCCATGGTAAACCTGAATGATCCAGCTAGGACTAGCCAGGTCCCTTTCTATCTATGTCCTTTGCTTCTTTTCAGGGCAGTTCAAGTTGTCCATAAAAGCTTGCATCTTAACTGTGGCTTACTTGGATCTCTCTCTTCTTTCCATCTCTTAGCTTCATAGTATCATATAGATAGAGAACACTTTATAGGTCATCTCACCTAAGCTCTTTCCTATAAGATAATCCCTTCTATATGCTCACATTAGTCAATAGCAGATATAGTTCCATATCATGTCTTGTATTTTTTTCTTACTGTTTACATGTAGTCTTGTCTGACAAAATTGCAAGCTGCATGAGATAGGCATATTAGTCCATTTTCACACTGCTGTGAAGAAATAGCTGAGACTGGGTAATTTACAAAGAAAAGAGGTTTAATTGACTCACAGTTCCTCATTGCTGGGGGGCCTCAGGAAACTTACAATCATGGCAGAAAGGGAAGCAAACACATCCTTCTTCACATGGCAGGAAAGAGAAGTGCAGAGTGAAGAGGGGGAAAGCCCCTTATGAAACCATCAGCTCTCATGAGAACTCACTATCAAAAGAACAGCATGGGGGAACTGCCCCCATAATCTCATCACCTCCCACGTGGTCCCGCCTACAACACGTGGGGATTATGGGAACTATTAATACAATTCAAGATGAGATTTGGGTGGGAGCATAGCCAAACCATATCACAAGGGAAGGGCTGTGTATGGAGGACTATTCTGCTACTAATAGCTAGAGCTGGCCTTGGGTATGAGGTTAAGAATAAGCAGTAATCTCTGTTCTTCAGGTTCAAACACTAAGAGATGAAAGCAGTAGAATGACAGATTGGGTTCACATACATTGCATGAGTCTCTTTTAAAAACTAAAAGTTATCAAGGTGAAAAACATTTCATCATAGTTTTTATATTTGCAGTACCAAGTTCAGGTCAAATATACTAAGTTCTAATGAATGTTTATTGACAAATACATATGCTATGTATCTCCTGTACTCTCACAGCCCCTAGCATAACCTTGGCCACATAGGTGCTTTTCATACATTATTTCATTTAACTGCATTTAATCTTCATTGAAACTCTAAAGAGTTGGTGCTACTATCTATAAGCTCATTTTTTTCAGATGAAGAAGCTAAAACGCAGAGAGGTAGCTTGACTAGTTTTCCTCAGGGTGAGTCAAATTCAAACCTGTCTAACTTCAAATCCAAATTCTTCTCCTGTTACAAGATGACCTTGTGTTGCAAGTATGTAAATTCACGGAGAGTCTTTACTCTTCATTCTAAATCGACCTGGAGGGCCAGCCCCATCTTTGACACATTCCCTGTAGTCCTGCTGAAGAAGTGCTTGGGGCTACTGGGCCACGGGGGTACCATCTTCTTGGCCTCAGCCATGGGTACCAGGAATGTGCCTTTGATGCACTGAAGGCAATCAGATATTTTCCTATGAGGAAGCTGTATTCCAGAAAAGATTGCCAAAACAGTTGGAGGTTATCATGGAGGGTTAGGAAAACCAAAGTCAGATGTAAGCTAAAGTTATATAGGAGCAAAAGCAAGAATCTTGCAAAGAAAATTTGTCTCCAGATGGATAAAAAGAAACACAGGCAGGCAAGAGTCAGTATGGCCCTGGAGAGGGAGACAGAGGAGCTGCCTGGCAACTTCCCAATTCCCATGAGGCCTGACTATACTTCTGATATCTGCCTTCTAGGAGGTTCACCTTTATCTTTTCAATAGATTCCCTTTTAACGTAAACAAGCCATCCCTACAATGACCTTTCTGTGCATCCCTTTTTCTGTTACAGCCCATGTGGGTGGGATTTTTAGGGAGAAAGAAGAACCTCCACGATTCTGTGGTATTCCTCTGAGATCTCTTTTTGGCTCCTATGCCAACAGAGTGATATAAACATAAACTCCTGACGGCAGGGCTCCTAAGGTCCTGCTAGGAATTGGGAACATTTCAAATATTGCTTCATATTTGGAGCACTCTGAAGTCACAGTGACAAATTTACCAAAGAGCCAGAAAATGAAAACCCAGAAGAATGCTCTTCTCCACCTTGTTGCCTTTCAAGTAGTGAAAGCCAGTCTCTTGGAGGATGCTCACAAGGATAAGTGTGCCAAGAAAGCTTCCTTTAGTGAATTTCTTGCAGCCAGGAAAGCAAAGTTTCCAAAACTAAAATCTAGTCATTGTTGGACCTGGGATTCCCTTCCTGGGACAATTACATTGTGCTCCTCCTTAGCGCCTTGTTGCTTAGCAACCACAGTAGTATCAGGGGAAGGAACTGGAGAGATGAGTCTTTTCCAAAGTGGGGCTGGAGTGGAAGGAATCAGGAATGGAAATTACCTTCTCATTTCCTAGAGAGAAAAAGATATGCTATGGACCCCAGAGGTGGCAAAATTAGGCTGCATCAGGAAGGAGTCATGTCCACACGATATTTTAATAATCAAAACTAGTATTTGAACAGAATTATTTAACTTTGTAATGTAACCGTACATCTGATATTTCCTGTGAGCCTCATAATCATTAATATCTTAGGGCAAGACTGTAAGTTCTCACCTTATAGAGAACTGAGGTAGAGAGGTCTGAAATTGGCTCAGCTTCACCCAGACAGTTAATGGCAGAGCAGGACTACATTCCAACACTCATTTTCTTTCTCTCCACAATATCCTTGATTGATTCATTCATGCATTCATGAAGCAAGACTAACGTTCATCTCATATGCATAGATAGGCATGATGATCTTAAAATACTGGAATTTTAAAATAATTACTGCTCTAAACTCACCCCCATGCCTCTCATTCTGACATTCTGTCTCTCTTGAACTCCACAGGATCATATAACCGAAAGGAAATCACTTGGCTGAGCAGAGCCATGGGTCTGCGTCCATTCTATGGATTGATTCCATATCAGGTTGGTTGTCAAATATTTTTGACATTCCACCAGTCCTTACTGGGCATATACTGGGCTCCAGGTACAATCTTATCCAGGGAAGATACAGAAGTACAATGCAAAGTCCTTGATCTCAAGGACTTTTAAAAATTTTCCCCTCAATCTGCAGTTGGGAGGAAATAAAAAAATAAAGACCCCAAATTTTTTCTAGAATACTTCTCAAGACAGGGAGCTCAATATTATTTAAGTAATGATTTGTTCTCAATGTAGGTTCAATAACAGTATTTTTCATTATATTGAGCTGAGGTCTGCCTCCTCATAACCTCAGCTGACCAGGGCTTGTTATCACCCACCCCTCCACCCTCGAGCAGAGTCAAGCAATCTCTTTTCTATTTTTCCTGATGCTTTTCTTATATTTAAGAAAAGTTTTCACATCCAATCTGACTGTTCCCAATATGCTCTCACTGTTCTTCTGGGACTCTCTTGTGACCTAGAATCAAAAATTGAGAAAATTTTAGGGCTGGTTTCGTCCTTAGAGACTTTCAAATACTCCTGTTTTTTTCAGAAGTGGAATCAGTGGGGCAGAGAGATGAGGAGACTTGTCAAATAAGTTTATAACTAAGTCTCCTTTATGATCTGGTCTATGGTCTTTTTTATTGCAGCATAGAACATACTCTGAATTTCTACATTTCCAGAATGGCCCCTAAACTCCAAATGTGACTTATTCACTGTATAGTTCCTTGTGGCTATCACCTCCTTTGTTTAGGGACACCTATGCATGCTATATTAGCTAAGAGAGTAGGAGCTTTGTAAATATCCTGATCACACTGTGGGAGCATGTGCTTTCAATTGGATCAGTGATTCTCAATGCTTGTTACATATCAGAAGCACCTAGGGTTTTACTAAAAGTACTTATGCTCAATGCTGGTTACATATCAGAAGCATCTAGGTTTTTATTAAAAGTACTGATGCTGGGTCTATGCAAGTCCAGTTCAATAAAGATGGATCCCAAGCATCAGTAATTCCTCCAGGTAATTTTGATTCATAATCAGTATTGAGAATCACTACATTAGATATTACTAACCCATTTCCCAGAAAGGCGAGAATCAACACCATAGAAGGTGACTGGCTCTGAGCATTTGATTACACTGCTTGATCTCAACTTCTTATAAAGGAAAAAAGGATGGGTTTGTCTCATTTCTTTTTACCTTTAGCTTCAGAGATATGAAAATGACATGAGCTGGGCCAGGCATGGTGGCTCATGCCTGCAATCTCACCACTTTGGGAGGCCGAGGCTGGTGAATCACGAGGTGAAGAGATCGAGATCATCTTGGCCATCATGATGAAACCCCATCTCTACTAAAAATACAAAAATTGGCAGAGCATGGTGACACACACCTGTAGTCCCAGCTACTCAGGAGGCTGAGGCAGGAGAATCGCTTGAACCCAGGAGGCAGAGGTTGCAGCGAGCTGAGATCGCGCCATTGCACTCCAGCCTGGTGACAGAGCGAGACTCCATCTCAAGAAAAAAAAAAAAAAAAAAAAAAAGAAAAAAAGAAAAAGAGAAAGAAAATGACATGAGCTGCTCTTGTGCTTTGAGGCAAACATTGAGTTGTATATATCCCTCTGTTCCTCAAATCCTGCTGCAAATGATCATTCTGCAGATCCTTGGAGTACATCTGGCATAGGGCCTTGGACAAAAAGGAGTTATCATTATGGTCATTTTACAGGTTAGGCACATGGATGCCCAGAGCACAGAGCTATAGCCCAGTTGGCAGCAATTCAGATATTTGGTGATATCAGAGGAACAATTATTCTCAACTACATTTATTGACATTGTCCATGCAAGGCACAGCCTAGTCCTGATAAGTTTTATATTTGGTTGGAAAACAGGTAATGGAAAAAAATACATGTGTGTGCAAAGGGGAAAATGAAAAGTGTATGTTAAATACACATAGAAAATAAATGTGCAGCAATTTTAAGAAGACATGATTTCAGACCCCACTCTCCTCCTACCACTTCAGCATCTGTACTCCACACACTTTGTAAGCCTCTTCTTCCTGATATTTTTGTGCATTCGTTGTAGTTAGAGCTTCGCATGTCAATCTTTCCCACTAGGTCATGAATTCTGTGAGGATGGGGACTATGTCTTGGTCACATTTATATCTCCAGTTGCTACTAATGTATCTGGCACATCACCATGCTCCATAAATATTTGCTGAGCGCCCGCATGATTCTGATACTGGAGACTGCGTGGGACTAAAAGATGTGTGTCCTGTGCATTCCCATCAAGTGCTCGGATGGCCTTTTGATTTTTTCAAGGGCTCCTGGGCCCTGGAAATGGGTATCTTAAAATTGCCTGACTCTATTTTCAGGCTAGATCAAGTGCAGACTTTCTGTGTGTCAAGGTTTGTTTCTCAGATGATCACAAAGTGGTCTAACTGAGAAAGAAAATGAGAAGAATTCCTGTGACATTCACCTAGGATTTGAATATAGGTCCCATTCTATTAACAGATGTACAGTTTAGGGATGGGGCTTTAGTTTTCAGAAATCCTTTATTATCATATATTAAAATTTTTATATTTGTAATATATTATTATATACCAAAAATATTAATGTGTATAAAATATTTATTGTATCTATTTTACATATGTATATATATTTATGTGTGTGTGTATATATATATATATATCTCCAATCATGTCTCAATTAGCTATGGGGATGTGTTCTGAGAAATACATCAGTAGGCGACTTTGTGCAAACATCATGGAATGCACTTACGCAAATCTAGATGATATAGGCTACTGCACACTCAGGCTATATGGGGTAGCCTATTGCTTCTAGGCTACCAACCTGTACAGAATATTACTGTACTAAATACTGTGGGCAAATGTAACACAATGGTAAGTATTTGTGTATCTAAACACAGAAAAGGTACAGCAAAAATACAGTATTATATTATATGGGATCACAGTAATATATGTGGTCTGTTGTTCACTGAAACATTATTATGGGTGTGTGACTGTACACACACACACACACACACAGAGGCATATATATTTTTTCATATATATGTAAGAGAGTGAGAATATCCCTCCTTTCCTTTCTCTCCTCTCCCCTCTCATGATTCAAAGATGGGCTACATACAAGGAAGGAACGTTGGATAAGAAGTCAAGGAACATAGCATCTATTCCTGGCTTTGAATTAACTTAGTGGCTTGGGGTAGTGCATCGTTTCCTCAGTTTTAAAAAGATGGGATTCTAATAGATGATCTCACAGGTAAACTTCTACTGCACTATAATTCTACAGACTTATCATCTATTGCAGTGAATTTTAATAAGGTATGTGCTTTTCTTAGCTACTTTTCTAATCCACACAACACCATAGGAAGGAAGACTCTGTAAATATGCCTAGGTTATAGAAGGGAAACGACTAGGGCAATAGGCTTTAGTTCTGGTTTGGATGACATCAGACAGCCATATGCTTGTGGACAAACTCTTCTGATTTCTGGGGCTACTTTCTCCACTGGAAAAGCGCGGGGAATAGGCCACATGCTATCTTAGTTCTCTGTGGACTTTGGTGTAGGATTTCAGAAATCTGGGTGTACAAGCAAATGAGAGAGGTCATTTGATTACAGAGAATAGTTGTTTTGATATTGTATTCTGTGCCTTGATCTCTACTTCTATCATCAGCTCATGTGCCCTGCTATTTTTTTTTTCCTAACTAAGCATCATTTTCTCAGCAATAACAATGACGCGGTAAAAAAGCATAGTAGAAGACCTATCGAAAATTGCTCCACGGGAGGTCCTGCAGTGACAGAGGAAAAGTTTCTAGCCAGTCAGAACATTCCTCTGAAAAAAAGAGGACAGAGCACTTGGATCAGTAAAAGAGTGAACTATCCGTTCTGAGTCAGACTGAATCTGCATCCAGACAGGAATCGGGATGGGATTGGGGCTGGAAGGGGTTCACCCTTCAATCCCCAGTCTCTTTCACTCCACTTCACTGCAGCTTTCCTATGAAAAACTTGACGAAGAAGTTCCGTGAAGGAACTCAAACCAGCAGCCAATGCAGGGAGGCAGCCTCTGATGGCCTCAGTGAGGGAACGCCCCCGACGTACCTCCAAATCATTCCTCAGTCCAAATAGCCTAAAACTCTCATGAAGAACGTGACAGGAGTCCTCTCAGAATCCGAGTCCTCGGTCAACTTTACCCCAAGTTCTTTGAGCGGAACCATTTGCAGACCTTCCCGAATCCGTATCTATCCTATATTGTTTTATAATGTAGACATGTCTCTGAAGGGTTCCATTCCTGTTTCCCTGAAAAGACCCCCTTTGTAGGCCAAATACAAAAACTCAGAGATTACAAATGCCACCATATTTTGTAAGAACTGAAGACATTCCACTTTGTTCTTCCCACCCTGAAAACAACTGCATGCCAGTGTGCGTTTGTCATCTCTCCGTGTCCTTCCCTTCATCAAGTGTCCAATTCTCTTGAATAACGAGAAAATGCACATGAGATCTGAATGCATGCAAGTCGCTTAACAACAACAATAAAATAATAATAATAATTAAAAAAACCCTGAAAGTGAAATGTAATTACCAGGTTAAAAAAAAAAATGCGCCCAGTTTCGAGAGCCTATCACAGCTCACGTCTGGGCGCGCAGTAACCCCCCCGACACTGCTCCTGTTGTGTCAGATAGTGGCAGTGTTGAGCCCAGGAATACGCGCCGAGCCCGCGGCGGTCCCCGCGGCCGCTCAGTCTTCGCGGCGGACTCCGGCGCGCAGGAGCCACTGGGCCGCAAGGGCGCCGGGGAGCGGGAGGGGCGCTGGGGGCGGCAAGGGGTCC
The DNA here is from genome assembly GCF_029281585.2 of Gorilla gorilla gorilla. Classification (NCBI taxonomy): domain Eukaryota; kingdom Metazoa; phylum Chordata; class Mammalia; order Primates; family Hominidae; genus Gorilla; species Gorilla gorilla. The sequence goes on from NC_073241.2 coordinate 73,906,571, forward strand.
CGGATCCCCGGCCACGAACTGTTTCCCTTTTCCCTGGGCAAGAGCCCCGCTCCCTTCAACTGACAGAAATTCACTGGGGCAGGGGGGTGGGTGGGGAGAGAGGTCGCTCAGGGCTCGCTACTGGCTGCGCCTTCCCCGGCTCTGGTCTGGGAAGCGGCTCTGGGCCCTCCGGGCGAGCAGCTTGGGCGCCGGCGCCCCCTGCGAGGAAGATCGCGGGGTGACGGTCGGTACCCGTTCGGCTGGGCCGCGCTGCCGCTCCGATCCTCCTCCCTCCCGCGCCCGCGCCCTCCCCCTTCCTTTCACTAGGAGTCCGGGATTCGGAGAGGGCGCGGGAGGCAGGCACACGGGCCCGACCCCACTCCAGCGCTCACCGGGGACGCGGGCGGGCGGCGACGGGACGCGGCGGGGGCGCGGGGCGGGCGCGGCCATGGAGCAGCAGCGGCGGCGGCGGCGGCGGCGGCGGCAACACTAGCGACCGCGGGCGGACGAGCGGGCGGGCAGGGCCGCCGGGCTCAGCGGACCGAACTGCACAGCTCAGCAAAAGCGCCCTCGCCCTCCGCGCGCCGCCTCCTGCGAGCCCAAACCCACCAACATTTTTTAACGCTCCAACCCATCCTTTGAAGAAAAGCAAAAAAAAAAAAAAAAAAAAAAAAAAAAAAAAAAAAAAAAAAAAAGCAAAAAAAAAAGCATTGATCGGAGAGACGGGGATATATATATATATATATATATATATATATATATAAAATTTTTTTTGGCTCCTGCTAAAATTAGCAGGGCTCGCCGCGCGCCTGTGTGCGAGTGTGTGCGAGTGTGTGTGCGTGCGGGCGTGTGTGTGTGAATGTGATTACTCCAGGACTCCTCGGGCTCCGGAGACGCCATTTTCCCCCTTGATATCTCTCTCCATAAATCGGTGGCGCGGCGGAGGCGGCAGAGTCGGGCGGGAAGCGCGGGGCCAGCCGGGGCGCCCGCCGCTCGCCGCCGCCTCCGCGCGCCCGGGGGCCCCGGCGCCCCCCGAGCTAGGGCGGCCAGCTCGCGGCTCGCCGTTTGACAGATGCTCATCGCCATGGAGTTGCCGCAGCAGCACCTTTGGGGGCTCGGGCGAGCGACCGGAGCCGGGATCTGAGCGAGCGCCGGGGCCAGCGGAGCCGGAGCCGCCGGGACATGGGTGAGCACGCGCGGCGACCTTGGCCCGGGAGCCCGGGCGCCCAGCCTCCCTCCGCGCCGCGGGCCCCCGCACTCCCGGAACCGGGGGCGACGTGTGTGCCCTGCATGCAAAAGTTCACGTCGCCTTGCTGGGTCTTTGACTTTGCACCCGGCGGGAAGGGGGAGACCGGGCCGAGGGGGCGGGATGCCGGTCCGGGCGAGGTTGTAGGAGATGGGCGCGATTCCGGCGGGCCGGCGGGTGGGCGGCGATGCTGGCTCAATTGGAGTGGCTCGTTGGTGGCGGCGATGGTGGAAGCTTTGGGCTGGAGGGCTGGGAGCTTATTGAGTTTCGCCTAATCTGATCTCCCCCCCCCCTCCGCCCCCCGCCTTTTGCACCCTCCCTCGGTCCTGCCGCCGGCTGGCGGGGCTGGCGGGTTTGGCGTTGGTGGAGTGGACTCGGGAGGGGGAGGGGGTAAGGAAAGGGGTGGGAAGGCAGGATTTTTTTTTTTCTCTCTTTGTAACTTGCAGGTTAAGTGGAGCTAGAGAGCTACATTGTAACCTAGTTGGATTTTTTTGGGGGGGGAATGTATCAGAATCTAACGTGTCGTTAATAGAAAGAAGAACAGGCAAGAAGTGGTCCAGCCGGCGAAGGTTGGTGTGTGCTTGTGTTGTGCCTGTGTGTTAGTCTTTTTCTTAAAAATCTTAATCAATGGATTTGAGTCTCTTTCTTATGCTCTCTGGTTTTGGGACTCTGAAAAGATAGGAATTCCCTTAAAAGCAGACGAACGCCTTTTTGAAAGCACGCATTGTGTGCGTTTCTAGAGGAGCCGTGGGCTTGGGAATGAACGGCAGGCTTCCCCGTTCGGTGGTTTCCAGTGGGAAATCACTCCGGAAAGGGAACCCTTCGGTATCGATTTATTGTTTTTGTCTTCCAAACCATTATCTCTTTGACCGAAATACTGTCTGAGAAGTTCCGCAGGGACAAAGTCAGGTAAACTGGACCGGGCAGATCTTTGGCAAGATGGTGATAACGGGGATGCTGTTTTCAGTGTCTGTTTGTGATGGAAGCATTGTTGGGTAATAGCAATTTCTGATCGGTAGAGCATGCTGGTTCTAAAAAAATAAGTTAACTGCCGAAATACTGTCTTCCAGCCCCCCTCCCCTGCACAGTACAGCACCTATTCCCCCCGCCCCCCCCCCCATCCAGACCGCTTACTACAAGTCTGAAATCGGATCCAACTGGAAATATTTTCATTGGAGATTGAAAGTTGTGCAATTGGAAATAGATGAGGCTAGAGGTATTGAGAGTGTGGAAGGGGAGTTCTTATTGCCCCCTGATGCTGCATTTATTCTTTATGTGTGTCTGTGTTGGATTCTCAGGGTGTGTATCTGTCTAAAAGGACTGTTGTGGGAAGGATTTCCGATTCGTTTCCGTTTCAAATAAACTGTCCTGATAATCTCACGGTTGACATCTAACGCTAAAAGGGCAATTTGTGTGTCTCTTTATCCCTGCAGAAACTCTCCTCCAAAAGGGCAGTTTATTCTGGAATTCTACAGCAGATACCTTTCCCTTCCAGCCCCTACACTCCACCTCCTGCCAACTATCCACACCTTTCCCCTTAAAGTTTAGTTGGAGTCCACTGGCGTTGATTGTTTTTCTCTTACATCTTTTTCCTTCTTTTTCTTTTCATTCCTTCACTCTTCATCCTGTTTTTCTTCTTTTTTTGTAGATTTATACTAAAAACTAATTTCTTGAAGTCTCTGTACTGTCACCAAAACTATCTGCCGATTTGGCACCATCTCTTACCCTCCTTTAGTAAATAGGTATATCTCCTGTGCCCCATCCAAACTCATCTTCACGTGCAAAGCATGTGTGTGTCGTGGGAGAAAGGGGATGGGGTAGAGAAGAGGTATTTGGAGAGGAGGGGCGGTGTTGTGTGAAGGCCACATCTTCAACACTGTACCAGACCTGGGCATTCCGGGGAGAGTTTCCTTTGCACACCCCAGCTGGGATGGGAAGGCGGAGCCAACCAGACAGGGGCGTGTGAGGGAGGAGAAAGTTTGTAGCACTTTAAGATGTAGCTAGTTTACCATCCCAGGTCACTCCCTCCCTTTTTTTTCTGATTTCTGTGGCTTCTACCATCCTTAAACTCCCTGAGGGAGGCGTGAGCTCTTTTGCTCTGACGAGGGATTCCCAGGTGTCAGAGCGAAGGTGAGGTGCTGTGTTTTCCCCTGTGCTTAGTCTCATTGCCTGTTCCCAGAAAAGGGTATTAAGACAGAGTGTTTGGGGGAAAGTCGGAAGAGGAGGAAGAAATCAAGTGTGGTTAAACAGAGTATTTGCAAACGGCAGGGAATGTAGCCCCAAAAGATATGGAGACCGGGTACCCAGAGTGTTGCTTGGCACACGATTTCTCCTCCCCCGTTAAGGGGACGAAACCAAAACCAAAACAAACTATTGGTCTTGGGAAGTTGAGTTGGTGTTAGACCTGGGCTGTGGGAGTTGCTAGCCACTATAGTAACCTGAGCTGAGCTGGGGGAGGAGGTGGTGAGCGAATGCACCACCGGGAGCCAGAGGAGGGAAAGGGACTCGTCTCTCTTAGCTGGGAAAATAGATGTATCTCTGGAATAAACAAACTGGAGGTGGGGGAGGGGATGGCTTGCAGTGAACATAAGGTGGAGTGTCTGAGAGGCAGTAGCGTCGGTTAAGAAGGGGGCCACTTCTAGCTTGGGAGAAAATATCAACTGCCTTATATGTTCATGAAAGGGCTAGGCAAGTGAAGGGCTGTAATTTGATCTTTTGTACGTTAGCATCAGAATGTTACATAGGAAGGCTCTGCTGGAAGGCCCAGTTTTGGACATCACACAGGGGAACCTAGAGGTATCTTTAAGTTAACCCAACAGCCCCTGCTGCCATAAGGGCTTCTGGTCATGGACTTGCCTTGCTCAGAGTGAGCTACTTTGTAAATCACCTGACCTAAATGAGGGTTGGGGAAAAAGGAAACAGTGCTTGGGAGTGTTTTAGGATTTAGTTGAAAATGGTGAGTGGGGAGAGGCAGGAGGCAGGATTTTGCTGAAGAAGAAATAAATAGGTAGGTACTTTCCCCTGGATTCCCTGTTCCATTTCTCCTGTTAACTTTGAGTTCCTCTAGGGGATGAATCGATACTTGTCTGGCACAAAAGTGTACCTCTAGGAGAGGAAAGTTCTCTCAATGTGGTCATTATTTTTAGTTGTACTTCAATCTCTGCTCCAAAGCTTCTATATAGTATGCAAAAGGAAGCAGATGAGAAATAGCTAGCTGGATGGGGCATCCTTTCTGGGTTCCTGTGGAGACACTGAAACTTGGCTGGGCCTGGACCTCCCAGAATGCCAGTTTTTTCCTTGGAGACTTGAAGTTTAAATTGAAACCAGAAAGCTATTGAAGGCAGATCCAGCCAATGAAACCCTGTTTTCTCTGATGCTCAGGAATGGGAAATAAATAACTTTTTGCTGATGGCATTTCAAGTTGCTTCAGTTTTGCTCCTGCCAGAAGAATGGGGCAAATTATTATGAACACATTAGTATTGTAAGGAGGAGTTGCAGTGCTTTAAAAATGGGATGGTGTTATTGAGTTTGTTCGGGGACTCAGTGTATGTGAGAGCCCTACCAGAGGCTGGTGGTGGGAGCACAGGAGGCTGCCCTGGAGGGTTAGCAGCACTGGGTTGAAGAAAGGAAGCCTCACAGAGGTCTTGCTGCACATCATTTTGTCTGGTCCTGGGGTTCCTGTGAAGGGAGCAAAACAATCCAATTCCATTCCTATCCTGTGGCATATATTGAAACCTAGTGAGTTTCCCAAAAGGTTTTGGGCCATAAGTTTGGGCTTCTTTTAGAGTGGTTTTTAAAGGCAACCCTGGTGTTTTACAAACTCTTCATGAAGTTGCACATACTTTGGCCTGCCATATACCTGAAAAGTGCGGGAAAGAAAACACCAGGATGTCCACAGACTATAATTCGTGAATGCAGAAAGATGATGCCAATCTACATTTTTGCTTAGCTCTGAGTTTTCGTTTTCCCTTTTTACTGAACTTTCTATTAGATTTTGATGCCCCCCCGAGATACATCACACTGGGGCTGGAGAAGGTTTTGGGGGACTGTAATTGTAGATCACTGAGTTGAAGCTTCTGGTCCTTACTGTTCTGATTTAGAAGTTTTGTAGGTTCAGTCCAGAACAGCTGTTTTTAGAAGGTTTTTTTTTTTTTTTTTTTTTTGCCCATTAGAGGGTACCATCTAAGGTTGAAGAACCATTAAATAATTAATTAATTAATTTTTTGTGACAGAGTCTCGCTCTTGTTGCCCAGGCTGGAGTGCAGTGGCGTGATCTTGGCTCACTGCAACCTCTGCCTCCTGGGTTCAAGTGATTCTCCTGCCTCAGCCTCCCAAATAGCTGGGATTACAGACATCCACGACCATGCCTGGCTAATTTTTGTATTTTTAGTAGAGACGGGGTTTCACCATGTTGGCCAGGCTGCTCTTGAACTCCGGACGTCAGGTGATCCACCTGCCTCAGCCTCCCAAAGTGGTGGGATTACAGGTGTGGACCACCGCCCCCGACCGAGGAACCATTATTTTTTTAATGGCCGTTAGCTTAGAAACCAGCAGTTGACTTCCTACCCTGTTCATAGCAAATGATACCAGGTAAAGAATGTGAGCAGCCCTGAAGTCCACAGGATCCTCTGGGAGGTAGCTGCCACCCCCTCCCAGGAGCCCATGATGGTTAATGATCAGCAGACCCAGGTAGAACAAGTGTAGGCAAAGCCAGCTGAGCTGACCCTCAGGTAGGCAGAGGCTCTGCCACTCCAAGTGCTGAGGAGGAATAGGGGATGAATGGTGAGCAGATAAGAGTTTTAGAACTTTGTTAGCTTGGGAAAATGTTTCCTTGATCCAACTTATCTTTTCCCACCAAAAATACCCCCTTTCATATGCATGGCATTTTGTTCTTTTCAAAAATATCTTTATATGGCTTCCGCCCCCTTGATTCTCCTAAGGAGGAAGGCCAGATAAGCATTTTATCTCCGTTTAGAGGATGAGGCAACTGATACACTGGGTTGTCTGAAATGACACAAGTTGGTGGCCAACCTGGGGCCAGACGGCTGTGGCAAAGTGTGAAGAGCCTCACATCTGAAGTGACAAGATCCTCTTTGGATCGTGTCCCTGTACTTCCCAGTTAAATGACCCCTGGCAAGTCAGTTAACCTCTCTGAGCCTCCAGAACCTAATCAGTAAAATAAAGATAAAGATGCTTACCCTGCCTACTTCATGGGGGTTATGAGGATTAAATAATACCAGCTAATTTCTGTAATTGAACTCTGGGAGGATTTCCATGCTGCCTCCTGGAAACTGGTGCCTGGGATTATTGTTGCCGTAGCCCAGCAATTAATAACCCCTTGGAATGGTCAGAAATGCCCACAAGGGCTCCTCGTGTTCTAATAATTCAACTGATGTCCATATAACTGTATATATTGAATTATTAGATGCCTACTATGCCATGTGCTTTTTGAGACTCAAAGTCTCAGGTGGTATCCAGTTGGACTCAAAGATGTCCCAGTGCTCAGGAAATGCTCTTTGAGTTAAGGATCAGCAAGAGAAAAGGAAAAAGATGTGCAAACACACAGGGAGGGGAGGCGAAGTGGAGAGAATGAGGGGGAGGTTTTCCATCAAGAAACCACAATACTTAAGCAATGGCATTCAGGACAGAATTTCTAGCCCCTCTAAAGAAAAGAACTAATAGCAGCGTTGCCGCTGTCCCAGCAAATCCAGTAAGTTCTCCAGAATCAGGAAAGTTCTTCACAGCTCATTTGTTCCCTGACTCTTCTGTGTCCCTCCTTTTACCCTTTCTCATGAGAGCTGGTTTGCCCTGCCTGGCAGCCTGCAGCAGGCACCTTGCAGTGTTCTCGAGTGAACCCCAATTTTATGCAATATGCCCCAGGCTGTCTTGTCAGACTGGTTTCTTCACTGACTCTGGACATTCTGAACATCTTCCTGCCTCCACACCTCAGCTGTCTCTGTGTTGTCACCTCCAGGTGGCCAGCTAGTTGCACCCAGCCTCCTCTGTGGGGGCTAACTAGTTCCTTCTTCCCAGCTCTCAGCTCCTCATCCCCAGTTCCCAGAGCAAGGCACCCCGCTTGTGCTGCCTTGCTGTTTGTTATCACTTACCCCCTCCAAGCTCTGAGCCCTTGAAAAAGGGGACAAGTTTTCCCACACAGCCCTGAACCTTATTTATGAATGATTTTTTGTTTCCTGAATGAATCACAGCATTTATGAAGAGATAGAATATTGAAAGTCAATGTTGTTTAAGGTGTATTAACACTCTGCATTATGAAGCAACACAGTGAGGGCCCCTTAGACAGTGTGAATAATAACTACTTTAAGCCAATAATAATTGCTTTTTATATTTTTGGCTACCTTTCAGGGGTAATCACCCAAAAGTTTCTCCCTTCAAGTTTAAGAGTTAAGCATATTTTACCACATGTGCATCCTTTCAGTCACCGATTCACTCATTCAATCATCAAATATTTGTTAATAATAATAGTGCCTACTGGAGTCTCACTGTGACTCTAACACACATAGCCCTTGACTTTCTCTGAAAATTCCAATTGTATTTTTTGTCCATCTTGCTCATTTTGGCACTTTACCATACAGTCATCTTTGTTGCTGAAGTCCAAGTGCTTTTCCGCTCTTCAGTGATGGAGTGAGCCTGGCCACAGTGGAAAACAGAGAAGGCAGAGGAGGCCGGGTGCAACTAGTTGGCCTAAGAGGTCAAGAAGGCTGAGGCAGAAAGCAGCCTGGGCTCACATCTATTAGCATATGATGTGGGACAAGCTACATTGCCTTTCTACTGTTGTACAGTAAAAAAGTTTGGAGTGGTATAGAGTGTCCCTTCTAAAATTCTGTGATTGTATAGCTAGAGGTGTCCTAGGAATGTTAAGGATTTCTTAAAGGTCAGAGCTCCTCAAACCCCTTTAATGGCGCAGCCAACAACTGTCCAAACCAATCCCACTGAGGATTAATGCACTTTGCTAAATGTTTGATGGGTTGAAAGAGTTACAGAAAGGGAAGGTGGTGCCCTGGGGTAAATAGAATTGGGGGGAGCACTTATTAGAACAGTGGAGTCAGTCTTGGACTACAGGGAAGGGGAGAGGAGGCAATGGTGAGCTGAATGTGAGGACATACCACTAAGAGCAATGCGGAAGGAAGAAAGGGATTACATTACGCACATCTGTTTTGAATTGGTTCTCTTTGGTAAAATAACTGACTTGAATCAAGGGAGATGGAACAGAGAAAGACAGTTTCTAGGAAGTCCAGAATATATTCTGTAGTTGAACTTTGCTGCTGCTTCCTGTCAGGTGGCATCTGGAAACCCTGCTATGGATACTTCACTCATGTCATGGATCTAGTGGGCTGGATGTCATTTCTCCATGTAGATTCTAAAGATCATGAAGTCTAGGGCCATGCCTGGGTTCCTGAGGTGTCCTCTCCATCCCCATAGCACCTGGTCTGCCCAGCCACATTGCAGCCTGTGTTCAATAATAGCTAATGGGTTGGTTTGTGTGGATTCTGAGATCAGATATGGTGACCCACAGTCTGCAAAACCAGAGCCTTTGATTTGGGTTGGAGTAGGATCAAGGAAATTGGGCTTTGGCCTAAGGTACTGTAAAAGTTCTGTGGGATTGATGAAGCACCTGGGAGCATACTGGTTGGATATTTAGGAAGAGGAAGCCTCTTTAAGCCACTGAAATGCTGCAATTGCTTTTAACCCAGGATCTAGTAAAGGATTTGGGATGAAAAAGGAGCATGCAATATTGTTAGCCAAATTTAGTAAACAGCAATTTCTTCATTATTTCTTTTATCTGCCAATGATTTTCAGTTCTGTCAGTGGAAAGGAGCTTCTTGGAGTTTGAATTTGTGGCTTGGAGAAAGGTTGAGATGGGGAAGCTGAATTTGATGGAACCAACTTAGTAGCCCATGAGAAGCAGTGGGAGCACCAATGTGCTTGTAGCAGACTAATGAAATCTGCTTGGCAAGTCCTGTACAGTTGTTGGTGTCTCTTTCTGTGACCTATTGTTATTTGAGCAATGAGACCTTTGATTTTTTTTTTTTTTTTTTTTTTTTTGAGATGAAGTCTTGCACTGTCACGATCTCTGCTCACTGCAACCTCCACCTCCTGGGTTCAAGCAATTCTCCTGCCTCAGCCTCCCAAGTAGTTGGGATTACAGTCACCCGCCACCATGCCCAGCTAATTTTTTATATTTGTTGTAGAGACAGGGTTTCACCATGTTGGCCTGGCTGCGTCTCGAACTCCTGACCTCATGATCCGCCTGCCTCGGCCTCCCAAAGTGCTGGGATTACAGGCATGAGCCACCGCGCCTGGCCAAGACCTTGGTTTTTAAAAAAGTATTGATTAATAGTACTGACTAAAAGGGATGATTTGATGTGAAATCTCTGTGAACCTTTCTACTCGTTATACTTTAGAGCTCTACTACGACTGGTGTTTTGATCCACAAATATTTATTAAAATATCAGCATTGCAGATTGTGTGAGCCACTGTGCCTGGTACACTTGGTTGGGAAAGGCCTGCTCTGAGATGTGGCTTTTGCCCTGGGAGAGTGGGCAGTGTATCTACGGATACGTGCTTTGCTGAAATGGAAAGCATTCTTCTGCAGCCAAAGTTGGAACATGATCCCAAATGGAATTTTGCTATTTGTGTGATCAGGCCTAGGGTATAGTCAGGAAAGATTTCAAAGAGTATGTGTTTAGGATTCAATGGAAGATGTAGAACAAGGGGACATTCTTGGCGGGTAGAATAGCTTTGGCATAGGGGCAGCAGTGGGACAGAGTTCAAATGTGAATTGAGAATTGCCTCAAGGAAACAAATGCTTATTTCGAACATCTACTGCATCTGGCAGAAGCAGCACGGCCCTGAAGATGAAGGTCAGAAGGCTGACATTGAGGGGCAGACAGCCCCATAGCAGACACCTTTCTGGTCTGAGGTCTTCTGTCCACAGTGAGAAGGATAAAACCCAGGGCCCTCTATGTTGGACTTAATGTGCCTGTTATAATTCAAACTAATCAACCTTCCAACTCTCTGATTTAGCAAAAATTGGTTTGTTCATTGACATTATTATTGATTGTGACCAGACTCTGATGGGTGCCATGGGGATCCCAAGAGATGGAGTGAAAGATGCTCTAAGAGCCCATGAAAACCAGGGGAGGAGTAGCAGCAGCCAGCCATGTAGGTCTAAGTGCTGAATTGTAGTGGGGGCCCGAGGGGTTTAGTATCTCCAAGGGTTAGTCGGATCAGAGAAAGCTTTGAGGAGTAGGTGGAACTTGAGCTGAGTCCTTGACAATGGAATAGTCTTGGGTAGGTATGGAGCAGCAGGGAAGATCATCCACTTGGGAATGTAGAGGGAGAAAGGAGAACAGTTCAGCATAGGGCTCTGTGGAGTGTAAGGCAGCAAGACAGATGGGATGGTGTCCTGTAGGAAACAGGCCAAGGATTCATCTCCCCTAAGCTGAAATGGGGATGCATGCCCACAGCTTTCCAAGTGCAGGGAGAGCAGTCTTGGGGAGCAGGTGGGTGTGCCTGTCAGAGACTTCCACACATACCACACATGAAAGAACGCTGACAGCTGACTCTGCCTCCCGCTGCTAGGTCCTGTCCGCTACCAGCTCTTCAGCCTGGGGTTCAAAAGAGGTATCTTTAGAACAAGAAATGAAATTGTATATAAGCATTTGGAATGGGGATGGGCCACTCTGGGGAACATAAAACTCTTGTGATACTGGTACTTATTTGCAAGTGTTTAATGTATAATTGGAGAAGGAAATATACAAGATTCAGTAACAAGGCAATGTTTAATGACAGTACAAGGTAGCTAGAGGAGATATATCACGGAGAAAGGGTAGTGGAGCTAATATTTGTTTAGTTCTCTGGTATGCTTAGCATCTCCTTTGCAGCAGAAGCACAAACATATACGGGCCAGATTACACTTTATGTTCAAATGACAATGAACAAAACAATGGCTTAATCAGACGGTTGAGAAGTCAAGGAATTTGAATTAAAACTGAACAGGTAGTGAGGTGAAAGTTAGAGAACTTTGAAAGTCTTTATTATTATCTGTTAGATGGTTCAGTTTATCCTCATTGCCTCCAAGTATGTCTACCAATTCCTTCCTCAATTTGTAAATGGTGTGGTGGAGGACCAGAGTTTTCAGGGACCACTAATACAGAGTATTTGAAGACTGGTGGCTCTATGGTTCAAATAACATTTGGAGTCAGACACAACTGCCCCTGTGATTTCAACAAATCACTCAACTTTAATTTTCTTATCTGTAAAATGGATATGTCTCTGGGTTAAAATCAGATAATAAATCAGGGTTAAATAGTATAATAAACTTAAATCAGATGAAAAATGTAAATAAACTTAGAGAATACCTGATGTATGTTAACAATTCAGATTATTTTCTTTACGATGTGAATTTCTCCTCCCTGCTTGGACAGGAAATATTATGGTCACAATTACTTCTTTCAAATCTACTGTATTTAACCTATTTTGGTATTGTGCTACACATATTATTTACCTTTTTTTCCTGCAAGATTCTGTGAAGAGAATTTGAAAAGGCAGATGAGAAAACTGATGCCCAAGAGAGTTTAAGTGACGTGGCAATTCAGGTGGCACACTGGTTTTAGAACTCATGTATGTAGAAGCAACTAACAACTTTTGGTCAAAAGTTGGCATCACTTTGTGTTTTAGATACCTCATGATGTCAAACTAAGAGGCTTTGTAATCATACATACCTCGATTTGATTGTGAATCTGGCACAGAAAGCGTGTGCTCTTGAGTAAATCATTAACCTTTCTGGACCTTAATTTCCAGGTCTGTAAAATGAGGACAAGATCTTCTGCATCACAGTGCTGTTGTGTGAATTAAATTGGTAATGACTGTAAAGAGCTCAGCACAAGTTAGTGGTAATGTTTAACCACCCCCCGCCCCCCAACCCTTTCACTACAAGAGAACACTTTTCCTTGACTGCACAGAGGAACACAGGCACAAGTAACGCATCAAAGCCACAGATCAACCTGCAAACTTGATTGGCCCAGGCAGGATTGTAGAGATTTTTCACCAAGGAGCAAAGACACAAGGGTCATGCTGTTGTGTTGTGTTATTGGTTCCCAGAGGAGACACTGTTTTTTGCAGCTACAGCTGGAACTGTTGGTTAATGGATAGTATGTCAGACCTCAGGTCTCAGAAGTTTCATCTCCTTTCCTTATCATAGAGATCCCTGAGTACAGAGACTAACGGCATATGCTTAGTTTTGTCTTAGGCTCAGCCAGCCCAGCCAGGCTGAGCGGCAGAGTCAGCAGAATCTGATAAAAAGGTGGAAGGTACCAGCCCTGGCTTTGAAGCGCTTCTGGTTGAGGAGACAAGGCTCAGTACCTGGGAATATCAGAGCTGAAAGGGGCCACAGGGTTGAACTCATGTTCTCTGGTCCCAATTCTACATATAATGATGGGAAGACTCAGGGAGAAAAAGGAACTTGCCCAAGGCCACCAGCTCTAAATGGTGGAGGAGGGATTGGAATGTGGAATTCCTGACTGTACCCAGTATTATTTCCTCCATGAGACAAACTGGAAACAAGAGAAGAGCAATAATCGAACAACAGCTAAATGGTCAGGTTAGCAGATGCAAAGGAAACAAGTTGTCTGTGCTTCTCACTGTGTAGGAAGATGGAGGAGGTTGGTCTTCAACTCCTGTCCCTCAGGGCTTGACTTGGAGTCTTAGAAGAGAGGGTGGCACTTAGCCAAATGCTAGCTTGGTGATCAACTATGGGAGTAAATCAAATGTAACAAAAAAGTTTGCACACTTACTAAGGTGATCCCAGTATGTTCTTTCATAATTATTATCTCATTTAATCTTTATTTCTTGAAACAATCCTTGAGGTAGGATTATTACCCCATTTCCAAATGAGACTTGAAAAGATTAAAAATGTTTCCTAAGAACACAATTACTAAGTGGAAAAGGGAGGCTAAGAAATCTAAACCTATGTCATCAAGTCAGAACTGCTTCCATTCTTCTTTTTAAGGAGAAACATGGCTTGAACACTTACTGTTGGACAGTTACTCCCAGTGTTCTCTATGCTTGGAGCTGTGCAGAGACCCATTTAAAATATAGCCCTTGTCCTCATGGAGCTTGTGGTCTAGTGGGAGAGAGAGGCAGGTAATTAAAATGTTGAAACAGAGCTTGCCAAATGCTTTGTGATAGCAGAATGACCAGGGAAGTGAGAGCAAGACCGTGTGTGTGTGTGTGTCTGTGCACATGTGTATGCAGGAAGAGGTAGAAAAGGAGGGTCCAGCCAGTCTCCATGAAGGAGGTGAAATCTGACCCAATTCTTGCAGGATAACAAGAGTTAACCAAGTAAAGAAAGGAGAAAGGGCCAGCTAACCAGAGGACCTATCAGGGAATCATATACAGTAATGCCCATCAGTGGGACTTGGGAGATCTGCAGCTTACGAGATGCTGCTAGAGCATGTGGTAGGTGAAGTAGTCTGGAGATGCTGCTTGGAAGAGGTAAAATGTGATCAGGAACATACCACACAAGTGCAGAGTATAAAAACACCACTGAGTAGGAGCTTTGTCCTTTGCTATAGACAGGTGATGTAACTTCAGGGTCAGAGAACCATGGTGTAGAGCTGCCCTTGCTCTTGCCGATTGAGAGCTAGGTAAGAGTTGGGTCACCTGCTAGATTTACCAGTGTTGTGGAGCATTTACTCTGGGTGTTTCTACAGCAGGAAGGAATTCCGGAAAGATTACCCAGTTATAGGCATCTGAGTCAAGTGGTGTCTGTCTGGCCTCTCATTCAACATCCACCGAATGAGTAATTTGGAGTGTCTCTCTGTATTAGAAACTGTGCCAAGCCCTGGGGGTGACCATGGTGAGCCAAATAGGCACAGGTCTTACCTTCAAGGGCTTATCATCTAGTCGAGAAGGCAGAGTTTGAAACCAAGAATGGCACAAATATTTAATTATATAATTAATGTTAGGAAAGACAAGTTCTGGCCTACAAAGGCACAAAATGGGGAGTTATGATCTGGTTTGCGATGCTCAGGGAAGAGGCATTTAACCTCAGCCTGAGTAATGAAGAAGTGCTAACTCCAGGGGAGCAAGAGGAAGATTCCAGGTGCATGCAAAGTCCCATGAAGTCACTTGTGACTCCCCACCAAAATACCTTAGAAGACATAAAGAAGGATGAATAATCAACCACTCCCAAAGCCAAAGTCAGACAGTCAGTCTCTTGCCAGAACCTGACAAGAGATTCTTATAACTATAGGCCAATGAGTCTAGGTTGAAAATACAATTTCTTCCTCATCTGTAATTAAGTAGGATCACACTCCATCTTTTTACACCATTTGCTTTCTTAATCAGTTTCTGTCAACCAGAAAAGCAGGCAGTCATCAAGTCTACTGTATGGGCAGCTTGAACAAAACCAGCTAAAGACTACCCTCCCTGACATCATTATGCATATTCTCAAAGACTATAGCTCTCAGAAGACAAATGGGCAAGAGTGGGAAGGGGAGTTCTGGGAGGAGTGGAAGAAGGGCATTGACTTCTGGGCAGAGATGTTGCTTCAAGTAAAGTTCTGAGGTGAGCATGGAGTCTTTGTCATAGAGCATATTGTGAAGTTTAGCTGTTCAGCTGTTTTTGTGAATCCAACAGAAAAGACTCTTCTCAGTTCAGCAAAACAATAGTAGATGGATGTTTACTCTCAGTGGTGTTCTAGTATATGCTTAACACCCTGTTTTCCAGATTTTTTAAAAGCACTGACTTGTAAAGTTTGCTCGTTCTTATGGTGTAAACACTCCCACCATGGCTGAGCTCCCTTGCCCAGGCTGGAGTGCAGTGGTGCGATCTCGGCTCTCTGCAACCTGAGCCTCCCGGGTTCAAGTGATTCTTCTGCCTCAGCCTCCTGAGTAGCTGGGATTACAGGTGCATACCACCACGCCCGACTAATTTTTGTGTTTTTAGTAGAGATGGGGTTTAGCCATGTTGGCCAGGCTGGTCTCGAACTCCTGACCTCAGGTGATCTGCCCGCTTCAGCCTCCCAAAGTGCTGGGATTACAGACATGTGCCACTGCACTCCATGGCTGCGTTTTAAGCTACCAACTTAATGCCACTGAATGTGGAGTTGGGGAGAGATGCACACAGTGGGCTCTTATGAGCCCATAGGCACTAGCTTCATTGCATCCCTGGTTACTGTTCACTGGAACTTGATATGGTCTCTGATGAGAGGAGTAGCTCGAAGAGGAGGATGTGACTGGCTTCACAATGGGTAGAAGGTAGTCCAGTACTTCCTCTGTAGGCCAGACTCTCTCCTCATCAGAGTGTGAGCAAAGAAACAGAACCCAACACAAGGCCTCCTGAGGTGGAAGAAACACTTAAAACGAGGTAAAAGGAACAATATCAGGAAAATTAGTTAATCCAACAGCAACATTAGAGTTTCAGAAAGCTACCTGGCATCTTTGACAAGAAGTATGACCCATGGAAAAGGAGCATTAAGAAACAAGGGCGGAGCATGCTGATGAAAAGACATCAGAGTCAGCTGAAAAGTGGATGCGTAAAGTAAAGAAAGATTGCAGGGATACAAAATGTGCAATTGCAGAATTAAAAAAAAATCCACAGTGAAGTCAATAAAGGCAAAGGGGGCATGGAAAATAGAATCAAATTGGTATTATGGAGAACAGATTGCGGTATGCTCTCCCACAAGGCAAAAGAAGGAAAGAAAAGCAGTGAGAGAGAAAATGATAGAAATGGAGAACAGAGATGAGAGCTCTAAACTCAGAATTACAGGAAAAACTTCGAAAGAAGCCAGAACCATTTAATGGAAGAAATTACCAAAGGAATAATTGAAGGGAACATTCCTGAACTAGAAAGAACCTGCATCTACAGATCCAAAAGGCTCATTATGTTCCAGGAAAATTAAAGGGAGAGAGCTCCACACTACACTCATTTTGTCATTAATAAAATTCTAACATAATGAAAAAGAAAGTCTTCAATTATAAACGCATAAAGCAAGTTGCCTACAGAGGAAACCAAACCAGGCCAGCCTCTGTTTTCCCTTCATTAGTTTAAATGCTGAAAGACATGCTACAAAATTTTGAGGCAAAAAGTTCTAGTCTGAGAATTATCTAGTCAGCCCAGTGTGTTTTACGTGTGAAGATGAAAGAAATGCCTTGTGGTATGGGAATTTGCAGAGTCCAGAGCCGAGGGAGGACTGAGGATGAAGAGCTTGGGGAATTTTGCAAAAGTTCGGGAATGAAGCCGAGTACTCTTCCTGTGTTTGGGATTGTTTGCCTTTAAGACCTGAGAGGTGCACGTGTTGTTCATGTGTTTATTTTGTAATAAGGAGCATGGAGTTCTACTACGAAGAAATACAGTAAAAATTTTTTAAAAAGTAAAAATAATAAGCTAGTGAAGTAGGCTGGGAAACCATCTTTTTTTTTTTTTTTTTTTTTCTGTTCTGTTGATGAGACACTGAGGCTGAAAGAGGCTTATGAAGGCTCCTAAGTGGCAGAACTAGGCCAGGAATTCATTTCTTTTGACTCCTGTTGAATATACTAAGGGCCCTATCTCTACCACCTTGTCCTTTTGGAAAGCAACAGTCAGGATGACAATGGCCTGTATGTGCATGGCACCTGGGCAAAGCAGAAGAGGGAGGTGAATAAATGATGCTGGGAAGCCCAGCTTGAGTTGCTTTGTTCACTTGTTAATTCAGCCATCCAGCATTTCTTGAGTGTTGATTATGTGTTGGCCATGGTGCTAGGTGTTAGGATTTTGTGGATGAATACGACACAAGTCCTGCCTGTTCCCAAGAGACTCACAATACTGCTGTAAGGGAGAAATACCCTCATGTACTCAATAATAATGCCTATGATCTAGCAACTTGACAGGGGCAATCATATAGACCAGGCACAGTCTAAGGCACTGGTTCTGACTCTAGGCCATCAGAACCACCGAGAGGGCTTGGTAAAAGCTGGCGTGTTGGGTCCCAGCTCTGGAGCCCTGATTCAGTAAGTGGAGCTCGAGAACTTGCATTTCCACCAGGCTTCAGAATAAGTAAGAATTCCCAGTTGGAGAATGTATTTTAGACTGGGAAAAGTATTCTATCTAGCAGTTTTGGAGGGGAGGGAGGATGTACTCTGGAACTTATTTGGGTATAAGTCACATCTAGCCAAGCAGGATTCCCGTGGCCATTCAGAGAAATAATTCTTTAGGTTCATGCTGTTCATTTTGGAGTGTACCCATAGGTCTATGGCTCTGCAGGGCAAAATTACAAAGTGTTGAGTATGAAACAGACTTTGGTCCCAACCCATTCATTGCTAAGGCAAGTGTGGGTCATAAGAGATCCACAAAGTGTGGGTAAAAGACTCATAGTGGCTTGTCTAGCATCTGACTGCCTGTGAACAGCAGAGCTAGGAATAAAGACAAAGTTTTGGACTCCTATCTCAGTATTCTTTCCAAATACATCTATTTCTTTTCCTTGCCCTTTTGTTTGCCTGGGGCCGACAAGGCTGTTATCTCCTAAGCAATTTTATCTTTCCAATCCTCCTCCACTCCCAGCCCCCACTGCCACCCCTGCCCAAGTCCCGCAGGCAGTCATAGAAGGGTTAACTTTTGTTGGACTGAAGGCCTGAGCCAAGTACAGAGTGTCCATTGTGTGCCCGCCCCCTCAGGAGGAGTCACTGACTGCTGGAATGTGACAAGGCAAAACATTTTTACCTTGCCTTGGCTTCCCCAACTCTGAGTGCGTGAGCCTGTGCGTGTGCTCACACGCGCATTTTGGCAGGGCTGAATCACGAGAGGACTCGCAGTTGATACCCAGACTCACCAAAAAATTGAACTGTGAATTTGGTGAGGCAGGTACGTGCTGGAAAGAAAGCTAAAGGAGAACAACAGCTTTGTGTGCTGATGAAGTAAACAGACAGGTTAGGTTTCTTTGCTGTTTCTTTTGAAAGCTTATTTTATTTTATTTGTCTAAGATGAGGGTCACATATGGACACCAGGGGCTGGATTATAATCCTCAGGATACGCAGCAAATTTGGCTGGGGCTGCTGCCTGGGTGGGTGGAGCTGCAGTGGGAGTAATTTGAACTACACGACTTTGAATAGCTGTCAGAGGGCGAAGCCATTTTCATTCAGAAAAAACTTGAAATCCTCCAAGCACCCAGTCCTGCAGTGGATGCTATAGGTAATGTCAGCATTATACAACTACAGTTAGGCTCAACCTGAGGCTGAGCTGCAATCATGTTAGAGAAATAAGATTTATGTGCCCAGAACAGCTAGAAGACAATACAAGGCTGGTATTTAGTGGCGAACTGTACAGCTGGGTGCAATGTCAGTCCGGCCAAGGAGTGAGCACCACGGTCTGGAGTTTACAGAATGTTGCCATGGAGAATTGAAGACTTGGGCATGACCTGGAAATATGGAAAGGCTTGGGATCTTTTTATTCATTTGTTTATTCATTCCTTCATGCAACAAACATTCGGGGAACACCAATTGCATGCCCGGCATTGCAAGGATGAGAGGAAGTGGATATAAGAACAGATTCTGTGTATTTTAAAAAATACAGAAAGAACTATGTATAACATTGCTGTGGAGACTGGTTTGACTTGAGTAGTTACTGCAAGTTGGTGGCTAATTTGCTTTGGTCTTTTAAGGCGAGATCAGTATGAAAAGTCTGGAATAGATGAATTCCTAAAGATTAAGGCTATTTGAAACTGCATTACTGTTTTACCTACAGTATTTATTATGACATACTCACATTGCCCTGGTTTGGGTCTTCAAGCAATGTGAATGAAATTTCAGCTGAACTTTCTTATGGCCCCCTGCCTCTAACATCAGATTCCCTTAATCCAACCCTCACACCATGTACCAGAATTATCTTCCTAAAGCATAGATTTGATATTATTCCTTCTCCACTGCCGTTCCTTAAATGGCTTCCCATTACCCGTAAGATAAAATCCAAACTCGTTAGCACAACATTCAAGGAAGTTCATGACTTTGCCATGACCTTTTATTTCCAGCCTTACCTCTCACACATTCCCAGTTTCTACCATACTTCCTTGCCAAACATCAGTTCCCTGTTTCTTCTGCATAACCCTGCACACGCCTGCCCAGGACGTGGCCTCATGCCTTCCCTTTCTCTGCTATGTCTTCCTTCTTCCTGCTCTACCTAGGAAACCCCCATCAAGATCAAAGATCTGTCTTCTGCTCTCCTCAAAGCCTTTCTGTGTAGTTTCCTAGCTACCTACACCTTGCTCAAGTGGAGAAAACTTTCTTCCTTTTGATTCTGTCCTTTCTTACAGTACATATAAAGTTCTGTGTTGTTTTAGAGTGATTTGTCAAATCTCTCATCAAAAATGTAACTTCCTTGAGGAAAAAGATTGTATTTTCCTTAGTATTTTGATTTGAGGAGAACAGAAAAAAATTTTTTGTATTGAATTTTTTTTGTGTGGATCTTTTATGACTTGAATTTTAAGTTTCAGAACTTTGTCTTGTACACGTAGTAAAATGTAAGAAATGATTGTTTCATTTATTTCACTCTGAAGTGAATCTTTTTTAATGGAAGATATTTTCTTAATATTAATAATATATTCAGTGTATAAGCCCATCAATTCATCTAAAGTTTAGAGTTCACCTTCTTTTATTGTATCACAGAATCTGTAACATACATTTCCCTACTCTGGTTCAAAGGTCCAAATGGATTTCATTTAGGAAATTTGTATGTATATGCTTTGTCTTTTCTCCTGACCTGGGGAGATTTTATAGGTAGGTATTAGAGAATTAAAATGTCGTTGGAGATTCCTGCCAAAGGGAATAGACTGTGAACATTACTGCCATAAGAAAACATGGCTTGCAATTTGCATGGATCTGGGATACACACTGAGAAAGACCTACTGGATTCTTACCGCTTGACAAATGGGGAAATTTCCTAAGGTACATTGATGTCTCCAACAGCTGGGGTGGTGCCTGACACGAGTAAGAGAGGCCTCCGTAAAGTCAACTTGAGTATAACTTTTTAAAAATAATGTGTATTATTGGGCAGATAAATCTAGATGAGACAAAAAAGTCTTATCAGTAAAAGAAACATCAAGTGTCATTTGGTCTAACTTCTCCCCACCTCCCAAAGTGGAGACTTTGTCCATCTTGTAGCATGGGTCACAGGTGGCTGTTTTCAGTTTTGGCTCAACAGTGTCAGTGAAGATGCTCATGCTCTCACTAGGGCAGCTTCTTCTTTTTCAGAAAAGCTGTATTCGTTGAATCTTCCCCGAAGTGGAAGCAGTTGTAAATGTGTCTTTCTGCAAAGCTGAGCATTTTCCAGTAGCTGAATATGCTCCTGGGCTTCTCTGGGGAGCAGGGTCCATGTTGGAGCCGGGGCTGCCTTCCTGGCTGGCTTCCTCACAGGGCGTCAGCTAAAAATGTGCTGATTCTGGAGACAGAAGACAAACGTCTGGTCTTCAGGCTTCCAGTTCTTGGTTATTCTGAATATGTCTTTGCGGGCATTGTTGGGCATTTTTTGGTGGGCACATTTGCCAGCCACTTTAAATTGATGGGCTCAGAGGTAGAAACCTAAGATGTACAGTCATGTCTTCTGCTGGGAAACTTAAGTGTTCAGCAGCTGAGAAGGCTTGAGTGTGATCCAGCCTACAGCCTAAGGGTGGGAGGATGTGATGTTTGCAGCCCCAGGGCTCTTGGTTTTCTCCTGAGACTGAGCATTTGGGCTTCCTTTTGGGCTTTGAAAATTATGAGTATGAAATTGGGAATAATAGAACGTGGGGTGAAGAAGGGTGAAGGAGAGTTTAGCTGATCCTGTGACAGTTTGGAGAGAGCCTAACTGATTTTTCTCTTCTCATCTTGGAGGAAGGTAGAGAGGAAGATCCTGGGGGGACTCCTGACACTTCCACAGGCCTATAAAACGCTCCTTCTCTCCCTTTTTCTCTTTTGCTGCTATGGAGACACAATACTACTTCATTTAAGAAACCAGAAAGGGAATTACAACTGTCTAGAAAGGCTATTTTTAATCTAAATAATTGATAATGATTAAATTTCTCTCTTTTGTGTCAGTAGAAACATTTGTTGAAGTTGTTTTCCATTAATCACAGTGTTATAAGTGATTTGCCACTGAACTCTTTTTATTTTCTTTTTGTGAGCCTCACACCTAAGCTTTGCATTTGCTTGAAGAAATAGAGAGGTCTTTGCATAATTGAAATAATGCATAGTGAAAAATGATAAAGGTAAAATGGTTAAGAGATAGGCTGAATGCCCCTCCTCCAAGTGGGTGGAGAGCTTGGCCCAGGCAGCCTGGGGGTTGTGCTCAGCTTTGCAAACTGTTCTTCACATGTGACAGAGAAGCGGTGCAAAAAGCCAACCAAATACAGTTCCAGCAGACCTGAGCCTCAACACTTCAGACTTCCCTTTCGTCATGATTGGTTTTAACAGTGACTCAGCCAGCTGAAGCTTCAGTATAAAGAAACCTCTCGCTTGCTACCGGGCTGGAGAACTCGCACCTCTTATCTTTATTCTTGGGCCTACAGCTATAAAATTAATAGCAATCCATTATGAAGGCGTGTGTGAATGTGTTTTTCCCTCTGCTCTAGTAAAATCCAATTTGGGGATGTGCTTATTCTGGTTAGCTGTTTTTCCATCATTTCTTTTTTCCGGATGCCATAGATAAGTGGAAGGGGGCCTCTAGAACTTAGATTGAGTAACCTTGGGGGTCATTTTCCCTTCTGCCATGCCTAACTGTCTCTTTGCTTCTCAGTTGCAGATCTGATCTCTTCTGAACACCTCATCGTGTCTCCATCCCTGGGAATCTGACCCTAGCAACTGGACCACTTTGTTCTTGGAATTTTGGGTGTCCTCTTTTCTCACCTTTCCCTTTTCCCTTTTCCCCTTCCCCCTCCTGAGAACTCCGGAAGACTGTAGAGATTGTCATGGAGTCCAGGGAAACCTTAAGCAGCTCCCGGCAAAGAGGGGGCGAGTCAGACTTCCTGCCGGTCTCCTCAGCCAAGCCCCCAGCTGCTCCTGGCTGTGCAGGAGAACCTTTGCTCTCCACTCCAGGACCTGGGAAGGGGATCCCGGTGGGCGGAGAGCGCATGGAGCCAGAGGAGGAGGATGAACTAGGCTCAGGGCGGGATGTGGATTCCAACTCCAACGCGGACAGTGAGAAATGGGTGGCAGGAGATGGTTTGGAAGAGCAGGAATTTTCTATCAAGGAGGCAAACTTCACAGAGGGAAGTCTGAAGCTAAAGATTCAGACCACAAAGCGGGCTAAGAAACCCCCAAAGAATTTGGAGAACTATATATGTCCACCTGAGATCAAGATCACCATCAAGCAGTCTGGGGACCAGAAGGTGTCCCGTGCTGGAAAAAATAGCAAAGCCACGAAGGAGGAAGAAAGAAGCCACTCCAAAAAGAAGGTAGGAAGCCCTGTCTTATGGTTGTTTTTGTTTGTTTCTCTGTTTTTGCCATTTTATCCTCAACTTCTTAGGGTCTATTTATATATTATACTTGACTCTAGAACAACGTGGGGTTGGGGATTCAGACCCCTGCACAGTTAAATCTGTGTGTAACTTTTGACTTCCCCTAAAACTTAACTACTAATAGCTTACTGTTGACCGGAAGCCTTACTGGTAGTATTACCAGTTGATTAACACTTATTTTATATATTATATGTATTATATACTGTATTCTTTCCAGAATTAAGCTAGAGAAAAGAAAACGATCTTAAGAAAATCAAAAAGAAGAAAAAATAGATTTGCTATTTATTAAGTGGAAGTGCACCATCATAAAGGTCTTCATCCTCATCGTCTTCATGGTGGGTAGGGTGAGGATGAGGAAGAAGAGGAAGGGTTGGTCTTGTTATCTCAGGGGTGGCAGAGGCAGAAGAAAATCTTCATGTAAGTGGACTCTTGAAGTTCAAGCCCGTGTTGTTCAAGTGTCGTCTGTACTTATCTACTCGTTAATTACCAATCTCCTTGATGGAATATTTAGGGACTCAAGAAGAAACACCTCTGCCATAATTTCGGTATAATGTCTAGTTCTTTATCATATCTTCTGCATATCTGACAAAAAATAGCTATAGAATTGTAATTTTGGAAAGTTCCTGTTTATTGTATAACAGCCAAGTGTCTGGGTGAGCTAAGCCATAACAAACTTTTTAGTATTTTTTTCTTTGTTTGCATTAGTTTTCATAGTTAGGAGTGAGATATTAAAAAATTTGAGTTAATCAGAACAGTCAAGAATTGTTAAAATCTCCTTTTGATTTCAGTCATTACTACTGTAAATCTTCCTAAGATGAATTACTCACCTGACTAAGGAAACCCAGTCTTTGTAGTAACTGAGACTCTCACAGAGCTGAAAAATCATCATTGTGAAAGCCAGTGATGAGCATTAGAACTGGAACTGTAGAAAAACAAAAAAGGGGGCAAGTGATTGGCCTGAATCTCTGTCCAACACATCACGGACTTTTAAGATTGGACATTGACTCAACTTGGTTAGTTGTCATTTTCCTCCTAAAAGTCAAACATGGATGTGCAAAGTAGCTAGACAGGTGGTTGGTGGTGTCGATTGATTGGGAATGAATGAGTTCATATTTCATTGAATTTATTTTATATCTTAGGGGGTTACAGTGACTTACAGTGACCTCCCTTCTTGTGTGTGGCACTCAGCTGTGATAGCAGAGGACTGCCTTAGTATAGTAAGTTTTTGTCTTCGAAAATCTTTGGGACTTGGGGATGGCTCTGGAAGAAGCCCTTTTGTTGACAGAGTTTTGGGGTTCTAGGTTGTAGGTGTTAATCATAATCTTTGTCACTCTCTCCCTGACATTTGATCATTTATTTGGGCTCTAGATATGTGGATCAGCCAAAAATGGCACAAATGAATGAACTTCTCTATAGCCCAAAGATAATCCATAGCATTTCTGTTACCATTAGGTTTTTTTTTTTTTTTTTAGCTTTGGGGCAGTTATTTTCAATAAAACCACTAGGAATCATATTATTTCTTTAGCACAGGGCTTGTGTCCATCCTTATACCGGGTGTTGTGGCTGATTTTGTTGCATTTAAAATCCAAAGAATGGGCTAGAAGAGACTTTCTAGGGTGACTGACTCCTCACAGTTTGCCCAAAAAATCTGTCCTGGTTTCAAGACTGAAAATTCTGCATCCAGAAATTGCCCCAGTTCCTAGCAAACTGGGACGATTGGTCACCTTAGTTTAACATGTTGGAAGACAAAGGAACTTTTAGAAATTGGTTTGTTTTGCCAGAACATAGAGGTCGTGCTCTCTCCTCCCCCATTACAACTTTGCAGTGATTTCTGGATACTCTGTCGTGAAACCAAAGGTTTAATCTCCACACATACAGAAACTTCTGAGATTCACGCAAGAAAATGCAACAGTTCAAATCAGGCTCTGAAAATGAGGCTTTGCATTGGAGTTGGGTCTCTTAAGATGTGAAAATGAGTATCTTTGTTTCTGGCCATTGAGTTGGCCAGTTCTTTGTGTG
Organism: Gorilla gorilla gorilla; assembly: GCF_029281585.2. Classification (NCBI taxonomy): domain Eukaryota; kingdom Metazoa; phylum Chordata; class Mammalia; order Primates; family Hominidae; genus Gorilla; species Gorilla gorilla. Next base: position 73,931,299 of record NC_073241.2, read on the forward strand.
TTGTTGTATTTTTGTGTGGGCGGGCTGTCTTGAGAAATGGTTACCCTTTGTCTCCATCACCTTCACTGCCAGGATTTAAGCAGCAACCCACAGTTTTGGGAGTTCAAACCCAAATTCGCTGCCCTAAAAAGAGAATACATTGTCCTGATTAGGTACCACTTTTCCTAAAGCCACTGATTGTTCCCAAATATAGCTTTCTCCCCATTGGAACACACCAGAAAAATGTTTTGGAATCTGTACCATCGGGATGATTTCAAAGCTGAAATGTGCAGTGGACTTTGGTGCTCATATCTGAAGTTCTTAGGCTGGTCATTTTCACCCAAGAAGCTGGATGCTCTTTGTGGACTTTATGGGAAAGAAATAAAATTGCTTATTTGAATATGTGATTTGCCAAGTAAGCATTTTTATGCCTCAGCAATTGGAGGGGACAGAGAGGAAGAAGAAGGGCTGAAATTCAATGCACAGTGCTCTTTATGATGACACTGTGATGGGAATACCCTTCAAAACTTTTTAATTGTTAGAAGCTTGCTTCATATGGTACTTCTCCACCCTTCTTACATTTATTTATGCCTAGCACTGTTACTTTCCAGAAATGAATTAATAAAGCTATCATCACTGAGTCTCAATTACTTGATAGATGACAGGAACATCCTCTGATCTCTATGGGATGAGAATGTTAACTTTATTACCCTTAATTCCTGCTGTTTTGCAACCAGAGAGTAAGCAAAGGCTAAAGCTGAGGGTGAGATGTAGAAACCTTGCCTACTATGTGTGTGGAAAAGTTTAGTGGCATAAACTTGCAGAATTTACTTATTTGTATGAATGAGAAATATGTGATCAGTAATTTGGCTCAGAATGGATGAGGATGAGATTTCGTAAGCAACACACCAGCATCTAATCCTGAAATCACCTTCTGAATCTATTTTTATAAGTTGTACCACTCTTTGAAGAAGTGGACATGGAGTGGCCTCTGGGAAGCAGGTCCTACACTAGGAGCTAGAAAGGAAGCCCTGTTAAGCTGATCTTTGAGCTGCTAGTGATTCCTACTAGGGAGTCATCTGAATATATGTGCTGACTTTGAGCTGGGGTTGGCAAACTGTAGCCTGTGGGCCAAATCCAGCCCCCTGCCTGTTTTTGTATTGCCCCTGAGCAAATAATGTTTTTTACATTTTTAAAAGGTTGGGAGAACATCAAAAGAATAATAATATTTTGTAATATGTGAGGCATATGAAATTTAAATTTCAGTGTTTATAAATAAAGTTTTATTGGAACACAGCCAAGTTCATTTGTTTATGTTTTGTCTCTGACTGCTTTTTCTTATAGTGGCAGAGTTGAGTTGTTGTGACAGAGGTACTATGACCTTCAAAGATTCAACTATTTACTCTCTGATCCTTACAAAAAATGTGCATTGATCCTTAACTTAGGGTAAGGACATAGAATTTCAGGATAATAAAGGTTTTGTTTTATTTTGTTTTGCTTTAATAATTCAGCCTCCAAGTTTGGAGGCTGGGGGGAATTAGGTGTTATATTATGTGCTGCTTTTTGTTGTTGTTATTTAAGTGAACCAGTTAATTTTGCTGAAGTCATTGCTTGATAGCTCCATGCAAAGACAGCTTATATGGGATCCCAAATGATTTCCGTTTTCATTGTTCCAAAAGAAAGCTCTGTGTGATAAGGGTAGCATGACTTACATATCATAGGCTAGTTCTCTGTGATGTTAACTCTAGTTATACATGGTCCACTGCTTTGGGATGAAGGCATATATGTGTAGCATCGTCAACAGCCTTGTTCCAAATTTTAAACCTAGGGCTAACTCTCCAAACTGGAGAAGGATTATAGATGGTCAGGGAACATCACCACTTAAGTGGTAAGTTGTGAGGAGGAGCCCATGAAAGTACTACCTCCCTGGCTCAAGGATGCACGGACTCTTCTAACCAGGATAGAAGTCTCTTTTCTCTTTCATATAAAACTAGGATAGGAATTGAGATGCTATTTGGGAGAGGGCCTATGATGGATTTACATGCTTTACATGAGGTGTGAAAGCAGCATTTGGTAGGAAGTAGAGGCTGAGGGGAGAGCTCAGAACCTACTTCGGGGCCTCCGAACTCTCCTTTGGACAGGTCTGATTATGCAGATAGACCCCACACATGTAACTTGTTCTTTATCATGGGACCAACATGGTTGCAACTTAAACTTACTCAGGTAAGTGACTTAATAACTTACACTTCCTCAGGTTCGCTTCTAGGTGATTAGATTAAAACAACAGAGACCATGAAGATGAGTCTCTGGAAGAATGTTCCAGTAGTGCCGGGCACAGTGGCTCCTGCCTGTAATCTCAGCACTTTGGGAGGCTGAGGTGGGTGGATCACTTGAGATCAGGAGTTCAAGATCAGCCTGCCCAAAGTAGCAAAACCCCATCTCTACTAAAAATACAAAAATTAGCCAGGCATGTTGGTGAATGCCTATAATCCCAGCATCTTGGGAGGCTGAGGCAGGAGAATCACTTGAACCCAAGAGGTGGAGGTTGCAGTGAGCCGAGATGGTGGCACACTGCCCTCCAGCCTTTTTGGGTGACAGAATGGGACTCAATCTCAAAAAAAAAAAAAAAAAAAAAAAAAAAAAAAAGAATTCCAGTAGTGACAGGGTTTTGAAGAGTTTCCAAGCTGGGCAAGGCTTAGCAGCTCTTCTCTTTCGTGAGGATGTTGGGAGTCAGGGACACCTGTCTAGATTCAACAGCAAGATAAGGGCATGGGAGTTCCAAATGGATGCCATACAGTGACTCAGGGTAGGAGATGTGGTGTGATAGTCTGACACCAAGCAGCTTTGTGAATCTGGATCTGCAGTATGAATTTGCTGAAGCCCTAGTTTCCTCACCTGCCAAATACAGGTGATGATTTCTACATGATATAACTCAGAGGAAGATTTTAGAAGAAAATGGATAATTTACAGAGCAAACATCATCATAATAACTCTGATTTCTTGAGCTACATGGCAGACCCTCTGCTAGCTGTTTTACATTACTCACCTTATCTGTTAGTCCTCATAACAATCCTGCCAGGCAGATCTTATTTATTTACAGGAACTTGAGGCTCAGATTGCTTCAAAGGAGGAGGAGCTGGAAGGGGCGAGGTTTTCCTATGAAGCCAATTCTATTAGACTCCAAGCAAATGTGTATTCCAGTCCCTTAGTTGCCACACCCTATAAAAGTAAAGGATTTCTGAAAGGTGAGGATCACTAGTGTGTTTTTTCCATACTTTCTCATATAGCTGGGGTGGCACAAGCATAATCTGGCACATTTTCCCTAATTCTAAGTTTTCCATGGTTTTGAGAGAGTGTTCAAAGCTCACTAGTTAAAGCCCTATTTTTTTTTATTCATTGTACTTACAAATTTTATTTGCTTTTGACAAAAATACAACTTCCATTTCATTTCTTTGGATTTAATTTTTCCTCCTCTCCAGTTCTATTGGGAGATCTTATTTCTTCCTGTTGCAAGGACTTCAACCTTATACCCATCAGGTGCCTGCCATGGTCCTAGAAGCACATTCAGGATTCGTCTTGGTCTAGACCATCATCATATGCCTAGGGAAAGACTCTTGTATTCCGTCCTGAGCATTCACAATCTGCTTTTGAGAAGCCAAATAAATCATGCACTTATTTCCTCCTTACACAAAGAGCAAACACCCAAAGTATGGATAGGAAAAAAGTTTCTTAGGTGTTGTTGATGGGAAGAGAGGTTGGCATCAGATTGCAGAGAGCAATGAATGTCAAATAAATGAGTTTGGATTTAATTCTGTAAGTAGCAGGGGTGCTCACAGGGCTTTGAATCAGGGAGAAGGAACGGTTGCAGGGGTGCTGGGGAACTTGGTGAGAGTGACTCTGTGCAGAGGAGCTTAAAATGGGAGACATGAAAGGGGAGCCTTTTGGTAACACAGTTTTCAGCAAGGAGAGATTGGTCTAGGGTTCTTCCCTTTTCCTGGCATGTCCTGAGAAGCACATTTCTCTCTTGACCTTTAATGGTTGTAGCAGTTTTGTTTACACGTGGGTGAGGAGGGGTCTATGAGAGGAGGTGTTTGGCAGAGGGTGAGGGTTGGCTTGCTTTGCCAAGGGTGCAGGTTGCCTAACCTCTGGCTGCTGCACCCATGGTTTTCTTCTCCTCCACACAAGTGGGTGGCTCAGAGAGCCTTCTACCCTCCTGGTGGTTCAAGTGTCCTTCCCTTGCCATCCTATTTTGTCAGCACTTTCTCTGGTCACCCCCAAGTGTACTGCTTTACAGAAGACTTGGCCTCTCTTCTTCTGGGGGTGGGAATGTGGTGTTTCAAACTCCTGGGAGTATGAGCTTCTTCCTCCACAACACCCTCATCCTGACTTGGAGATGAGGTCTCCATAGCATTTCTACACAAGAGGTTGAATTTCCCCTCTTGTTTCATTTTAGTTTTTATCTCCTGAGATTGAAAAACATTTTTAAGTACCACATTTCTATGTATTCATTAGAATGCCTGGAAATTTTGTTTCCTGATAGATTTCTCTCTGATTATGTTGTAGCTAAAGCAGCAGGGAAGGTGGGGAACGACCTTTTCTGCAGGGCAGCAGGGAGCATTGGACATGTCAGCTGAAAGTGTGAGAGAAAGAACCTTGGCCTTGGAGATGGGGAGCCCTGGGCACCGGCTCTGCCTCTGTGACTCACAATCACATTCGGCCAGCATACTTTACCTCCCTGCTTCTCAGCTTCTACATGTTCAAAAAAAAGAAAAAGAAAAAGATGAAGAAGAAAAACAAAGCAGCATTTTCCCTCTGAGGTCTTGTTTCTGTTCTATAATCTAGAAACTTTAAGGGCCATTCTGTTTCATCAGCAGGGCAAGTGTTTCTCTTTAAGAACGCTCATTACTATAAACAGATTTTTGACCTCTGTTTGGACCCGCTGTTCCGTCATCAAATTGTTTCCTTTTAGCCCGAAATGTCAAAAGATCTAAAATCATGGGAGCAAGGGTCAGAGTTGAGCTTAAAATGTGGTGATTTACCAAACTTGTGTTCTGTAAGTATATTTTGGGAATATTTGGTTATCCCTCAACCCCGTCTTCTATTTTTCTTTTTTTTTTCTTCCTGTGTTTGGGATTCTCTGGGGGTTTAAAACATGTAGCTTGGCTGTTTCCTCCTGGTTTGGTGCTCTCTTGTTTGTTTTTTTCTCTTTGGACCCCCCCAAGGAAGGTTTTTTGGTGAATTCTATGCCATTGAAAATGCATCTGGCAGAGTAACCAGCAAAAACTGTGTTCTGTTCAGACAGAAAGTCATTTATTCTCTGAAGCATGGCTGGTGTGCTCTGTATGTGAAATTCTAGATGAGGAGTACAGGGTCTATTAGAAAGAGCCTCCACTCTGGAAGTGGATTAGAACTCAGATACCCTGATTCCAGGAACATGGTCTCTCTGCCTCTGGACAGAGACAGCCTGCATAATCTTAGGCAAGACTTAACCTCTTGAAACGTTTCCTGACAGTTGGAAAATCAGGGATAACAGCAGCCCCTCCTTGTTGATGTCACTGTGGTGAGGTTGAAATTGTCTGTTGGGCGCTTAGGACAGCCCTTTGCTTAGTACGTCCTGCTCTCATTGCTGTTTGGCATCTCTCCCTGCTGACCATCCATAGGAGCTTCCTTAGTTGAGGCACAGAGTGGGCACACAGTGATCTGCAGTGGTGCTGGGCACTTGGGAGGCCTGGGCTGTGTTGAATTATGTTAGCTGGGGGGCAGCACCAGTGCCTGATGTCTGATGCCTGGAGAAACTTCTATTAGCTGAGCATATCACTAATGATTTTTTTTTTTTTTTTTTTTTGGTGTTGGTGGTAGGAATTGCTATACGGATTTATTTAGAGATAGTTCAAAGGTCTTTTATCTCTGTGGTCATTTATCTGCCAAACCGGGATTACTGCTGAGCACAAAGGATGACTCAAAATGAAAGTTTCAAAGCAGTGTCAAAGGAACCATCAAGTGGGGTTCAGCTGGCGGCTGCTACTCTTCCAGCATTTGCAAAGTCGGCCCCTCTTCCTCATCGTTGCAATTTTACATCCTCAAAAAGTCCTCTCATTGCTACATTGCTAGTTGACCCGCAGTTATATTTCCTTTTTTTCTTTTTAATAAAAGGCAAGAGAAACAATCCATTTTTGCCTTTTCCTACCACATCTTTGACTTTTCTGATTCCTGCAAGTTTAAGTTAAAAACATCCTACCTTCAAGCTACAAAATGCAGCACATCCCAGGACATCCCTCACCTGCTTTGCTTGTTTATTAGACACAAGTGGCTTTGTTCAGAAAGTTACTGGGAACTAAGGAGCTAAGGATAGTCAAGGTGGAGAACACAGGGTGGGGTCTCAGAGTCTGAGGCCTTGGTTCAGGTTCCTGACAACATTAAATATAGAAAATACACAGCACAAGGCCTTGAAGCCATGCATTTTAGGAGTTTTTTTTTTGAGATGGAGTCTCACTCTGTCACCCAGGCTGGAGTTCAATGGCAGGTTTTCGGCTCACTACAACTTCCGCCTTCCAGGTTGAAGCAATTCTTGTGCCTCAGCCTCCCAAGTAGCTGGGACTACAGGCCCATGCCACCACACGCGGCTAACTTTTGTATTTTTGGTAGAGACGAGGTTTCACTATGTTGGCCAGGCTGGTCTCGAACTCCTGACCTCGTGATCTGCCCACCTCAGCCTCCCAAAGTACTGGGATTACAGGAGTGAATGACCGCACCCAGCCAGGAAGTTTCTAATATCTGCAATAAACTAAAAATTTGTGTTATACTTTGTACACAGCCAAACTGCTTTGGGGAAAGTGTTTCAACGGCATGGTCCTCAGAGTGACTTGACTTGGAAGGTTGGCACTAAGGCTCTGGTCACTCCCCTATGGAGCCATCAGTGGCCAGAGGAAGAGGCTGCCAGAGAGAAGGGCAGGAGTTAAGTAGACCCAGGTCCTCAAGAGGCGTACAGACAGACACAACATGCAAACACCTTCACTGATTTTTAGCCACGCCACGTCGTATGGAGTCTGCCTGAGGCTGAATTATATATTAACTGGTGGATCAGTGAGCCCCCGCTGCTGAGGGAGTGCAAGCTGAGGCCGCCATCTGAGTGCGTTGAATAGGAACACCCAGAGCCCTATATTGCAAGAGGTTTGAACTATGCAACTTTTTTCTCTTTTCTTTTCTTTCCCGCCCTCCCTCCCTCCCCCATTCCTCCCTCCCTCCCTCCCCCATTCCTCCCTCCCTCCCTCTCTTCCTCCCTCCTGATTGTTTCTGCTGCTTGGCTCTGGCTGTGGGTAAACTCCAGCACTGTAGCTTCATCTGGGAGACCCACAGCTCGTTTGCTTCCTTCCTTCCTTCCTTCCTTCCTTCCTTCCTTCCTTCCTTCTTTTCCTTCCTCTCTCCCTTCCTCCCTCCCTCCCTTCCTCCGTTCCTTCCTCCCTTCCTTCCCTTTTCCCTCCCTTCCTCCCTCCCTCCCTCCCTCCTTCCCTCTCTTCCTTCCTTTCTTTCTTTCTTTCTTTGTTGCTTTTTTTTTTCTTTTTTTAAAACAGGGTCTTGCTCTGTTGCCCGGGCTGGAGTGCAGTTGTGCAACCATAGCTTACTGCAGCCTCAAACTCCTGGGCTCAAGGGATCCTCTCAGCTCAGCCTACTGAGTAGCTAGTACTGCAGGTGTGCACCACCACATCTAGTTGATTTATCTTTAAATTTTTTTTTTTTTTTTGGTAGAGATAGGTCTTGCTATGTTGCCCAGGCTGGTCCTGAACTGGCCTCAAGCAATCCTCCCGCTTCGGCCTCCCGAAGTGCTGGGATTACAGGCCACCGGCCTGGGCTGACTACACAACCTCTAGGGCACTTCACCATTTTCCATAATACCCCAGTGGATCTTGCCCTATGAAGGCAAGGGCCTCCCTGTATATCTTGAGTCTGCATTTCTCTCTGAATTCCCAGGTTGTTGTATTTTTCTCCCTGCCTGCCCCTTCTTCCCTGGGCCAACTTCCCTCACCTCCCCACCAGCCTGTGACCTCACACGGGAAACAATGGAGACCTTTATTTACTCTGAGAAGTCTGAGCAGTTCCCACCTCAGTACGTGGCCTGTGAGGCCATTTGATAATCATCATTAGTATCAAATGCAGGTTGCTGTGGTGTGTTTTCTAGACCTTGTTTATTGTGGTTCCCTCCCTCCCCCGCCAGATGGTCGTCTTTGCCTCCCACAAGTTTCTAGCCAGTTTCACAGTGGGGGATAGGAGGTTGGGGGTGGGTAGGAAATTCTTAAAAGGAGATAGAGAGCAGCTCTGTCCCTTCAGGTGGGCCACCCACCATGTCTTGCCAATAAGAAGCAATCATTTGCAAATATAAACTTGCCCAGGAGTGTGGACAGCCTTTTATGCCAGGCCAGTTAGTTCATTTGTTTAGGGTTGTTCATGAGAACTCAGCTCAGGAATTTCAGCATTTTTTACAACACACAGTACCCCTGCAGAACCAACTTAAAGCAGTAGCTCCTCATGGTGGATCATGGGTTTTGTAGTATACAGTGGGACTCTCCATGATCTCTCCATTCTTATCCTTTGGGGGCAGCATTATGTAGAAACTAACTTATTTGGGTGTGTGATTCTTCCTGTGTCATCAGGTTCCTGAACTAACCCAGTCTTCCTGCTTGATTCCTACCATTTAGATAAATGGCAGGGCAGTGTTTCTGATTGGGCTTGCGTGCTATTGGATCATGAAGGAAGCCAAGATTGGGAGATCCAGAAAGGGTCCTCGAATGAGAAGTTGAATTCATTGAGGACACAGGTGAGAATCAGGCATCTGGTCATTAGGCAGGAGAAGGCTGACAACAGAAGCTCTGTGTCAAAAGAAAGTCATAGGTCCACAACTGAGTCACACTTCCAAAATCGTGGATATTGCTAGAAATTAGAAGAGCCTCTGAGCATTTCTCTTTCAGCATCCCTCTTTTTTTTTTTTTTTTTTGATACGGAGTCTTGCTCTGTTGCCCAGACTGAAGTGCAGTGGTGTGATCTCTGCTTACTGCAAGCTCCGCCTACCAGGTTCAGGCCATTCTCCTGCCTCAGCCTCCCAAGCAGCTGGGACTACAGGCGCCTGCCACTGCACCCGGCTAATTTTTTGAATTTTTAGTAGAGAGGGAGTTTCACCATGTCAGCCGGATGGTCTCGATCTTCTGACCTCGTGATCCTCCCACCTCGGCCTCCCAAAGTGCTGGGATTACAGGTGTGAGCCACCGCGCCCGGCCTCAGCATCCCCTTAATGGAACAAAACACCCCTTTCCAACTCCCTAAGGCATAGTTATTTGACTGCTGCTCAAAGGCCTTCAGGGAGGGGATGTCCCACCTTTCGCGGCAGCCCTTGTTTTAGAAAGCTCTTTCTTATATTGCACTAGGCATCCCTTTTATAGCCTAGATATTTCCAGTTCCTGAAAGTGTTCCTTGTATTCCATGGTTTCCTGGTGCCAAACCACCCTGGTTCCTGTGCTGGGAATACTAGTTTTTCAGTGTCTCTTCTAAAAGGTATAAGTGGGAGAGCTCACAGAACAGAGTACAATACTGGGAGGTGATCTGGCCCTGCATTATGCCAGGGGATTGTAACCTCCTCTGTTCTAGACACAGTATCTCTATTAACATGACCCCAAGCTGTACCAGCTTTCTAGAAGCTATGTCATTGTTCATATACACTGAACTCAAGGTCAAGGAAACCTGCCAAACTAATATTGTCTTATGCTACTTTTGCTGTACAAATTATCACATCCGATAGTCAGTCGATTCTCTAGGCTAAAATTCAGGCGTTTGCATTATTATCATCTCTTTGTTCACAGTTCTGGGCAGAGACGTGAATCGAATGTTATACAGATGGTCTGGTTTGGGTCTAATGACTACATAGAAGGCACAGAAACAAGGCACTTTTAAATGTAGTTGCCCAACTCAGTCAGAAATCCTTTTCTATGTATTCTGTAGAGATACATCTCTAGATGGCTATCTGCCTTCTCCGAACCTGGTTTCTCATTTATATAATGACCTCCTTTATCTAAATGAAAGGGCTGTTAAGTGTGTGTTGTTAAAGGTAAAGTCTATTCTTCTCAATTATGGTGTAAGCTCCCTGAGGACAGGAATTGTATCTTTTAATGCAATATTCACTTATTTTTATTTTTCCAGCCTAGATGTTAAACAAGTTCTTCTTAGGTCTTCTTTTTTTTTTTTTGAGAAGGAGTCTTGCTCTGTCACCCAGGCTGGTGTGCAGTGGCACGATTTCCGCTCACTGTAACCTCCACCTCCCAGGTTCAAGTGATTCTCCTGCCTCAGCCTCCTGAGTAGCTGGGGCTACGGGTGCGTGCCACAACACCGGGCTAATTTATTTTGTATTTTTAGTAGAGATGGGGTTTTGCCACGTTGACCAGGCTGGTCTCAAGCTCCTGACCTCAGATGATCCGCCCGCCTTGGCCTCCCAAAGTTCTGGGATTACAGGCGTGAGCCACCACGCCTGGCCTTAGCTCTTCTGTTCTATTAATATCAAGACAGCTCCTGCTTAGTCAGCTCTGTGTATTTTGCATTGGTAGTTAGAAACATCTGAAATCTTGTGTCTCTCGGGGTGTGTGTATGTGTGTGTGTGTGCATGCATGTGTGAGCGCTCTCCTATCCAGATATACTGTAACAGAGCTGAAGCATCTTAATTCTAGAAGTACCTACAGAGTTTAATGGGGTTTTCAGCCTAAGTGCTGTGTAGGGTATAGAAAGATGTTGCTAAGAAGTATTGATCTCAGGACATTTAGGGAAAAACCCAGGGCACTGTATTTAATAAGTAACTGTCAAAATATGTGATCCAGATGATAGTGCATGGTGTGGACAATCACATCTGCTCAGCACCTTGATAAAGTGTACTCACATCTGCCCAGCTGTTCCTTCTTCTGGGTTTGCTCTTCGTATAGTTAAGCAAAGTTGTTGTTATTTCTCCCTGTTTTATAAACTAGGGAAAGGACTCTGAGGGTTTAAATGGCTTGCCCGAGCTTACAGCTAATTACTGAGGTTGGTGGGGTGGGGGGTGTTTGGGACTCAAACCCTCAGGTCTCCTGGTTTCAAGCAGTAGGAAGCTATCTTCGAAACATTCCACCCTGCCTTGCCCTGCTGGGGCATCTTTAAGAAGAGAATAGTTGAGTCTCTTGAAACTCACCTGGTTGTTTCTGGGGCTTGGCCCTGGCTGTGGGTAAACTCCAGCACTGCAGCTTCACCCTGGAGATCCACAGCGCCTTTCTTGACTGCCCACAGCCGTATCCCTGCTAGAAAACACTGGGCAGGTCACAGCGGCAGTGAGGCGTGGTACGAAGTGATGGGCTGGCAGCAGCACAGGGCTGTGGGATAATAGGCTCGCTGTGACTTAATCCAGAAGTTATTTACAGGGTATTCTAAAGTGTCCTGGTTTGGACTGAGAATGTGGGATTCAGCTGAGGCCCTTGCAAAATAAGATTCCATGAGTGCTGACTAGCCTGAGGCCTGAGGGGAACAGTTTCCCCAGTCAAGGGTTCTGGGTCCAAGTCCCTGTTCTGCCTTTAACAAGTCCATCTGTGTTTGCTCATATTTAATAAGGGAGTCATAATGTCACTCTTCTTTCCACATTATTCTGAAGATAATCTGAGCCAATGGCTATAAAACAGTTCTGAAATGTTAACAGTGCAATGGAAATAGAAAGTGTTCTTTTTTAAAACTACTGTATAGTAGATTTCCAACAAACTATCGTTGCTAATTAAACTTTTCCATCACTTCCTTCAATATCCTTTTATTCCCTGGCCTCTCTCCTCCTCTGCTCTTAATAAAGCCCCCAGATGTGGCTGTGATGGACAGCAGCTGCAGGTTGGAAGTGGGCGCGTCCAGATACCCACCACATGGTGTAATTGCCCTTTGTGAAATTCTGGGGTGAGAGGTCAGCCCTCTTTGCCCATCTTTGTCACTTCTCAGTCATCTGTATCCTGGTGGCAGTTGTATTATCCCAGCATCCTTCCCCTACCCCCACCTTCCCTCCCTTCTCCTAGAGCCCAGGAAAAAACCATCTGCTGAGTTGGCTTTCAGAAGATTTTTTTTTAAATACCAATTTTCCTTTGTTCCGAGGCAACCTCCAATCAGGGCTGGTGTCTGCCGGGTTTGGCGAAAGGCTGGTATTGTGTTTCATGCTCCCGGAGGAAAGGTTGTCCACTTGCTTTTCTTTTTGATTCGATTCCCTGCCATTCTGCAGGAGAGTCAGCGGTTGCAGCTGCTGCTGTCAGCTGTAAGTGGGGGATCCCCTTGTTTAAGAACCTATACGTTAATCCCTTGGCAGGAGGAGAAAAACAAAACAAAACAAAAAAAACAGGGAAAATATTAAATCCACCACTGACAGAAGTTTTTCTTTCTGTGTCCAACCTGTCCCATAAGTCACACCCAGATCCTACTGCTTGCTAAAGGTGAGGCCTTGCTGTCCTTGGAGGTTTTCTTGAAGGTTCTTTGGTGTCCAGGCTCTTTATGTTTTCTTATTTCTGAAAAATGGGAACTGTGTATCAGAAGCATAGGTGAGTCATTCTTCTTGTTTGTTTGTTTGTTTTTGAGACTTAGTCTCACTCTGTTGCCAGGCTGGAGTGCAGTGGTGCGATCTCGGCTCTCTGCAACCTCCAACTCCCAGGTTCAAGCGATCCTATCACCTCAGCCTCCCAAATAGCTGGGATTACAGGCATTTGCCACCATGCCCGGCTCATTTTTGTATTTTTAGTAGAGAAGGTGTTTCCCCATCTTGGCCAGGCTAGTCTTGAACTCCTGACCTCAAGTGATCCACCCACCTTGGCCTCCGAAAGTGCTGGGATTATGGCATTAGCCACCGCCCTTATCCAGGTGAGTCATTCTTTTGTGGAACCCCTGAATCACAGAGAAAGCCAATTGGCTGTGCAGGTTGCTTTCCTGGACATAACAACAGCTGCCGTTTTGCTACTTAGAGGAGCTGAGAACTTTGCCAAGCACGTGACACACATTGCTACCGAATCTTCCCCACAACCGCAATGTGATGTTACTATCCCCATTTTACAGATGACTCAAATGTGGCATAGAGAGCTCCAGGAACTTGCCCCGGGTCTCAGAGGCAGCCAGGAGGTTGTGATACCGGTGCCACACCCTCTGAGCTCCGAGGCAGCCACCGTGGCTCCTCATGCGGTGCTCAGGCAGTTGAACCCAAGGCTGGAATCAGAGTTTCTCACCTCTGACTCTGCCTTCTGGAAAACTGGCAGAGAGGTGTTTTTCCGGTCCTTCCATTAATCTCTCTGTAAAATGAGACCACAATAGCTAGATGCCAGGGAAACGAGAGAGACAGTTGGGTTGAATCTTGAGAAAGCTGTATAAGATCTGCTCCCAAACTTCATGCTTTTGTCCTCTTTTTCTGTCATGTTCCACAAAATTGATGAAACTTGTCTCCACAGATTTAGGATGCTCAAGCACATTCTCTCAGATTGTCTTCTGACTTTGCAGACACAGGGCTCTGCTGGCCTCTGGCTCTGCAGGGTCTGCCCTCATTGCACATACTCCCATGTCTACTTTGGGGCCATTGCAAGGGATTGGCCCTTTACCAACAAAAGGGTATATTTTGATCCTTTATAGTGATGAGAGAAAGGGTCAGGGAATGAACATATGATGAATGCACTAAATTGGTAAAAATACATGAAATCCAAAAAGCTATTCTTAAGCACACCATTTCTTCCCTCCTCTCACTGGTGGACTAAGCCTGTGACCCAGAGCATTGAAGGACCTGAGGATTCCCTTAGAATAGAATATAAAATAAAACAAAGATAAGAGAAAGGAAAGACAGAGACAGAAGGTCAGAGAGGTTGAAGGTTTCTCTGTTTCTTCCTCCTAAGGACATAGAATTTTTCTAGATGACTTAAAATGCATATATGCATCTGTGTGTGTGTGTGTGTGTGTGTGTGCTTGTGTGTGCATTTTAACTTCTTAAAATATGTCATAGGTTCATAATAGTGTGGATTATAAGAAATGTAGCAACTTTACTGAGTAATGAACTCAACTTTACTCCTGAAACTAATAGAGTTTTTGCTCAGCACTTTACCATATGGAATGATCTGGTTTTTAGTAAATGCTGTCTCCTCTTCATTTTTGAATATAATCCAGATATGAAAACAAGTCTTGCCTGAAGCAATGAGGGAGAAATAGCAGATAGGATCTAGAAACACTGGACTAGGTGAGGGAGGTTGAAAGTGATGGATGCCACAGATTGGGTAGCAGCAGGTGCAGGGCAGACCCTGGACCTGGAGTCAAGAATGGCCCTCACACTCAGCCCTGCCAGCTGATTCATGCTGCACCTTGGGTTAACCAGGGTCCCTCTTCAGAGCCCAGGGTCACCAAAAGCTGCAGATCCCAGAGCTGTGAGAGCAGGAGGAGCGGGAGAAGTGTCAAAAACAAAATTTGATTTCAGAACAGTGGGCTCTACTGCGTCTGAGAAAGATGTCCTAGTAGCAAAGAGAGAGAGAGACAGAGCTAAGCTGAATGGAACCAGGATGGCCCTGCTAATGCTGCTTATCCACTTAAACTGCTCTCTTCCTTAGCATAACTGAGTCATTCATTCATTTATTCACTCATTCAACCAAATATACTTTCTTCAGTAACTCTTTATTGCATGCCAGGCAATAAAGAGATGGAGATGTAAGTGGGTATTGTCCCTCAGATGTTGCAAGTGGGGTACCGTTGTCTATTTGACTCATAAGCTACAGACAGAAAGCTGTCTGTAGTTCTGGCTCTGGGGCCTTTTCACAAATGTTTGTTTCTTCACCCAAGGTATTGGCAGCTTCCCACTGGTATCAGAGCTGCTGCAGATACTCTATAAGCAGAAAGCGCCTTGTAGTATCTCAACTAGGACAGAGGATGTCAGAGCTTCCCAAAAAATAACTTGTAATTGACCGATTAATTTGACTGAGTAATAGGGACAGTCTGTGCCTAATTGGAAGGAAAGTCAAGAAACACCTTCAAGCAGAACAAGGTGAGATGTTAGTTGAAAGCTTCCATTCTGATGTCTATGTGAAGACACATGGGATTTTATGGTACTGATATATTTAATCTATGGGATGTCCTTGAAAGTCCCAGCATAGAAAGAGGAAGGTAGAATAGTAAGCTTGACAAGAAACCTGAAAAATCATGCGTCACACATTTTGGAAGACGGAACAGAATCCAAAAAAAGTAGCAGAGGAAATAGAAGCAGAAATCTGATAAATTAGGGGAAGGTCAAAACACCTGAAAGGCCCAGTGTATTCGGGCAAATCAGGTTCAGAAGTGGAGGCCACGTGAGAGCTGACCACTTCATGGAGGAAGGTAAAAACTGCATCCGAGAGAGAATGTGTGCAAGGGGTGGAGGGCAGGGGAATGGTACGTGCGTATGGGCAGCACCAGTATTTCAAGGTCTGAAGGGAAGGACTGCCTTTGAAAGTCTCCATTAGTTCAGATGACCTTTTCCGAGAAGCAATGGAGAGTACCCTGGAGGAGCCTGGTCTGTGATTCTGGGACCTTTTCAAAAATGCTTGTTGCTCCTCCACCCAAGGTACTGACAGCTTCCCACTGGTGTCAGAACTGCTGCAGATACCCTATAAGCAGAGAGGGGCTGCTCCAGTCTGGCCAGCTGTGCCCCACTCCACCTCCAGGGAAGAGCAGGTGCTGAACTTCTGGATACCTGCCTTTCCTTCTGGCTTCATTTCTAAATGACAGCTGACCTTTGCTCCCAATTTTAGACTTGCAGCAGATTCCTCTCTGGCTGGGCCCTGATTGCAGGAGCAGCAGTGGCCACTTCTGCTCATCTTATTTAACACTGGGAGATAATTGTTGGTCCTTGGAGCTTGTCATCCTCAGAAGACAGTCCAGCTGTGGGGGTCAGGGGTCAAAGCACACAGCCTGCTGGCAGTGGAGGCAAAGATCTGGATGGGAGGACAAACATATGAGAAGATGTCAAATCTGAAGAGCATCCGGGGAATCCTCAGGCATTTGTGTCATCCTGTCTTCATGATTCTCTGAGGACCTCAGCTGAAGAGGGTGGCGCGCATTGGTTTGCATGTTAGAGAGAGTGCACTGTTGTGTGCTCATACACATATGTGTGAGCATGTATAGCCTCTGGGATGATAGATATTGCATACAGCCCTGGTTTAAGAAGCAAGAATTTTAGTCTCTGTCCCTAACCACCTGTGTTTCCTCACCTGCCTCTTGTTCTCAGAGGTCACCTCTTGAAATGAAGGCCATGAAGCAGAAGACACTGAAGTCCTTTCCAACTCTGATATTCCAGGACATCACCATAGAAATACCTATTCCTGTAACTAAGTATTCACACGTACATGATTATGTACATGTAAACAAATTTTATCGAATCAACAGTATAGTTTTCTCAATAGCTGCTGCTGTAGGTATCCAACATATATATTTGAGAAAAAAAGTAGACATATTCAGCTACACCTAGTATGAATGATGCCTGGGAATGAAGAGGGGAACCACATGGGCACTTGAGCAGGTGACAGGATGCAGAGCCATCGCTCCCAGTTTAGACTGACTTGTCTGGCTTTCGGGGAAGCTTCCCAGTGTCTACCTTGTTAGGGAGGTTAGGCCCACACATGGTGCTTATGTTGTACCCAATGCTGGAACATGTGAGAGAGTACAGGGAGGGATGGAGGAAGAAGCTTGAGTGGGCCTTGAAGAAAGCATAGGATTTAGGTGGGAGGGAAGGGGGTATAGGGAGTGTGCTTGAACATTGTGCAGAGGGCAGAGTGCTCATGGTGGGCAGCCTTGACCAGCTGGACTGCAGAGTTGACCTGGAAAATCTGGAGTGGAAGCTTCAGTAGGCCAGATCAGACAGATTTGACATTTTCCTACGTGCACTAAGAAAACAATGGAGCCCTCCAAACCCCCCCACCCCTTGGGGAGAAGAGAATGAAGGAATGTGCAGAGAGATGCTTTAGGACATCATACTGCATCCAGCATTGGTGGGGAGTGAGCCCAGAGACTGGCTAGAAATTGATGGCAGCACCCAGCGAAGGGCATGAGTGGCCTTGAGTTCTGTCATCACATACAGAGAAGAGGCTGAGAGAGCCTTCTGGGACGTGGAAAGGAGCCACCTCTAAGGTCTCTATTCTTGTGACCTAGAGAAGTTCAGGTGTTTTTTTTTGAAGAAGTAATTGATTTCTTTTCTTAAGAATTCATAAGCATCTTACTGACACTTATTGAAAGCTCACTGGAAAGGGCCTTGCATGAAGAAGAGCTCTGGGTATGCACAAAGGTCCTGAATCCAGCCTCTGTCTTGGAGTTTTGTTTCCAGGAGTTATGCCTCATATAGGAATGCACAGAGGAAAGACTGCATCAAGTGTTTCTTCCTTTGCTGCATAAAGCCAAAGTTTACTTTCTGTATATGAGGCCAGTTGTAACCCATCATGTGAGAAGGTTTGGATTTCATCTGATAGGTTCACTGTCTGTTTCTAGTCCATTTTGTTTTGTCTATTCTTTGCCACTCATTTCTTTTCTGCTACTGAGTTCTCCAGCTCGGCGCGGGACTCCATAAATCTCTTCTTTTCTACCCCTTTCTCCAAATAAGGGTTTTAGGGAAATGGTGTAGGTGGGTCGGGGGCGGGGGAGAAGTCAGCATATGTTTGCTTCCACCGTATCTCCTTTTAAATCTATGTTACCCACTTTAAATATGACCCATTCACACTGTGGATGAACGAGTTGCACTTTTTCTGTGTTGGAAAGGAACAAGAATGCATATGGCCATGAGGGGGACTTTTCCTTACCCTCAGAAGGTGGGGGAAGAGGGCAATGGTGTGAAAGAATGAATTAGTTCTGGCAAATCTTGTTAGTGTCCATTGTAAGCAGAGAAGCTAACTAAGCCATCTGTGGCCACTTGCAAAATTGTTCCTTGTTTGTTCAGGCTCCCCACCGAAGCAAATCTTTGTGGCTTCTAATAATTTGCATATTGTCACTTGTTTGCCAACTAGAGGGTATCTGGACATGTGTATGTGACAGGGCATCTGCGTGGACATGCATGTGTGTACCGAAAAGAGCCCAGCATTGGTATGACATTGACATAGGTGTTTGCGGGGGCTGGATTTGACTGGGCTCTAAGCTCAGTAGGAGAGGAAGGAATCCTGGGAACCTGTTTATATTATTTTGGGATATTCCTAGTCACCATCTCCAGTCGCCTTTTTGTGCCCTCTTCCCTTGCTTCTCCCATGAGTCCCCTGCTACCCTACCTTCTCACACAATTTTGCCTCAATTCTTGTGCTTAATGGGTGGTGTGTGTGAGCAAGAGGCAGAACGTATTTAGGGCAGCTTGTTATAAGCTAAGGGAGATGTTAGAGTAGTATTTGCTACCAATGGATCCTTCTGTGTCAAAGATACTGTTGTTTTGTCTCAATTAATTCTACAGTGTTTATGGGGACCTATTGTAGACCCTCCTGCAGAGCAGCAGTATTCGGGTGCTGCAGCTGTCTAAAGGCTGCATGGCCACCATGATTTCTGTCTTCCAGTGGTGAGCATCACGTGCTCTGTGGATGGGATGAACAAAATTCGGGAGTACGCGCGTGAAGGGACTGGTTATTGGGTTCTGATGGTCACTAAAGGATTCCCATCTGAGTGCTTGTAGAAGGCTGATGATTGTGAAGGGCATGTAATCAGGACGGTTCTCTAGTAGGCTTCTAGGATTCCAGATTGGCCAAAGAAAATGGTAAATGCAAATCTGCAAAAATTAAACAGCACAAATACTGTTTCTTTCCATCATCACAATATCCTATGGGAAGGATAATGTAATAGGATTAGAATCTAGGACAAAAATGGGAGTCCTTCTGAGTTTTATTTTTAACAGCACCAATAACTAATTGTATGACATTGGTAATTTAACCCATTTAGGCTGGAGGTTGCAAATTTTTGGGTGTGAAAAATCAGACCTTAGTGATGACCTTGAGCAGTAGGATATAAATAACTCCCACAAGCTTAGTGTTCCAATAATGGAACACTAGGCATAACTGGGTTAATTGGACAAAATTTCCCTACCCCTTAATTTCTCCTTTGTGAAGTGGGTAATCTTGCCTTTTCCTTCTCCTTCTCTTCCTCTCACTTCCTTTTATATGAGACAAACTCTGCCTATAAAGAAAGTTGCTGCTTTCATCTCTTCAGAAGTCCTCTTTTTATACTGTCAGGCGGTATTCTCCATAGCTATTTGAGAGGGTCACACTGTTTTTTATTGCTTGATGGATACACACAAAGAATGTTAAAGCAGAAAGAGACCTTGAAGATCATCAGAGCTGTCTTCCCTTCACAGATGAGGACATAGAGCCCAGATCAGTGACGTCTCGTGATTTGTTCAAGATCACATGGCAATCAGCGACAGTCGGCAGGGGGAAAAACAACACCCTTTTTAGTCATCACAAAGCTGAGAGCTAAAAATGAGACAGGAGACTGAATTGCTGTGGCCGGTCATTGCCACTGCATGGGAGTCTGCCCCAACTATTTGCTTGGCCCATCTTATTACAGTTTGGCACTTCTCTCTTGAACCTTCCTGAACCCACCACGCCTTTGCCCAGGATAATCAGATAAAGGGGCCTTTTATTTCCCAGCTGCCCTGTGCATGCAGCATTCAGAGAAGAGGGGCTGGCAGTGGGGGTGGGGAGGGGAGAAAACATTTGTCTTTCAATACTGGCCTGACATGAAAGCTTCACTGCCGGGCATTTTGAGAACCCAGCTAAATAATGGTCGCAGCCAAGACAAAAGATAAAACTGACCCACTAGTTATGCAGTTACTTAAACATGATTTACCCTGCATAATGCTGCCTGGGACCTGAGGGTCTCGTTTTTAACGAGCCAAGAGACAGCACTATTAATTACATGGGAAGGAGTGCTATCAGAGAGCAAACTAGTCATTGCCAATGAAACAGTCCTGAAATATTCCACACCTTTCTCAAATACTCACAGAAACACCCAGAAGTGGCACAGCTCACATGTTGGTGGACACAGGCAAGGATGGGGAAATGATGAGTCCCAGTGGTTCTAATGTTGGATGTCACAGGGCTGGGGGTTTAGCTAGAGCCAGGGAAGTTGCAGTGGTTAGAGGAAGTTGGGACAGGGGTTTAGAAGCAAATTATCTTGTGGTTTGGCTGAATGTGAATGTTGGGAAAAGTCAAAGAGGAGCTCTGCATCTTACTGCTCTAGCGGACATGATTTCCATTTTATTTCCACATCTTACAGCCAACCCCTGAGCCTCTAATCTCAGTGACATGCCCATTTGAGGGAGTTAGGATATAGGGTGGGGGAGGGGAGCTGGCCTAGACCAGAGAAGAGGCTCTGAAGACCAGAGATAGGTAAGTGAGAGTGGGAGTCTGTTTACAGGTTGTCTCTCGTCCACTGTGATATGTTAATTTTTCTGAGCATCTTTTGATCAGATAAGCAAATCTCAGAAGCACAGCTCTTGTTCTGATTGCTTTAGGGGCATCACTGTACCTCTTGTGGTTAAACATAGTAGCCTGTGACACCAGCCCTGGAGTGGAGTGTCTGGGCTGGGAGGATGAGAAGGTAAAGCCTACAGGATTTGAAGAGGACAGGGTCAAAGGTTAAAGGACAGGGGTTAGCAGCAGGCAAAGGCCCAGGATTGAAATATTTGCTGAAGGCTGACAGGCAGCAGAATAGAGGCAGACAAGTGGCAAATTCCTGTTTTCTCCTCTAATTGAGAAAATATTTTGAGTGGTATTCAGTCAGACTACATAATGAGTGGGGGTGGGGCTGGAAGTGGAAAGAAAGAATATGAATGAGCAAGAATATTATTAAATTACTGCAAGAAGCCAAAGTGTGTGCAGAGTTCAAGGAGTTGTATGAATGTGCCCTCCTTCCTTGCTTCCTAATTTGGGATGCACAGCATTCATTTCTTCACTCACTCATTCAGCACATGGTCACTGGCAATGGGGGTTTACTTTCAAAGGAGGGTTTAGTAGCTGCGCATAGAGTTACCATCAGATAAATGTAAAAGGGGCCAGTTTTCTCTCCCAAGGCTAGGGAGACACATAAGCAGGTGATTGCAACACGTGAGACTCCCATCTTGATGCTGTTATTGTTCTTTTCTTTTCAACACCTAAATCTTGTAATCATCTGTATCTGCTCACAGTTTGGGGAATAATTTCATATAATTTCACATCTAAGAGAGACTATAAAGTGATTCCTGCACTAAGTCTGGCTATCCCAGGGCCTCTGTTCTTAATGAGTTACCCTGTACTGTCCAAGGAATTGTGTAGCAAAACTGGGTTGGGGGGTGTGTGTGGAGGGGCAGAGTCTGGGTTTGGGGAAGTAGTTAGGAAATAAAGCAGTTATGTCTTGACTCAACCATAACCAGCCTGCCCTTGCTTGAAAGATATGGCTTTCATATTTTAGGAGCACAGGTTCATTTTGTTTTCTAGGCTGACAGTGAATAGCACTGATGGTTTATTCACCAGGACCTTTCCTAAATTATAGGGGCATATAGCTGGGAAGGCCTTTAGGGTCATTTTGCCAATAGGAACCCACAGAAGTTAAGGGACATCCTCCCGGTGCTATGTGAGGTTGTGGCAGACCTGGGAACTCCTCCCCCTCGGCCCCCTGACTTCCCAGCGGCTCTGGGTGTGCTGTCACCTCTTCCAGGAAGTGATGACTCAGATTATTTTCATCAACATACCTCCCCCCTCCAACTCCGTTTTCTTCCCACAGCCACCAAAGCCAATAATAGACTAAGGCAGTTTCAGTTTTAGACAATTTCCTTTTTTACTTAGAAATCTATGGTTAGAAAAGGGTGCAGGGTGGTAATAGTGGCCAGGGGTGGGGAGGGAGGCATGACAAGCTTCAAAGGGGATGGGCATCTCCTGGCTCTCTGGTGGCCTGGATGGAATTAGAACCAAGAACCTTCATATGACCTTGAGTAGATCTCTAAAAGATTCCTTCCCTCTGAAGTTTTTTGACTTTTAAGTTCAGAAGGGAATTTCCTTTCCACCAATTCAGGGACCATTCCTAAAGCTTCATGAAACCCTCACATAATTTTTAAACTTTAACAACTAACTCATGTGAGTTGTTACACATAGCTTGTAAGTGACATTTCAAGCCTTCTTGATTTTCATTCCAATAGTTCTAGATACATAATACATTCTTTTCAAGGAAGGTAGGGACTTTGTTTTGTTGTAGTAACTAAAGCTGGCAATCATTGAAAGAGATTATGAATAATCAAATAATAATACTTATCTCTTGAGTTCTGTATGGGAGGCACCAATCTAAGCCTACTACCTGCAAATGTATATGTAATCCTCCCCAAAACTCTAAGAGGTAAATCTTACTGTTCTCATTTTGCTGATGAGTTAACTGGCATGGGGAGGTTGAATAACTTGCCAAATGGCATCTAGAGAGTATATAAAAGAGGTAGTGTTTGAAGTCCAGTTAGTCTGATTTCAAAGTTCATATTCTTAAACACAAAGCTATATAGGACCGCCTCCCATTTGCAGATTAGAGGTCATAAACTGTAATAATATTACTTTTAAATTTCATCACGTGTTTGATTCTAAGTGACATGAACTTGAAGTTTATTAAATATGTAAAGTACACAAAGACTTCATAAAGGCCCTATTTTTAATAAATGCCTCAAGCCACACAACTGTGTGCTTCGTTACATAATTTGTTTTTGTAATAATACGTGGAGAAGAGCCCAAGATGAAAGGGCTGGCTAAATTATTGTGTGTCAGTTGTGCACACACTCTGTTTCTGTTTTTCATTCTGGGGTCAACTGGGGAGATAAATCCATTTGCCATTGATCTTACCATCGTGAGGGTGGAGTGGTTATCAGAGGATCCTGGAAAGTTTAAAGCATTATCCAAATGCAAAATAAAAGAGGTGGACAGCTTTTTATTTTTTTTGACACTATAAACATGTTTCAGTTTTGCTGTTCAGACTCTTCTCTCTGAAGTCCTTTTCCATAATGTTCGTTTGGGTAACTAGCATTGGAACATTTGGATAACTCAGTGTTTGAACTCTCTGGATGAGTTGCATGCATTTGACTGAAATATTTGATCACTGTGTGTGTGTGTGTGTGTGTGTGTGTGTGTTGATACCCAAATAAAACAAACTCTTAAGGTTTTACTCTCAGTGTCCTTATTTCTGCCTCTCACTTTGGGGTGAGAGGTTAGGATAAGTGATATCTGCAGAGGTTCCTGTCTTGAGGCAGGGCCTTCCTTCTCATTTGAAAGCATCTTAAGGATTTGTTGCTGAATGCCTATCTTCCTGTGGTCCACAAAGACGCATTCAGATGACATTCTAAACTTGCTGCTTTCACGGCAGCCTTTTCAGTGAGTGGCCAGCATCACTTTTCAGTGTGGGGGGATGGACAGTAGGTGGACACTGTCTATGTATGAGCCCTGTAGTAAGTTGCCAACTGAATGGTTTGAGATGTCCAGAATGTTCCCTTCAACCTCAAAGGAACAACAATCATTTACACATCCCCTACTGTGTCTTCACCAAGCTCTCAAAACACCTTAAATATGAAATCTCTACCACCATCATAAAATCAGATTCTCGAAGGTGAAAGAGAATTATCCTGACATTCCTCACAGACATTTAGCCAATCTCCTTGGTGCTTTGTGGGTGGCCTTTCTATTATTGAACACTTCTGGGCTGAGATGCTGCTTCCCTTGTTGGGTCAGAGTAATCCAACAAGTAATTCTTCTTATAGCCCCCACTTCTTGGTCTTATCTAACCCTCAAACACAGAAGCTGTGCTAGAGAGTTAGTGACACTTTGCTCAGAACCCAAATTAAACCCAGAGCAATTGTATCCAATAAAAAAAAGAGACTGAATTTGAGGGGAGGTCCTTACACGTACCATTTATGCCCTGTTTGCTCTGCCGTCACTTATTACGTTCACTCTGAAGAATTAATGAAGGCTATCTCAGGAAGAAAAGCAAAGTCTTCTCTCATTTAAGACTCACTACTTAGAAATATGCTAATTCTGAGAGACAGAATAATGCACTTCTACTCCATTGTGATCACTTTTGCACAGTTTGGCTACTTTATTCAAATTCCTGTATTGTACTGTCTGATTTATTCCAGAGAGCAGGACAATCAAGAGACAGGCAGAAGTAGAAACCTTCTGGAGATTTAGCAGTTATTCACTGTCAGAGACTGGTGGTTCTCAGAGCTGATCATTTCCCTGGACATGATCACGTCTCCCTGTGCTAAGTTTATTTGCAATCTATTAAAAACTACACAAGGCATGCGGGTCTCGGGAAAAAGTCACTGTTTTGTTTCAAGTGCAGGTAATCAAATTTAAGTGTGTTTGGGTACCTGTTATTGATGTTCCATAGGGACCATTTGTTCATTCAGTTAACAGTGGATGAGTGTGGATTCTAAGGTAGTCATTGTACTCATCATTAAGAATATAAAATCAAATAAGACATGTCATTTGCCTTTAAGAATCAGACAAGCTTGAGTCAGATAGGCAAATAAAATGGTAATTATAAAATAATGTAATCAAATTCAATGAACAGAAAGTATAATCCTCCAATTCAGATTGGGGGCAGGGAGAGAAAGCTCTGGGATGGAGGGAAGGTAGTCTTGGAGCAAGTTTTGAGGAACAAGAGGAGTCAGCTAGAGGAAGAAGGAGAGCAGGCATTCCAGGAAGAAATAATGGCATATGCAAAGGCATGGGTGATGAAATGATAGACTTGACTAGAAGAAATGCAAGTAGATCCATTTGAATAAATGATGCCAAAGGTGGTTGGGAGCAGAGGTAAGAACTAGGCAGTGGGAAGAATGCAGCTAGGAACTAACTAGTGCTTATTGAATCCTTACTGTGTGCCAGATAGAGTTCTAAGCCCTTTACATGTATATTTCAAGTAGTCTCCATAAAACCCTAGGCAGTAGCTACTAATGTTATCTTTACCTTACAAATCAGGGAACTGAGGCATAGACACGGTAGGTCATCTGCCTGTTACAGAGCTAGTAAGAGGTAGCTAGTAAGAGTTTGGATTGGAACCCATGAAATCTGGCTCTACAGTTCACTTTGAGTCACTGTTCTTTGGACCCCGTGTCCTAGGAGGTTGAACATTATCCCCAAAAACTCTGACTTATTTTAGACAAAGAAGGACATGAGCAGAGTTATGTTCTGGAAAGGTCACATGGAGAACCATGCAGTGAGCAGTTCATAGGGGAGAGAGACTGGAACAAGAGAGGCCAGCTAGAGGCCTTTGACATAATGTAGGTGAGAAGTGAGAAAAACCTGAAACACATGGTGACAGAGACAGCATCTGAAGGGAATTGATATAAAAGGCATTAAGCAGGTAGCATCTGCATGACTCAGTGGCTAATGGGATTTAGTTGTTGAATGAGAAGGCGGAATTTAAGATATCTCCTAGGTAAATGGATATCACTATTCATAAAGAAGGGAGGCCTTGGAAAGAGGATGCTGCAGCAAGTCAATGTGATTCCTGTTGAGTTTAAAGGGGCCTATGGGGACACCCATGTGGTGATACTTGTTAGGCAGCTGAATATTTGAGTTCTGCAGATTACTGTGGGCTTTGGAATCTGTTAATAGGTAAAACCATGGGTGTGGCTTAATTTGCCTGGGATAGCTTGTAAAGTCTTAGAGCTGTGGAGAGATCTTTGGAGATTACAAGCATTTAAAAGATAAGCAGAGGCGAAAAAAAAAATGTTTGCAAAGAGTGGTCTGGCTAGAGCAGGAGAAACCCCAGGAGGTCCCGGGGAGGCTGTGGTTTATGTCACACAGGCTTTTGCACCACAGGGTCACTGTGACTTTTGAGAGAGTGTTTTCTGTGGAGCTGTGAGATCAGAAGCCAGTGAAGAAGATGCAGAAACTGTCATGTAGACTAATCTTTGCAGAAGCCTGAGTGTGACGTGAGGTCTAGCTATGCATCTGTGTGAGTCAACTTCTTGAAAACTCAGCGTGGAACATCTGCAGAAGCCTAGAGTGGTGCGGCTGAGACCTTATCTGCCCTTGTTATATGAGTAGCACTAAATTCCCTTAGATACATATTGAATACGACTTGCTTTATTCTGTTTGGTTCTGTGCATTTTACTATGGAGTATGAAGAAAAATTATATAATATAGGTTCTGCCCTCAAACAAGTTTTATTCTGTCTATTCTAGATAAGACAAACATGGAAAACTAAGAGTCAATATGAGCTAAATGGTCAATAATTCAGCTGTCAGAGACTGGGGAGGTAAGAGTTTGCTGGAGTCCTTGGGATGCAATGAGTAAACTCTATCCTGAAGGATGGAACCACGGAGGATTCAGAGAACATGTGATCTGCTATACAGCTATGTAGATGGGGTGGTATGCAGGAGTCAGGGAAAGAAGGCAGTGAGGAACCTCGCTCTTTTCTTGACCCTAGCCTTTTTCCAGCCTCTTTTTTCAGGAACTTTCCTGTGTTGCTTGGTCTTTCCATCCAAGAGGCTCTCATGTACCATTTTTGCCTACCAAGAAGAAAGCATTTTGACACATGCTCCCTGTTGTGCCTGTCCTCTTTTTCAGACCCTCAGCAGATCCTTCTTGCTTTCATCATTCCCCACTGGTCTAAGAGAGACATCAAAAGGAGCAGCTAGAAGAGTTACAGTGGGGGTGGGAGAAAGAGGAAGCTTAAATGGCATCAGGGGTTCTACATGATAAGATTGTCCTGGGAGCCCTTTATAGACGAGGCACAAGATGTTCTAATTATCTACTGCTGTGTAACAAACTACCCCAAAACTCAGTGGCATTGAAACTAGAGCCATTTTGTCATGTTGTCAGTGTTGTGGATCGGCCTAGTAGTGATAGTTCCTCCATAATCAGGAACTCAGTTGGAGTGGCTGTGATAGTGTGACATTGCCCCACTTGTGACTGGCTGTGGCTGTGGGCAGAGTCTCTCAGCTCTTCTCCATGTCTTGTCTGCTGTATGACCCTGGTGACTGGGCTGGGATGGATGCAACAGCTGGGGCTGCCTGGGTTCCACTCTGACCTCTTGACATGGCTGACTTCTACTTTCCATCCAGCATGGCAGGTCTCAGGGTAGTTGGACTTCACACATGGTATCATTCAGAGAGAATCAGGCGGGAGCTGCAAGGCCCCTTATGTATGACCCTCAGCATTTCCAAATATCCCTTCCCCCACATTCTGTTGACTAAGCACAGTCACTAAGGCCAGCCCAGATGATCAGGCTTTGCAGAAGCTGTGCTTTTTCCACATGGCCACAGGCGGGAGAGGCACCACTCACTAAACTGACAGAAAACAGGGTCCGCAGAGAAGTTTATGAGACTCTCAGAATCCATGTGGGTTTTTGTCTACTGTCTGGAAGAGCCCTGAGTTAGGAGCCAAGAGACCTGGGTTGTGATTGTGGCTTCATCTCGATCTAACCAAACTTAGAATTGTTTGGATTTGTGAATAAAAATCTTGGTCATGATAGTTTTATATTTTATTCTACTAGACCCTGGGGCTAATGGAATTATTCTGATTTTAGAAGGGAGGAAAATGGTTCTTTACACACACACACACACACACACACACACACACACACGCGCACACACACACACACACATATCCTTTTATGCTCCATAACCTGAAGTTGAGTGACTGACTGCAATTAAACAGACATTGGTCTAGTTCCTGTTTCTGCCACCCGACAAACACGTGCTCTCTCAACCTGACTTTCCTCATCTATCAAATGGGCATAATTCTAATTACCTGGTCCACGTGAAGACAGTATGAAATACAATATTCTCAATATTCTGTGTCTGTTCAGAGTAGACTCTCCCTAAGAAGCATCTTAGTAATTCTGATTGTTTGCCCTGATAAGAATCAGGATTTCCATAGCATCTGGCTGAACCTGTTTTTCTCTTCCTAATGCCTTGTTTGATCCCGTTTTTCTTTATTATGAAATACCCAGTGGCTGGTGTGTGTGAGGTGCATGTTCTCAGTTTTTGTGTTGAGGCTGTCTAGTTCTATTTGATGAGCAATGTGTCTGTGTGAGTATGCAAATATGCTGGACTCTTTGCATGAAGGATTTAAAATAGAAGCTGACCTAAGAAAGTTGATTACCACTCAGATAGACGATCACAAACCCTCGTTATGAGTCCTGAATTGGTTGAACTTTGTGACTAAATATGATATTCTTGGAATTTAGCTTACTGCTCCTTGAAGCTGAGCAGGGCTATGCAATTATATTTTCTTTAACATGCTACAACTTGACTGCAGACGCCCTAAACCCCTGATGTCTTCTGCATGTACGATCAAAAATTCCTAGCTCCGGGAACTTGCTGTGCTGAGCAGACATCCAGTAAAGGAGGAAACCCAAAGCCTGTGTCCCGACGGATATATAAGTGAAGACGTTAGTCAAAACAAGACGTTAGTGCTATTTCTCACCCTTGCAATGGACAGGAGCAGCCATATTGTATGTTGCATTTATTTAGACCCTTCTGCTGAGAATAAGTGCTCTGTAAACATGCCCTGTTTAGCCCTCAATGCATATACTGCTGCCTTTCTGAGGTCTTGAAGTCAATGAAATAAATTACTCTAAAAAGAAGTGCTATGCAGCCCCTTAGAACAGTAAACAAGAACAGTTCAGGTCTTTTCAGGAACCTGAAGCCAAGGGATGGTTTGTTTTTTTGGTCTCCAGGAAGAGCCAGTACAGAAGGAGGTATTGACCTCGCTACTTTGGCTGGCACCCACCAGGTCCCTTCCTGGCGCTCACATTCCCCAAGTGTGTAACTCAACACCTGTCCTTCTGCGGCAAACAGAGCTTACAGTGATGGCTGAGCCCCTCCTGCCCTGGCCCTACTGGCAGCTCGCACCTTTCACCTAGGATTTCAAACTCTCAAAAACCAGAGTCAGAGAATAAATTCTCCCTCAGGATTCTGGTTTGGGCCAGGAAAAAAAAAATAATCAGAAAAACAACTCCCACAAGAAGTCCTGGGATCAGCACAGCAATCTGTTTCTAGCTCCAGACCTAGATGAGGGAAGGTGTAGGGATCTTAGAGACCTCTAAATCTCACAAGTGGCTCCCTCTGAACCAGAGAGGGGCATGTGATCTGAGTGATGTCCTCTTTTACTGTTTGAATGCCAGCTCATCTGAGCTACACAACACCCCCTGTTATTTCTGTCTGACATGGCCGAGCTGAATCTCTGGTAAGTAAATAATTAATTTGGAAGTTGGGGATGTCAGTGGAAAAGTCGGCTCTGACGGCTCAAATAACAAGCCCCAAATGTGATAGCCACTCTCTGGCCCTTTGAGAGACGACCTGTCGGTTCTATTAGATCTGGACAGTCCTGTCTTCCGGCCTGTCTCTCCCCATTAAAGTCAAGGAACTGTATCTCTCCATCTTTGGATCACATCTCTGTCCCCAAATGCTTGTGCACACTGTGGAGTCTGGTGTTTTCTTTCCTAAATCCACCAGGCCCATGCAAGTCCACATGACTCATGAGAAGAGATGAGTCGCAGCTCCAGTATCCCTGTGGGTTTGGGGAGGGGTCAGGCTGTGAATAAACCACTACGTGGCTGATTTTACATCCTTCTCTTTCACCACAAAAACCTCAATTTCCCTTTTTGTGGAAAACAAAAACCCTCTTTCAGTGTTCCATCAAGGGGACTGTGGCCTTTGAATTGCACGGTGTCCCTGAGAAATTTTAAAGATTAATCAGCTTTTTGGGGGAGTGGCTGGGAGAGGCCCTATTCCTGTCCGTTAGGGAGTAGCAGGTCTCCACTTCTGTTCCTTCTGACCAGGCTGCCATCTTCATGTGTAGATGAGGAAATTGATCAGCCTATGAATGATTTGCGAATCCACAGATGTGTGGCTGAGACCCTGAGGGCATTCATCACAGGATCTGCCCTGTCCAAAAGTTCCCTTCTCCCATCACAATTCAGGGCCTTCACAGAGCTGGGGGAGTGAGTAATGATGGGGGCAAAAGTCACACACTGAAGCAAATGAGGACAAGCCCTGAAAATCAGAGCCTGTTGAGGCCTGGTCCAGGGGCTTTCTAGTACACTAGTTGAGATCATTTCTAAAAGGAAATAACAGAATAAAATCTCAGATAGGCAGTATAAGAATTTGTAAATGGTAAATGTGCTATAAGGGTGAGTAAGATGCGTTGCTTATTGCTTGAGAGGATTTCTTTGCCCTTCAGTGTATCTGGATTTGTCATTCATGAGCTATTAATTAAATTCGTACTCTCTGCTAGTATTCGTTTCTTCCCTGGGCCTTCCTGAAGACTGCATGTGTGTCCTAGCTGTCTGCTATTCCAGCTCTCCTGTATATTCTGGGAGTGTGTATGAATCAACTTAGGCCCTTGTTAATACCATTGTTCTTGCAAGACATAAAAAGAAAGTGAAAAAATTTAGTTTGACATTCTAGGATCTTCCCATTTCACCTGAACTGTTATTTAAAGACGTATCTCTTATCAGTTTCTGACTTCTGTGAATTCCCTGACCACACTTCCAATTCCCACTTCCATACTTCTGTTTACATTGCTCTGACCTTAAATGCCTCCTCTCTCTCCCTATCTAGTCAATACTTACCTCTCCTTGAAGAATCCCCTTCCTTCCTGGTGTCCTCAGCTCATGCCTTCCTTACCTCTAAACTTCTAGAGCACCTCTCCCCAGTAACAGTCATTTCCTGGCAAAATGTGTCCCTCCATTGTTACGTTTCTTCTTTTGGACTATTTAAAATTCACTTATTTTATTACATTTTATGTTGCTTTCTCTTATTTAGGTTAGAAATTATCTTGGGGATAAAGGGTTTAATTTATTAGCATTTCCCACAGCATATCACATAGGAAGTACTCAATAAATACAAATTGACTCTATATGATTAAGTTTTAGACAATATCGAAGTGTGTTATGTTCCATTTCTGCTCCTAAGGAGTTTTGCTATCCAGTAAGTAAGAAGAGAGTTATTTATAAGTCTACATAGAATTCTACTTAGAGATATTCACTAATATAATATTGTAAAGTTGGAAAGCCACACCTCAACGATGTTTCTCAATAGTCATTAATCCCAAGAAAGAGTGTTGGTATAGGTGCAGAGGATTTAGTCCATGTTGCTAAATCCTGTTGAAAATGTGCTTGAAGATTCATCTGTGGTCATGTGTGCTGAAATCAATTGAGGATACAGACCCAGCTTAGCTCTGCATTAGGAGGCAGGAGACCTGAATTCTAGTTCTTCTTTTTTCAGTTGCTGGCAGTTTAGCCTTGGGTAAGTCACATAATTTCCTGGGCTCAGCTGTTTCTTCCTTACAACTAAGGTTGCATCAATTGCTTGTAGTTAGAGATCTGAACCAGATGATCTATTAAATTTCCTTTCTATCTCTAAGTTCTTTGATTCTATTATTTAATGAGACTAATTCTGCTTGCCGTTGCACAATACATTTTAGCAAATAAAAGTTCAACTGAACAGACATGATAGTAACAAACACCCAAACATCTGCAAGACTGAACATTAAGAAGAGAGACAGACAATGGCTTAGGCGGGGGTGCCTATGATAGGTGCTCCAGGGCACAGGGAGGGTCAGATGCTGGAGTGGCCCAGTCTTCCTGGGATAAAAATGAAAAGGATCAGGAACACTTTTAGAAAAGATTCTAGATCAAAACTGTAAGGATGCATGCCCCTTCCTGTCTCACCTACACCTACTAGTAGTCCATGACTTAACGCAAGTTCTGCCAGGGACAGAATGGTATAAGATATTTCTTACCTGCTGCTCCCGTGTTCAAGGAAACTCATCGGAAGGATGCTCCAGGTTGGCTTCTGGTGAGTCCTTTTTCATAAAACATCTGGGCAGTTTCAGCCTGAGGAACATATACTGCTATCTTCAGCTGCTGTGATGGGAGGGAAAGATAACATTTTGTGGGGCTTGTTTTAGTCACTATCAGCTGTTGCTGCCTTAGAATCATGAAGAACATTTTTACCTCCAAATGCAGGTCACTCTACTGGTCTTTTGGAATAGCCACAAAAGGAAATGCCATATCATTAAGAAGGTCAGGCTGGGCATAGTGGCTCATGCCTGTAATCCCAGCACTTTGGGAGGCCAAGGCAGGAGAATCGCTTGAACCCAGGAGTTTGAGACCAGCCTGGGCAACATAGAGAGATCCCTTCTCTATGAAAAAAGTTAGTCAGGCATGGTGGTGCACGTCTGTCATCCCAGCTACTCAGGATGCTGAGGAAGAAGGATCATTTGAGCCTGGGAGGTCGAGGCTGCAGCAAGTCATGATTGCATACTACTGCACTCTATACTGGGCAACAGAGTGAGATCACGTCTGTTTACTTAGGCTCTGTAGGGTATGCAAAAGAACACAAGACAAGTCTTTAAAATTGACACTGTTATTGTAGAGATCAGTTTTATAGACATAAGGATGTCATTACCCTAAGTTGGGAAGATACTGTCATCTCGTCTAGAAAACTTACCTTGATAACATCAAACCACTGTGATATTTCTCTTTTTTGTGCCACATGGTTGGTAATGTAGATTCTATCCTACTTCACTCTTTCCATTTTTCATGCTCCTTTGAAATCAGCATATATTTCAATTATATACAATATGATGTTGTGTATATATTTTATCACTTTAATTACTGAAAAAGGATCAAAACAGAAGTTTCTACGTACAGTTCTCTCATAACCCACAGTGCACTTAGAATACTTAATGCATTATTTGTTGACTGACTTGCTCATACAGTTTGCATGACTTTGCAGTTCTTTGGAAAAGAGGTATTGCTGGAAAGGGAGTTTTATCTGGAACTGTTTCATAAAGCCTACTCTTATCTCCATTGTGCTCCAGGCAAACTTAGCCACTGTGTCCTCTGTGCTCACTCTCTCTCTCTTACACACTTCATTGCCCTCCTTCTTTCAGTCTTTTTTCCTCAGTATATCTCCAGTGTTGAACACAGGGCCTGGTAGACCGTAGACACTTGGTACATCTTTGTAAAATAATAAATGATGAATGAATGATATTGAGGTCTAAAAGCTCAGGATGAGAAAGAGAGGCAAATTCAGTTGCAAGTCTGGCAAGTGGCTCAGTTGGAACTCCTCAGCAGGCCTGGCTTGCTAGAGGCCTGTGTTGAGTTTGTCTGGGACAGGCCTCCTGTGAAGACTCGCATCTATGATCCAGCAGTAACAGCTTTCACTGTCAGGCACAAACTTCTTGGCTGACTGAAAGAGCAACGTGTTAGTCTCTAGAAGTGGAGTGGACTGGTGTCTGAGGTGAGTATAGCCCACTTGGATACAGATGCCCAGTATTTGGTTACCTGCCCTGGGGAGAGGACTGGTTTCTCCCTGGTGTATAGACTCACAGGCTGGCTACAGACATATATACACACACACCCAACTACTGATTTGCCTTGGGAGTACACTGTGCTTACTTAATATTGTACAAGCTGGTGACCAGATTACCTTATGAGAAGGCACATGATGTAGAGTGTAAAACCCACTAGATTTGAATTTAGAAGACACAGATTCTACTTCCAACTCTGGTTTGCCCTGAGTGTGTAACCTTAGAAGGGTCACTTCACTAGGCCTGACTTCTGTCTGTAGGATGAAGGCATTAGGCTACATAATCTCAGAGTTTAAAGCTAGAAATTTCCAAAGCTGGAATGAGTTGCCTTTGTAGGCAGTGAGTTTCCAATAGCTGGCTGGAAGTTCCAGAACAGGGATTCTTAGCCTTAGAAGTGTAGTTGTGTTGGGCCTTTCCAACCCGATTGAGTAACTTTCAGCTGATTTGGAATCCCATCAGCATGGGCCAAACTGACGTCAGCAGGGAGACAGACACAGCATTACATTGTTTACTCTGTACAACCTATAAGTGAATTAATGACCTGCCATGTCACTATTTTGATAGCAACAACATCACCCCCATTGTCTACCATTTATGAATTATCTTTTTTGGGCTTGTCAATTGGTTGGACATCTGCATATCCTAGGGCATGTGCATATCCCCATGGTCACATGCTCATTCTCTGGGTCTTCCTCCTCTGAGAACCTAGCATGTGGTGTTCTTTGTGACTTGCCCATATAAACTGCTATTTTATATACCAAACCAAAGACTGGGTGCCCTGTGCTGGCTGTGTCCCTCTGTGAGAGACTCAGATGCTGAGGTCTCCAGTGGCACTTAATGCTCCAATTGCCATTGTTTGAAGAACGACATCTACCCTGTAGTCATATGTGCCTATGTTGACATCTCTTTCCACTTACTCTTTGCAATTCTCTTCTGGTGTCCATGCTGCCAGTGATCTTTATTAACAGTAAAATTCTTCAAGAGCTCCATAGCCCTGAAAGAAGAATTATGCCATCACTTCCACTTTACTCAATTTCATTTTTCTGGAAGCATTAGAAGATGAGTGTTCACATTTTCCATAAATTTATTTGCAGCTTGAAAGAAGGAAAGATTGAGCGTGGTGGCTCACACCTGTAATCCCAGCACTTTGGGAGGCCGAGGCAGGCAGATCACCTGAGGTTAGGAGTTCAAGACCAGCCTGCCCAACATGGTGAAACTCCATCTCTACTAAAAATACAAAAACTAGCTGGGTGTGGTGGCACATGCCCGGAATGCCAGCTACTCAGGAGGCTGAGCCAGGAGAATCACTTGAACCCAGGAGGCGGAGGTTGCAGTGAGCCGAGATCATGCCACTGCACTCCAGCCTGGGTGACAGAACGAGACTCCATCTCAAAAAAAAAAAAAAAAAGAAAAAAGGAAGACGGTATACACGAACACACACACATACACACACAGAGTCTCCTTTTATGTGTAACAGTTGCCCACAAACTTAGTGGCTTAAAGCAACAAAAATTTTATTATTTTATATTTCTGGGGGTTAAAGTCAGAAATGGGCCTCACTGGGCTCAAATCAAGGTGTTGACAGAGCTGTATTCATTTAGAAGACTCTAGGAGAGAATGTTTCCTTTTCTTTTTCAGCTTCTAGAAGCTGCTGTCATTTCTTAGCTCTGTTCTTCCATCTTAAACCTAGTAACTCAAGTCGAATCATTTTCAACCTGCCATCTCTCTGGTTCTACCTATTCTGTTTGCTCTTCCACTTTTAAGGACTCTTGTGAAAACATTTGGACCTACCTGCTTGATCCAAGACAGTCTATTTCAGGGTCAGCTGATTAGCAGCCTTAATTCTGTTCCGCTTTAATTGCCCTTTGCCATCTAATATATTCACAGGTTCCAGGGATTAGGACACAGGACATCTTTGTGGGGCCATTATTCTGCCTATCACATCTTATTTTAGTAGTGCTAATAACTTGGATTAATAAAACATTAACAAACAACTTTACCTTGCCTTTATCTCCTTGATCTGTGACTGCTCCTCCAAGCACAATTCTTTATACTGGGGAATGAAATAATTGCTTTTTAAACAAAAAGCAATTTGCTATAATTTGTAGAACTGTTGGAGTCATAATGCTTTCAAGATATGTTTTAATAAAAAGATACTTGTATATTTGTAAAAGAGTCTGACTAAATATTTTCATTCATCTGAGGTTCTGGGAAATCTGATTTTAATTATCAGTGATATCTGAATTTGGATTCAGGTCTTTCACATTTAAAATACTCTGAAAGGATAATTTTGGTTATTCAACTAGTATCAAATGAATGACAGATACAGAAGAGTTTGGCAATGTGTTCATTAAATTCAAAAACCAGTATACTGGGTTATCATCCAGCAAGTGCTAACTGTGTCTTGGCAGATGTCTGATGTCCGAGTAGGAGTGATTATGGTTACTGTGTGAAGACTTGACTCTCACAGAGTTGCAGGATCATATGTGGGAAGTGGAGGGGTTCCCATGTGACCTTCTATGAAAATCAGAAGAATAGAAATCCTGAAGAATAGATTTTGGTTGGAAGAATAGAAAGTCTGCCTAGAGTGTCTTTGGAATGCCAGAGGATGAGATCGTCTTGTTTACTAAGAGTTGTCACGGTTCCCCTCATCTCACCTCCCAAATCCTGGTAAGGAACCAGGACCTGCCAAGGTGAAGCACTGATAGATTTGGCTGGCCTTGAATCTGCAGGTGCTAAGGTTTGGGTTATTATTCTAGAGTGGGCATTGTGAGTCATAGGGCTCCAAGGATTCAATGGCAGAGTTACGTCACCTCCTTTGGGCGTTGCAAAGTGAGCATAGGTATTTGCCTACTACTCTGCTGACAGCTTGGGAAGGTTGCCCATTTTACCTTTACGCTAATGATGATATTACCTATTACACATTGTGGCCATTACAGTGTGCACACCAGGGGAGGAGACAGCAAGAAAGTGGTTATCAGGACAGCTGAGGGCTGGCACTCCTTAACACCTGTGATCAGTTATTTCCGTTCTTCATGTTCGGAATAGGAATAATGATTCCTGCCCAACTTGCCTCAAGAATTATTACGAAGACGACGTGTGATGTAAATGCACTTTGAAAGTGTCTAGTGGCTATTGAGTTCCCAATACTTTAAAAGAGAGAAATAGGGGTAGAAAGCCTTTCTAGGTTAAGGTGAAATGATGCAATTCAACTCTCTGATCCTGTGCTTTTCCATACATTTCTCGTGGACACTGGGAAAAGGATATGCTGCCTTTTGCTTTGAATCACAAATACTGTGCATTAATTGGAGTTTACTTGTGGAAAAGCATTTGTGGGATGAGTTTGTAGAGTGTAGAATGGAGGGTGTGTATGTTTGAGGTAGGGTGAGTACAAGTTGTTTGATCCATTATTAGTTTAATTCTCATTTTTAATTGGTTTTAATTTAGTGTTTTGTCTGAAGTGATGATCTACATTCACAAAATTTTATGGATGGCTCTTTAGGGAAAAAGGAACCTGCACTTGGATACATTTGAATGTACATCTTGATTTCTCAGTTCTCTCGGAAATATGGAGGCCTGCTATATCTTGCATTGTGGACTAGTAGATTATAAGATCATCAAATATAGAAACTAAAAGTGACATTATAATTAACTGGCCCAGAGGGCTAGAGGAAGCAAATGAACAAACAAAAAACTTTAAGGCAAAAATTGGGCATTCATTCAGTATATTTTCATTCATTCAGTGAATATTTTTGAGTACCTATTTTGTCCCAAGCCTTGAGCTAGGTGCTAAGGGCACCAAGATCAAAGACCCAGTGCCTGCCTGTAAGAAGGTCATGGTCCAGAGAGGAGATAGGCATTAAACAAGTAGTGTTCACTGTGCTCCTTGCCAAGTCTGGCTGATGGGAGGATAAGAGGGATGATCAACAGCAAATAGGAACTGTCCTAAGATTGCCTGGGAGTGGGGGTGGGGCTGTGAGGAAAGGCTAACTATTTCCTATCTCTTCATCTAGAAAAATAAAATACAACTAGACTCCTAAGAGATCACCTTTCATTGCCTGTGCCGTCGGGACCCCTTTTCCTTTTCAGTTCCATGCAAACCCATGACCCTAGATGCCGAAGATCTATTTTTTACCATCATCTTTCTTACTGTTATTATTTATGACGGTCATTGTTTTAACTGCTCCAAGGAGATAATTGCCTTAGTTGCTAAGGCAACCCAACATATTGGGTATAAGAGCAGCCAGCAGAAAGGGTTTGCCAAATTGCAGGGCTGGGTGGGAGGTGTGGGGTGGGAGAGCAAGGGAGCTCAGCTGTGGAGCTTGAAAATAGCCATGTTCAAATTATCTCTGCATTTCTTCCACTGAGGAGCGTGAAGCCACTTGGAATCCGGTGCCTGCCAACTCCTCACCCACCCCTGACGCTTCCTATTTTCAACCCAGCCAGTGCACTCCCTCACTAACCCTCAGTGCTCAGCCGAGAGAGCTTTCTTGGGTTCCAGTTCCCAGACTCACAACTCCTATTCTGTCTGCTGCTACTCAGCCCTGGAAATGTTCTTGCCCTGTATTTCTGGCCTCTAAGGATGGAGGTGGAGGGGGGTGCAGCATGCACAGATGTGTCTGTAGACTCCCGTCTGGGCAGTGCACATTACCCATTTCAAACAGACCATAATCCCTGGTGGTCTTGCTCAAGTCTTGTCTTCTTTCTAACTTGGAGAACTATAGGCAGATGACAATGACCATTTACATTTTAATTTTTGAAGACTGAAACATCTTGGGGGATCAACCTTGCTGTCTCCATTAAATAGGTAAACTAAAGCCAAGAGAGGAGAGTTATGCAGACAAAGCAATGCAGCAAAAGTGGGTGATCTCAGCCCCGCACTCCGGTCTCCTGACTTTCACACTCAGCCCTTATCAGTGCCATTAGCTTTGCTCCTTGGCTACTGACCATCTCAGTCTGAGGTCTTCTGGGAGATTTTGCTCTGGTTTCATGTCCTCTAGTTAGCCCCTTTTTTGTCTCCTGGCCCTGGTCCTTATGCCAAGATGGGGTGGCAGAGAGGATGCTGGGGCAGGAGGATGCGGAGCACAAAAGTATAGCTCATTGGCTGGCATTGCTTTTCATGATTTGACCATCCAGAAGCAGCTATTGCCATGAAAGAAGATAATGGCAGGAGAAAAGGCAAGATGACAAAGGAATCCCTACCAGAAGATTTGGGAGGTTGTTACTGACTTATTTCAGAAAGTCTTCTTTCTTCTCTTTTTTTCCTGTTCACCAAGTACGCATTAGCCCCAGGATGTCTGTGGGGAGGGCCAGCCTGCCTCTGTGTCCTTAGCAACCTGCAGGGTGTCTCCCTAAGTATGTCCCAGGGCCCTCTGCTAGAGCTCTGCCTCAGAGTTGATCTATCTGAACAGGTTAAATAAACAGGTCTGTGTTTGGGTTAATTATCACTGGTTCTGTTGCTCTCCATTACTGCTCCATCCGGGACTCTGGCCAAGGAGCAGATGGGAGAGGCTGCATCATCACCCCTGCCTCCTCATTGTGTCTGGCTCTCCCTCCTTCTCTCTCTCTCTCTCTCTCTCTCCCCCCCTGTCCCGTTACCCCTTTCTGTCTCACTCCCTTCCTCCTTCCCTTCCTGCCTGCCTCTCTCTTCCTCCCTCCTTCTCTTATTCTCCACCTTCCTCCCTTTCTCTCTCTCCCCTCTTCCCTCTCCTAGCCCTGCTTCCCTGCCTTCCCTTCCCCCTCCCTATTTTTGCTCTTTCTCTCTCTCTCTCTTTCTCTTTTTGGCTGAGCAAATAGGCCAGATGGTGGTGAGGGGAACAGACAACAAGTGAGGCATGGCATATGGGGAGCTTGTTTAATTTCGGCTCCTGTAGGGAAGTAGATTGGAGGAGGTGAGCTACAAAAGCAGAAAATGGAAAGGGGAAGGGTAAGAAAAAAAAAAAAAGAAAAGAAAAACAACAACAACAACTGACCCTTCCAAGGGGGAAATTGGATTCAATTTACTATTGTTGGCCAGTAGAAGCAGTTGAGAATGAACTGAATCGAAAGTAGAAAGTGCCCTTTTTGAATTTCAAAGGTACAGCACGCCCCCAACCCCCAACCTACAACAGACCTCACTTGTACCAGCTCCATATTGCCCAAGGATCTGGTTCTGGGAGAAGGGTCTGCCAGGGGCAGTGGGCATGGGCAGAGTTTCTTATACAACATGGGATATGGCTGTGTGTTGGTGGATCAATTCCAGGAGAGAGAGGAAAAAGAAAATAGCTCTGTGGCTAAAATTAGGGGTCAAGGGAAGACTAGCCCCCATTTAACCTACCTCTTTTTTTCTACTAGTTGTCTGACTTGGTTTGATGCACCTTTTGTTTCGATTTTATTCTGCTCTACCCATGGGCAGCTGCCCAACGTAGCCACACCTCACTCTGCTGCCATTGTCTGCTCCCTTTGCATACTTGGAAAAGTGCAGGCAGGATCTCGGAGAAGTGAGTGTAAAGATGTCACCGAATGGCCCTCTAGCAGAAGCCTTTTGTTTTCAACCAAAATGTATTTAACCTTCATGGTGACTGCCAAGAATGTCAAATTTAAGGCTACATTAGCTGGAGTTTCTGGAGAGATTCTGGCCACATATAATGGCACATGCCTTGGTCTCACTGGTGTGCCATTCCCACAGATCAACGAAATACTGCCTGCTACACCCCTGAACATTTCCACTCTGCCATTGCTGGCGAACCCCCACTCTCAGAGAGCAGGTGGATTTCTGACATCCAGGAAAAGCTGTGACCCAGTGCAGCGTTGAGTCTCAGGCTCCTGGGTCTCTGGGGACTGGAAGAGACCAGAAGCCTTAACAATTACCCTAGGAAAGGAGAATACAATCCAGGCTCATCTGCTGGAGCTGCACGCCTGCTCCCCCCTTCCCTGCAGGGGCCTCCCCAGCTCCACCAGGCAACCCGTTGTTCTGCAGCTGATAACCGGATTAGGCAGCAGAATGGGGCAGATGAGTACCCTGAGGGGCCCTGCCTGGGAACAGGGGCTCCCTGGCCTGGCGTGAGGGCTGCCACTGTCAACACCCTAAGCCGCTGCCTCCTGCAGGGCATTTGCATGTGTGTGCGCCCTACTGTACGCGCCCAAGAGCCAGTGGGAAATGCCGGCGGTGGCAGTTCACACGGGGCACTGCTGCACAAAGCCTCAAGGCCAAGCGGCACGGTGGCCCTGGCTGGCGAATGTCGCGCACCCAGTCTCTCGCAGCAGCGCCTGGCGCGACGACTGCTGGAAGCCGAGCCAAACGCAGTCTTTGCATGAGTGTGGCCCTGGCTGTGGGAGCCGAAGTACAGCCACCACGCGCGCCGGAGCGCAGGGAGAGTCGCCTGCATCGTCCAACCCTCCTCTTAAAAAAAAAACAAAACAAAACAAAAAAAAAAAACGCTTTCTTCGTGCTTGCTTTCAGTGGCAGGCCGGCGGTTTGATCTCCCCTGAATGCTGTCCCCTCATTCGAGGCTTCGATTCTGAGAAGATTCAGGGCATTGTCCAGGGTGGCGGGATGTCGGATTGATTTCGGGGCCTTTGTGTGGACGTGGGGCTCCTGAATGAAGCTGTTATGCGCGTCTGGGGCTGGCGGGCAGGCTGTCCGGCTGCAAGCTGGGCCTCCCTTTGTTGTGGGGGCCTCATTGAGCCCACGGAAGAGGCTCATTTCAGCGTGATTTACTACCACCCAAACACCAGCTGTCTGTTGTGCTGCGGCTGCTGCGACGCCCTGCCCGGCCCCCTTTTGGGTAGAATCTCTTCTCCTTGTGAAGCTCTCAGAGCCCCCACCCCTTTCTTTAAATGCTTAAGGTAGATTTATAATCATTCGTGTATATTCATATTATATACTTGTGTATGTACACCTAGGTATGTATATACACACATACACGTACACCCATGTGTATTCTTTTGGTGTGTTTCTTTTTAATAGAGGGCCCTGAGCTGAGGTAGGGAGCAGGTGGAAAAACGCTGCGGGGCTAGGGGCTGATGACGAAGATCGCAGCCTCAGTTCTGTCCTTGATTCATTGTGTGACCTTGGGTCAGTCACTTGATGTCTCAAAGACCCAGTTTCTTCACCAGAAAAAAATAAGAGCATTATTTTTGATAGAAGGAAGGCATGCCTGTATTTCTTGAAATATTACAGTATTTCAAAGCTATGACAAAAATAGAAAAGAGAGTGTCCTATTACTCTCTAACAATTTTGTAAAGCATTATTCAGTGAAAAATACAGCCAGAAGCAACAGGAAACGAGCTTGTGCTCAACCTTGCCAGGCACTGGGGAGGCAGGGTTCAGACTCTGTCTTGTCCTGAGGATCTCAAAATGGAGAGTCAATAAGGAGACTAGGGCCATGGAGCCTTGGAAGTGCTAAGTGAGCATCAAAGGAGGGAGCGGGAGGAAGCCTTGGAGGGAGAAGGGCCATCAGGAAAGGCTCCTGGAGGAGGTGGTGCAGGATTGTTTTGATGTTCAAGGTAGTTGGTAAGAGGCGGGGTGAGCAAAATTATTTCATAGAACTTGAGTGTCCAGTGTAGTGGTGACCATCCCTTCTCTGGCACCCTTCCTTGATCTGGAAGGCACACACACACCCAGGAGTGAAGAGAGAGCTTGAATTGGGGCAGGGAGATGTGGTCAAATATGCAGGGTAGAGGGGTCACTCTGCCACTCTGCCATTTCTGTTGGGATGTCTTGAAGGTGTCTATGTTGTCAGTCAGGCAGATGACCATTTAGAAGGTGGCTGTAATAGTTCAAGCAAGAATAGTGATTAAAATATGGGGCGTCATAGGAGAGATGACAGAGGTGGAAAGGGAAGACATTTATGTAGTGGGACTGCCTTTGAGAATCATTGGATGTAAGGAGTTGGAGAGAAAGGAGTGGATCTGTAATGATGCCCACATTTCTGTAAAATAGGATACATGATAGTACAATACTCATAGCATTGCTAGCTTGGCACATAATAAGCACTCAATAAGTGATGGTGATAAATAATCATGATGAATATTACTGTGTTTTTTAGGTGATCCAGTGAGTGGTTGCCTTCAGGCCATGTTCCAAAATGGGGAATACAGGAAAAAGAACATATTTTTTAAGGGGGAGGTGGTAAGAAAAGTAGGATGAT
Source organism: Gorilla gorilla gorilla (assembly GCF_029281585.2). Taxonomy (NCBI): domain Eukaryota; kingdom Metazoa; phylum Chordata; class Mammalia; order Primates; family Hominidae; genus Gorilla; species Gorilla gorilla. Next base: position 73,973,726 of record NC_073241.2, read on the forward strand.
ATGTTTTGAACAGAATCAAGTTCACACAGGGGTTATCAAATGTGATATTTGGGGAGTGGCGTCTGAGTTGGAATATCTCTTTGTTCCCCCATAATGTTTAGCTTAGTGCTCAGAACATGCAAGGCATTTAATAGATGTTTGATGAACTTGTGGATTAATGTATATTCTGACTCTTAACAATCAGGAACTATCAGTTTAGAAATAATCATTTATTCCTCACATATTAAGGGAGTGGCAATTAATATCATGCATGGGACACAGTAAAGAACAAGCGGGTGGGGTCTGTGCCAACATGGAGTCTGTGGTCTGGTATGGCCGTGAGGACAATAGGAAAGCTACATGCACATGTGATTGGAGACGATTCTGCATATTGTTTCTGAGTGTGTAAGCACTGTCTTCAGGTAAAGGTGAGGAACAGGTAGGGTGTGCTATGGATGCATATGGCACCTAAGTTATATTGAACCAGCCTCATGTTTTTATATAGTGTGTGATGGCCAGAGATAGACCTTGGCCCAACAGTTAGTCACATGCCAGCCCCAGCCTTGGTTGCTGTTTAATGCTGTGCTGCAAGCACTTAGGGAAGCTGCATGTGAATGGAGGTTCCTGGTGACTCCAGCATCAATCATATCTACTCTGAGGCTTCTACAGGTGATGACCAGGTCTCCAAGGCCCTGCTTCTTCCCCATGCATCCTTTCAGGGATACCTTCATGACCCCCAGGGGTTTTGCTCTTGGTTCTCCTTCATGTGGGTTAACAATCTCATGAGCTTTTTAAAGTTTATATTTAGAACAACTATAGGCTCACACTTCTGGGACCTGCTCCAGGAGGTGTTACAGTAAGGACTAGAGTCATTCAGCATCCCAGGAAAAGGGAACTGAAAAGAGCATTAGAAATCCTCAGAAGAAAAAAAAAATTCTCCTTTTATTAAGAGTGAAAATAATTCTAGAAAGGAGAGGTGCTGGCCCAGGCCACACACCTCGAGAATGGCAGGGAGGAGCTTTAACCCAGACATCCTGGCCTCCCAATCCAGAGCTTGCTCTACTTTTTATGCACTGCTCCACATTGCTGTGCATGTGTGAGATTAAGTACGCTGATGCCTCTGTCTGTTTCCTGCATTTCCCATGAGAAATATGAAAGTCAGTATTTTACAATATGCAGTCTGTGTAACTCAGTTATTCAGAATGTTAAGAGGTGTTAGAGGTCAAAAAAATTCTCTGAGCAAGAAACATTGGGAAACAACTGGTTCAACAAAGCTAATCTGATGTCTTTGCAGTAGGATGTCTCAAAGCCTTTAATGTTAAGAAGCATCACAGATCTTCAAGTGTGGTTGAGTTTATGTTGTTTCACAAATTTATTAGGTCACAAGCTGATATCTAGGAGATCAGCTATCCCTAGACTGCACTCCTAGTTCTGATTCTTGTGTAGAGACAGCCTCCCTGGCAGAGAGCATAGGTCAGGTTGTATTTGTAAAGATGCTGCATGGATCTATGCTTCTGCCTTGGGAGGCTGAGTGGGGTGGGGAGGCTGGCAGTACCCTGACTGCACTGGAGTACAGGACTCTGGAGAAGGAAGCATCCTGAAACACCAACTCCATTGAGTGTCACTCCTCCTGCTCCCCTCCCACTAGAGGAAGAAATGGAGGGAAAGATAGAAGAAAGGAAGGAAGGATGGAAAGGATGGAAAGGAAGCATGGGAAGGAAGGAAGGAAGGAAGCCGTTTCACTGCTCTCAAGGATCCTCATGCCCTAACAAGAAGTAGGGGTGCAAATATATTTCTCAGAGTTAGTATCAAAGATGATCTCTCTGTTTCCTATTTACTTAGGAAGAAATGTTTAGACATGTAGGCCTAGAGAGGCAAAGAAAATAAGGAGAGCAAACAAGAACATTGGTTTACTTTTCCAGAGGAGGAAGAGGAGAGCACACAAGCATGGGGAAGAGCAGAACATGATAGTTTTATCAGCTTCAGTCTCACTGCTTTTCCTAACAAAACTTCAGGACGATTCCTGATCGTGGTCAAACTTCAAGTAGCTCAAGAGGTCATGCTTTATGCAGTGGGTCAGTTGATATCATGAACTCAATCCAAGACTGCTTGAGATGCCCCTTGAAAGGAGGGTTGTGCGTGTGCAGGCACCATGTGCGTGCTTGTGCATGCACATCCCAGGAGCAATGCAGGTAAAGGGAATAGTGTCCACTTAGCTTCTGTCTCATTGGCTTGGTATTTCTGGACCTCAGATCCAGACATAAAGATCAGTCTCAGATAAGCAGCTTTTGGCAACTTAGATTGTGTCTGTTATTTATTGGGAAATGCAGGATGGATCATGCAACGAGACATATTTGCACATTCTCTGTGGGGATGTGGCAGGACACACAAGTTGACTCGCAGACAGGTGAAGAGAGGTGGTAAGCAAAAGTCTCCCAGGGGCTGCTGCAGAACACTCTGCTGGCTGTCTGCATCATTTCTACTCTGTTGTAATCTCTATGACCACAGAGGCTTGCCTGCTTGTCAGCAGAGTGATTTCTGGGGTAGTTATGAGAGGGGCAAGCTTAAGGGGAGGCATTAATGCACATTGTCTACAAAGAGCAGCAACTTAGGATCTCCAAGCCTTCTTCCCCCTTTCCATCACTCAAAGCAACACTCTCCCAAGGCAGATGCATAATCATACTTATGACCTCCTCTGCAGCACTTATAAGATATCATCCTTTAGTTCTGTTACATTCTTTACCCCTTGTTGGGGAGTTAATAATTGGACCCATTTTATAAAAGAGAAAGTGAGGCGCAGAGATGCAAGTGATACTCTGGCCTTCAGAGAGAAAAATTACAGTGGAACCAGAGTGTGCCTCCAATTCTAGAATTCTAGAATATTGTGGGAGAGAAGGGACCAAGGATGAAGCTCCCTCATCACTGGACACACTCAAGTCTGGCTGCTTTCTGCCTGTGCCATTCTTTTTTGGGAGAAAGGCAACAATTAGGAAACCCAGACCCTGGGAGATGGAGCTTTTCCCTGGATTCCAGGGAAGCAATTTCTTCTTTTAGCAAGAAAGTATGAAGGACTGATACTGTGCACAGCATCTTTGCTAGGCAAGTGAGAGAAAATTGATCTGCAACATGTGGGTCCTTTTCTAAAAGAGCTTGCGGTTTGTTGCATACAGACATACATATGAAAATTAAAATACCATCTCTCACCAAATCTAAGATATCATAAACTACAAGACAGTTTCAAAGAAGTTAGAAGTAAAAAATTGTGCATCCTATAATCATGGGATATGGTAGTAACACAAAAGGTACATAAAAATGAAAGTTAATTATCCAGAGTTGTTACAGCCATATGTGTTCATTCACTTGTTGTTTTCTGACTTCTCTGATATGCCAATGCATGGTGAAGCATCCAATGAGTGGTACTGACAGTTGTTGCTTTGAGCTAACAATGAAGAAGGATGCCTGGGTGGGAGCAGGGTGGGATAGAAAGTGAAGGACTCATAAATGATGCAAGATTGAGTTAAGGCTTGAAGAACAGGAAAGATTTCAAGTGGGAAGGCAGGAGGGAGGTGTGACGGGGAATGTCTAGCTCTGGGCTTAATTGCCAAAGAGGACTTCGGAGAAACTGGTTTATTCATAGGAGAAGTAAAATACTGGTGTATTAGTCAACTTGGGCTGCTATAACAAAATATCATAGACTGGCTGGCTTTAACAACAGACATGTGTTTCCCACAGTTCTGGAGGTTGGGAAGTCTACATTCAAGGTGGCAGTAGATAGATTCAGTTCCTGGTGAAGGCCCTCTTTCTGGTTTGTGGATGGCTGCCTTCTAGCTATAGCCTCACAGGGCAGAGAGGGGAAGCTCTGCTGTTTCTTCATTTTCTTATAAAAACACTAACCCTATTATGAGGGCTCTACCCTCCTGACCTCATCTACACCCAGTTACCTCCCAAAGGCCCCACCTCCTAATATCATCACACTGGGGGTTAGGGTGTTAACATGAATTTTGGGGGAGACACAAACATCTGTCCATAACAATTGGGAACCAATTTAAATTAGATTTGGGTTCTGGAACTTAAATCATTGGACAAACTTGGGAGATGTTTTAGGGTCCAAGTATGGCAGTCATCCGATGGATGTTTTGAAGGCATATGGCCACCTGAGTTGGCATTTAATCACGCCAGACACCACCAGACTTCTTCCGGGTTTCCTGTCTCCATTTCGTTGCTCTTTCAGAGTTCTGCTTTGTAGAGAATATAAGGGAAGGGAAGACATGACCCCTGCTCTCAATAGGCTTAGCTAGGTCATAAAAAATACCAAGTTATGAAAGATTTTAAGAACAAAACTAGCTAAGATGCAAAGTGTGTAGGGTACTGACAGTCTGTGTTATAAATATAAAAAGATAGGAGACCACTGTGGGCCAGTTGAGTAGGACGTGGCTTTTTGGGGCAAGTGAGATTTGTGCTGGGCCTTGAGGTTATGGGCTGTGGTTATGATGAGGCTGATGGAGTGGGAAGCAGTATGAGCAAACTTAAGTGCACAAGGGTCAGCATGGTATTTGGGGGTCATGGAGAGGTGTGGACAGAAGAGCATTATTTTAGCACTTACCTATCTCCTGCAGGACATGGCAAAGTAAAGTTTTTTGTTTGTTTGTTTTTATGGAATGTGTAGACAGTGAAAAGGGTAGGCAAGAGAGGAGAAAGAAGCAGGAAGGTAAGGGAGAGTTAAACATGCTTTCCACATCAGCCTCACCCTTCTGTTCCCCACAGCTAGCCACTGCTAGTCTAGGAGAACAGTTCACAAACTCACATTCTTTAGCTGGAAGACCTTCACAGCTTACCTAGCGACAAGATTTTGAGAGAGTTTGAGAGATAGAGCAGAGAGCTGGAAGGTAAGAAAGTAGATGAGAGAGGTTATCAGATCAGCAAGGGCAAGGAGTTCCTAATTTGATTTGTGTCCATTCTTTACTTTCCATGCCCCTTTCTCTTTTTCTACCACTATTTGACAACGAATCATATGGAACTTGTGGTTTCTATTTTTATTACTATTTATAGTTATTTGCAGGTTTTATTGTTATTTGATTTATCCTTTATTTGTCATTTTGTTTCTTGCAATTTCATTCATATCTTTTCTCTTTTGTTGTAATGCCAGAAACTTGAAAGGAGGAACTATGCTTTTTCGTATTTCTCAAAGTGTAAACAGTTTTCTTTTTCTTAGTAAATCCTTAATAAAGGTAACTTCAATACATTTGGAAACCAGGCAGGCATATTAGTCTTCTCAGGCTGCTATAACAATGTACCATAGACTGAGTGCCTTAAAAAATAGACATAAATTTTTCACAGTTCTGGTAGCTAGGAAGTCCAAGATCAGGGTGCTGGCCAATTCACTTCTTGGTGAGGGCTCTCTTCCTGGCTTACAGGCAGTTGCCTTCTCATTGTGTCCTCACATGGTGGAGACTTTCTCTTCCTCGTCTTATAAAGCCACTAATTCTTTCTCTAAAGGCTTCACTAACCTTTATTAGCCATCTCACCTTGACTACCTCTCAAAGGTACCATCTCCTTTCAACATATGGATTTCAACATACGGATTCTGGAAGAACACAGTGAAGTCTATAGAAGCAGGATACAACATTTAAATACAGGGAAAAAATAAAAAATATGGAAGAAGTGAAAGAACAATCCACGTTTGTATATTTAATTTTTATGTATTCAATGAATTACCCTCCCAATCCAGGTGATTTACCAATTATAGAGTGAGACACTACAGGACTCCAGTGGTTCTTGAATGATTGATCATTACATTGATTGGTGGTCAGTGCTGGGATGAGCCCAGGACTATCTTCTTCATGAACAGAGAACCTAGATAGCTGTCTGTGGGTCTTGAGGTAGAAAGTATATATGTCATGGTTAGAGACCTAGTCAAGCAACAGGAACACTTCGAGGAATGTGGCAGTTCTTGGGGAATGACCTAAATGAAGTGCTGGTGGGTATTGAAATCTTTAGTTGAGTAGGGAAATGTGCAGCATGTTTTTGCACTCCAGCAGCGACAACTGTGGACTTGACTGATTATCAATTGCTGTCTCTATGTCATCTAAAGAAATGAGTTCTAAAGAAATGAGTATACTGGACAAATTTTATATATTTTATATGTTACTTTAAGGGACATGTGGTATGATGAGAACTCTTGTGTAACTGACTGGGGGCTCAAAAACAGAAAAATACTTAATAAAATCTCACATTTACAAAGAAGGTTTGTAGGAAATAAGATGGAGAAGTGGAGACAGCATAGAGTTATCACTGACTGGTCCATGGGGCCTTTGACCTAGGTTCCAAGATCATTGTCAATAGTCATAAGTGGCCTTCAGGTTCTCCTCTAACCTTCTGGAATTGGATGCCCAATTTTGTATGTATGTGCATTTAAGTGTTTTCTTGGAAGAGCCTACAACATTCTTCAAATTCTCAAGATGGTCTGTGACCCAGAAAAGTTAGAAATTACTACTGATTCCAGCTTCTCAAATCTACAGATGAGGAAACCAAGACTTAGAGAGGATTAGTAACTTTCTCAAAGCTACTGAAAGCTGGGACAATTATGGTTTTTTTATGTTACATTGCTATATTCTCTCTACTGTTCCTCTCTGAAAGATCAAGAGGTCACTTTGCTTGTAGATTATTTCCAAAACCCTACAGAGAAAGATGAGCTACTAAAGAGATTATAGATCAGTTTCCTGCCAGAACCTCTAATCCACTGAGGCTGCTCTTGCGTTGGGACCAATTTGAACCCACCATGGGTTCATCACAGAAGAATGGGGATTTTGTGCAACGAATCATAAAACCCCAGAACAATAATCCGGACAGATCCTAGGAGGCTGGTGTGAGAATACTCCTTCATCCGTGGGAAACATCATTTTAAGGAGCCTGGCCCCCAGGTGTCCTAAGCATAGGAACTAGAGACATAGCCTGGGTTACTTAATGTCATAGAAATGCCTTTGCCTAACCTTTGACAGACTTGTGTATTAGAAGTAGTGCTACCTAAACAAATAATAGAAATACACCATTATGGAGCCTTTCTAGGCCATTGCTTCAGTCTCCCACACCCAAGGAAATTCATTTCTCAAGTTCTTGACGTATGGGCATTGGCCACCCTATCCCATGCCTGCCGAGACCATGAATGACCCAGACAGAAATGCTTTAGGTGAGCATGAGTTTCATGTTGGAGGTACGGAATGTTGACATGGGTGGAAATCAAGTCAAGTGTCTAGGGAAAGAATAGTGGAACACTAAAGGTGGTGTGTGGTGGACCAGTGACAGCAGGGTGAGGGAGGAAGGAAAAAGACTGAATCATAGTCGTGAATGGGAAGGAAGTCAGGAATCTGGAAGAGACAAGGTGAAGAAGGATGGCATAACTCTTGGGGCATAGTTGAAGCCATCTCACCTAATTCTGGCAAAGTCTGGTTAGAGTTGGCTGTTCGAAGGTAGCTTGACATCTGGCTACCTACCATTTGTAGACAGCTCAAACTCATGCAAAGTTATTTCTAATATTGCACTGTAATACTCTCTCCTTGCATTCACCATAGATCGCCTCTGTTCAGTTTCTTAAAAACCCTACAAACCAGTTCTATCCTCTGTTCTATGAGACAGCTTCCCCAGTATTTGAAAATGACTTGGATGCAGTGCCTTAGGCCTCTCTGTCTTAATCTGTTTCCCAATCACTCTGCAGGTTTTTCCTAGTAACCCTTCTTAAGTGAGAGCTACTCTCTTTATGCATGTCATATTTAAATATACCTTAAATATGAATAAAATAGAACCTATTCCTCCAGATGTAGAACACAGTGAGACTTCTGTAGGGCACTTTATGTAGGGTCCTAGTCTTCTTAGGTTGTGTTTATGAGAACTTAAACCTCAGTAGTTTCATCAATGCTAAGTTGATTTTGGATTGGCATCCCAGAATGTGGAGATTATTTCAAATTTGATGTAGTTTGTCCATCATTTTGGTTATTTCTATTTTGTATCATCAGTGGATTTGAATTTTTTTTAAATGTCTTAGATGACATCATAGAATAGGCCAGGGTTAAGTTTAAAAGTCAGGAGCATTCTTATAGAGAAGTCCCTTTATGTCTGTGGTCTTGGCCTCTTAAAATAAGTACCACACACTCATATTAACACATGAGACCATATAGATACCCAGTCAAGAGAATGGAGCTTCATCTCAAGAATTTATCTAAAGTGCTTAATAAATTATTTAGACTCTGTCACCCACACCAATGTGGACTTTGTCACTCTGGTTCTCTTTGGCTCTCTGTCTACTGGACTTGCATCTCACCTTCATGCATCTGTTGCTGGGCTTGATGATGAATTCTGTTTACACTTAAAATCCTCTCTCAGGAATGAGTCTGGAATTTAGTATACCCAAAGCCCCAACATAGTGGGTCCAAGACACTCCTTCAGCCTAGTGCTCTTGGGAGAGAATAATCAATAGGTTGGTATTGATTTGCTAATCATTATTCTGTCCTGGCATTTTGACCAAATTTCTGGAATCTGTCTCCAAACTATCTTATGCCCTTAACTCACTGAAAGATATGAACTACTAACTTGTTTCTAACCCTTTGTAGGTTACTAAAACTTCAGACCCATTTCACACTTTGTAAAATGAAGGATCTTGGACAAAACAGCTTTTCAGAAAATGTTTTCCAAAATGAAATGTTGTTAGATTAAAAAATGAGAAGGGAGGAAATTCAGTGATTAAAAAAGTTTTACAAATGCTTGTGTGATGGTTAATATTAGGTGTCAACTTGATTGGATTGAGGGATGCCCAGATGGCTGGTGAAACATTGTTTCTGGGCATGTCTGAGGGTGTTTCCAGAGGATATTGAGACATGAGTCCGTGGACTGAGAGGAAGACTCACTGTAAATGTGAGGCATCATCCAATTAGCTGGGAGTGGGCTAGGACAAGGTAGGAGGAGGAAGAGAGATACTCAGCTCCCTCTTGTTTTCTCTCTTCGCAGTGGGACACCTTTTTTTTTTTTTTCTTCCTCCTGCCCTTAGACATCAAACTCCAGGTTTGTAGGCTTTTGGACTCTGGAACTTACAGCAGCCTCCTGAGTGTTCCCAGGCCTTAGGCTTCAGGCTAGGGGACGCACTATTGGCTTCTCTGGTTCTGAGGCTTTTGGACTTGGACTGAGCCTCTTTGGGAGCCACACTACTAGTTCCCTGGGAGACATGCTTGTGGCTCCTCTGGTTTTCCAGCTTGCAGACAATCTCTCTTGGGACTTCGTGTTTGTAATCATGTGAGCCAATTCCCCCTTAATAAGTTCCATTTTATATATATCCCATTTGTCCTGTCTCTCTGGAAGATCCTAACCAATACAGCTTGGTTAAAAAAAGTTAAACAGGGTACTCACTCTGTGGTTCTTCTGTGTACATCTTAATAAAATTTGTGTTCCTTTTCTCCAATTAAAAAACAAAATTGGCCGGGCGCGGTGGCTCACACCTGTAATCCCAGCACTTTGGGAGGCCGAGACAGGCGGATCACGAGGTCAGGAGATCAAGACCATCCTGGCTAACATGGTGAAACCCCGTCTCTACTAAAAATACAAAAAACATTAGCTGGCCTTGGTGGCACATGCCTGCAGTCCCAGCTACTCCGGAGGCTGAGGAGGGGGAATCACTTGAACCCTGGAGGCAGAGGTTGCACTGAGCTGAAATCGTGCCACCGTACTCCAGCCTGGGTGGCAGAGTAAGACTCCATGTCAAAAAAAAAAAAAAGAAAAATGAAGTTAAACAGTTTTCATTATAAAGCGTTTCTCAGGGTCTTCCACATGCTAATGTTGCTAATGTGCCTCGTGAGTCTCCACATGTGAGAAGTGCTATGCGGTTTTTCCCGAACTTTATTTGATCATGGAACACTTTCAAGTAGGACACATTTTTCCCTGGCACCGCTTTTGAGAAACACTGAACTAGTTGGTTTCTCACAGAGCCTTCTGGGATCACAGTGCTGTCAAGTACATCCTTCACTCAGAGAGCCCAGGGCTGGACGCAAAGGGCAGATTGCTGCCCAGCCACAAGCCAGGCTCCAGGGCACACGGGGAGTGCTTGTCCTTCTGCTGTAATGACCACCATGAGGAGGGTGCCTCCTGACCACACCAGACATTGAAGAATGGAAGCAATTCTTTGGATGTGTCTCTCACACCACCCCTTTCCCTTCTCTTCCCTCCCCTCCTCAGCATTCAGGGCTTCTGCCTTGCTAAGCTCATTAACCTCCTTAATGATGTAGTATCTTTTTTCATATAAACCTCTGTCCTTAAAATTTGCCATTCTCAGTGCTTCCCAGGAGGAGAGCTTGCTCTCCTGGGCTGCTCTGTGAATTGGAACTTGGCACCCCTCTATGTGGGGAGAATAAATGGCATGCTGTCTCTGGGGTGAGGACATGCTTAGGAGAGCACCAGGGAACAGTTTTGTGGATTTCTTGATTTTTCAAAATGACATTACTGGTTCACAAATGTGGCATTTTGGTGCCCTGCAGATGGATACTCTAAATTTATTTGACAAAAGGCAGATTTAGCATTTTAAATTCTTTTTTTTTGGTAGGGGAGAACGGCTGTATAATTTAGTTCACGTATCTGACTCCTCAGCCATCCAAGATAAGATACAGTTGTTAGGATGAGCCCCTGTGATATTGTTAACAGCATCAGGTGATTTAGGGCAGTGGGGAAGGTTGGAGATTATTTCCAAAATCCCTTCAGTGGCCACTCCCCCTCTGCCCTGAATTTGGCTTTAAGGCCAAGATTGGTCTCTCTGATCATTTTTGTCAGTGAAAAATGTATGATCTGAATTAAATACGCTTAGCCTCCATTAGTGGTTTACCAACTATCTGTGTGGTCCATATAACAGCTCTACCCCTGCTGGGAATAGCAAGCATGGCATTCTGTAGAGCCTGCCTCACTGCTAATGCTCGCTGACTAGACAGGATCAATCCGCACTAGCCACCTATAGCCAAGGATGCATGAACACACGCATACACTTATATATGCCTGAATTTGAGTGCTCTGTATCCCCTGCCAGCCTCCATTGCAGTTAACTGGATTGCATTATTGTAAGGTCTAAAGAACATTATGTTAGTAGCAATAGTGAACATTTACTCAACACTTGCTATGTGCCATTCTACTGTGTGCGTCATCTATACTATCTTATTTAATCTTCCTAACAAATCTGACGGAAATATTTAGCAGATAATGAAATTGGAGATTTAGAGAGATTAAACGACTTGTCTCAATTTCACACCACCGAGATTTAATCCTGACTCCTGAGTCCAGACTCTTAAGAACTCTGTTTGAAAGTATTATAGGAAGCAATGCATAAATAACGCAGTGCTGTGTTATTAATCAAGTAACATTAATTTGTTGCTAAACCTATCACAATTCAAAATGTGTCAAAGGATAATAATGAGGAAAGTCTAAGTCCCAAGACATCTCAGGTACATCATTTATGTTTGTTAGAGAGATGTGTTTCTGACCGTTCCATTTCTGGTTGGAGATGAGTCTCTTATACATTGTCTCAGAGAGTACTAAGGTTGAGGAGGGGTGGAGGACTCTCTTATCAGGAGGGAGAACAGGGAAAGCCCAGCTTCCATCCGTCCCATCTATTATCCATGTAGCGTCCAGCTCTAATTTTGCCACTGATGCAGGGAGAGGTTAGTCTGGACATAGATTACTGAGGCAGCCGCTGATGTCAGGACACCCCAGAGCTCAGAGACTGAGAGTACACACACACTCCTGAGCTTTAGCCAAATTAAGAAGTTTGATCAAATAAATCTGTTCTTAGATCATTTTCTTTACTAATTGGCACTTTCCTTGGAGCAAATAAAACAGCTGAGAATAGATCTCAGGACCTAAATCTTGAGACTCCAGAAGTCACAGAGCTGAAAGAATTTTTTTTTTTTTTTGAGACGGAGTCTTGCTCTGTTGCCCGGGCTGGAGTGCAGTGGTGCCATCTCAGCTCACTGCAAGCTCCGCCTCCCGGGTTCAGGACATTCTCCTGCCCCAGCCTCCCGAGTAGCTGGGACTACAGGGGCCCGCCACCACGCCCGGCTAATTTTTTGTATTTTTAGTAAAGAGGGGGTTTCACTGTGTTAGCCAGGATGGTCTCGATCTCCTGACCTCGTGATCCACCTGCCTTGGCCTCCCAAAGTGCTGGGATTACAGGCGTGAGCCACCGCGCCCGGCCTGAAAGGTTTTTAAAAAGATCTTGCTGCTGATTTCATAAATCACATCAATGAACAATTGCATGTCCTTGACAATCTAGTTCTCCTGACTGCCTCTTTTTCTTTCCTGGTTTGATCATTAGGATGGTCTTGTGAGAAATGACGGACCTGGATTCCCACCTATGTTTTCCACATCAGAAAATACCAACTTAGATTAAGGAGCATTTCTTCCATTGTCCATTGATGGAAAAGCCCCCCATGTGTCCCTGGGATGCCTGCAGGGACCACCACAGATGCTGTATGTGTGTGATGCTGGCCCATGGTCTACACCCAAACTCTCTTCAAAACTAGTCTCTCTAAATAACACGTTTCTCCATGAGAAAATCTAAATGTGGGCTCTTCCAAATTGGAGAACCATCATTTTTATTCCCTTAGTTCATAATTGGTGAGTCAGTTTTTTTGTGATGTGGCAAGGGGACAATATTTCAGTTATCAAAATGTGCTGCTGTGGGGGTTAGATGTGCTTTTACAGGGCATGGGATGGTGGCAGCCTCTCGATTTTACCCATAGTGGTCCATGAGCCGTGAGCACTGTCTTCCTGTTTTATATCAGGAGGTATGTTTTCAATCAGCAGACCTTTATGGCTCTGCAGTTGCCCCCAAGAATTGTGGCGTCTGCGAAGCTTTCCTGCGAAGGTGATACGTTCAACATGTAAAGCATAATCCCTCCCTGAAACCTTAAATTATCTAAACTGAAAGAACTTTCCGGGTCTAACTGGCTTTTCTCAGTGAGGTGGATTGTTTTCATTTGCTTCATTTCTCCTCTTTTGGCCTTTGAGCTGACTCTTGTCAGTTTCGTTCCTATTTAAAGTTAGTTTCACCTTTCAGTTCCCTCCTCCATCTTAGCCTTACAGAGTTTCAGTTCCCCAAACAGTGTGTGTGGGGTGAGGTGGGGAGAGAAGCTTTATAATTCAGTCTAAAATAAAAAGATTTCCCTGAAATATCACAAAGATATTGGACAATGAGAGAAAGGCAATTTGATTGAAGAACTAATCTAGCACATTTTATGATGTTAGGCAAGTCACTCATGGCAAATCTTTGAGCCTCACATTCCTGTGCTGTATGCAATGGCTTTAAACTGGATTTTAGTTCTCAATTCTGGCTGCATGTTGGAATCACTAGGAAATTTTAAAAGCAGCAACCAAAAAACTCCAAAAAACTGACGTCTGCGTCCTATCCTGTACCAATTAAACCAGAAAATCAAGAGATGATTTTTAGGCATTGGTATTTCTTTCAAGCTCCCCAGGTGATTTGTATGTGTGGCCAGGTTGGGAACTTCTGGCCTGCATGCTTGCAGAGAACCTGGGCTCCTTCTCAGCTGAGCATTGTCAGGAGTTGTGGTGGTGGAGACTCTTGTTACAATAGCTGTAACAGTACTAGGGTAATACATGTCCCTGACTGGTGGTTCCATTTCCTATCAGACCTTTGCTTAGCTTGGTAAACACTGTTGCTGAAACAGACCTTGTTTTAAAGGTGGCCATATAGAATATTTTCACCTTTAACTTCTCACTACTTCCTTGTTGAGATAGAGGCCTCCTCTCATCAGGTCTCAGAAATCTCTCTCTGGATGGGGAAGGGAGGAAGCTGGTTTACGTGGGTGCACTGCAGAGGCCTGAAATGTGTCTGTACTTGAAGATGCTCAGCTTAACCTATAAATTATCAGCCAGGACCTGTATAGAAGCCCAGTTCTGCCTTGGTTACCCAAGATCTCAATGCAGCAGTGGCCAGCAAAAGCCAAATCTGAAATCTTGGTCAACTGACCTTATTTCTGTCATCAAAGGAAGGAGTGAGGCTTTGACTGAAGCCCAGTGCATTTTATTACCTTTAAGTTTAAATGCTTATTCAGAACCATTCTGGCTGACACACCTCCTCTTTCCTTTTCCTTCTCTCTTCTCTCTAGCCCCTGCCAATCCAAACATGACAGAAGCACAAAATCAAATTCAAATTTCAAGTGTAGTATGCGATAACAATACATTTTTCAGTTATTTTGCAATCACTAGACCTAGAATTTGATTTTTTTTAATAAGACGTGTATGGAAATAGAGGTGTATATACTGTTTTTTAACTCACAGTAAAATATATTTAAATAGCATCGAATGGTGATTTCCACCATGCCGTCTTCAGTTTGAGAAATAAAGGACATACAAAAAGAAGGGAGGAATCTCAAATAAGATTTAAGTTATGTTTATGATATCAAAGACATTTCAATCCTTTGCATATGGCTGGTTAATGTGACATAGTATCTGTTGCCCATAATGTCTTTCATATTGAAATGATTATAAAAATGGTTACAACATTTGTATCTACTGTGTACCAGAGATTCACTTAGAACTTTTACATTGAGGTCATCTTTAATTCTCACCACAAAATCAGCCGTGCTACTTTATTTATTTTTAAAGCAAGTTTTATTTATTTTTTAAAAATTTATAATTGACATAATAATTTTGCGTATTTCTAGGGTATAATGTGGGTTTTCAATGGATATATATGTAGTGTAATGATCAAATTGAGGTAATTACCATATACATTACATTAAACATTTATCATTTCTGGTGACAGCATTCAAAATTTTCTTTTCTAGCTATCTTGAACTATACACTTCATTGTTATTTGCTATCATCACCCTACAGTGTAATAGAACACCACAACTTATTCTTTCTGTCTGACTATAACTTTGTACCAATTGGCCAACCTTTACTGGTCCCCTCTCCCACATTTTAATTTTACTGATAAGTAAAACTAAACAAAAACTGAGGGTTAGCAAGCTTACAAAGCTTGCCCAGGGTCATACATGATAGATCATAGCACAGCTAGATCAGTCCATGTTGATCCTAACATTCTTTACAGCACCCTACTAATCCTGAAGAATTGACTACAGTTCCTTATCAAGAGAATGTCCTCTTGAGTAAGGACAGCCATAGATTACAGTGCTCTTATTGGATCTATGTTGTTATGTCAGTGTATTTCTTAAGACAACCTAGTATGTTTTTGTTAGAGATTTATGCCATGCACATATTGCTTTTGAATGGACCTTTGGTAATCATTGTTGTATATGAGCCTCGTGATAACCAAAGGAAGTAGGCAGAACAATTGTTTTTCTTTCCTTTTTCCTGCTAAGGGGAGAAAATCAAGGCAAGGAGAAATCAATTGCCTTGTTTATAGGTTTTTTGATGTCCGAGCCAGGGCCTGGACTCAGGCCTTCTGACTCCTGCTCCAGTGGTCCTTCCATGACTTGTGACTCATGGTAGGTCTTTGTGCATGACCTGGCCCCATTGTTGTACCCTGGCTGACCCTGGCCATCTAAATGCACAGAGGGTGCTATATTAGGACCATTATGTAATGAACTGGGCCAGCTGGCCAGACTGGTCTTTCAAGGTTTACCTCTCACTTGGCCAATTCACAGTTCTACTAAGCTTCTAAACACTTTTTTTTTTCTTTTTCCCGCTTCAGGCTTTCCTGACTTCTTTTCCCACTTCTGGAGTGCTCTCTCTGGAGTTATCACTCTAGCAAATTCTTCCAGTTCTTTAGGCCCAGCCCAGAACACACCTCTTCAGGAGCTCTTCCTTGACAGCAGCCTGTTCTTGGTATTACCCTAGGCCCTGAGTTCTTAAGATATTGTTATCTGGACTGTACAACCCATTAAGCAAGTAGCACATATAGGTTTAAATTTTGTTCAGATCTTCAAGTACATGTAAAGCTAGAGGTATTTATCCATTCTTTTCTGTGTGCCAGGTATGGAGGTAGAGGTGGGAGTGGTGCTAGCATAGTTCAAAGCATGCAGTGCTTAGAACAGATAACCATTGACTTGTCTCTTGTTTACTATATAGTATTATCTCAATGGTTGACAGGGTATATTGTGAAGCAGAAAGGGAAGATGTAATTATTTTTCAAACAGATATGGGTCAAGAGTTTCCCATTGAGGCTGGGAATGTGGGAGTGGTACCCAGGGAAGGAAAGGCAATGCAAGACCATGTCTGGGGTGAAAAAGCCAAGTCCTTCAAAGCATATTTAACAGTTCTGTCACCATCAATGATTAGCATTGGCAGAAAAAGGAACAGCCATTTCTAAAGTGAATCTAAGTGTCAGAATTTAAAGGTCCTGAACTGAACTCGACTATTGACTTGCTTTTAGCACTTAAGTTATATCATTCTTTTTATGAGTTATTCATTCATTCTCTAAATAGAAACAGAGTATTTATTTGGTGTAAGGCATGGTGTCAAGTATTACATAGAATAAAGACTTGGTAAAGATTTAGTGCCTGTCATCCAAAAGATATCATTAGCAGGAGGCAAACACTAATATGTATATAATAAGTGCTATATGAGCAGCACAAAGACAAGGGAGAAATTATTCTAGACTTTGAAGAGACCTCATTTACAGAAGTCTTCACTGATGAATTTAACTGGGCCTAAAAATTAAATAGAGATAGGGAGGGAAGCATGCCAGTCCATAAGTAAAACATCATTCCAGGTGTTGAGGGAACAATGAGTAACTACAGAGGCTGGAGTAAATAGTTGAAGTTATGAAATAGTAGGTCATAGAAGACGTTAAATGCAAGGTCATGGAAGTCAAACTTTGATGGGCAGAGGGGATATGTTAATGGTACAAACCAATGTGGCATAGAATCGAAAGAAATCATTCAAATTCGTGTCCCGGTGTCTTCACCTCTACAATAAGAAAAGGTAAACTGATCACTCCCTCTAGGCTTCCTGGCATGTGGTGAGAAACAGAGAGGCAATTGACATCAAGGTGTTTGCGTGTCTGGTGAAAGGAAGGACCACCAGCTACAGCATGGAGCTGGGTTGTTTGCAGTTGATGTTTACTGTATTGACTCTCTAAACTCCCACTGTGCACATTTTGGAAACTCAAGAGAGATAGTAAATGGCAATGGTCATTTAAAACTATGAAACGCTTTCTCCAGTACTCTTCTAATTATGCTGAAAGCCAAAATTTAAATAATCTTTGGAGAGATATCCCTACGCTTCTGATAACATTAATTACTGACTGACCTCGCAGTCTCATTTGACATATTAATCCTTTCCTCCTTTTTAAAATATGTTTCCCTTGGCTTCTGGGACACTGCTCTTTATTCTCTCCATAGCTCACTGGTTGTTCCTTTTCTGAATCCTTTGCTGGTCACTCTTTATCTCCCTGACCTCTGAACATTGGAGTGCCTCAGGGCTCAGTCCTCCACCCTCTTCTCTTCTCTGTCCTTTCTCATGGCATTAAATATCATTTACACACATAGAACACCAAATGTTTATCTATACCCTGGACCTAACAGCTGGACTCCAAACTAATATCCATTCTGTTTTCCACATAGTAGCTAGAGTAATGATTTAAAACATCAGTCAAATTAGGATGCTCCTGTGCTCCAAACCCTCCCATGGCTCCCCATTTCATTTCGTGCAAAAGTGAACTCTTGGCAATGGCCTACGGAGTCCTGCGTGACCTGGTCCGTTAGCTGTTGGCCTTGTTTCACTGTGTTCCACCTTACTGAATACTCTAAACCAAAATCTACCTCAAGCACTTGGCTTTTGCCATTTCTTCTGCCTGTAAGATTCTCCCCCAGACACCTGCAGTACTTGCCCCTGATTCCTCTGCTTATGTATCCATTCATTATCCATGATGTTTCTCCTGACTATCCTGTAAAAAGTCACAGATCTCTCTCCTTCTAACTGCCTCTGTTGTTGTTGTTGTTGGCTGTCCTCCTTCTTCTTCTTCTTCCTTCTTCCTTCTTCTTTCTTTGTT
This sequence comes from Gorilla gorilla gorilla, assembly GCF_029281585.2. NCBI lineage: Eukaryota > Metazoa > Chordata > Mammalia > Primates > Hominidae > Gorilla > Gorilla gorilla. The sequence continues at coordinate 73,991,706 of NC_073241.2, forward strand.
CTTCTTCTTCTTTCTTCTTCTTCTTCCTGGCAGAACCTTGCTCTGTCACCCAGGCTGGAGTGCAGTGGCGCGATCTCGGCTCATTGCAAGCTCCTCCTCCTGGGTTCAAGCAATTCTCCTGCCTCAGCCTCCTGATTAGCTGGGACTTACAGGCACCTGCCACCACGCCTGGCTAATTTTTTGTATTTTTAGTAGAGATGGGGTTTCACCATGTTAGTGAGGATGGCCTCGCTCCCTGACCTCGTGATCTGACTGCCTTGGCCTCCCAAAGTGCTGGGATTACAGGTGTGAGCCACCGCGCCCGGCCATCTCTGTTCTTCTTAACCTGCCTTATTTTTAGCATTTATCTGTAAATGCATACTACATATTTTACTTGCTTATTTGTTTATTACCTGCCATGCTGTGCTAGAGTGGAAGCTTTTTGAGGGCAGGGACTTTGCTCTGCTCACATTGTGTCCTTGTGCCTGGAACATAGTGCCTGGCACAGAGTGCATGTTCAACAAATATTTGTAAAATGATTTGTGAAGTAATCCCCTCTCAAAATAGAACTCAGAAGAGACAGTCAGGGTTAGGATCTAGCCCAGGATGAACTTTGTTAAAGGCCACAGCAAAGGAAAGCCCTTAAGTTGGAAGCCTTGGGTTGAGACCAGGTTTTGCCGCAGGTTTTGCTCCGTTTTACGAAATTCACCTAGAGCTCACAAACCACACTTTCCTTGTGTGTTGAATGGGTGCTGATATCTTACCTATAAGATAGAAGTAAAGATCAATTGAGTAGGTAGATGTACCTTTCCCTCTGTAGGAAAAAAAAAAAACAGATTTGGTTCCTCTTCTTTCCTTGCAGAAGGAAAGAAGTTGTCCCGTTGATTTTGTTTCTCTCTCTTTGGAACAAGACAGCGACACAAGGGTTTTGTTGTTATTGTTGTTTCCAGCTTTAAGCAGGCATTTTGTGGGTGGATATGAAGGCATTTGGTTTTATTTTGGTGATGGTTTCTAATTTTATCTTCTCTTGTTTATGTAGGTTTTTTGTTTTGTTTTAGTGTGATAAATGGCCAGCAACTTCTCCGAGCCCTGTGGAAATGGTATCCAGGCTACGGAATAATTATTTAGTGAATGGCGGATCCAGTTTATGTTGGCACAGATCAAATTAATCATTATTAATCATGCCCCAATGACAGTAACCTCATCCCTTGCAGAAGTGCTATTCTTTATTAAGCAGTAATAGCTGTGAGGAATGACTGAGCTCTACTCCGGTTACACTCTACTATGCCTTTCCCTATTTCTCAGCAGGAGGGAGAGCAACACACATCCAGAGTGAAAAGAAAAGGAAGAATTAAAAACAAACAAGCACCCATGAAGCATCTCCCTCTTCCTACTACCTATGACGAGAACTCAAGTTCCAGCATAAGAAAAGAAAAGGGGCTTTGCGGTATGCTGCCCCTCAAAAGGAACAGAATAAATGATTATAATAGTAATTAGAGTTATACTTAAGGAAGTGGTGTTTATTAGCCAGCCTGTAGTAGGACTAAATCCACAGGCTTCCTCACCTAGTTCCTCTGCCAGTGCTTGGATCTTGAGAGTTGCAATCTCTAAGCTTTTTAAACTCACTTCTATCTGAAAGGTACTTCCCATTCTGGGGTGTGTGTGTGTGGAATTGCTTCCAAGAACAAGATAAGCTCTTTGCCTAGGGAAAGTTGGTAAAGGAGGCTTACTGTTCAGTTTCAGTCCACATTGAAATACAGGACATATGGAAAATAGAGCATGATACATGGTCAGGCAGTGGACAACAGGTCGTGGGGCTTGGCTTCAGTTCTGGTTGTGTGACCTTAGGAAAGCTCTTAACTTCTTGTAGTCTTGATTTTTCACATCTGTAAATTGGAATGATGATATGGAACATTATTTAGCCTTAAAAAGGAAGGAAATTTGAATGCATGCTACAACATGGATGAGACTTGAGGACATTATATGAAGTGAAATGAGAACAAAAGAACAAACACTGTACAATTCCATCTATACGAGTATCTAGAGTAGTCACATTTATAGAGACAGAATAGAATAGTGGTTTCAGGGGGTGGGTGATAGAAGGGAAGGAGGGGTTCTTCTTTTAATGTATATAGACTTCCAGTTTTGCACAATGAAAAGAGTTCTGTGGATGGATGGTGGTGATGGTTGCGTAACAATGTGAATGTACTTAATACTACTGATTATACACTTAAAAGTGGTTGAAAATGAGCCATGGGTGGTAGTGGGTGCCTGTAGTCACAGCTACTTATGAGGCTGAGGCAGGAGGATTAGTTGAGCTCAAAGTTCAAGGCCAACCAAGGCAACATAGCAAGACCCTGTCTCTGAAAAAAAAAAAAGTGATTAAGATGATAAATTTTATGTTATGTGTATTTTATGCAATTTCAAAAATGTAAAATGAAATGGTAATAATCTCTAAAAACTTATATCTTTGAGTATGGATCTATTATAGTCCCTCAGAGTGCTGGGGAATAAAGTGATGAGATCACTGGAGGGCAATCTGTAAGACCCCATGAAGGCCTGTCCCACGGAAGGGGGAGAATTTCCTTTCATTGTGGTTTCACAGAGCAAATTTAGAAACAATAGGTAGGAGTGACAGGAAGAAAAACTTTGTATCAACTTAAGAAAATTTGTATTTGCAAATAAAAATTTAAAAAGGCTGTCCAAGAGGAATGAGCTCCCACAGGAAGTAGTCATCTCCCTCTCCTGGGGATGTCCAAGCACAGATGATGCGGTCATCTGCATGGCCATTGTCCTCCTTCCCAAGGTTCTACAGTCCTTTATTCCTTTCCCTTCTTACTAGTGTGAGTGTTTTCTTTCATTCCCCAAAATAATGGCATCCATTACTACAAAGAAAAACACAATCCTGCAGCTATTAAGGACTCCACAGGTTACGTGGGAGTAAATTGAGTTATCTGGGCACAGACCAACTTATTAGAAAACTATTCTCAGAGGAGTCACCACCTGTGACTTGGGTCTTGAACTTAAAAGTTTCTAGTTCAGCAAAGGAAAGGATGTCAGCAAATTCAACTCACCAAATTGGTATTCAGCTTAGGAACTCCTTACCTCCTTAAGATGGTTATATGATATATTTGTAAAAAAAGGATTAAACAGGTTAGTAAATTGCATTAAATGTGATATGCATTATTAGCTTCATGTTTGTGATTAGGGTCAACATAGGCCACCACCATACCATCTGCAGCATTATAATCCTGGGGGAGATGTATGCTGTTTGATATCATGTGAAAATTATGTTATTCTTATGTCTTTAAATGTTTGACATCATCACTTATTTACAGCGTAGATAGTAAGTGGGAATAAAACGAAATAGACATTTCATAGAGTCTTTCTCAAACAAGCCTTTGATATACTCGTTTTCTCAGCACCCAATCTTCTGCCCCAAAGTTAGGAAGCTGATAAAGGATAGTCCATTTTGAAACAGTGTCCTGAGAACTATTGGTAGGATGAACATTGGAAGCCCATAGCATCCTGTGACTGCCTCTATCACATTACTTGTTCTAATGGTTAGAAAATTCTGATGACTTTTCTTTCCCGTAATAGACTGAGCTCCTTGGAATCAAGATTCCTGTCTCTTTCACTTTGGTGTCTCTGTGTAGGAGCACAGTAGGGGCACCTGTTGTTAGTAATGTAAGATCTTGTAGAGTCTGGGCTGGTGGTCTTTAAGGTGTGATTTGGGAGGTTTTGATGCTTCAAAGTCCAATGTTGATTGCCAAGAGATTGTTAAGTGAGAGGAATCTGTTCTTCTGACCCCACTCTAACCATACAAGCTCTGCTTTTCATTTATGTTACATATTGGGATCTCCAGTGAAGTTTTCTCTAAAAATATTTTGAAAGACACATACACAGATACTTAAAACCTTAGTAAATGCTTTCATGGTGTATGTGTGTGTGTGTGTGTGTGTGTGTGTGTGTGTGTGTGTGGTATGTGTCTGGTATGTATGTCGTGTGTGGCAGAGCTTAGGATAAGGTGTAAATGTTTTCAGATTTCTTTATTCAGTTTAATTCTTCAATTAATGTTTCTCCGCTTTTGGAGGAATTGGGTTGGTTACAATACAAGTTGTTCCATTAAGGATCTGTCAAGACTAGCTGAGGATTTTGTTCATATTCACCAAGATTTTTGGTGATTACCGGGTGTTTTGTTCTTTTCCTTCTAAAAGGATTTGAGCTTCCCATTAGTGGATTTATACTGATCATTGCTTAACCATATCAGACAATGAATTACACAAGAAACCTACAATTCCTGAATTGTTGCAAACCTCATAAAGTATATACGGAGATCTGTTTCACTAAAGACTTTGTTATTTTGACAGTTGCCCTTGGTTGCTCAAGAAAACCTCCTGGAAATCCTCATAAGAAGACAAAGACTGCTTGCTCTGCAGTTGTTTTCTGTATACCCACAGTGGGTGATAGAGTGGAATATGGGCAGATAGACTCTTTTGTCTCTGCAACAGCCCTGTGAAGAGAGTTGGACAGTGGGACCTGTTGGGTATAACATACCTGCTTGTGGTTTTTCTTCAGTAACAGAGGTGGGAGGTACACTAAAATGGCAGGGAAGAGAGGAGAAAAAAACAAGGTGAAGGGTCAGCTAACTGCTCAGGGCTGAGCCAAGGAGGCTGGAGAGGGTGCTGGGGCTTGCTTTTGGTTTGGTGGTTGGTCTAGAAAAGGAACTCTCATCTACAATGAATTCAAGGGGCCCAGCAGTTGGACTTTCCATGGGAATCTGGTTAGAGACTTTCTACTTAACACATGTCCCTTTTTACGTCTTGATGCCATTTTTTATTTCTTTCCATGGTAGCTCAACCTCGGGAAGCTTTGGACTTAGCCTGAAACAAGTCTTTACTCTTTAGTATTGGTTCTAACAAATGCAAGTCCCTTGGGAGCAAAAGGTTCAAAATACAAAAGTCCTGATATTTTTTTCAGACCACAAGAAGTTCCTTTCAGAATGTGCTGTTTATCTCTGCTCTTACTGAATGATGATTTCTTAGGACTGTGTCCATTAAAAGATACCTATTTAGATTGCCTTGGCTTAAGCCAAGTTCTCCAATACATTCTGATTGTCTAAATTCATTCTTCTTTTCTTCTATGTTAGGTGCATTTCAGGGTCCAGAAGTGAGTATTGAGAGTGTATTTCTGTATCTACTTGTTGAGAATGGAGGGTAGAGAATTCAAAGCTTTATTCTTTCCCATAACTATTCTTATAAGGAAATCAAATACAAACAAAAAAGGAATTCACATGCACAACCACTATTATGCTATATAGAAGTTCATGAAGTGCCACCTTTCTGTGGCCATGGAGGGAAAAGGCAGAGTCTTGCTGACATCTTCAGCCACTCACATACATATCCTGCTGTGCTGAGGGTCATCTTTTAGCATCGAGACCGACAGCACCTGTGTACCCATGTGCCATCTAGTCCATGTACATGAAGGCACACCAGCTGCTGTGTGGCCTCACAAAGACAATTGCAGAAATCCTCAAATTCTCACTCTCAACCGAACCATCTAAAGAAAGCCCTAGGCTGTCCCTGACTCCTAGTGGATCCTGAAATTCTTTCAAAAGGAAGAGGAAAACGCTGCTTTCCATTTCCTCTTTCCCCTCCTCCCAGCTCTTTTGAGAAATCAAACACAGAATGCAAATTCTACAGGAGAGATAATACTGATTTCTATTCAAACTGAAATATTAATGACTGATAACTGATATGTTAATGAGAAGAGTTTCTGTGGAAGCAATTGAAAAGAGAATAAGGACCCTATGGCTAGCATGTTTGGATGAGAGAGAGCATAGAGCCATAAGTAAGATGTGCTGAGTATTGGCTGGGTGCCTGGAAGAAAACAGCACCTCCTTGGTTTGCCTGAGGCTGATCCTGGGTGAGATGGTGGGTTAATGTCCTTACTTCCGTGGCTCTTGGCTCTTGATCAGTTAGACATCAAACATCTTCCAAGTTCACCTCCTTTATTTGGTTTATTTTTAACCTATTTTATCTATTTTCACCTTTGATTTATCCTTTTAGTCTAGAATTTTGGTATTTTTGAAGTGTCCTTGGGATATGCAGTGGATTCGTGTTTTCATCTATTGCACTTGGATGTTTCATGACAAATATTTCACCCTGTTTTTGTTTTTGTTTTCGCACTTGCCAGAGCAAAACATTTTTCAGCCTTAATTGTTCAGGAACAGCCCACAAAAGATTTAGCGCCATTCCTTTAAAAGTCTTCAATTGTAGGTGATAACTATACAGATGTCTGGGAGCTCAGTAAACCAAATCTTATCAGAAAGTGTGGGAGGCATTATGCACTAGAATGTAGAGTCAGATATTTCCTGACAGTAGGGTGGTAGCAAGAAAAGTTGGATTCGAGAAGGCATTCTTCGAATCAGAGAATGCCTGAGAACAGAAGGTGGAGGTGTGACTCCAGACCCAGGATTGTCACCGGAAGGCAATATAGAGAACTATGTGGCCCTTAGAATGAGGGTTCTGGGTCATGTGAGGTTCATCATGGCCATCACAGTGGCCTGCTGCATATTGAGCTGCCCACTCTAGACTATTGATTTCACCTTGCAGGGAGGCCAATACCATGATCTCTGATAGCCTATGTCACTCATTTTCAGCCTGCTGTTGGGGTTGCTGGCTGCACCAGAATTACCTGGGAATTTTTCATAAATACAGATTCCCAGGACCCACTCCAGATCCACTGATTCAGAACTTCTGAGGGTGAAACTTTAGGATCTACTAGGAGTTAGGGACAGTCTAGAGCATTCTTTGGATGGTAGGATTGAGAGTGAGAATTCTGGGACTTCTACAATTAAGTGTCTTTGTGAGCCCCCACAGAGGCTGGTGTGGTTTCGTCTACCTGATCTAGATGGTGCATGGGTGCACAGGTGGTGTCAGGTCCCGTTACTGAAAGAGGACCCTCAGCAGAGTTTCTGAGGGTGAAACTGTTAGATGAGCAGCTAACATAACAAGCACAATGAGAATAGGCAGAGAGCTCATCCAAGAGACCCTGCAAAGGGGCCAGGCCCAGACCATCCATCCAGTGGTTTCTCTTTAACTGCTTTGGGCTCTGCAAAAGGACATTTTTTATGTAAGTCCCTAAGACAGAGTTGGGATCCCCACAGAACTAGACACAGGGTCAGAGACACCCACGGTGAGGAGGACATGTGGATGCCATTGATCTCGGGCCTCCCTTGGGCTCAGAGGGACCATGTTATGCCTGGGAAAGAGCAGAAGGTGGAGGCGGTGTTGTGCCCTGAATTCTCATCAGCATGCAGCCCTTTCCACTCTTATCAAAATCAACGTGGGTATTTCCTGCTCACAGGCCCCTGGAGGTGCAGCAAGAACAGAGGCTGGCTGGGAAGGGAATGGAGGAGAAACTCTGTATTGTAGATTCAATATCAGCTCCATGATTTCCCCCACAAGGGATAAATATTGTGCTTTGCAGCTTATATGATGGAACAGACTTCCTATGTGTACGATTCCAGGAAGAGAGTTAATAAAACCTCTTGATACCTTGCCTCCCCGGCTGCATTTATTTGTCTAGCAGTGAGGCTGTGTGCTGTTCATACAGTACTGGTGTTAGGTTGACATTTGTTTTGACCTTTAAACTTTATGCTTCCTCCTTCCCCATCCTCTCCCCCGCCCCAGCCTCCCCACCTCCTGTTGTTCCTCAGCATGTGAGTTTGATCTTCTGTGACCTGGGCTTTTCCAAAGGTTGACTCTCCTGGGTTTGGATTGGGCGGGGTGCAGGCTTTTCCTCTTTTCTTTGCTCAAGGGTCATCGTGTGACTGTAAAATTATTGTCTGGCAGCAGTGCGAGCGCCATTTCACATGTGGGGAGTGTGTAGAGTTTTGTTTTTTCTTTAAATAAGAAAAAGGAAAGAAAACACCTCGAGGACCCACATCTGCCTGGAGAGCACAGGGCTGGGCCTCCTGCACTGGCTGGAGAACGCATCCCCTCCTTTGGAGTCCTGCCCTGGCCCAGCAGGGACTGGGAACCGCATCCCTGGGAATGCTGGTGCCCGTCAGGGAGAGGAACATTCTTGGCTCTGAGGCTTCTTCAGATCCTGGGGGTATTTTCATAAGAGCGTAACCCCAGGGCTAAAGGAAAATTCCACTCTTCAGCAGTGTGATGCGTCTGTTTTTGGTCATCCTCCCAAGTAATTATGTGCCGTGCTTAAGCTTTGAGCTTTGCACTTGGACTGAACTGGTTTGAATCCAGCTCCACTAGATACTACCAGATAACCTTACCCAGGTTTCTAAATGTTTCTGCACCTCAGTTTTCTCATCTGTTTAATGGGATTCGTGGGGAACATTCTGAGAATTAAATATAGTAATCAATATAGAAATTCCTGGAATAATGCCTGGCAGAGTGTAGACCCTCAAAACATGTTAGATCTTAATATGATTCCTCCTTAAGCATCTTCTACCTGAAAGAATCCTTTATTCTATTCATATTTTCATAATTCAGTTGGATTTTTGGAGGTATGAACTGTGCCTTTTTGTATAGAAATATCTAGCAAAGGTAATTTGGTCTCTAAATTCCTTTTACTTTCTTGGTATTCATTGAAGACCAAAGACGCTTTGTTCATGTGGATCCTTGAATGGATTGTTGCTGCTTACCTTATCTTCCTCTCCCACCTACTCCTATTGAATAAGGGTTCATAATTATCCATCTAAAACCTACAGTAATTAAAAAAAATAAACGTATAGACCGTCCATAGAGGAAGCATAGCATATACGCTAAGGTGCCCTAGACCTCTGCACTATTGATTAGTGGGCGTGCACACTTTTCCTCTCCTGAGATCCTGTGCTGTGAGTGATCTTCCTGGAACTGAGGGATGGCCATGGAGGGAGTGCTCTGTGGCTTTGACACCTACCAGTGGGCCTTAGTTACAGACATGGCCCCAAAGGAATCATAGCAAGCTTGGCTCACAGACAAGCACAAGGAAAGCAGGTAAAGAGGAACCCCAGGAGACACTGCAGAGCTGACTCCAGAGAACTGTGGGGTCTGCTGGGCACCTCCCTCCCCTCTCCTTCACAACAGAGCACTGAAGTTATGTTTTTAACACATTTTTGCAATGTCAATAGAAACAAACTGTCTTCTTGCTCCTAGAATATAGAGAAGTGGTAGTGGGATATTAGAGTTCCACTCTTCAAGTGTGTATTCCCAACTGATGGAAAATAAAACCCAAACCAAAACAAACAAACAAGTAAACAAAAACCCAGTCTAACCACTGGGGGCCTGCAGAATATCTCAGGCTAGCTGAAGAGAATGTGATAAAAGTAGGTTCATACTTTAGGTTCCAAGTATTAATCTCAACCAGCCTCTCTCTCTCTCTCTCTCTCTCTCTCTCTCTCTCTCTCTCTCTCTCTGTCTGTCTCTCTCTCTCTCTCTGTGTGTGTGTGTGTGTGTGTGTGTGTGTGTGTGTGTGTGTGTGTGTCTTTCTTCCCCCTCTCTGAGTGTATGTCCTTTTTTGGCATGGCAAGGTGAGGTAAAAGGCATAGCTCCTAGGTGACATGTTAACATACTTCTAGTTTCCTACCACAACCACTTATAGGTGCCTGGGGACAACATGGCCATTCAATCAGATTGAAAACAAAAGTTTGAGCCAGTGGTAGATTATAGTTATTGAGGACAATGTGCGAAAGAGGAAGGGAGGCCCAAGATTTATACACCAATTCCTCCTAGAAATTTGTTTGGTTTACTATGAGCTGACCCTGTGACTTTGAAGATTTTAATCTTAAAATTAGGACAGGTTTTACTACCTCTTTTGATGTAGGCATGGATCCCAGCACAGTCAGGGGAGTCTCAGTCAGAGTGAGGGGCGAAGCCATAGAAAATTGTTCCATCTGAGGAACTTTATTGAAACATACATTTCTGACCTTGATCCTTGGAAGTACCCTTCAGGAGAGAGTATATGTGTTTGAGTGTGTATGTGTGTGTGTGTGTGTGTGTGTGTGGGTGTGAGTGTGGGGGTGTGTGGGTGTAGGAGGCTTAGATATATGCATCTTATAAAATAAATGCAAAGACATGCTGATGACCCATCTTGGATCTTTATCCCTCCTAGCATGAGCATCCTCTGATGGATCACTGCTATAGGTGGTGATCACAAGTAGGACGTGTAGACGAGACTGGCAAGAGTTGTCATGTAGAATGTGACTTGGCAGTAGATGATTTGTGGATAGGGTGCGAGCACATGGGATTATGAAAACTCAGAGTTGGAGGTCACTTGTGAGTAATCTAATCTAACTCTTCTATAGACACTCTGGAAAATATTCTTCAACCTCAGCCTGAAAATAGTTATACAGTCTGGAAGGGTCCTAGCCAGGATTTGAACCTGGGTCACCTGATCCCAGAGCACATACTGTCGACCCTCATCGAGACAAATGACTGTACCCTCTCAATTTGAGTGAGTTACAGGTCTCTAGGAGTTTAGCAATAGATTCCTGAGATTCTATGCTTTTACTTGGTGTTTTTTTTTTCTTTTTCTTTTTCCTTAGTCAGATCACTTCAAATTTGATATAATGCTTTGGAGCTAGGCTAATGGAAAGGTTCCTAGAGGTAAATTTAGAATTTTTTTTTAAACTTTCTTGAAAATGCTGATGAAAAGTATGAAAATGCTGATACCTTCAAATCAATGCACCTTGCGTTGCTACTAAAGGTCTCACCAGAAATCAAAACCTTTAGCCTGTGTCCTGGATCCTTTTTTCTTTAAATTGCTATTGGGGGTATAGTTTCATGGCTCATTGATTCAAAATATTTTTTGGTCAGTTACTTTATAGAGGCTCTGGGCAAGGTCCTACACTGACAAAGTTGAATTAGATGTTCTCCTTGTCCTCAAGGTGTCCACCATCTTCTGGGAGATACAGTTAACTCAGTCAACATGGATATTTCTATGTGATACCTGCAGTTAGCAGGATGTAGAAGATGCTACAGTAACATAGCCCGGGAAGGCAGGAAGGTTTCCAGGGAAGTAACATAAGGTTTATGAAGTCTAGAATCTTTTCTCTTTCTCACTGAGTTCCTGTAAGAATTCAGTACTTGAGTTCTGGCTACTTTTTTTTCTTTTTCTTTTTCCCTACCATCACTTCCTCCATAGTGTTGTTTTCAAGAAATGAATAAAATATAATTTTGTCTGCCTTACTTTCTAATTTGTTTTTTTTCTATAGTTTTTTGTTTTACTGCTTAATTCCTTCACTCAATTCAGGTGATTAGGATGGAGCGTACTTTTCATGTTTAGGTCAGTTTAGGAATTTCCAAGTGTAGAGAGCACCATTTTTTTTTTTTCGTTGTCCAACACTAAAAAACAGTGAGTCATAGAGACTGGATTTAGAATAACGAGATTAAAGACTACCTGAGCTGGAAGGGACCTTAAGGGCCGTGTCACTCATTGCCTGCATAGATCATAGATACATGATGGATTTGTGGTCCAGAGAAGCAGATCCCTGCTCAAGCCACTTTCTTTGCACTTTGATCTCTACATAAACTGTCCAAATGGGATCATGTTTTCTTTTCTGAATGGCCCTATCCTGTCTCTATCCCTTAATTGCCCTTCAGTGTTCAATGAACAGAGCCATTTTAACGTAATTGTAATTGACTTGTATTTCTCTCTCATCTCCTATGAAGTCCGGAGGTGTGGCTATCTGTGTGTAGCTGCCCTGGCAGGTGAGAGGGAGGGTATTATGAACAGGTACCCATACTGAAGGTACTGTGGACAGGCAGTTGAGGCCTGAATGTCAAGCAAGAAGCACTTTTCTTTAGGATACTTTCTCCCCTGGTATTTTCTTCCCCCCACCTTCTTCCAGGGCTCCACTGCGCACCCAACCCCTAGAGCTCATATTTTACTGTTCCTGATTGACATCAGGCTATAGAGCCCTCTCTTCGCTCCATAGCACAGCCCATATGGATGCCGATTTAAACCCAGGCTAGATTGTTTTTTTTCTAAAAGGCCAAAGAAAATATGATTTCAAAACCAGACAGAATCTCCTCTCATTTCATTTAGTGACACCGTGAGGTGGAACTGTCTGGATAAGACTCCATCTAGCAAGTTAGAAACTCCCCAAAAGCACAGGGACAGGAAATTTCATGGTAAATATTTAAGCTCCTGGGCTCCAGTGCAGTTGGAAAGTGTGTGTTAAGAAGCTTTCCTCTTTCCCTCTAATTCCCCGTATTCATCACTTGAGCTGTGCCATTTGGGCTTATCCTTTATGCCTAAAGAAGTCTTGCCTTTTAATCTTTTAGCCACAAAAAAATAGTAAAGAAATATAAAACACCTTAAATAATAAGCCCCAGGGAGATAATATCCTAGGAAATTTAGGGCTTAGGTGTTCCTATGGAGCACACATGTGTTCACAGATGCCCATCTCTGAGGCTGATCAGTTTAATAGAGGTTAATACTTCGTGTAGGATCAGCAGGGCTTGAGGTCTTGTCCTGGGCATTCTGCTCCTACTTTGTCGCTGGGTGACTCAGTTTCCACACTGGGAGAATAGGGAGAAGAGTTTTCCCTTAGGCTACCTCCCAGGAGGTGGAGAGGATTAACTCAGATGAGGAAGGCAGAGATGCTTTAGAGGCCAAAATGTGGGCAATAAAGTAAGGTAGGCCAGGTGTGGTGGCTCATGCCTGTAATCCCAGCATTTTGGGAGGCCAAGACAGGAGGATCCCTTGAAGCCAGAAGGTTGAGACCAACCTGCACAACATAGTGAGACCCCTGTGTCTACAAAAAATTAAAAAATTAGCTGGACATGGTGGTGTATACCTGTGGTCCCAGCTACTCGGGAGGCTGAGGCAGGAGGATCCCTTGAACCCAGGAATTTGAATCCAGCCTGGTCAACATAGCATAACTCCATCTCAAAAAAATAAAAGTTAAATTACTTGGCCACTATCTCACCATTCTAAGTGGCAGAACTGGGTTATACACTCAACTCAGTCTCTCTCTGAAACTCAGAGTCAATCCCTAGCACTTAGTAATCTCTCCATCAGCATTAACTGTTAGATTGTGGCTGTCATTTTGAATGTCACAGTTATGCATGCTCCTGTTGTGGACCTGACTGGTTCCTGGCCCGGCACCATTCCGCGTATGTCCTGGGGCTGCCATCCCCTCATCTGGTGGATAGAGTTGCACCTGTATATCTCTGGCTGTTCTGCTCACCCCTTCAGAGCAGACATCACCACCCTTTCCCCAGGCTTCTATGCAGGCAAACTGAGGACACAGGAGGTTCCTGGACACCCGTCAAGGAGGAAAGCAGGGATGCATGTTGCTCTGGGCTCCGTATCAGTTCATATTTGGCACTGCCTCTGTAGTCTGATAAAAACAGGCCAAAAGAGGAAATCCAAATTCAAAATCTGACTTTCACACAACTTCTGACAAGCTGAAATAGGCCCATTTTGGGGCCAATGATAAAAGTCTGATTTCTCAAGCACTTTATTTGTCTATTGGATCAGAATGGCACTGATTAGTACTTTCTGTGCAAAAGCAGAGACGGGGAGCCGCCTTCCCATTTCTGAACCCGACTGTTCTATTTACAATCTCTAAGCAAATTTCTGGAATTTCACTGACAGATTCCCTGGGGCATGAAAATCAAGCTTCTTGTGTGTGTGGATGGGCTGCGGGATGGGCTGGCGTGTTCTCTAAAGCGTCTTTATCTGCCTGGGCCCCCTCCCTCTCTTCTCCCTGAAAGAGCCAGTGCCAAGACGAGTTGTTTCATTTGGCTCAAGTCTGGAGGCATTGATACTGAGCTGGCCTTGTATGAAACCCACTTGCTGGTCCTGTTTGTCTGAGAGTCAAAAATGTAAGATCCTCTGGAGTAGAGAACAGTCCCTCCTTCCCATCCCCCTCTCATTCTCAGCCTAGGGGGACCTATTCTCAAAAACCTGGAGCTAGAGGGGGGTCACCTAATCACTCACCATTTTTTCTCTGAGTTTTATTCGGGGTATTTTGTAAACTTGGACTTAGCGTTAAGAAGTTCATCAAAAGCTTTATCAGTGAGGCTTTGATGTCACTTGCATAACATTTTCATAAAGAACTGTCAAGTACCAAATCCTACATATAGTTTATTTTTATCATCTGATTTTCTTTATCTCATTATGGTTTTTACTAAGAACACAAACAAACAAAAAGCCTCTGTTCTCCCTTTTCTGGGGTCAAAATGTAATTTTCTTAAGTTGGCCAATTCAGTGGTAAGGCACTAAACTTTTCCACTAAGTGACTCTTTTCTAGTACTCTTCAAAGATTCTACTTCAGTGTTTGGCCCCTTCCTTTTTTGCATCTGTTCCTGTCTCTTTCAGCTTAGCTCAGAGGAGGAGTGAGGAGCCTGCGGAAGGCTTCCATGGAGTGGAGAATTATGGAACTTGTCATTGTAGCCCAAGGGCTGGGGCAGACCAGGGATCTCTCCCCTGCAGCCCCTGCAGGAAACTGCCTGCCAAGGTCTATTTACTCAGCCCCAGAGCATTTAATCCTGCGCAGTGTGGGGTGGTGTCACTGGGTCAGAGCCTTCGAGCTGAGCAGCCGGGTGGAAGGAGAAGGATAAATGGCTGGTTAAAGCCTGAGGTGTTGGGTGGTCACTGAGCAATGGTTGGAGCAGCCTCTGGCCACCGCCGTGTGTTGATTTTGTAGTGAGATCATTACCTTTCCTGGGTTGTTAAATGCAGTTTAATCTTCCTTAAGACAGGACTGGACAATGTTGCTTTTGTGACTTCAGAGAGTCACTAGACAGGTTAGAGGAGGCTGGGTTTCCAGATTTCCACCAGGAGAAAATCACAGCCTTGTCAGAGAGGCAGGGTATGTGTGATGCTTCTGTTTTCTTCTCATATACACTGCATCATCATCTTCAGAGCCCTGCACTTGGTGCGGGTATTGGAAGGCTGAGGACCATGCATTGAGCCCTCACAAAATTGCTTAGAGCTAGAGAATACTTGCCTCTGATAGAGCATAGTACTCTCTCCAAACCAGCAGTAGACGTTTTAGGAGTGCAAGAAACACATGTCATGCAGTACAGATGTCAACATATATAAACTGCCTCAGCATGTATGAGGTTCCTTTTGTGGCTAGGGTGAGTCTTGCAGTTTCTTTTTCTTTTATAACAATAATGGCCTGTTCGTGGTTACACTGGGGACAAACAGTTGGCAGGAGAAGATGAGGAAGAGAGAAAGGGAGAGCGAGAGGGAAAAAGAGCGGAGAGGGAGAGAGAAAGGTGGCTTACCTAGGCTGCCTCTGGCTAACTGTCGAAGACTTTGTGCAAAGGGAGGCCTTGAGAAAACTCTGACACGCTTGGAGTCTATGTGTGAGCTGATCCGCCCTCTGTAAGGGGAGGCTCCTTAATCGTCTTCCTTTTCTAGCTTCTTACCCCTCTGCTCTGCTGCATCAATCTCAGAAGTCACATTTCCCTCCTGCCTGCTGCCTTCTGTTCCTCTGCCGTTGTGTTTTCTTCCCTCGTCTTAATAGTCTAATAAAGTTTAAATTGCAGCCCCGAACACACACACACACACACGCACGCACACACACACACACACACACGCATGTGCACACTCACACACACACACTCTGCACTTTCCCGCCAACACTTTGGGACTACTTAAGAGAGTTCCCTCCTTGTTTGGGAGTGGGAACTCACAGCTTGCCTGCTCCCAGCGCAACCTGTACCCAACTGTGCAGTCATCTGGGTGTTCGGAGACAAAAAACAGACAAGCCCTGCTCCTCCAACTCTTGCAAGGAGGCATGTGTTGTAGGAGACTCTATTGTGCCCCAAATCCCCAAGGTTCCAGAAATCAGCCTCTCTTCCCCTGCCTTTTCCTAATATTTTACAAATGAAGGAAACATACAGCTGGGCTTTGAGGAGCCCTGAGCCCTGACTCCTCTTCCTGAGCCTGCCCCTCTGAATAACACACTTCTCATTTTGGAGCTATCATTTCTGTATCTCTTTCATCCCTTGGGTACCTAAGATTTTAATGTACCTTAGCCACTTTTTAGGATAATAAATCGTAAATATTTGTTTCCATTGAAGGGGTCAGCTTTTCCTTACTTTAGGACATGCTCATTTGTTCTTGAGTTCCAAAACTGACAGATCAAGTTCACGCTGGAACTTTTTCATCCAAGTCATGGTTTTGTGGCATTCCCCATTTGAGATGCCCATGGACACACCTTCATATATTCGTTTATCCAGTCAATCAACAAATGTTTTTGGAAAACTGGCTGATTGCCAAGCTCTGTACTAGACCCCAGCCTTACAGGGAACAAAGCCAAAATAATAGTTGCCCTCATAGTTATGGTCTACTGAGGAATAGAGACCTTAACAAGGCAATATAATAAAGCTGTTGAATGTAAGGCAGAGGGACCAGCATACTGTGGCAGCACACAGAGGGGCTGTCACTTGGTATTGGGGGTCATGGAGCTCCCTAAAGATGTGGTGTCCCAGCTCAGAGCTGAAGAATGATGACGAGTCAGCTAGGTGAACAGGAGTTAGAACAGAGTGATGAGAAATCTGGCTGGCGGGGAAAGAGTTCCTGAGAAGCGGAACAGCTTATTCAAATGACCCTAAGGCAAGGGTAAATCCAGTGCTTTGGGGAAACTGACAAGGACCAATATGTCAGGCCTGGGTCAAGCAAGGCGAGTGGGCAGCCTGCTGGGCTGGCGAGGCAGGTAGGAACAGGGTACAGGGTATGAAGGAGTGCATGTTAGGTAGGGGTCTTCCCAACCCTCTGAGGAACTCTGGAATTTTTCCCATGAACAATGGAAAATCATTGAAGAATTTAAGCGAGGGAATGAAATGACCTTAGTTGCTTCTTAAAATGATTGTTCTGGCTCCTGTGCAGAGAATGGATTATAGAGCATTGACGGTGGCTATGCAAGGATATACCCACTTAACTAAAATTCTTAGAGACAGGGAAGATTTCACACATGGTGTTCTGATTGGCATAACTCCCACCATGATATTTTTTAATGTAACCTCTTACCACCAAAGCAACAGTATAGAGCTGTTGTGCTTCTTTGCACCGCTCTCTCGCTCTCTCTCTCTCTCTGTCTCTGTCTCTGTCTCTCTCTCCCTCTCCCCCCCGCCCCCACCTCTTTCTCTCTCTGTATCTCAGGGAGAGGTCCACATCATTTTCATTTATGTATCCCTATTGCCTAACACAGTTCCAGGCATAAAAAATGCCTAATCAATGTTTGAGGAATGAATGAATGAAGAAATGTGTAATCCCTCATAGATTCCTCTCTTGAAAGAATTTTCCCATTAAAGTTTCCCAGATTTTGAATCCATGTGTTAGAGAGGATGGTGCCACAATGCAAAAAACTGAACTAGGAGCCTGGGTTCTCTTCCCATGTCTGCCCTTGAGAAGCTGAGCAAATGGAGCCAAGCTGCAGTTTCTTGATACCCTGTTACTTCAAGTGTAAAATGAAGAAGTCAGGCCAGAGAAAGCCTGTTAATCACTGGTTTTTGTGATTCTATGACTTAAGGGACTGTAATACTGTTTAAATCAAACACAACTCTCACTATTTGCAACCCTCAACGTTTTGAGTTTGTTATAAAATGTCCTTTGCTAGAAGGATGTCAGAAAACCAGGCCTACTTTATCTTGGGTATTGCATTATTCCCTTCTGGTCTGGGGATTAGGGAAAATGAAGTAGCTGTTAGGAATGCAGAACGACCTCAACCAGAACATCAGAAGCCACTTAGAGGCACACTGCTTCCAGCAGGACATGAGTAGAAAGAAGGGATTCCACTATAAAGAGAGATTTGTAGATGTGTTTTCTTCTTTCTCCACGTTAAGGAGAGAGAAAGGGAATGAAAGGAAAAACAAGACCTGAACTTTCACACCCTGATAAGAATTTCCTGGTATTTACAACATGTAAAATAAACTCTTTTTTTTTTTTTTCCAAAAAGAAATGTATTTTTTGCTACGTAGCCTACGTGACTGGTTTTGGGGAAAAATATAGACTTTTGGTTCTAATATGTAGATTAGAAAGAACAAAAGAGCTCACAACTTTCTTCTTAAAGTATTTATTTACCTCATAGAGGAAGGAAAGAAAAGCCAGGAGGAAAGATGAAGAAAGCCCTGTCAAGAGTGCTCCAGCAAGGAAAGTTTCCTGGCTGTATGGAAATCATCTAGGTGGGGTGTGTTGTTTTTCCCCCTGTTGGGACTCCAGAGGGGGGCTTCTCTCTTAAAAAACCTGGGATGGTTCCAATGGAGAGAACTAGATAATCTTTCAGGGTAAACTCAATCAACCCACAGGGATTGATAGAAGCCCATTGTCTGCTTTTCCAGGAATCCTGGGGGTTGCAAACGTGTCTAGGTCAGTCTGGAACTTCCCCCAGCTTGTATTCGAGGTGGGCATACACCACTAACTGGTCAGGGAATAGAAACGGGCAGAGGAAGACAGCATGCCAGGGTGATCTTGTCCTTGTGATAATTATATCTTACCACTGGGAAGCCCTAATAGTATTTATATCCACGACCCCATTTTCTTAAAAATTAATTTTTGTGGGTACGTAGTAGGTGTGTATATTTATCATCACTAGATCCTCACTGGAAGAGGCTTAGTAAACTTCAAGGATCACTGAACTGAAGTCTGAATATCTAGATTTCTGGGAATTTGGACTAGGCACATAACCCCAAAAGGTTTATTTTCTCCTATATAAATTTGCCTTTCTCATCCCTGTTCTCACTTTTCCCAAAGTTACTAAAGGGATCAAATAAAATAATGGATTTGAAATTGCTCCATGAACTCAAGGATATCAACATTTATGAGATATTTTGCATGTTTTGGGGGACAGATAAGAAGTGCCCTGCACATTTTGGGATTGAAAACATACTGTGGTAGTGGAATGGTTAGAGACTTGCTCAAAGTGCCACAGCTTGTTTTTAGCAGAATCTTTCTCATGGATCTTTATCCAGGAGGTATTTCCATTATAATCTGGGGTTGCTTCTTCTACTGCAGGAAATCAGAAGAAAAGGAAGGAAATCAATAAGAAGTATATTCATGAGGCAGATTTCATAAATCATCAAGTGTCCGTGGAGCTCCTTAGTTGCAATTTCTTTAATTCACAAAATAGAAAGATACCCCACGGCTTATCCAGGGTAATGGTAATTGTGCAACATGGTAGAATGCTGGCAGTAGTGCAGAGTCAATGACCTAAACAGAGCCTATGCACAAAAACAGATGACAAGGGTAATGATATTTGTTTTGTGCTTTACAGTTTCCACAGACTTTCGTGTATATCAGCATATTTGATTCTTTCAGCAATCCTATAATATAGGGATGGAAGGTGTTTTTATTATCCTTAAATTTTAAATGCAGAACATGAGGCCTGGAGAGTTAACATGACTTGTCCAAGGTTGAAAAACCTCTAAGAGGTGAGTCTAGAGTCAGGCCTGGATGTTGAGACTTCAAATTCTTATCTCCATGGTGCTAATGGCACTAATTCTTTATATTAAGCCTTGGGCAAATGGTTCATTATGCCTATATCGCAAATTTCTTGTAGTGAAATAAGTCATCTCAAGAAAAAAAGTGGGAAGCCTTGCTTCCAAGCAGTTAATGTAGAAGGCCACCCTCGCCTGATAGGCTGGGTCCTGGAAGGTCACTGACAGGGACTTGGGTAAGTCAGTGCCTTTGTCTTCCGATCTGGAAGATGAAGGGGTTAGACAATTCTCTCTTGCACTAAAAATTATGTTTTGAGATACATGGATGAAATATATTCTAATTGTGGACTTTCCTAAAGATACAATGCAGAAAATAGGAGTTCTTTCATGTAAAATAAGCAGGTTCTATTAATTCATTTTACTTTGTGGACTGCTTTACATTACTTTTAAGGATGTCCCCATCTTTTTTCATTCATTCTTATAACATTCTTTAGCAAGGTTGGACAAAGGATTTTTTTTCTTTTTTTACTTCCTCTGGCTATTCTTGCCTTTCTGTTCTTTAGACAAGCCTAGCCCAGTGCCTCCCCAAGGGGTCTGCACTTGCTATGATCTGTTCTCTGCCTTCACATGACCTACCCCTTCTTGTCACTTAGGTTTGGATCACATGTCACTTCCTCAGAGGGCCTTTGCAGATTCTTGCAGTTAAGGTCCCCAGGCCATGTCTTTTTCTATCACATTGACCTGTTTTATTTCCTTCATAGGATTTATTGTCATCTTAATTGTGCATATTATTGATTTGTTTACATTATCATGGTCTGTCTTTCCTGCTGGAAGTTAAGCTCCAATAGACCTATTTTTCTTGCTCTACATTGTATACCAAACACCCAGAACAGTGCTTTGCACATAGTAGGAGGTTAGTACATGTTGACCGAAATAAACATCTTATGAGAAATTTAACAACTTGCTCAAGAGTACATAGTCAATGAAGGACTGAACTAGGGCCAGAGTTCAGTCTCTCAACTCTTAGTTTATTGTTCCTTTCACTGATATGATGCTGCCAAAATGTATATGTATTTATACATGGGAGTTCCTGATAATTACTGATAAAATCTGGAGTGATTGTGAGACATTTATGTGAAACTGAATGCATTTCTTAAGGGAAATAAGGAACTCCCTAAGGCTCACACCATTCAGCTTGTGACAACAGAATTTATAATCGATGTACTTTGTATATTGGGAATCAATCATCCCATATTTGTTTAATTCATTTTTAAAGGAAACCCATTTTAGGAGCATTTTCAATATTTTTTATTGATGCTACTTGAATTTTAACAAATAAATACACATCACGTACACACAATCAGGAGAGAATATAAACAGTGACAGGTGACAGGCCAGTTAGATTCTTGGTCAAACTGCAGAGATTTTCTCTCTGACAGAGGCTGAAAGGGTTTTATGGGTGAAACTGTTGAGCATGTGAAGTTGCCAGGGGACATGGCTATTCCCTCTAAGTTCAGCCCCAGAAGTTGCATTGCAGGTATTTTCTAGATGGCCTACTTTCTCTCAATTACCCATCATGAATCTCTCGGTTATTAGAACTTTTGGAGGGATGAGGTAGTGGATGTCACCTAGATTACCTCTTAATTGTATTGTTTTTCTTTTTTTTATTCTTCTGTGAAGCAAATTGGCTTTCATTTGCTCTATGTTTTCTCTTTTGAGCATTAAGGAAGCTTTCTCTGGATACAAATGTCTGAGTGCTGGTGAAGAGGAGTATGTTTATTGATTTTCCAGTCCCTAGACTTGTCAGCCCTCATCTCCCCATTAGAGAACAAGTGTTATTCATCTGTCATTTTAAGACCATTGTTCCGTCTCCTTGCTGATTTTACCTTTGGTTCCTCCCCTTCGTTATCTCTTGATTGAGCCACAACATGCTTAACAGCACATGGCGTTTCAGGTTAGGGCCAAGGATGATTTTGTAAAAGCACTAGCTTCTCTCTTATATGTTGCCACTTTGCGATTTTGCCTATGGGACCTGCTCAGACCTGAAAGGATGGTATCATTGCCTTATAAGTACATTTTATTAACCCCCCACCATAAATCAAAGTATTATCTTGTGCAAGTAAGCTCTAATTTGACTCTTTTATTTTTCTCACTCCATCACCCAAGAGTTTCCTGCTGTTCCCCTCTGTTTTTACATATGACCTTCTCTGTTTCATGGGGTGCTTCTTCCTCTAGTTCATTTCTATCAATCTCAGTATTGATTTTTCAGAAAGGCCATTGATGAAACTAGCAGAGATGTGTCCATTTCTCCCACCTTTTATTGCTGGCCTCTAAGTCAACTTCCTGTCTATGACAGAGCATCTCCTTTTTCCCTTGGAAATGCAATATTTTAGTTATTTATGGTTGATACTTTTTCTAAAGTTTTTGAAAGCTACAGTGTTGACATCCTAGATTTTTTCCTGTGTACATGCTTATTGATTTGCATAAAGAAGACACACACACCCCAGGCTTTTTGGCTTAATATTGACAACAGCCCAGATTTAGTCCTAAGCTCTAGCACACACAGAAATGCAAATACGTGATTTGAGAGGTCCTTGATTTTTTCCCCAAGAATTACATCTTTTCTATGCCACCTAATTATGGCACTACTGTGTACTGTTCTATAGTCATAAGCAGAAGTCACTGGCCAAAGCAAAGATGCAGATATGTTATATGGAACTTGGAAGTTGTACTTTTGGATAAATATGCCTTCTTGGTAAAGATCAAGGGTAACAGGGAAGGGAAAGATTCCATGTAGGACTATGGGGAGGGGTGAATGCATTTGAAGCTCTCTCTGAGACATCAGCAGCTCCTTTGGGCAAAGAGAAACTGCCCGGACAGAAAGAAACATTTTTGGGTATTAGTTAAACATTGCCTGAATATTTGGATCTTGCTTTTTTCTGTCCTCCTCCAAGAACAAGTTTTAGTGGCCTGGGTTTAGAGAGCCACACGGGACCTAAGGAGGGAGGAGTTGTATTGACTTTCACTTGATTTACTCAAGCAATTGAGTTTGTCGGGGGAAATGTGATCGTCTCCATCAGCTGTCATGCTGAGGTTGCTCCTATCAGGCTGTCAGTAGCTTTCAGTTTCTGATCTTTCTCTCAAATTTGCTGTCTATTTGAAGAGGAGACGAAAGATGCTTTGGGTATCAAGAAGGGAGAACATTTTGAGCAGTTACCTGGGAATCCATTTATAGACTTTGATGCCCTGTCAGTTTTATTCGGATGGTGTGTAGTAACATAGAAGGGACAATAATGCTTTCAAAGGTAATTTAGATTTCTCTCTTTAGGAATAATTTTATTTATGAGGAGCTGAGCATGAGTGGAACTAGGATGAGAAAGGGTGCCGGTGTGTAGGCAGGCTTCTTTCCTTGTTTATGGTGATATAGCTTAATTCAATATCATACAGTAGCGGTAATTGAAAGGATATTTCATTTATATAGCATCTGTCAGCCTGAAGTACCTTCAGAGTCTTCACAAACACGAACTGCTTTCCTTCTCAGAAAAAAATGCTGCTAAGTTGAAGATGGAACTGAGGCAGGCTCCAGGAACCCTAACTAAATACAGAACTGAATGAACTATTGTGGTAGAAAAAAATGGGAGCAGGCGCTCTTCATTTTATGAGATAGATGAATTACTGAAAAAAATACACAGACATGGAGTTTCTTGGGGAAGTCAATTAAAAACAAAATCCCAGTACTGTAGTAGTTGGTCATTTAAAAGAAAATTGTTCTCTAAGGAAAAAAAGGAAATAAGAAACAAAAGACTTCATGAAACATAAATAAAGACCTTCTGATTTGTTTAGTTTTACTTATTTGGACTTGTATACATTAGTTTATTGGAGATTTTTTTTTTTCTTCACAATAGGAGCAGAGCTATGCTTTAGAGATCAAAGATAAAATGTGGCCCCGGAAGGTAATGCCCCAGATGTTAGGTGGAAAAATTTCTCAAGTGATTGAAAGAAGTTCATCCTCAGAGTGTAGAATCTTAGTTTCCGCTGGCTCCTGGGAAAAGCCATTCCTGATGGTGGTAAGAAATGGTGCCACTTCTCTTGGGCAGATAGGAGGGAAGGCTGCCTCCTTTCTGAACTGCTTCCTGAACTCCTCCAGCAGCAGGAGGCGGGGGTAGAGAGGGAAGGTATACTTTGGGGGGCTTGTCCTATGACTTCAGGAGACAGGATATCACTTCTGATACATTTGCAAATTAATATGTCACCCGACAGCAGCTGGCTTGTTCCCTGTTGAATCTTTTATTTATGCACAACCTCCTAAGCTATGTCTCTGTATTTTATCTTGATGGGGACCCTGTGGAAGGTTCTCGTTGTGTTAACTTTAGATGGCTGAGGCCATTAGCAGAGTGAAGAGAACAGGTGCTTGGAAGCCTGGCCTTGCTCATATAATAGTCTGTGGAGGCTCAAGACCTTATCTTTGCAGTATTTCCACTCACTTATGGTGTTGTTTATTCTGTTACAAACACTCCTAAGAAGGGAGCAGAGTTGTTTATGGAAAGGCAAGCATGGAGTACTGTTTTAGTACTGTTTTAATTAGTAAAACTATCAGTCATGAAAGTGATCATTTAAATGTAAGAACAACTCCCCACTCAGAGAAACTGATTTTTTTTCCCTTTTTAATTTTTTTTTTTTTTTTGAGATAGGATCTCACTCTGTCACCCAGGCTAGAGTGAACTGGCGTGATCATTGCTTACTGCAGCCTCCATCTCCTGGGCTCAGGTGATCCTCCCATCTCAGCCTCTTGAGTAGCTTAGCCGGGACTACAGGCGCACACTACTCCTCCTGGCTAATTTTCTGATTTTTTATAGAAACAGGGTTTTAACATGTTGTCCAGGGTGGTCTTGAATCCCTGGGCTCAAGTAATTCACCCGCCTTGACCTCCCAAAGTGTGGGGATTACAAGTGTAAGCCACCGCACCCGGCTTCCTCGTGTTTTAAAACATGATTTAAAGTGTCTTATTTCTTTTAGATCTAATGGACTTTTTGACTCGTTTTAGTGACAGTGGATAAGAGGAGAAAAGGATCATGCAGAAGAAAACATGAGATTTGATCCTTTACCAAAATAGCTTTGTGACCTGAGATTAATCATTTAACTTCCCCAGTCCTCAACTTTTCCCTCTGTAAAATGAAAGACAAAATGGTTGTTGGTATACTTTCCAGCTCAACATCTCTAAGGTTCTAAACTTTAAAGCTGCATAAAATTGATTTATTGTAATAATGTTTCCTTGCTCTGTGTTTCAGCAAGTACAAACATGCCCTCTTGAATCTGACTTCTTTCAGTTTATTGAAGAATATAGAAAAAAATAAGACAGGATCTAAGTGATCATCCGAGCAGTACGTGGAAGATCACTCAGCAGAATTTATTTCCAGGCTGTGTCCGTTTAACTTAAATACTGTTGAAATTTATATTCCTATTTGGGTAGCAGTCCATCACCTCCCTGCGCTCTCGCTCCTGTTTTACTCTGCTTCTCTTCTTAAAAAACAAACAGTAAAAGATTTTATTTTCTGATGATTTTTCTGTCCTTATCTATGAACGGAGAAGGGAGTAGGATGGATATTGTGCTTTTAGTAAACGGAGTCTGTCCCAACCTGTGTGCATAGTAAACTCACTCCTCCCACATTCCTGAAATTTAGCAAAACCAACCATGACATGCCTGGTTTATGTTAGTTTTATTTCAGAAAGTACTTTTCCACACTGATTCCTCCTGATAAGGCCTGCCCGGGGCTGCTTTGCTGGCCCCGGGAGAGTCAGAAGTCATTGTGTGACAAGCTGTGTGATCCAATTCACTGGACAAACCCAGGAATGATGTCATTTACCCAGATCTATTCTTTAAACCGAATCCCCACCCATCATAAGATTTTTCTCACTTCTCCTTTGAATCCTGGTAGCTGCTGCACAGATTACAGTTCTGTGATCCCTGCAGGAAGAACAAGCTGTGTTTTATGTGGAAAAAAATAGCCACATGCCCCCCTGTCAGTTTTTCTTGTGATTACTTTTGCTCCAGAGAGGAGAATTTGGGTACTTTTGGCCCAACTTAAAAAATAACACAACAATTAAAAAAAAATCTCAACCAAATCAAACTGTTCGTCAAGAAGTATTATTCAGGTTTTTTTCTCTGCTGGGTACCTTGAAAGATAAAAGGCAACTCTAAGATACCGCTTCCAATGTATTAGCACCACATGGACTCTCGTTTACAAAGATTTTGTTGCCTGAGCAGAAGGTATTTATTAGATAATCATACATTAATTTTCTCATGAGTTAAAACCAGCCAGACCTTCTGAGCCATGATAGCAAGTGCCGTCACACTGAGGTGCTGCAAACCCTCACAAGCTGAGAACCTTACTCTTTTAGTTAACATGGGCAGCCTTATCCCCAGAAAATGTAAAACTTCACTGTGCTTTTTCAAGTATATTCCCAGGATTCCTTCACAGGCCTGTAAGGCATGGGATCTCAGTATTGGCTGCATGACAGAAATGCATGGGGAACTTTTTGAAGACCAAAATGCCTTGGTCTGACCCCCAGAGATTCTGTTTATTTGGTCTGGGAGGTGCTGCCTGGATGCTGGGATTTTTAAGAGTTGTGTGGCCCAAGTTGAGAAGCACTGTCCTAGGGGCTCAGAAATTGCTTGGCCAACCTTCTTGCTTTAGAGAAGCCTAAAGTTTGTTTGGGGAGATAAAAATGTACATTCCTTAAAAGAGTCCACCCTGAACAAACACAAAACCTAGATAAACTATGAGAGCATTTGTTTATTTAAAAAAAAATTATTAAAAATGTGCTTTTTCAGAAATACTAATTGAATACCTGCTGTTCCCAATACTATTGTAGACCCTGGGAATACACAGGCTAGCTGGTGAGGAGTCTGCCTGCCTGGAGTTTAGAGAAGTTCAAGGACAGTTAAGTTGACAATGGACTAGAGCTACTTTGCGAAAGAGGTGTGCTGAAGGCAGGATTTTGTCCTGCCCTCAATTCCAGGAGATATTTGGTAAAGTCTGGAGACATTTTTAATGTCACAATTGGATCGGAGGCGCTCTTGTATCTAGTGGGTAGAGGCCAGGGATGCCACTAAACACCCTCAAATGCACAGGTCAGCTCCCACGAAAAACAATGATTCAGTCCCAAATGTCAAAAGCACTGCATTTGGGAAAACTGTCCTAGAGGTAGAGAAAGAAGATGGGAGAAGGACTTTTTGCAGGAAAATTCTCTTACTGTAATGTTTCTTACTCCAACACAAAACACATACACACACATATATACATGCACACCCACACAGATAAAACAGACAAATCAGTGCATTGCTTTGTGGGCCTCACATCAGCCTCTGAGGAGACTTGCATCTCCCAGTGGTGGGGGACACATTCAGGGTTTCTAGACCTGTCCCAAACCACTCACTTTCCCTGAATTTTCAGCATTTAGGAGAAATTTACATGGAGAAGAAGAATCGCTGTGTGGTCATCCATGCAATTTCCTGCTCAGTTTTAATAGCAGCTGGGCTTCTCCCTGTCTAAGGTTGAAACCAAAAGGCTGTATTTTCCTGTGGGGGTGAGAGAGAGAGAGAGAGAGAGAGAGAGAGCGAGAGAGAGCAAGAGCGAGAGAGCGCTTACAAACGCCTCCCTGGACATTTAGAATTTCGAAATAGAATTTTGGCTCAAGTCTTGAAAAGCACAGAGTGATGTCAGCTGAGGCGGCCGCTTAATTGCCCTAACTTCTCGGGGAGGGGTAAGGCAGGAATCATCTCTTCTTCATGACCTCCTACTCAACTGTGGGGAAGGCATCCATCTGGAGCCAGAACCATGCACTTCAGTCCTGGTTCTGACACAGTTGGCTGTGCAGTTTCAGGCTCATCATTTCATTTCTGTCTGCCTCTGCTCCGTTTTCTGTGATCTAACAATTCTGCTTTTGGGCTTTGGGTGAGGATTAGATTTAATTTGTATAAAGTACCTGATATATAATATAATAGATGTTTAATAAATAGCAGCATTTAAAATTGTTACCATCAGCAAAGGGGGAGTACAGGACTAGGAGATCCCCAGTGTCCCATCCACTACAATACGCAAATACAGTGTCATGCTGGAAAATACAGAGGCTTGGCCTGCACGGAAATATGGGGAAAGGTCTTTGTGTTTATGTGAGAGAGAAGATATCCATGTCTGTATATGTTCCAGATGATTTTTAGGTCCCATCGAATTCCCCCTTGCTGCAAGGAACAGCAGGAGCCAGAGCGCAAGGTAAACGTGTCTGTTGCCTGCCTGAGAAATGAAGTCAGAGCCATGCCTGAGCCCACCATTCAGGGAGCAAACTGTGCACCCAACTTTGGTTCTGGGTCTTTGGTGGTAGAGCCAGCATAGGGCAGTTGCCAGAGCTGGCATGTGTACTTTTCCTGTTGCCCACCACCGCCTGGAGTACCTGGACCGGATGCCCACGTTCCTCCCCCTGCTGAGCAGGATGTGTTAATTGTCTTTTGCCCGGCCACTTCCACCTCTCCTCTGCCTCCCCTCCATGCACACCACACAGACAAAGTAGGAATATGCTTTTTGATGTTGGCTGGTTTTAGAAGTTTGCCTCCCACCTTTTTTTCTCTTTCCAAAGGAGAACAACCTGAATACCACACACAGTGTTATCTAGCTCTGACTTTGAAGAGGAATTTCTCCCCTTAGGGCTCTATTCCTGGTATAGCATAATCTAGGAGAAAAAAAAAAAAGTTTATCCCAGGGAAGCCAAGTCAGCCGAGAGTTATTCAGAGTGTCTGACTGCTTGTTATATTTAGAAACTACCCGGAGGAGAGCTTTGAGAATGCAAGAGCCTTCCAACTACGAGTGGTCCTGTTGGATTCTCCTTCTGGTTACATGGAGTGGCCAGATGAAGAAAGTCTCCCTGACTATTATTATTTGGGAATCATGGGATAAGAGAAAAAGCAGAAATGCAGCTATAGAGTGTGACAGCCATAGAATTAAAATCTGGGGTCTCCAAATTATTGTGTCCAAACCTCCCCTTTTGCAGATGCATGTGCTGAATGAGCCGTCATTGGTCTGCTGAACCTCAGTTTTTTTATCTATAAAATGAGGCAGCTGGGTGGAATCAGTGTTCTAAACCTTTGCTGCACATTAAGATTATCTGGGGAGTTTGTTAATAATAGAGATGCTGGGGCCACACAACCAGAGATTCTGATTGAAAAGGCCTGGTGCACACTGAGCACCGGCATATTGCCAGTGCCCCTCCTCAGGGGAATTCTAATTTCCAGCCCTGGTTGACATCACTGGGCCAAATCAGTGCTTCTCAAAGTGTGGTCTCAGGACCAGAAGCAGCAGCATTACCTGGGAACTTGTTAGAAACGCCTATACTTGGACCCCACCCCAGACATACTGAATTAGAGACGGGTGGTGGGGACCCCCTGTGTGTTCTGTTAAGCTCTCCAGGTGGTTCTTATGCATGAGACAGTTTGAAAAGAACAATAGATTGGATAACTTTTTAAGGGGTGCCTACTAGGTTTTAAACATAATCCTATAAACAGCCTAGATAGGGTACAAGATCAAGCCAAGGCCACACAGATGGCTAAATATGTAGGGGAGCCCTTACCAGAATCCAGGCCTTTTGAACTGCTATCCGGAACTCTTTTAATTATCCAATTAGGAAGATGTTTAGGATTCATGGCATGTCATTCCAGTCTCTCTTTCTCTCTCTTCCCCTCCCTCGCTCCCTCCCTCTGTTGAGCTTCTTGTGGGCCAAAGGATTGTGGAGGACATGTTATTTTTAGTTCATGATATACTTACAGTACAGAGTATGTTAATTGCAAAAAGAAATTGTTCTTTAATTCTTAGCCATTAACAAGGGGTTAGTCAGAGCTGGACTATTGGCCGCTTCTTTGGTTTCTGTAACTACTGTGACTGAACAGATTTTTTGGAGGTTGGTTGGCAGGTAAATGTAAAGATAATAACAGCCTGCAGAGTATGAACAGGGGAGGGCTAAATAAGAGGGGGAATGGGACACCAGCAGCACCTTTCCCTTGGGACACAACTGTAACACTTTTAGCTCTTCTAAAATAGCTAAGATTGCAGCCATCATACGGCATTTTGTAAAATGCACTGTCTGTGATGGATACAGCTGTTTGAAAAAAATATTCTTAAACAGGAATGACTTTTAGGACTGAATTTTGGTGCACCAAGAGATCATTTTATTTAGTTGTCCTAGAGATAAATGCTGCACCCCACCACCAAGAGGTGGAACTGGGACTAGAAGCTTGCTCTTCTCATGCTCAGGCTGAGGTACTGGAGTCAGAAAGAGCAGAGGGGACTTCCAGGAAGATATGGTCGTGTACAAAACTTGGGAGATTACTGGAGGCAATGAGATCGTAATTCAGAGGCTCCCAGGGCTGATAGAAGGAGTTTTAGACATTGCCCAGTGCATCTCTCATTTTATAGAAGAGGATATTGAAGTTTGGATGAGGAAAGTAACCTGCTGGGAAGTCACAAAAGGTTGCAATGACCCCAGCCCTCTTGGTGTCGTTCTTATCCAGTGCTGTCCCTAACATATCACCTCATTGTCTAAAGTCACTCAAATAAACAACAGGAAGATTTGCTGGGCCTCCTACCTTCACATACCACTGCAGGCTCTTCAGTAAATGGTATTGGGTAGGGATGTGACTTGGGATCGTGATTCATTTTCTTTAGGGATGACTATTGGTGGCAAAATGTGTCTTAGGATCTGAGATTTGTATGTGATAATTCTTCCTTGGGTTATCAAGCAGGAAACATTCATGGATGCAAGACATTCTACCTAATATTATAGACAAGGCTCAGATGCAGTGGAGGATCAAGGCTTACCCAGATTTGAAAATGTGGCAGAGGCCCTCCCCTCTAGTTTCAAGAAAAATATGATTCCTGTGCTCCAGAAAAGTAAGTTGATAAAGTGCTGCTTCTACCTAAGTGCAATAAATCTAGTATAAAATAGCAGTGTCTTATGAGGGGATGTTATTGTGAATAAGGTCACTGCTTGCCATAGTCGATGGTCTACCAGTTCCATGGATATTTTCCCACTCCTCTCTTTCTCTTTTTCTTGAAATACCATGACTTATTAAAATGCCACAGTGATGGTGATGAGCCCTGAAATAGCATGGGTGGTCTCTTAGTTGTTCGGTCTCAGGTTCCTTTTAGATCCTCATAGTGTCAGGAACCCTGACCGGTTTATATTTCACTCATTGCTGCTTGGCACATCGAACACCAAGTCTTCTTCCTCATAGCCTGAGTCTCCTTCGGTAGCTATAGCTGTTATTAGAAGTAGAGTGGGAGTGATTGAGCGGCTTTAGATCAGGTTTACTGACTAAGAGTAGCAGGGGAAACTGTGTCTCATGCTGCCCACCTATAGATTCTGGGGTTTCTAAACTCATCTACTGGTTACATCCAGGGTGATTATTGTCTGATGAAAACCTGAAGAATGTTTTTAAGGTGGAAAAGGCTATAGATACCAGGTGTATTTTTAAAAGCCTGACAAGAATACGTGTATTTTATGTATTTTATACATACAATGTTTTATGCTAACCCTCAAATTTTGAACATTTAAAATCATTGCTTAGAAAATCACCATACAGATACAAAAGCATACATACATACACATGTGGCCTTGCCTTGTTAAATAGAACTCAGTCAACATAAGCTCTTCTCTCTCTAATTGTTAGAGAGTAACACAGAGATATTGTCAGTCTTTAAAAATGGGTAGAGCAGTTTGGCCCTACACTAAACATCCCTAGACTATGATTTTACATTGGTTCCTGTGCTGTCTTTTTATATCATTTGAGTTTTCTTTCTCACTGTGAAGATGCTAGCTCTTCTCCTTTTCCACTGTTAATAAACATAACCAGCTCTTTCACCAAACTAACCTTCCAATTTGTGCTTCTAATCTGCTGTGGATGGGATACGACATAATCAAGCTGGTGAAAAATGTGCTGAATGTTGGAGCAAACTGATCCCGAATTAAGACTCAAGTAGATCTTCTATAATGGAGTTCTCTTTCCACAGATTTTTCATTTTCAGTCAGCTCAGTGAATTTATTTATCGGGTATTTGCAAAATGAACATCAATATTTTATGTATTGAATTTCCCTTAGGATTATGATTCCTTCCAGAGTCACAGAGGAAATGGGAAAAGAGTTATATATATATGACTGAATTAAGTAAAGTTTTAGAGCTAGAACGGTTCCTGCCTATTGCTCTAGGAGAGACCTCCAGGATAATCTAGAATTATCTAGTGGTAATCTAGACCAGTGCTTGCCCATCCTCACTGAATGCACGTAAGAATGACCTGGGGAACTATTAAAATCCCAATGCCTGTTTCCCTCCTAAAGAGATGCTTATCTGGGGCGGAGCCCCACAATCTGTATTTGTTAAAAGCTCTTTATGTGATTCCAACTGCAGCATGAGTTGAGAATCAGGCATCTCATACAAGTCTCTCACATTACAGATGAATAGTCTGAGGCCCAGGGAGTGGAAGTGACAGGCAATACAGCATTGTCTATGCCCACAGTCAGCAGCAATCCCTGCACATGGCAGAATACTGTTATGATAGCCTTCTTTCAATGTAGGGTTTCCCTGTCTAAACAGCTCCTATTCCTTCAGCTTTTTCTCAAGTGACATGATTTCAGAACTTGGCCAACACATGCAAGCCTGCTACACACACACACGCACACACATGCATACACACACATACACACACCACTTTTATCAACTGTGGGATGCTCTACTGTAGCAAAATAATAATCTCTCCTTTATTTTGTCTCTCTCTCTTCTCCCTTATCCCCTTTTCCCTTCTGGACTTCCACCTACCTGAAGGGGGGTAAATGAGGCCTCAGGAATGCACTTGCTCAATATTGTTCTCTGAACTTGATCTGCCAGTGATGTATTAATTAGCTGGGGCACTGCACCTTAACGAACAGGTTACAGGCGGATCCTGGTGTGTGTTAATGCTTAACCAGAGATGTTCAGCAGTGGTCTCATTTGTGGCCTCAATGTAAAGAGAGAACTGTTCTTATTGTATTTTTATAGATGTTTTCTTACTTGTAAGTGTTGACGTAGTGGTTTCAATGCCATATGTCAGCATATTTGCTATATGTTGTCTCACATATGTTTAAATTTTTGAATAATAGCACTTTCTGTGTAAGTTATAACTCCTAAGCTTCAATTTATACGTGTTTTTCTCCCATGCATGTGTAACTGTGTATGGCATAGCTTTCACTCTGTCATTACATGTTTTAAATTTACCTTAAAATCAATGAATGTCATGTATTTTGCATTAATCGCAGAGCAATATGATACTGTTAGCTGTCATGACTTATTCTCTGTTAACCATGATGAAAAGCACCAAGCCACTACCCTGTCCCTACCCCTGGTATAGCCTGGTGAGAGGTGGCCCCATCCAGGCTGAGTCAAAGATGCAGGTTCCGGATCTCTTAGAATTCTCTTGGTGAAAATGGTAGCTCTCTCTTGCGCCACCTCCCATCTGCAAAACAGAGTCCTGCTCTTTCCTTGAACCCAGTACTCTGGGGGCTGATGTTAATGGAGGACAGGTAGAAAACAGAAAGTGCATGAACCTCCAGGTGCACCATGGAGAGAGCTCACTCCCACAGCAATTAGAGATTTTTTTTTCTTTTCTTGAGAACACAGCATATTTTGCCCACAATTATACTTTTGCATTGACTTCCCAAACTCTCTTTCTCTTTAGCAGTCCACCTCTCTGATCTCATCTCAAATCCAGAGCCATCCTGTTCCGGAAGATAACCCAGGTTGTCATAGTGCTTGGCAGGTGGATTCATGTTGGGCTTGCTCTTGATGCTGGTGTCTTATGAACACATTCCCTGACATCTAAGCAGTCACATTTATGCTGTTCTACTAAAAGCATATAGGATCCATTTGTGGACCCAAACGCTATGGATGCTTTTAGGCCAGGAAATATACACATAGACACAAAGTGTTATATGCAACATCTGGAGATTCATAGACCCTCTTAGGAGGACCATAATCACAAAATAAGAATCCCTGGGTGCAGGGATGGACTGTTCCCTCCCAAGAAATAACATAGTGTTGAGAACATGTAGACTTTCAAGACATAGTTGCTGAAACCATAACAAAAAAATGGTGTTCAAAAATCATGAAATCTGAAGATCTCATAGATCATTTAGTAGAAGCCATTCATTTTACTCATGAGAAAATTGGGCCCCAGAGAAGGAAGGTGGCTCCCTAAGGCCACACTGAGGTTAATTACAAAAATGGAAATGTCCCTCTGACCATCTTTTCTTTCTGGAACAATGAAATCCTTCCACCTAAGTGAAGGTGGACTTACTTGGCTTTTTCTTGGGTTCTTTATAACTCCTTGAGGTATAGGAAGATACCCAGGAATCAAACTTACACCCCAGGGTGGAAAGAAAAACCAAAGTGGCTGAATCTAAAATAGCACTTCCCCTTTATGAGGAAAGTCATCATTTTTCCGGCAACAGGGGCTTTCCACAATGGTATCTCTGGGTTATAAGGAAACCTCTACTCTTCTCTGATGCTGTGTTTTTAATTTGTGGGGACCTGGAAACCTCACACTGAGACTGAACTTAACATATTGCCCTAGGAATGGAGGTCACTTACGTGTAGCTCAGCTGTTTTCCTAAGCATTCAAAAGACCAAAATAACTCTCGCTTATCTCCTATCTTGGAGCCTGAGACCTGAACAAACATTATGTAGAGGTAAGTGTAACTTGCCCGAGGTCAGCCCCATACTTAGCCTGAAGTCAACTCATCCACATTTCATGCACTTGCCTCCACTGATAGGCAGTGCTAGGTCTCTGCTGGATTTTTTCCATCCTTTGGTTCCTCAATGAATCAATCAATTATTTGCTTGTGTTTATTGGACTTCAGCTGTATATTAATTAGCCATTGTGGTGGGCACTGTGGACAAGATCTGGCTACAAGAAACTTTTATATGTTGGAGAAGTAAAATCAAAGCTTGAGGATTTTTATGAACAGAATTATGACTGTCATTAACATCTTATATTTGTGTAGACATTTAAAATGTCTGTGTGTTCCCCATAATAGCTTTAATAGACAGGTGAGAACCTTTGTGTAAGAGTGGACAGGGCCTTTGCATAGGTTGTTGTCTCTGCTTGGGATTTTTCCTGTTCCCTCCACTAGCCTCCTATGCATGCCCCACCTAAACTTGGCCTTGTTCTGAAGTCAGATCAAGTATAGGTTTTTTTCCGAGAAGTCTTGCCTATTAGATCCTGCAGCCACCCCAGATCACAGAAATGCAGGCATGCATAGAAACACATTCGTTACTTCCTAAAACTCGTCTCCTAAAACTGCACTCTTGCTCATGTGTGTGCTTATTGAAATGATGTCTCTCTACCTCCAGGTTGTGAGCTGGGTGTAGGGAAACCACAAAGATTGCTGCAGCATCACAGGGATAGTAATATCCCAGATGAACCATGATCACACTAGGCTTGAAGAAGGAGGATCAGTTTCAGAATGTGTAGGTTTGCTGGGGATGGCGAGCTAGAAAGAGGGCACAAGCAAGCTCTGTTGGAGGTATACTTGATAGGAGCTGTGGCCTTTGGTTAAGGACACAGCTAGCCTGGGGTGACCCAGCATGGAGGAAGCTGGGAAAACAATACTTCTGACCTCGCTCACCTCCCTTTTGTGATCTCCTGCTGGTGCCCCTTCTTGGCTAAAACCAAAGGGTAAAGGAACCTGAATGTGTAGGTATAGAAATCAGCGTCACTGGCTAGATAGCAGACCAAGAGGCAAGGGCAAGATGTCCTGCCCAGTGTGGAAGCTACCCCAGTCTTTGTTCCTTTCATCTCCTTTTCAGGTCAGTACCTTGGAAACTGTGGACAGCTGTTCATGACTGACAAATCATTCCCTACCATAGTTAATATTTACTCCCCTTTGGCTACTGGGACCTTAGGAACCAGGTGTGTGATGGGCAGGGAAATTGTCAAAACTCAGGCTGGTGGTTGTCAGTGGTTTCTCTGGCCTGAGGGAAGTGGATTTTTATTTTATGCCAGGAGACCTCAAGGCTAATTATTCACCAAGTTGTGGTGGCTACCGTCTTAGCCCAACATAAATTTTAAAAATGCCTGCTTTGGATGTCATTTCCTTTTGATGTTTGGGGAAAGTGATGCTTCTGCTTTCACTTTCTTTTGGGGGCTGGGAGTCCTTTAGAAGCAGCAATGAAAAAAGCAGGGATTTATATTGGGATTCTGCTTATAATTCTTGAAGGATATCTATACCCATTCTCAGATTTGATCTTCACACCAACCCTGGTGGCCTTCTGAGCACGGATCCGACAATCAAAATGTAAATAAACAGTTTCAAAATGGCAAGAACTTTGAAGAAAACCTGTGGTGCTGGGAAGGGCAGGAAGCTTTCCCGATGCATCTGTGCAGAGGGGTGAGCAGGAGTGAGCCAGTGAATGGAGAAGGGAAGAGCAGCCCAGCAATGAGGACGTTTTTCCAAAAGACCCCAGGAGGGAGCAGTTATGGCTGAGGAAATTTTGAGGAACTGGAAGATCAATGTAGGTCCAATGAACTGATGAGAAACAGTGGGAAATGAGACTGGAGTGAGTACCTGCCCCATCCTTGTTGACCAGGAGAGAAAATTACTGTCCCTAGCTTAAAAGCAGTGGGTGCCATTAAAAGACACATGCACACGTATGTTTATTGCGGCACTATTCGCCAATAGCAAAGGCTTGGAACCAACCCAAATGTCCATCAATGATAGACTGGATTAAGAAAATGTGGCACATATACACCATGGAATACTATGCAGCCATAAAAAGGATGAGTTCACATCCTTTGTAGGGACATGGATGAAGCTGCAAACCATCATTCTCAGCAAACTACCATAAGGACAAAAAACCAAACACTGCATGTTCTCACTCATAGGTGGGAATAGAACAATGAGAACACTTGGACACAGGAAGGGGAATATCACACACTGGGGCCTGTCGTGGGGTAGGAGGAGGGGGGAGGGATAGCATTAGGAGATATACCTAATGTAAATGACGAGTTAATGGGTGCAGCACACCAACATGGCACATGTATACATATGTAACAGACCTGCACATTGTGCACATGTACCCTAGAAATTAAAGTATTTAAAAAAAAAAGGTTAAGTAGGGGCAGGACAAGATCAGATTTGTTTGTAAAGAGATCCTTCTGGAAGTTATAGGAAGCTACTCTTGTAGCTTGAGTGAGGGTTGAGGATGGGGGATTAGACAGAGAATGAGACAGGGATCTGTTTCGAGGTAGAAGAAAGGAACTTCTTGACAGGGACATGACTGCCTTTGGAAAGTCATCCAGTTGAAGTGTGACATGAGTACTGTCACTACACAGCCATACTCAGCAGTAGAAGCCTTGACTTTGTTACTGATGAGGAGTATGTGTGTGCATGTGCACAGGTTTGCATATGTGTGTGGATTTGTGTGTGTGTTTCTCAACATTGGGACCATTCATGGTTGAATGACTTTTGAAGGTTGAGATGAATTTTATTTTTTTAATTTGAAAACAAATATTACGCTTGTTTATTGAGCTTGCCATATAAAAAGAATGAGGTGTGCGAAAGGCAGTAATTTAACAAAGACTTTTTTTTTTTTTTGTAATTTCTTGGTCTTTGATTTAGTTTACCCAGAATCCAAAAGGAGCACTTCCTACATTGTGGTAGTTAAATTGTTCCTTTTCCAAGCAGACATGCCTATAAAGTCATTAATGTATTTATGGGGAACCATCTGGCCACTGGAAATGATCCATTTCATACCCTAATGAGAATGTTCTTCTCAGCCCTTCAGTCCAGCCCAGGTTAAAGGAATTAGACAGCCTGTAGGTGAACTCCGGCTACAGTAAATTTCTCACCCCACCTGGCACTTGCCTCGTTTCTTGCTCTCCTCTGCCAGGCAGAAATAATTGGCATACACCGTCCTCCAGGGAATCTCCTTTTCAAGGTTCAGATCAGAGCTGGTGCTTCCATCATTTTTTTTGCATCAATGTCACTGGCCCTGAATCTTTTCCTGAAACAGAGACAGTCATTCTTCTGAGGATCCAAATATTTTCTATGATAGTTTCTGCTCACCTTTCCTAGTCTGGTTTCATGGAAGAAAGATTCATAGATAAGTGGGTTGATTCTTGGAAAGAACCTTTGTGCAGATGGCTTTTGTTCCAGGAATCAATTATGAAGACCCACTGATACTTGTCAAGGCACAGGATTGGGGACTTTAGCTTTGTAAAAGTGTCTGACTATATACAACCAAAGAATAAGCGACAACTTTGCTTATTTGATCTCATTCAACTGGAATGCTCTCCTTGCTTGTCAGTACCCCATTCATTCTTCAAGAAAGAAGTGTCTTCCTCTGAAAAATATTCCTGGACTTCTTAGATTCCAGCTGTATCTTCCTTCCTCAGCATTCATCTTGAGCCCATGTATCTATTCCTTGTCCCACCCGTGTGATTGCTTTATGCACACATCATAACTGAATCTGCTTGAGAGAGAAGGGAATGCCTATGTGTGGTTTGTCTCACAAAATCTAATAAGATGCCATATCCAGAACGATGACTCATAGTTACTTAATGAATTATTCAGGTCAAGCATGGCTTTCTCAACTATTCCTAGACTTTTCACTTCTCCTTAGTAATAGCAGGTCTTCATTTCTGGCCATGGGGTATGCACGTCGGTGACCTGCCAGTCCTTCAAGAACCAAGCTTGTTGTTTGTTTTTTGTTTTTGTTTTGTTTTCAGTAGGAATCAGCTATGTTCCCCTGGCATCAGAGGAAGCCTGTAGGTATTTCTGTGGGTCATTTGGGCCTGGGTGTCCTTGAGTAGACGTTGAAAAGTGTTCTTCCAAAGCACAGAGCCCCATGCGGAGTTAAAGCAAAGATCAGAAAACCAGAGAAGGTCTCGGGAGAGAACACACCATATAAGGTAAGGGCCAATATTTGCTTGCAGGGATTGGGGGAAGGGACATCCTTAGGAACCGAGAGTAATGACTTTGGTCTTCTGAAAGTGCTGTTCTGTTATATAGCAGGCCATTAAACTATGTTAACAGTCATATCAGTTATGTTCAAAATGCTGCTCCTTTGTATATAAACACAGTGGAGTTCTGTAGCTGTGAAGGCCCAGGCCCTTGGCACGGCTGTTCCAGGGTAGGTAGTAAAACGTTTCTTCAGGACTCTGCAGCAGCTGCCCTAATGGAACACTATTGACTTGAGTTACATCGGAGCTAAATATAGCTGGTGCAGTCATGTCCACAGGATTGCATCTGATAGCCAGGACAGAATGTGCTTCTTAGAGACGTGCACTTCTTAGACTGAGTCTCCCAGAAGCTGCTTCGAGACTCCTGCCCTTTCCCTTTCCTCCCTTATTTTCTCTCTTGATTACTCTTTCTTTTCACTTTTCCTCTTCCAGCTTTCCTGTTCTTCCCCTCTCCATACTTTAGGTCTCACTTCCTCAGTAGTGAAAACAAGGAGTTGGGCATCTTTAAACTACCATTCTTAAATTCTTACATTTATCTTTTCTCTCTGTATTCTTTTCTCTTCACCTCTTTTTCACTATTTTTCTCATTCTTTACATTTCTTAATTTTTCTCTATAACTCTTTCACTTTATCCACCTCTAAACAGGGTATATTCTTTAAAAGAAACTTTCTCCTATCTAGTTAAAATTTACTGTTTTCAGGAAGAAAACTCAGATTTAGACAATTGAATATTTTTTCATTAAGTAGTGATGTCTTCTCATGGTCTGTTGCAAAATGACAGAGAAGTATGAGGTAAAATAGCATATTATTGGAACTATTTTTTTTTCTCCTTTTTCATCCCTTACTCTTTTGGCTAATTAGTTATCAGGACAAGGTAAGAGGTTGTGTCTGCAATAAGTAAATTGTTTTTAGCCATCCATATCTTTTGGCAAACCAGTTGCCCAAATACACATGATTTTGAAAAAAGAGAGGCACTTGAAACAAAGAAAGGAAACCAAGAGGTTATAAAATTGAACAAGTTAATCTCTTATGTCTTAAAGTGGAGGATATAGTGTGTGCATGGTTGTGCAAGTCTGTGAGTCAGTGTGTGACATTTATTTCCATTCAGGTTATGAGGATGAAAGAGGAGAATATGTAGATTGGCTTAGGCCAGGCGATTTTGACCAAAATGTTATGTATTCCTCATCATGGAATATTCTAATCTGCTTCAAATCAGGTGAACCTCATATCAAGCAGCAGACATTTTCCTGAAGGGATATGAATTTTTGTAAATTAAACTGTAGAGTCCGTGGAGAGCCTGGAGAACATTCTGGCAGAATATGACAGGTAGAATACGGTAAGAGAGCTGTTCGAAAGTAATCCTGTGGCTAACTTATTTTGCAAGATTTGGTTTTGGGATCTGGGTTTTCCCCTCCCTTTTAATGGGTACCTTAAAAAGAATGAATGCTTTTACTAAAGGATCCCAAAGTATTTTCATAATTCTCATGGTCTGTGAGAGAACATGCAGTTCTATCCACTATGAGGAAGGCAAAAGCCCATAAATATGGTTCAACTTGCCCCAAGCACACAAACAGAGAACTTGAGTATTATAAAGGGATTTGGGGACCATTAAATCCAGCCCTCTTCTTATTAGTAAAAAGAATGAGCTCAACGTGGGATGGTGATTTCTGATAGAGCTTGCATCGTTTCTTACACTCTCATGGTTTTTTTCTCCGGATATGGGGAAACATTCTTAAGGGGCCTGTGCAAAGGCTTCCACTCCTCCAGGCCATGTCACCTATCAGTCTGTGTGACATGTGTTTCACAGAACACACAGTGAGACATAAACGATGATGGGAAATTCCTCTGTAAGCCTTAGGCACAAGGCTGCTGCAGGATCCTGGCCTCCCCTGGAATAAGCGCTGTGTGTGCTTCAACTCCTGGACTCAAGCTTCTCCCAAGATCTCAGGCTGTTTGCAGTCCCTACACTTTGTCCATACAACTAAAGTCTAAGGAGAGCTGATAGAGGAATTTTTCTCTCTCTAGGGATTTAAATGTATCAGAAGACTTTAAAGATGAGAAACCGTTTAAGGCTCCAAGTAATTAAATAATAAAATAATAAAAGTATTCCTAGCATGTTGAAAGGTGACATTGGGAACCTGCTTATTTGCTGCTCAGCCATATGTCTGAGGGATTAACTTGTTCTGTGTGTCTAGCAGTGGCCAGACACCCATGGGGATGGCTGTGGGTCCATGTGTATGCACATGTAAGTGTGTGTGTGTGTGTGTGGGTGTGTGTGGGTGTGTTTGTATGTGTACTTCTCTTCTTTCACCATCTCAAAACCTACCAGTTATTCAATTCTATGCTCAAATCTCAACCCCTTCACAAAGCAATTTTGGACTTCTCCAAAGGTGTTTTTACCCTGGACATCTCCTTTTTAACTTTGATTATGTTCTGTTGTCCTTATAACTTCATATGAATTTCCATGGTCTGTTAAACTGTTCTTTCTTTATTTCAGGCATTTGCTTTTTCTTCTGAGCTAGATCGTTATTTCCTTGATGGCAGAGACTGTCATCTTTTTCTTGATTTCACCATAGCCTGAGCATGGCCTTGAGCTCAGCGCTGAGCTTGTAGGGCTAGAGCACCTTTGGTTTGGGCATCCAAAGAGAGCTTGGCTGGCACAACTCATTTTTTCAGCAAAGGAAGTAACACTTCACTCAGCTAAGGTTAATCAGATAAGGCAGTGGTAGGGCTAGGGGGAGCACTAGCTCATCCAGCCTCATTGTTCTATGCTAAATTATAGGTATCTGAACTAAATTTCAGGGGAGAAGGCTGGTAGATCCTCCATGCTTCGCAGGAAAGTGTGCTGGAAGGTCTAGAAGTCATGCCTCAGACCTTCTTTTCCTCTTTGCCTCTGTCACACACTTCTTGATATTTCTGTTATCCTGAAGTACCATGTGTGCATACATGCACCTGCCTACCATTAAATGAAGGAAATGCCACGTTAGGAAGCTGAGAATAAATAGAAAAATGTGGAAGAAAAGTTAATCTACCTAGGAGAAAGTAGAAAAAGAGATCTTTGTTTATTTTTTAAAAATCTATTTTCCCTTATGGATAACTTTCAAACTCTGTTTTTGGCTTTTCTTAAAGCCTGTGAATCTGTCTTCTGCCACTGGCATATTTTAGCAGGAGTGGTCACAAGACCTTGTCCCCTGCTAATGCATCATGTTTGATTCTTCTGTGTAATATTTTCTCCTTTTCATATCTTTCAGGAAAGGTTCATTCTAAGTTTCTCTCTCTCTCTCGCTGTATGTGTGTGTCTTTCTGCTATCACAAAGATATCTATATATTTATGTACCAGTTTGTTTTGATTTTCTCACTTATGTGACTACTAGTAACACTTAAACTCTTAACATGCTGAAAACTAGCCTACGTTTTCTGACTGAACTTTGTTTTTCCGTGGTAGACTTTGGCTCATAATGAGCTCTTTTTTTTTTTTTTTTTTTTTTTGGTAATGGTGCTTTTTCTTTAAGAGATAGGGTCTTGTTACATTGCCCAGGCTGGAGTGCAGTGGCTACTCACAGGTGTGATCATACCTTATTTAATTCCTGGACTCAAGCAATCCTCCAACCTCGGCCTTTTAAATAGCTGGAACTACAGGCATGTGCCATTGCATCTGGCTTGGTAATGGTGCTTTAACATAGTGTCCTTATGTTTAGGACTCAGTTTCCCTCCTGCATGCCACCTAGCCATTGCTTTCTCATCTTTTAATGTCTAACTTTACATGTAGATTTACCCAGCCTGAACCAGCAGCTTCCATTTCAGGATTCCATTATTGTTCTCAGTAAGCCCCAGAGAGCTAATATAGAACTGGGTTCAAAACTGCATTGAGTGTGTTAATCTTCACCCCCTAACTACACTGTAAGCTCTGGAGGGTGACAGTGGGAATCTTATATTTTTTTCTGTGGCAATCATTTTGCATAGCACAAACTTGGCAATATAATGTGAGCTCAGACTGAGGCTCAGAACACAGGGAACAGTATACATTAAAACCACATTTTATAGATTGTACATATAGTTTATTTCTTGGTTGTATATTTGCACTGTAAATCTAAAGTTTACGGCCACTGATTTCATTTTTCCATCTTAAGAGTCTTTTTTTTTTCATCTTCTGCTAAAGTATTAGTAAGTACTCTATCAGTAAGCATTTCAAATTTATTTTACTCAATTCAGAATCACAAAACTTTTTCTATCCTATTTTAAATTATCCATGTGCCATTGTAGAGACATTTCCATTCATATTTGGTGCTGGATTTTTTGTTTGTTTGTTTTTCTTTGAGATGTTTCTGGCCAAGAGTACTTAGCAGTTTCACTTTGATTCTGAGAGCCAACAGAAGCTCCCAAATGGAAATGATATAGAATTCCCTGGGCCAGTCAACATCTTACCAATTTGGATTTATTTGCTGAAGGCCATTTATGCCTCCTTGATTAATTTTTCAATTATTCCTGTTGTAAGAGAACTAGTAGGATCTTCATTTCTAGAAATATTTATATTGCTAATTTAGGGTGTCCTGCACAGTGCTATT
This sequence comes from Gorilla gorilla gorilla, assembly GCF_029281585.2. Classification (NCBI taxonomy): domain Eukaryota; kingdom Metazoa; phylum Chordata; class Mammalia; order Primates; family Hominidae; genus Gorilla; species Gorilla gorilla. Next base: position 74,034,689 of record NC_073241.2, read on the forward strand.
GCTGGAACCCAACATCTTTTCCAGCCTCAGAGGAGAACATTGTACTGAAGGGCGTGAGGCCATGGGAGCACTTCAGAAGAAGAGACTCAAAATAACTATCGTTGCTCCCATTATCATTTGTTCTCCTTGAGTTATCCTCATAATGTTGTTTTCCATATTTTTTGTTATGTTGATGTATGGATAAAGCCAATTCTAGTAGACACAAATGTTATTTTTTGAATCATCTTTGAATTATCCTGACCTTCTGATCACAAAAAGAAGAAATGGGTCCTTTGGGACATGACCACATGGTTTTGGGAAGGGAGTCCAAGATTTAGACACAGGATACGTGTCTCGTTGGTCACTGTCTTTCTGGCCCTGCTTAAACCGAGACCCTCTTCGAGACTCATCTTTTTGGGAGCCATAAGAGATACAGGTGATACAGAGCTTGCACGCTAAAGTAAAATACCTCCATTCAGGGGTTAGGCAAGACCAACAAGGAAAGAAATATTTGGGTTGGATCTTGAAGGACAAGTAGGGCTTGGCTAGTCAAAGACAGTGTTCCAGTTAGGGGGGAAAATGGAATTCACAAGGGCATGGTGGTATAGATGATGGCAGCTTCAGGGTGGGGGAAGTGACAAGCTGGACATGTGGGCTGGGTCCTGAGGCTGCACAGCCAGAAGGAGCAAACCAAGGAATTTGGACTTTACTCTCCGGGTCAACAAAGCCATCAGAACCTACGAATAGGCAGTGGAATCTTCATACCTGGCTCTTAGAAAGGTTTTCTGGTGACAGAATGGAAACTAGATTGGAGGTGAAGGACATCAAAACCCCACCAGCACTCTGGAGGCTCCTATCGTTCCAGTACCTTCCTCTTTGTGCTTTAAGCCAAGAGGCAGTAACAGCTTTTCTGTTAATAACTTCCTGTGCTTCCCTTTCATCTATCCACACGATTGTAAATTAGTCCTCCTTAACAATCATGATTTGGATGTGCCATCTCTTTCCTGTTCAGACCCTGACTGATCTACCCTCCTTCACATGTCTTTATAAATCTTTGTTTCTTTGTTTGCCTCTCCACTAGCCCCTGAGCATCCACAGCAGAACCCATCTATGTGTGTTTCATTTTCAAGTCTTCACTAGTTCAACTGACATTTACCATTTACCAATTAAGCTTCATTTGAAGCCATCATTTCAGAGTTGGGAAAGGTCAGAGCCAACGAGAGTAGCTCAGGAAGTCTTCAGAGGGGAGACCTGAGGTGGGCTGAGAAGCCTCTGCTGGGTGGGATGTATAGAGTGAAAGGAGAATAATTGTAAGAACACAGCACATGCGTCGACAGAAAAGCGGTCAGGACCCTCATTGGGGCCACTGAGGAGATCAGCTTTTCTGGAACACTTGGTGAGCTGCAGGAGGAACCAGCAGGAAGTGCATTTGAGAAACCGAATTTCCCTTCCAGAGCTTGTTTCCCCTTCTAATTACATTTGATCCGGGCTAACATGATTCTTGCTGACCCTAAGCATTTGCTGTAGTAGGGCTGGGGAAGAGATTTCAGAAATTGATCAAGGAAGACTTACAAAACAAACAAACAAAAATACCATTAACCAGCTACTTATGAGTAACTGGGAGTTGCTACAAATCCTTGCTTTCCCTCATCCTAATCACCAATTGGGTACAAATCTCACGCAAAGCAGGATTAGGTTCCCGCAGCAGTATATAACATCCAATGGTGCAGATTCCTTCTGTGTTTTAATCATTGGCAGCAGAATCCTGAAAGGTAATTCTTGGCCTGGGTGCCTTTTCTTTTCCCAGTGAGAATAGTGCCTTTTTCTATTCAACTACTGGAAGGTTCGTGTGTGGTCAACAGAGAAAACAGAGCAGAAGTTCTGGGAACTTGATTTTTTGAAAGAGGAATATGTGAGAAATAGTTGGATGAATCTTTCAAACCACAGCTTGATCCTAGAAACATGAGGTTTCCCTTCACTCTCCTATAAAGGCAAATCCAGCAAAGATGAAAGTTTAAAAAATTAATTACATGAATAAGCTGACCCCAAGCATTCTCTGTAGTAGGACTGGGAAGAGACTTCAGAAACTGACGAAGGAAGAACCTATTTCAAAATGAAGAAAAAAAGAAATTCAAAACAAGAAATTACTCTCATTTCCCCAGTCTGGACATACATGTCTCAGAGAAGAGTAATGTGTACATTTGATTCCTGACCTTAGGATTTAAAAGGAAAATTCATCTGAAATCCTGAAATACTCCTTGGAACTATGAGGGGAAGGGATATATGGGGAACCAGGCCATAAAAATCAAGTTGAAAAGTTACCCATGGCCTTTAGTATTTTTCTGGATCCAGGGAAGAGGCTCTGTCAAGCAATTTGTCCCTAATGCAATCTCAGTACAGATGATGTTGTTCTTTTAATAAGAGCTCTGGTCTCATTGGCCACAGCTCATTACCTTAGGGTTGGGGAAGGAGGTGAGGGGTGAAAGGAGCAGAGAAAACTCAAACCGAAGTGTTAGGAAGCCTGATTCATGGGAGATCCATCCAAGTTATATATGAGAAGCTCTGAAGCCTGTGGGTCATTGGACAATAAGAGGTTAGGAAGATTAGGAGGTTGAAACACTCAGAATAACCCTTTTTAGGAAAGAATCTAATGCAGAGAGCAAGGGTCCCTACACCCCATTAGAATAGCTAGTGTTGAGACCACCACGTTCTCCAGGCTTATCCCATCTGCCCTGCAAAAGGCAAGTTGTCCTTAGGGCCTCCCTGCAAGAACTATTTTCTCCCTCATTTTTGCAGGTCCTTGTGGATTTAATGGATTTTATCACTGCATTTATTAGAAAGTAAAGCAGTGGGGAGCTCTTATCCTGGGTACCCTTTTCTTCATTTCTCAAAATATTCCTACCTTTCCTCTCTTCCCAACATATTCAGTCTGCTTTATTCTCCCATATGGGGTCTCCAAAACAGGCAGCAAAGGACAAGGAAAAAAAAATCAAGATTTGAGAATCGATAGTACTGGATCTGGGCCTCAATTCTACCTGGCGCAGGCCCTCCTTCCTGAACACCCATCTAACACTGGGAAAATTGAACTAGACAGTGTATAAGGTGCCTCCTAAGCTCTAACATTATGTCATTTTTAAGGAACACAATGAAAAGTGCTCTAGAATCCCTTAATACAGATGGAGGGTTGGTAACTTTACAGTATTGGCTGAAAGCAAAATGCCTCTTTCCTTTTTATGGTTTCCTGGTGTCCATTCACAGTCAGATTCAAGTAACATTTGAATAATGGAACCCCCAAACAGCATAGGAGAATTCCATTCCCAAAGTTTTCCAAATGATCATTGCCACAGCTGAGTGAATAATGTTTGATTTAGGGTCTGGAGATCCTGATTGTAGTATCTTTTGTTCCTTATCATGTCATGTCCACTTGGGTTTGGGAAGTAGTTTTCTAGAACTTGAGCGCTTCAAAGCTTGCTGTAAATTTCCGTGTAGATCACTGGGTTGAGGGAATTAGGAAAAGAGAAGTTGAAATGGAAGCCCACAGGCTCCAATTTTCTTGCTCAGAAATATTAAAAAAGAGATTTTTCTCAAGCCTGAAGGGACACTGGATGTTGCCTCACCCAGAAATTGGCTTCAGGTGATTAATTCCTTTGAATGTCATGCAGAATGATATCCACATATGAACATATGCATTTTCTGAGGCGAACCATGTAAATTTCAAAAGATTCTGAAGGGGGCTCATGACTCAGTAAAGATTCACTTTCCTCATTTTCCAGATTAGAATGCTGAAACTCCAAGAGGGGAGGTGCTGAAGACCTCCTGTTTGATCTAAGAGTCAGGACTTGAACACAGACTTCTTGAGAACAATTCTATTGCTTATTCTCCTTGAGTCTTTTGCAGACAGCTTGCCATAAGGTATTAGGCCAGACCTGAAATTTGAAATTCTTTGAAAACATAACATACTTTATTTACTCATGAAGAGACAAATCTAGCCTTGCAAAACATTTTCCGGGCTGCAACCTTGATCCATCCGCCCATCCCTCTCTGAACATTCATCCAGGCAGAGATGTTTAAATGAATACACATACACACGTGCTCACACATATGCGTGTGCTCACTCACACCTGTGTGTACACACATTGTTTGTCATGTGTGTCTCTTCCATACTGCTCCACATGCTTTGCCAAAGGAGGGGGATATCAATGAAAGTAATTACAGGTTGGCAAATTGTTTGTACTGACTGCAGTAAAGAGAATGGGTTTTCTGGAAGGGTGACCATTCTCTGCCCTTCTGCTGCTGTGCAGTCATATGACTCTGTAACCTGTACCTGCGTGGGTATGAAGTATACATTCCTAAGTGGAACTATGACTGCTGAAGATAACAACAGAACTAAGGAATGAAGGGGGTAGAAAGCAATTCTATTGAAAGTTGCAGTTAAACTTTTGAGTTCACATTGAATGTCAACATCTGCCTTTCTTCCCCTACCATGAGGAGGAGTTAAGCAACACAGCTGCTCATGTCCCTGTGAGGAGTACAAGCCTGCCATGGCTCTGGGTATGCAAAAGGCCGCAAGTCAAGGCCTGTTTCTGGGGATCCCCCATAGAGATCAGAATTCTTGAGGTGGTTGGTCTCAATGCTGACACTGGAAGGGAGGCAGTTGGCTTTTCATGCTTTAAAGACCTGTGTGGCAGCTTTTCTGAGCAGGACAGCTGATTCACCAGAGAATAACAGCTTGATCCCATTCCCCATAGAAATTAGCTGTAGGAGGCCCAGAAGCATCTGACTGGGTGGCCTGAGAAGCTGCCCCATCAACATACCCAGGGCTTGTAGAATTAGGAGCCTGCAGAGAAGTGGAGGCAGTGTTGGTATGGGGCTCTCATGAGGAGACTCTCATGAGGAGAGCTGCATGTAAGTCTCTGCAGACATGGCTCTCTACCTCTGTTCTCCCAGTCCTGCTATCCCATGGCACATGCACACCCCCACTTGCCCCCCACCACCACATACACCCCTGCAGAGGTTAAGACTATACCACAGTGATAATGATGTCATTCCTAAAATACTTGAATAAATTTATGTTTTTGCAAATTCAATAATTTTTTCTTGATACACAGCTTCCCTTTGGCCATCTATGATTTGCTTGTAATTTGGATTGATTTTTAGTGCTCCTAGATTCCTCTAGAAAATAGTTTCAGGGCCATAAAATAGCCTTAAGAGAGCAAGAAAAAAATGTTTTCTCAAGCACTTGTGGGTTGCACTATTTTATTAAATGAACAATAATTAATTATTCTCCTCATGATTGCATGTGAGATATTTTTGCTCATTGGTTTGGCATGGAGCACTGTCCATGTGGGCAGTGCAAAAGGGATCTGTTGGTGCCCTGGCTGGGTATCTCTGCCTCTCTCCTGTGGACTCCAGGAGAGTTGCCTTTTCTGTGGCAGCACTGATATCTGTGCCCCAATTGCTCATTGTATTGCTTCCTGCCAACACCTTGAAAATCAAGGTGTTGATTTTCACCTTGTGAACTGGGATGAAGCCAATATGTAAGCTGGAAAAGGATACCTTATGGGGCAGCATTTTCTTAGCATTTATAATTTGATGAGGGCTAAAATGTGAGAAAATGCTACACTTCAGCAGGCCTGGGATTTCTCTTATTTCAAGATTATTTTCCTTGGTGGGAAAACCTCACAGGCCAGAAGTGGTGCCAAGATTGTCCCTTCCATGGCATTAGCCATGGGTGACTTCAGAGGTCTCTTTGGGGCCACATCAGTGACATGTTCATTCTGAGAATCAGTTGTCCACAGAACAGAGAGGAGACAGGCTGTAAAAAGGTAAAAAGGAATGAGTCCACTTAAAAAAAAAAAGAAAGAAAGAAACCAATGCGGTTTCTCTGTGACTTTGTCCACAAGTGTTTCTCTGAGAGTCTTTCCCACTGATGTCCTACACTTAAACAAAATTAAAGTTGAACACTCCATTCTGTGGCCATGTCCTTTCAGGCTATCTTTGAAATGGAGGCATTACCTTTGGAAGATACCCTATGGTGATGGCTCCTCCCCATGTTTTTACATGGCAGAAGATATAAAAACTTCTGGCTGTTTCCTGGGAAGAAGAAGGGCTTTTTTTTCCCCTTTCCTAAAGGAAACTCTTCTTCATTATGGAGAGACAAGTGCTGGACAGGGCTGGAAAGAAAGAAGCCAATAGCCCACTCAGCCATTGGCCTTGCAAGCTCTTGAGGCTTGGATTTCCTGCAAAATGTGACAGTGTGACAGAGCTGAGTGCGTGCTAGACTGGGAGCAGGGTGTCTTCTGTGAGATCTTGGACCTCAGAGTTGCCATCTGCAAATGAGAAGCTGGAACCAGCTCCCCAATTCCATCTAGGCTCTACATTTCTATGATTTTGCCATCATTAAAAAGGGAAACTTACGCAGCTTTTGCCTTCTGAGGAAAGACAGAGAACATGGTGATGGATCCAGCTTGTATTCAGGAATTAATTTATGCAAGAAACACATAGTAATTCTGCAGAACGTGCCAAGCACTGTCCTGAGTGCTGCAGATGTAAGATTTGAGTCAGACACTCAGGTTCCTCCGAATGCTCACACACTAATGGACCGCATCTGTTTCTGGACATGGGAACCCTGATGGGTTTTTTGTTGTTAAATAACCCTGGAACCCCCAAATCTCCTGGAGTTGTAGGAGAGTGCTGGAGGCCCTGTCTGCCAGGTTGAATCTGCAGGTCCTTCGGTTCTGTTCCGTGATACAGTCCAAGTCCTATAGGCTGGAAATAATGATAAATAAAGACAAGGGCCCTTGCCCTCCAGAAACCCCCAATCTAGTGGGGGACCCAGGCAAAAAATAACCTGAGAATGTGATCTATAGCTGAGGCAAGGGCTGAAGGAGTAGAGAAAATGCACCTAGGCCGGTGGGAGTAGGGTGATGGGGGAAGGTTGGTACAGAGAACCACACTCATGAACAGAGAGTAGAATCTTCTAGAAACTACTTCTAGCTTATTGAATTTGCACAGTTGTATAAGAATATATCAAGAACTTGCCTCATGCAAAACTTGCACTAGATGCAAGATAGTTGTGGTAGAAATGGAGGTTGCTGGGTGGGGTTAGGAGGAGTTTTGGCCCAAAGAAAACAGATAGCAAATTAAACAGAAGGCCAGATCCAAGGGCCAGGTTGAGTGCTGCTGATTTTTTTAAAATTGAATTAATTACAATAAATTGGGCAAACATTATATATGGCTTCTTACACATCTAGAATTGGCAAAGCAGACATACTGTCTGTTAGTCTAAATGACGGCAAATTTTAGGTGGCCTAGGAAGTAGGAGCTTCTAGTGATAAGCCAAGACTAAATAAAATTCCTTCTCTATGTAACCGAATGTTTGATTAAAACCCCACATGACAAGGACAAGTGTTTTTAAGAATCAGAGATCCATATGAACAATGATCTTTAAGGCTTCAGAGAAGAGATAGATGCAGGCTGGCCGCACTCTGAGCTGTAACCTCTGATGTTGGGCAGTGCACAACTTGTGCAGCTATTCATAGTATTCCAGAATGTCAGAATCTGAACAGGTTTTTAAAAATTGGCTTGGATTGATAATCAGATTTGGTGATGAGCATTTTCTGGTAGGTGAAATATCGTAAGGACAGGTGTGTAGAGGTGGCTATGAAGATAAAGTATGTGGAATTTGGGGTCCTTGAATCCTGTTTAGCTGTACTTGGTGTCAATTGAAATCTCATAACATTGGCTATGTAGCCTCCCTCTAATATCATAAGCATATTGTTGGGCAGGGAGGACTGCCTCATATGACAGACCCTGATGGTGAGGTGAGAAGATATATAGCTGCTGGCCTTGGCACATCCTGTGCCAGCAACTAAGTGAAGACTTGGATTCCTCTTCTCTCCTTGATTCAGAAATCAAGCACCTGATAAGCTCTTATCATATTTCCAGTGCATGTTGAGCACTAAGGAGTAATAGAGGAAAGTATTGTTCCCACCATTAGGAACTGAACTCTTTCGATGAGGAAACAAAGTTAGACCGCACACAGTCTTACATTAAAATGTGTGGTAAAACCCATCTGGACTTTAGGACTTCGAGATGTGAATTATCAGCAGGAGTTTTGAACTGAACTTTAAAGTGCGAGTTGGATTTGAAGAGGAGGCTGTACGGGGCAGCCCATATCTACTTTTCAGGGAGAAGTGGGCAATAGACATTTGAATTATCAAATGAGACATAGTCTATTAGACTCCTCTTTGGCTACTATTTACTTTGGTCATTTTCTTGGGGCTGGAGATATACAAGTGGCAGAAATCTGGAGCTTTTCTGGACATGTTTTTTTGATGCTACTGTTACCTTTGCTATTCATGCATATAGTGTTTTCCAGTTCCTGTCCCATGGAGGATGCAGAGCGAGTGATAGGACTCATGTATTAACAGTGAGGCTGCAGCCAGGATTACCCATTAGCTGCTCTCGTCAACCAACACAATTGGGATTGTCAAATTTTCTTTGAAATTACAACACATTGTTTCTGTTGCCAGGCAGATGAGGAAACTGAGACTCAGACAGGCAAAACAACAGCCTGAGGACATATGGATGCCCAGGAATTGGGGCCTGCAGCTTCTCTTGGCCTCTGTTTCATCTTCGAAGTGACAAGCTTGAAAGAGATGATCTTGGAGGACCCTCCCAGCTTCAATGTCCAGAGTCTATAATATAGCTTTTCTGAGGCCACATGAATGAGTCCTCTGTGACACCACACTGTTTCTTTTGCTGAACAATAGTGATTTGATTCCCCAAATCAATAAACAAATTAGAGAAACAGTAGAGAGACCCTGGGAACCAGGGACAATAGATGAAAGAAGGAGGCCTGGGAGACAGAGGGGGAGGTGAGGGATGGGCTCCAAGGGAGCGTCCCATAAAAGCCAGTGCAAGGCAGGTGGGGAAGGGGACAGCAGCTTCCACAAGACTTTTTCATTCTGTGCTGCAGTCATCTGCCTGGGAATCTGCTCATGGGTGGGAGGAGGTTTAGGGCAGACCCCTGAGAGGAGAGCGAAGGGGAGGGGCTGTGTAGCAGGTGCAAGCAAAGGCTACAATGCAAATTCTCAGGAAAGCCTGAGGGGCCAGGCTAGAGGGGCAGTTGTGCAGCATATACTGGGAAGACAGAGAGAGGTCAGCAGCTGGCTGAGGGGAAGGGGTGCAGGAGGAGAAGGGAGGGAGCCCTTTGGGGTGAGGTTGGCCAGACTCTGGGAAAGGCAAGTGGTAAGTTTTGTACCTGTGTGATTCCCCTACCTCTGCCTTTACTAGAAGGAAAATTTCCCATCAAAATCCAGTTATCAAGCCAGGACGGGAGCCCTTTCTTTGCACACCAGAGCATCAGCAAAAGAAGGGGCGTAGCCTCTCCGTGAATGAGTCCTCAGCTGCCTGCTGAAATAAATGCTGCTTTTACAACCTGTCAGAGGCCTGTGTTCAACGAAATAGAACACCGCAGTTCATCACCCCCACATCATACCCTCCCCTAAATTTTATTCTTCTGGATCCAGTTCTAACAAAGAAGCAGTTAGGATTTTTAAAAAAACACCTTTCAAATTTGTCACTTTCTGCACCTCCCTTCCTCCCCCGTGGGTCCTCTTGCCTTTTCCTGACCCAGGATACTGTGTGTCTTACTCTGAGTTGACAAGAATGCATTAAACATGTATCCAGCCAGCGATTTAGGGAAATTGACGATCTTCTGGGGCTTGTTGTGTTTGGGGTCAGATGATAATATTGCCCCTTAGGTTAAATCCAGACAGCACTGAGGGATCTCCAAGCTGGTACGGTGCATACCCTCAATCGACAGGAGGCAGATCTGCACAGCGGCACAGCCCTGCTGCTCCTAAACCTGGAAGGCTTGGATCCAAATGACTTTATGTAGTGATTAGGGTAGAACGAAGAGCATTTAATAAGAGACTTTACAAAAAGTGCAGGTAGCTAACAGAAGAGCATTACTTTTGAAAGCTGCAGGCTTCATTACATTCCAAACCAGCCAGCTCACCAGGCAACCACAGCCCAAACTGGGCGAGTGACTTTCCTAGGGTCACGCAGTTAAATATTGAGGCCTCAGAAATAGAACACCCAGTCTCTGTCTTTGTCAGACTACCTCCACGCAGAACACAGGCAAGAATCTAGCCCAGTAAAGAGCTTCAAGAGGTGGCTCACCCCTGTAATCCCAGCACTTTGGGAGGCCGAGGCAGGCAAATCACCAGGTCAGGAGTTTGAGACCAGCCTGGCCAACACAGTGAAACCCCATCTCTACTAAAAATACAAAGAATTAGCTGGGCATGGTGGCAGGCACCTGTAATCC